>NC_086195.1:84677005-85279505 GCF_035770615.1 Melospiza melodia melodia
CAGCTTTCTGTCCAGGGGCACAAGTTTCTAGCATATATAAAGAGAATCAGTGGAATTTTATCACTTCTCCTGGGGTTTTGTACTGAAGCGCACTGAAAAATATTTAAGAAGCAACAGCAGAAAAGAAAGAGATGATCTCTTTTTTCAGCAGCACTAAGAACTGCATGAATCCTTCTGCCTGTGTTTCAGACAGACTGGTGCCTAAATTGACCCTGAAGCAAAATTTTTCCTGTGTCCAAACAATTTAAAACTTTAAGGGAAGAGGAAGAAATTGGACAGATCAGCCAAGGACCATTACTTGATGAATAAGGCAGTAGTGGTTGCAACGTTGAAACGGTTTTAGCTGTCACCTATTCATGAACTAGAGGTGTTGGTCAGCCACCAAGCTGCCAATGGGCATTTCCTGTCCATGTGTGAAAGAAGCTCCCGCTGGGATTGCTAAATTGCAAAAGGATTTCTGTGAAATATATCACTGTGAATGGCACAGAGAGATATTGAGAAAAGTGCATCTATTTTAATACAAGTTTCTTGTATTTTTGTGAGTTCTAACCCCTTTTTGCACCTTTGAAATCACAGCTTTTACTTGTGGTTGTTATTTTTTATTATGGAGAAGCAGCCACTCAAAAGAGTCCCAAAGCTTTCTGTCCTGAGTTCAAATCTTTGTGAAAGCTAAATTGCCTCTCATATGTATCACCTTAGGGTTACAATTACTAGGAAATATATTTTCATTTAATTTCTAAGAACTAATAGGTAATGGAGATTAATTGGATGAGACAGAAGCAATTAACTGAAACATCTAAGAATTCAGATGTCCGAGCAAGGATGTTGGTTTGTAGCTGATAGCATTTTGCAAAGTTGCAATTAGGATGAGACAAAATTATACAAATTCAAAAATATATTCTTCTTAGAGCAACAGGTAATTTTTAAAGACTTTTTAAAAAAGACTTTTTGATACAACTACTCAGGACATGGTAAGTCATCCAGAGCTCCAACAATAGGAGAGCTATAAGGTAAAAGCACAGGAAAAGTCCACGGACACCATCTTCGATGCACACTTGGCACTTGCTAGTATTGGTAGAGCAAATGACTCATCGCTGCACCCTCAACCCCAGGGAAATAAATGGGGGCTAGAGTTAAAATGTCTTGTGTGAACCAGTGGAAAACCTGAATCATTCAAATGTAGAACAGGAGAAGGCAGTTTAGCCATGCAAGAAAAGCTCATGTTTCAAGGTAGCTCTCAAGGTCTAGCAATATTTTTTTATTGGAGACTGGAGCCCTCCATTGATAGGCCTGAAAGATTTGACAAAAGGAGCAAGGATTATTCTTCTCCCAGCTGTGTACCTCTGTTGATTTGCTCTCTGTCACATTTGAACGCTTATTATATGAATATTTAGTTCTGAATGGATACAGTCTTGGTATGAAAAAGGGAAGGGTAAAGTAACTGAGGAAGTCTCTTGATCAATTTGCATCTCCCACCTGTAGTCAGAAACTACTTGCTGTGTTATACTGAGAGCAGTGAATTCCCATTGCTGCATTGTGGAAGCAGGAATTGGCAGTTTCACAGCTCTTCTCTCCTCAGCCTCTATCTCAGATGGAGCCAGTCCATTCTTAGGTCACATGGAGCTAGCTGATGTCTGTGGCCGTGCCATGTATAGACTTTCTTATTTCTAGAGGCTAGTGGGAAAAAAGTCCATTGTGTATTCTAGATTTTTTAACATTTATTCAATTTTTTTATTGCAGATGTTTGTATGATTTTATAAGTATGTAAATGAGTTTGCAAAACTCCAAAGTATGCTTTCATTAGTAATCTAAAAGTAAGTACTTTGTGTAAAATAAGATATTTTTGCATTTCTTCACAAGTAGAAGACATTAAGTATTTTCTATTTAAAAAACAGATAAAAAGTAATACAAAGTCCCAAGATTTCAACATGCTTTTTGCTTTATAAGCAATGCAATATTGGTAGTCAGACTATGCCCTCCACAGCAAGCATCCAGACATTCCTCTTAAAGAAAGGGACATTGTGTTACATTAGATTTTTGAACAGTGCAGGAAGGGCAGGTACTCAGTGATTTTCTGTGCCTACCTTCATGTTCAGCTTATTTACTGACAACTCTCTTTAGATTTGGTTGAGGTTAGAGAAAACTTCAAATGTTTAACTGCTTTCTCAGAATTCAGCCCCAAGTGTGGCTGTAAGTCTCAGTGCAGTGATGTGCCCCTAAGGATTTTGGGCCCATCTTCTTGGAGATGAATTTTGGCAGCCTACAGCCTTGGCATTTATGTCCTTGGAAATACTGATTTCAGTCCTAAGTTTAAAACAGATCTGAAATATTGTGTAAATATAGAAAAGTTAGTAAAGATTTCTCCTCTCTGCTGTGTGAAAAGACACTCAGTTTCAGCATGCAGGGCCTAATAGTCTCCTCTGTGGTCTAAAGTGGGTCTGGGAAGGTCAGGAGACTTCTGTGTTCTTTGTAAAGTCTTCTAAACATCTCAAGCTACATCATGGTCTGTGATCAACCTCAAACTGCTCTCTACAGCTCCACAAAGAAACTCTGAATTTCCAAAATTGCTGAGAAAAGAGGTGCTCACATCAACTGCAGTGCACTCCAGTGTGGCATGGTTGAGTTTTGCCTGCTTTAACAGGGTCTTTATGTAAAAACACAGACAATTGCCTGCATAATTTACCATTGGTAGTTAATTGAGCCTTCCAGAACAAAAAGGGACCTACAGGAAAGCTGCAGAAGGATTTTGCATGAAGTTATGTAGTGATAGGATAAGGGGTAATGGCTTTAAACCAAAAGAGAGTAGGTTTAGATTAAATATCAGGAAGAAATTCCTTTCTTAGAGGGTAGTAAGATGTAGGAACAAGTTGCCCAGAGAAGCTGTGGATGCCCCATCCTCAGAAGTGTTAAACACCAGGCTGAATAGGGCTTTAAGCCACCTGAAAGTTGTCCCGGCCCATGGCAAGGAGGTTGGAACCATGTGATCTTTAAGGTCCCTTCCAACCCAAGTAATTCTATGATTCTACACATTTCTATGGATTTCATAGGCTTTAGTAATCCACGTGCAAAATAGGAAAAAATAGTACTGCTTTTCTCCTGGTGTGTTTTACTGATTTAAATTGAAAGCTTTCTGAGCTGGGACCATCTTTGCAATCTGTGTGTACATGGACTCCCATAAAGGGCTTTAGAGTCTCATCTGGGTTAGAGAGACATTGCTGCACTAGAAATATTTACCAATTATTGGCAATAATTATTCCTTCATGGAGATGCACTGAAACACAGCAAAGACTATTTGGGGAAAGAAAAGCTCACTATCAGTTGGCTGAATTGCTTGTATTGGCCTGTGTAACAGTGCAGAGTGGAATTATTTTGCTTTACATGATTATTCTTGTAACTAAGGAAACTGCAGAGCAGCTGTTGACTTATTGTTGATTTGTCTGCCAGTTAAATTTTCTAGAAAAAACAAAGAAAATAAATTTAGGGAAACTAGAAGATCAAAATGGGGTCATTATTTATTTCTCTCTCTTTCTTTATAACAGAGATACCCTGCATGCCTCAGTAAATTATTGTTGAATATTCTGAAATATTAACATAAAAAGCTTTAATTGAAAACATATCTCCTGAGAATTTCAATTCTTTAGTTGTGTGCTCAGACCTCCAAGATTTTCATACATATTGCTGAAGGCTAGTGCACTGGGACATACAATCTTCAGCAGTGGATGATGCAAGTAATTAATTATTATAAAAAGTACTTGGTTCAGATTTTCCTCCCCACTGAGCTTGGTAAAGCACCAAAGCAGATATGTTCTTGCCCCAAAGAACCTTCTTTTTTATTAGCATGAAATAGGTGGGGGGAGAAAGCTAAACAGAGCCATGAGGATAATTTTTTAAGATAATCCTCACAGTGTCTTCATTCTCAAGTATTTTGCAGTTTTACTTTATTCATAATTCTTTGATTTTATTAAAGAAATGAGGCTTAGAAAATGGTACCAACTTTCTTTCAGTATGCCTGCCTACTGGATATAAAAGATACTATGTTTCTGAAAGTTTCAGAACTGTGAAATTCTGAGAAGAGCAAAGATCTAGTTTTTGTCCCCTGTGAAGAGAAAGGCACTAAAAGAGAGACAACATGTAGCTGTTGGGAAATTTACCATAAAAACATGTCTCAGAAATGCTATGCATATTTGGGCTGGGTTTTCAAGAAAAATCAACAATGCATCTGGACATGGAAATATAAAAAGTCTTATTTTTTAATAATTAAAACCTCACTGCTCGGTGGTTTTGGTTTTATTTTATTTTATCTAAGCTCATAAAAAGTTTGGATCTGACATGGATTAAAATTTTAAAGGCTGAGCTCTGAAACTTTCAACAAGGTTCCCAGCAGGACCTGATGGGTTCAGACACTGGTGAAAACCCAAACAGAGACTGATCTGCTCTGAAAAGTCATCATCAGATCAGATGTCCTCATTCATCAGGAATGTAGGTCCTCATCCTGGCAGCCCAGAGAATTTTTTCAAGGGCTGCTTTAAAGATTTCCCCCATTTTCTCCCTCCATTTCTGAGAAGAGCAAACTGTAGACATCAGCTCTCTACTGGACATAACTGAAATAATCTCCACCTTAAAATCTGGATGAGAAAATATTTTCACAATGGGACTTTTTGATCTCACACAGGTTTGAACCTTCAGATGTGTGTAAAGCTAAGGCTGTGCCCTAGATGTCCCAATGATGTTTTTCTCCCTAGTTCATATACTATAGAGAAAGGTTTTATAACACCTGAAAAGATAACAGAAAGAGCAGTTGCTAGCCATCAAATTATGTTTTTTTCTAATGAAGTTCCTCAGGAATCAATAGCAGCCATGCATCTTGCCAACAATTTTATCAACATTCTGGAAGTAAATGACAAAAAATTTAAATGATTTGTAGTGAAAGCAGGTCAGCCACTTTTAGAAATGTGAGGTACTTGGTGACTGCAGGAAAGGATCACTCTAAAACCTGTTTTCTTCTCAGGGATTCAAAGTTTTCTAGCTAGAAATAGGAGCTGTGAAAACATTGTGGAAGTCGCTGAAGAGCTGATAGGGAACATGGCAATGTCGAAGGCTAAGGCAGTTAATGAACATGGACAGGAATGGAAGAATGAGGAGGTGGTTTTTGTTTTGCATGTGGCGTTATTTAGACTGATATGGGAAGGCTGAATCCTCTTGGCAGTATTTTTAGCACATCTGAAAAACTGGAAAGCTCCAGAAAGAAGCACAAAGAAAGGAAAAAAGTCTCCACTTATCAGCTTCAGCAAGGGACATTTTTGGCTAGGCTGAAGGAAATGGTTTTTTTACAGTGTTAAAACTTGGAGGTAGTCTTTTCCCTTCTTTTTCTTTTTCCATTTGATATCTGTCAGTATTCCATCAATGGTAGGATTTAAGAATGACAGACATCTTCAGTAAAGTTGAGGAGTTGGTTCTGTGTGACCCCAGAGAAAATCTGATTTAATTGTTTTTGTTGGTTGCAGGTATGGATATTTGTAACACTCAGCTCTCACAGGACATTTTTTATCAGTAGACCTTGGAACACATTGCAAATTACTTTTTTGTCATCTCCTCTGTTTCCTTTCATAGAAATTGAAATGCAGAGAAGTCAAGTGACAGAGTTTTCTAGGGGAAGATGTGGAATAGAGCCTGTATCCCCTCAACACCTCAGTCTTGAGCTGCTTGCCTGACTTCTGTGCCTCCTGCCTTCTCTGAGTAGTACCATATCTATTGCAGCAGCTTTCAGCCCAATTATCAACTCATTATTTCTAAGTTTTAAAATGAATGGAGCTCAACTGCCCATTGCAGATCAGCACTGGATCACGAATGAGATCCCACCCACTGCAAAATGGGTAGAATTGCTGGTGCATCAAAAAGATGGTTTTCTGTGAAACTGAAAGTGAGCTGGACAGATCTTGTGAGAAGGCAGTGCCCAGAAAAAAAATGTCAAACTTCTGATCTAAAGCAGCTGATAGCTCATAATTATGGGGTATCATAATTATATTGGGATATTTATATTGGTAAATATCCCAATATAATTCCAGCTACATAGGGATGTCACATGTTTACAAGAGCAGTGAAGGTGAGAAGAGTTACACTGAAGGGACAAGAATATGCTTGGCATTCTTTCCTTTATCTTGTAGTGTTAATGTGAACCAGAATTTTAACCTTCATATAACTGTATTTTCACACTGAAGAAATGTGAATAACATTTCCCAAGTTTTTAGCAGCTCCTTGAAATCCTTCACTTGTGAGGCGTCAGAGGTCAGTGATTGTGTTTGTTGCTTGGTTGTATTTTTCCACAACAATCCATTATGCAGAGGACAATACAAAGCAGTTAATTGTTTTAAATATGTAGCTCATAAATATCTAGAACAAAATAATAAAAGAGAGATTCAGGTTTACTGAAGACCACTGGAATAACAGAATATACATATAATAACTTTTGATGAATTTATTTTAAAATAAATGTGGTGGTTTAATTTTTGTGTATGAAGTATGCCAAACGTTTTCTGTTAATTCAAAGCTATATGATATAAAAGAACAGTATCTCTCTACTGTTTCTGAGATTTCATTTTTCCAATTTTAGATGTGATGATCTGAGAAAATCTGAATCTATTTCCTTGAACCATTTTATTTAGATGCTCTTATAAAACTCCTATCACAATTCACAGGTTTTATCTAACAAGAAAATGCTATTAAAGTCTGTGAGCTTTAAAAAGCATCTGTGCTTAAGAAGAAAAAGAAATACCAAATAATAACAAATACAACAACAAAGCACAAAATGAAAATGGTAGAAGTATGTTATTCTTTGCAGTAATGTGCCACAGAGTAATGGCTTAATTTTCTGAGGATCAACTCAAGTTCAACATTTTGAAGGTAACTTATAATTTTCAGTGATTTTTTTCAAAGTAGCATCTTGAAAAGATAGCCAGCAGTCTTATCAAAAAGTGACTTGAAGAGCAGATATCTATAAAGCTCCTTTTGCATTGTAGTCAGTGAAGCAGGACAAGACTAAGAAAACAAGACCTGTACACAAAGTGTGTACAAAGTGTGTTTAGCTTCAGTGATTACTGGGACTCTGAACCACTCATCCCATTAATTGTTAACTTGGGTAAATACATTTCAGGCTAACTCAAAATTTAAAAAAACCAAAACACTCAAACTTAGAATACTTATAGTGGCCTCTTGGAGGCCCTTTGGCCTTTATGCCCCAAATATTAAAATTTATATTTGGAGTGTATGGTGGGATCCTTCAGGATAGTCCAAGCCATGACCAAAGGACTGTCTGGTTTGCTTTGGAGGCTGTGCACTTCCAGATCACTTTGAAAGTCCCTTGGCTGAGAAAAACTTCTGAGTTGTGGAGTGCTTGATGCCACATATGGACAGTGTATTTCCAATGCCATTACTTCGATGTTGAACTGATTTGAGTGGACATAGGACTAGGGTCCTCAGGAAAAAATATTTTTGAATCAGTGCTTTGTGGGTGCTCTTTTCTTTTACAAATAAGAATATGCATTTGATTTTTTTCTACATGAACTAAAAGTGAGAATGTATTGTCTAAGGCTGTGTCTTGTTTTCTTGTAATCAGTAATGCAGTAGTTAATAATTATTGTCTCTTATTTGTTATGTAAGTTTTCCCTTTTCTTTCTTTTATTTTGGTGCAGCAAACACTGTTCCGCCAGAAGATAAAATGTGACTGTGAACAATGTTTTTCTACATTTTTAACATCATTAGCATTGATTTACTAATTGTATACTAAATTTCTTCAAGTGAATTTACTACCATGGTGATTCTTGTTCCTTCTTCTTAGGAAGTGTATTTCTTTTTAAGTTCAACAGATGAAAAAGTATTCTGATTGTAACTAGTCAGTGAAGAATGATCTATCTATATACCTATACCTATATGTCTATATATACATATGGCACTGAAAAATACTAAAAACAAGTATTTGAAGCAAAACAATGTAAGAACAATATGAATATACTATAGAAGCCAAATTTTTAGGCCTTTTAATTGTACCTTACCTCAGTGCATATAAGTGAAATGATCTCCCTGGTCCATGTAGAGAAGCATATATGTGCAATACTTCAGCTGGCAGCCCCTTTGGCCTACCTTATGTTGCCACTTTTTAAAAATTTTTGCACTACAACCCTCTGAAATAATAATAAAAAAATCATGAGCAGCTCAGTGCATCTCAGCCCCTTGAAATGGCCAGAGCTCACTGTTCAGAGGCAAAATCTGTGAGATCAACAGCTTTGAAGCAGCCTGCACAGATGAAGTGTCTTGATTTGAGGCTTAAGATTGTTCAAATGATGTCATATCCCTAATGTGATTCTGAATGCTTCTTTTTGCATCAATATGTAATCATCTTAATTTCAGTTTTGTAACATTTGCATGCAAATTAAGACATCCTCTCAACCTTGAGAGTTTTTTTTTAATGCTAGATTTTCCTAGATTCCAGTTATATAGTTCTGAATGTGAAATGGGTTAATTTCTACCAGCTGCTGGGCAAGGTTGGAAGAAGAGAAAACTAAGACGTTTTAAATTTTATTGTTACTTCTCAGACATCAGAATACCAGATTAGAACTAAGGTCTTAAATTAAATAACTGTTTGCCCTGGATGCCAAAGTTACCTGAGGGCCTTAAAATTTTTTTTCTGTTCTTGATGGTTGCTCACCAGCTCTTTTAGAAAGAATTGTTTGTGAACCTTATGCTTCCAAGAGAGTAGATCTAGATACTGTCCAGATGTGGTTTGTCATCTTGTCCATGCTGATCACTGTTGCTTTTCCCAGTAATCTTAAGCTTCAGGAGGCACAAGTTGAAAGTCTCACCATACCAATGATGTGGTTGCACATGAAATTCAAGTTTATCATAACTTGCAGGCCAGTTTTCAAAAGCATTTACCATGATGAGACTGAGTGAAATCCAAAAGGATCACAAAAATGGTAATAAAAGTGGCAATGGAAGTAATAACAGGAAGCTATTTCAACTAATGTTGAAAATTCTGGTATGAAGAGATGCCCTATTTTTCTCATGTCAGTCCTCTTTCAGAATAGCTAATCGTGATATGGAAGAAGAATGTACACAGACCCTAGTTTGAAAGGTTTAGTTCTCTAATATCCTTATCCCAGGGATACTGCGTATTTCTCTGCTTTCTGTGCAACAGCTTTTCTAGCTCAAATCATAAAGAAATGGCAATTAGGCTTCACTATCGAATTTTCTCTTCTCCCACTCTCAGGCACAGCCCGGAGTATGCAAAACAGGAATGAAAAGCAGGAATTGTCTTGCTACTAATGGAGCAGGCAGGTGGTAACCCCATTTTCAGTTCTAATGTGTATGGGTGATGGAGAAAGGCTGTAATCAACCAACTCAGAATAAAGTGCCTTTGCACGAAGCAATCTCTGAATGATGCAAACCCATGGTTGCCTGGCAATCTTTTTAAGCTCTTGATACTGCTAATTTGTTACGTATTTTTCACACAGCATCATCCTTAGATGATTACTGTAGCCGGTGCCATACAAAGAAATCTTTAAATTGTCCATGTTAGATGTTTTTGCTGATAAGATTGCCTGCTAGCAATCTTCTTATTGTCCTGTGATGATTCAAAGTGATTTTTTATAGAGCATGAACATGAGCTGGAAGCCTGGGAGTTATTGGATCAGAGTTCTGATCTTGGCAACAACTAAATATATTGCATGGTGGTATGTGAATGGCAAAAATCCACTGTGTTCCCATATCACTGGCTGTTCAGTGGAGAAATGACAAGAAATGATACCTACCTCAAGCAGATGCTGGTAGACTGTATTATTGTAAGGGATGGCAAGAGCTCCTGCAGTCAGGCTGTGAGCATACGCAGATGGTTATCTGGACATTTTATTAGTTTTCCTACAGGAGGTACTGAAGGCTTTGCTCTAGCAGATAATTGTCACCTCTGCTATTGTTGCTTTGAATTTCCTCACCTTCCAGATGCTGCTATGGCTGACACACACACTTTTAAAAATAAACTTCATTTTTCACTTTTTCTTTCTTGTCACATGCTTCCATCTCATTTTGCTTTCCATTTTTCCATTCAGATCTCATCACCTCTTCTCCTCATCTATTTTGCTTTCCTCACACCTCCATTTTTTCTCCTTGCGTCTCCCTCCTTTACATTGTTTTTCTTTTCCTTCACAGTATTTTGTCCTCTCTTCATTTCTTGTCTTTCATCTTCTTTTTTTTTTCCCTACCATTAATTTCTTCCCTCTTTTTCCTTTCTACTCAGTATGTTAATAAAATATTTGACCATTCAAACATTTTCTGTCTCTGCTCTTCAGGCTTCTGAATTATTGCTATAGTTCTACCAAAACTTAATTACCACATCAAAGAAGAGCTGTCCTCATTTAGGCAGGATTTCAGCCTTTCCAAGTTTTTTTTAGCATGGTTGACCTAATTAGAAGTCCCATTTAAAATGACACTTCTACAGAAGCAGGAGGAAATTGTACAAGATGTTTCCAGGATATTGAACACGTCTTACACAAAATTTGAGAAATACAAAAATGTTAGATTTTTTATTGAGGTGCTGAAATAATATTGATGGTTAGATATAATAACATCCATCTTTTATGATAATAGCACATTCTTTCCCTATCATGTAAATATGTTCATTTTAATATAAGTAATAATCATGTGTCAAGACCTGAAATAGCTCCATTTTATGACAGCAGTCATTTTGTTATGAATTATGTGCAGGAAACCCACTATATGTCATCACATACTTTTTATGACTTTCTTGTTTCTAACAAGGTAAATTCACTTTCCACAGAGCCCTCATAAGAACTGTATATAATAAACTGGTGAGTGCTATGATTTCCCTTCTGTAAGTATAAATTTTTCATTCTCCATAAATTTACATTCTCCAACTATGAAGTCTTTGTATGTAAGCCTATGCTATAACTGCTTGTTATTTTAACTCTGAATCATTACTCATCCCTTCCAACCCCATTTCTGAGATGGTGAGTCTGCAGCTATTAAATCTGTTAAAATTAAGATTGGCAGTAAAATGAAACATGTTAACAATCACACTGATTAATGAATCAGGAGAATAATTCACAACTGCCTGGGAATTGTAATCAGGAGCACATATCCTTCTGAAATGCACAGGGATACTCAGGTTGACAGATGTAGCTTGTTTAGCACAAAAAGAAATTTCTTCTGCAGGCAGGATATTCTGTGCTCTGTGTCACGTAAGAGACCAGCACACTGGGATCTTGCTGACCTTAAAAACTATAGGCAGCAGCTTCTGCTGGCTTAGTTCTGTTGACTTGGAGGGAGTTAAAAGAACAGAGACTTTATTACCGCATCCAGTTTCCTTAAATCCCCAGGAACATGCGGATACCTCAAAGGTGTGTCTTAAAACTCCACAGCAAAACTTCAGTGGATAAATAAGACAGGCTGCTGTGAGAATGAAGTACTTTACCTGTTCTCTCCTTCTGCAGCTGAGCTCCACAGGGCAGTAAGGATCCTGCCTTGCATATTCGCAAGTATCTGAGATAATCACTTATAAACCCAGTATTTTTCAGACCTATTTTAGTCTCTGCCTAGGGTTCATTAAACCCTACTATGACAAAAAGGTAAAAGGTGGGTGTTTGTTTTTTTTTTTTAATGAACTGCTCTATATCTGGAATGGCTGGGAACCAAGAGCTGAATGTGGGAGAAAATTAGAACCAACTGAATAATGTTCTAACTCTGCAAGCGCTAACCTTGAGTAGGTTATGTTAGGGTATGTTGTCCATTGTAGTTTCTACATGTAGAATAGCTATTTAATAAAGAATGTCCTGTGAAGGTCAGATTCAGAAGAAAGGCAGCTCGTGCTGTGTAGATGCTTGTAGCTAATTTAGCTGCATAGAAAATATGCACTTTGAATAGTGGAAGATTTTGATGTTACAATTCACTTTCATTTCAGTGGTCACAGTAGGGTCCTTGCGTCTTCTGATGCACCAGATCAATAAATCAGAGATTGAATAAGCCTCAATGAATATGTTTCTTAGCTCTGGTTCATTTTCTCATGAAGTCCTCGGCCTTCTATTTACTGACTCCAGTCAAGGGGGAGCAGACCAATAACATAAAACAGCACTTTTATGCCAAATAGCCTGAAACCAAATGTTTCTAGATTATGTATAGATTATGAACTTACAAGCAGAATACTGATTTCTTGAATCAGTAAAAACCTGAAAGAAATGAGCCTTTATTTGACTGGAACCTACAGATATGAAAATAAAGTGTGCAATGATGTATTTCAAGATGACATTCAAAGTCTTGGGGACCTTATCATACAAATTTGGTTATTTTTAGTATTTTCTAGATCTTTTTCTGTGTGATTGCTGTAGTAATGTATATTCTGATTATGGAAACCAGTCCAGAAATGGCTGCATTTTGGTGGTCTCATGTTTTGTCTGTGACCACTGAGTTTGCTCCACATCTTTCCAGTTATTACAGTAAAGCAATTGCTACTGACTAGTGGCTGTAGCTGTTTGTCCTGGGGTTGGAAGATCATTGTTATTTTGGAATATACATTTTCATAATTTCCTCTATTCTTGGCCTCTTAGCACAAATGAGGGATTTTTGAACAGCATATTCTCTTATACTAATGTCGTTCCGAGCATCACACATGGCAGCAGGAATGCTGACAAAAACCAGTCAAACAAACCAAAACAGGCAGCAAAATTCTACCAATTTTATAAAACTGCCCTCTTCTTTTGCCATATAAGATGCATATCAATAAAGGCAGACCCTGGGCTGGATAGTAGACCAGCAGATTTCCCAAGAAGTAGAGAGCAAAATGAAATATCTTTCATTAAATACAATTAAAATAAATAGTTTTTTGGTATAATTTCATGCTGTAGCAGATTAGCTCTGTGAAGTCACTTACACAAGAAATGATACTGCATATTATGGCAGCCATTAAAGTAAATGTTGCTACTATTCCATTAATTTAAATAGAAAATTACTAATGATAAACCATTAAGAAACCTGGCTTGCAGCAAAAAACAAGGACACTTCTTTTAGAAACAAAGGACTTTGGACTGTTCCACGCAGAATTCTGTTTGGGAGACTTATGGTCATACACAGAGTGCATCCATTTTCCATGGCTCGCCATCAGCTGGAGGTGCTCAGCATGCCCCAGTAAAACTTTAGGTAGGTCTGAAATGAGGCCTTGTGCTCCAGAGATACATTTGGGGCATAAGTCTTTTCAGATCTGAGTCAAGTTATTAATGGAATTTTCCAGGAATGAGCAGGTTTTGGTAGTGTGATAATCTTGATTGTGTACACTTTTTGGACTTTAACCAGCAAAATGGTCCCAGAAGAGCTTACTTTGAAAGTTATTGTCTTAAAATATAGCCTTTCTTTCTTAATAGCCAGTTTGAGAAAAAGAGATTTTTTTCAGTGACATGCAAATTAACTCTGGGAGCAAGCAGTGGATATAACACCACAACAGAGAGAACTCATGGGCACACAGGGCAGAACTTATCATTGCTTCCAGTTAAATCTCGAGTTTCTCAGTGATAAATATGAGAAAATGCAGGAGCATATAAATAATTAATGCATTTGAATGCATTTTCAATAGCATTTCTATTGTGTCTTGATTACTTGTAGTGAAATAGCATCCATACACTCTAAGTATACCTGTGCTAGATACTGTGCAAACACATGAGAAAAAAAAGAGTTCCTTTCATAAATGCATTTTCTTTCCACTGAATAGGAAAACAGATTGCTCTGTTGAGAGCAAGTGGAATGTGCGTGCCTCCGTGGAAGTATTCAAATCTCAGGTGGACAAGGCCCTGTGGGTCTAGAGGTCCCTTCCAACATAAATATTGAGTGATGCTACTCTATACTTTGAGTTATAGACAATTATGCACTCCTACTGTAATCTCAAGGGCATATGAAAAAATACTTAAAATGTATTGTGTTCCACAGAAGGTGTTTGAGGCGTACAGGAATAGTCAGAACTCATTTTTCTGTTTACTCAATGATACTGATCATATTCTTTGATGCTTCTCACAAACTCAGTTCCAGTCAGCCTGAACAAACTTCTACAGAATAAACTTCTTAAGGTTCTTAAGGTGCAGAAAATAGAGCAAGCCAGCCAAAAAAAAAAAAAAAAAAAAAAAAAAAAAAAAAAAATCTCAATCACCTCTCAGTTGCAGCTGGAATTTTCTCCAATTTGTAGCTTAAATGCAACTGTGAACTTTGTTTTGTCATGTTTAGGGTTTTGGATTTTTTTTTTAGTGAAATTTGCTGCTAACAGGAATTCCAGCAAAATAAAAGGGTGAAGAGAAATGTGCCCTTGACCTCAGGTATGATAAGGTTCTCCTGTCATGATGCTGTGCTGTGTCCCATAGATGATTTTTGTCTGTGTTGCACTAGTTGAAAGGATTTGGTCTATTTGCAGTACCTTCAAAAGATGAGGACAGCAAGACCACAGAAACATCATATAATTTGGGATGCTCTTGGATTTGAAATTGTTGCATCTCCCAGATACGATAACAATGGTACTAGTTCTGCTTTTATACATGGCAGATATTTAGTGCTAAATATAGCCAAGAAAATACTGCACAATGCATGGAGAAAATTGCACTCTAAACATATTTAGGACTATCAGGTTAGTTTTGTGTTAATGCAAAATCTGATTTTCTGAATTGTTGAGGAAGAAACAGAAAATAGGAAGAACGTGTGAAAAAAGTAATGAAAACTCATATTTTGTTTTAGATTGCCAAAGTAGATTTGCCATTATTTTTCTCCATTGCTTTGGGGAATAAAAAGCCTACTTTTTAACATAAACTACACATTTCATTGAATTTGTTGCAAATTACTAAAAACTCTATGAAGTTCTTCTTTATAGAAATTCTCTCTAGTGGAGCAGAACTGGGAATTTCCCCTTTGTCAAGTGGGTATACAAGTCAAGCACTTTCAACAGGAGGTGCAGAAGCTTATACCCATTCACTATTACTAGCTGGAGACACCAGAGCTCCCTTATGTATTCCCCTACCTCCAGTAGGTGTACGGATGGAATGTATGATGTTACATCTCCTCAAGGTCACTGCCAGCCACGGCCTTCACACTGTTCCTAGTCCAGTTGTGTAGTAATTCCCCTCATGCCCATTTTGCGTCCAAGGAGAATTCATATTCTCACTGGGCTAGGCTAAGAAGTTGCAAATATGAGACTTTTTTAGTGCTATCTTTTTGCTCATACAAAAAGATACATACAATCTCAACATTTTCCTCCTAATTTCTTGTTTTGTGCTGATATTTTATGCAACATAGAAGGGACTTTATTGTTCCCACAGCTCTAAACAGGTGGCCAGAGTTAGTTGCCTTTAGACTAGAATCAAAGTTGTCTGCAAACACTACTTGTTTGCTGTTGTTTGTCACAGATATAAGGGTTTTTATACTTTGATGCATTATTGGAAAAAAAGAAAACCTGCAGAATATAATGAAAAATTCCAAAAAAAGCACAGATCACATTTTAATCTCCAGTAAGTTTTTTGACTGTACATCAAAACAACTAGAAGAGTTTACAGGAAATGCTTTCTGCTGTGGCTTAGCTATTGAAATTAATGGGGCTGTTATACAATTCAGAAACTTGAAAATGGAATTTATCTCATCATACTCTTTGAATGTAAAGAAATGTATCAGGCAGACTATGTCTTCCAAAAGCTTCTATTGTAATAAATGTGGCATTCATAATTTTTCCTATACAAGTTTATTTTAGAAAAAGAAAATGAATACAAATGGGTTATTGCAAGTCATTTGTGAATTCACTCAATATTTTGAAAGAGTAAGAAAAATGTCTTGGCCATTGCTAGATAAAATGGATATCTTTAATATTACAGAGAGATGGTTATACAACACAGACTGATCTCTTTCCTATCCCTTGCTAAAATTTTGCAACTGGCTGGGTACCTGCATTGTGGATTTCTAGCTTGTCTAAGCCATGTATTGCCACTCTTTTCCTCAGAAGTGCACTGATAAAAGACTTGCTTGCATTTCAGGTTCGGCACAACACGGCTTTCGCTTTTACACTCTCTTTTTATCCAGGCAGATCAGGAATGGAGGGAATGCAACTTGTGTCTGTCACCTCAGTCTGTGGTATCTGGAAAGGGAGGATGCCTCATGGGCTGAAGGACAGCAGTTAGTTCCCTGGGAGAGATGGCAAATGGACCCTTTCCTGAACCTTGTGCTGCTCTGTGCAGCTCTCACACTTGCTCACGGTCTAAAACGCATCCTGTCCCACATAAAGCTGCAGAAATTAGTGTGGGAGGAGGGGTGTAGGGAGGGAATAAGGGGAATGAGGAAAAGGTGAGATAGTCAGAAAGTGGCAAAAGACAATCTTCTGTAGGCAATTAACATTTTTTCATGATTTTGTGTGAGTAAATGAGTACTTGGAACCCAGCTGCCTAACACAAAGAATGAAAAGAAGATCCCTGACTGTTTAAGCTTCTTCTTGATGTGGGATCTGCTCTGTGGCATTAGGGGGTGAAAAACTGATCCAGCAGAAGCTTCTCTAGCAACTCTCAACTGTGTTTTGTATTGACAATGCCAAAGGCAGAACTGCATAAATCAAACAATTTATGCTGCTGGTTCAGAACTAAAAAGGTACAGAAGAGTCATTGGTTTATATCCATCAGAAAAAACCCAAAACAACCCCACGCCATCTTTTATTCTTTTGTCACTGAACAGAATTGGTCATATGTAACAAAATCTAAGGAATGAGGCCATCAATTTACAATAGTGAAGGGGCTGTGGGCCTTTTAATGTTCCAGTGGCTGAGTCTAATGAAAAAAACCAACCCACCTTCAAAGCCCTCCAGCATTTGAAAGCATTTCTCTCACTCTTCCCCTCCCAGAAGCTCCAACACAATGCTATTGCATATCCCAGGAGGGCTGCTCTGATCTTGTCAGAGGTGTTCTATAGGTTATAACAGGTACTCACAGCTGCTGAAGTAAGATTTGGAACTCACATATCAGTCCTCTTAGGTATGTGTCTTACTTACTGGGTCACAGGGGGTGGTAATAACTAGGTTCAACAAAGTAAGATATCTTAGTGTGAGTGTCATTATTCTTCCGGAAACTTTAATAAAAAGCTATTTAGAAACGGCTCAGTATTTTTGGTTAAAAGGATTCTTAGATGGCTTCTTAGAAAGCTTCTGCCCTCTGGGGTTATCATCTTTAGCCATCACACTTTCCACTATTGCTGTTAGTAAAGTGTTCTTAAGATAGCCAGGTAGCTGTATTTATGTTTGAAAGAGGTCATCTTTTTAATTACATACTTTCTATTATTGATTTTGCATGACAGTGCATAGTAAAATTTGAAGTGCTATATTCAAAATGTTGCACCAGAAGAAACAGGAAAAAATGAACTTCCTGGGGATGTGGTGCTATCATCTGACATCAGCTTCCCAGAAACCCTATTGTGACTTAGAATCATAAACACCTGTCAAACCTGGCCTTGAGCATTTCCAGGGATTTTGCACCCACTACTTCCCTGGGCAACCTGTTCCAAAAAAATTTTTCCCTCACAGCCAACCTAAATCTACCCTCTTCCAATTTGAAACCATAACCCCTTGTTGTGTCACTACAGGGCCTTATAAAATGTTTTTCTCTGTCTTACAAGCCTCCTTTATAAATCAAAAGGATGCAGTAAGGTCTTCCCTGTGACTTCTCTACTCTAGGCTGAACAACCCCAATTCTCATTGTTTTTACTTCAAGGACAGGTGTTCCAGCCTGCCTGATTATTTTTCTGTGTTCCTCCTCTGGATCTGATGAGTGTCACTATGTGCTACTCACCTCAGAGGTTGCTCTGATTCTTCCTTCTACCTTCCTTTAAAAGCATTGTCTCCAGGTGTGCCTGGATTCCCTCTACTGGATTCCATCCCTAGCAGAGATGCTCTGCTATTCAACCTATTCTCTTAAACTTTAGAGAAAAGCAATACAACAACTACTAGCCATACTGAAACATGGTAATGACATTTGATCTGTCTGTGCATGAACGGAATTAAAGTCAGGACATGAATCATGTGACTCCTGAGCTACAGTCCAACTTACAGAAAAACTAGTTGAAAACTAGTCCAGTTTTAACAATTGCCATTTATGGAGACCCCAGCACAAACACGTTTTCAATGGATAAGTGTTTCATTATTTATTAAGTGTACTTATCTAGATTCAGCTTTTAACACCAATAAACCTTTTCTTTGCAAGATCTCTGTTGGTTTGCTGTTTGTGCAGATAGTTAATCTGTGATCCAAACACCTTATAACTCTTTTTTTTTTCAGCTGTGTGGTCTGAAAGGCTTGAGTTTTCACTGAATTTTCTTGTCTTCTGGTCCATTTTAATTTTCTTTAGCTTTTTGTCATCAGTTTCCTTGCTGGACTTCACACACCAGTTTCTATTGGGATATTCCAGGACCAGTTGTGGTAATGCCAAATACAGCAGAGAGCTCCCACAGGATAGGGAGTTTTACGGGCACTCTGTTAGAGCCTAGCCCACTGGACTTTTTCCTCCTTAGGTGTTCTCAGGTCTCCTGGTGCTATGCCATGACCTGTTATTATCACCTCCAGCAGCTATCATCTGTTACTCGGGTTATTTTTTTTCTGTGAAGTACGTCTCACCAGCTCATCCTGCTGATAAGTGTCACCTCTCCAGCAGTTTGTGCACAGTGATTCCCCAAATTTCTCAATAGTAAGCAATGAATTATTGCACACCTTTTGGATAGGGATAGCAGATTGTCAGCTTAGACCTTGTATGGTATTTTTAAACATATTACTTAGATGTTGGAGGCAATACACTGAAGCAAAGATTTTTCCTGTTTACTTTCATTTCCTTTTTTCAGTCTGGGATATGCTGGCTGTTCAAAACTGAAAGAGAAGTGAAAACCATTTGGAGCTAGGGCAACAATCCTTATAGCTAGAGCAGAAGCATTGGCTATTATATGTCTTGTGTACACAGAATATTTGACACAGGCTCACATTCCCTCAAGCAAAGAAGGGAAAATGGTCTAGATAAAACATCTGTGGAATAAGTGCAAAAGGGTTTGGAAAATTTTATTCTCAAAGTCATGATCAGCTTTTCCTGCCAAAGGAGGAGGAGGAGGAGGAGGTATTGACTGCTGCTCTGCAGGAGGGCTGCCCAGCAACTGAAACTCTAATCAATGGAGAAATTGAGTGGAAACCACATTTTTCATTTTCCAGATGATATCAAGCTTGGAGGAACTGGAAGGCTACCAGTGAAGTGGCTCAGGTTTCAGAGTGGTCCTGACAACCGTGTGGAAACCACCTGACCTTTCCCTTCCATGCCAATTCAGTTCAACAGAGGGAAGCACATTTGACTGGGAACATGTGCAGGAAGGGAGATGAATGATTTGGCAGCAGCTCAGCAGAAAGCATTCTGAGAATCACAGGGGATGAGAAGAACATGAGTCAGCATTGTGCAAAAAAGGAAAATATCATACGGGGATGTATAAATAGAAGTCTTAAATATAGGCCAGTTAAAATAGTCCCCCTGCTCCACTTGGCACTTTAGAGAACTTGGCTGGTATAAAGCTGTTCCTGAATTTATAATTACAAAAAGATTCAATCATCAGATTGTGGGTTTTTTTAGTTTTTTTTGGTTTTTTTTTGTTTTTTTTTGTTTTTTTGTTTTGTTTTTTTGTTTTTTTTTTTTTTTTTTATCAATAGGGAAGAAAATGCAAAAGATAATACAAAACTAATAGAATTAAGCAGAATCAAAGGAGTTTACTGTATTAGCTCTTGATGCATACCCTAAAGATAAAAGTAGTAAACACTGGAAACTAGCACTGGCCATGAAGTTATGGAGTCTTTATTCTTGGTTGTTTTTAAAAATAGGTAGGACAAGCTGATATTAGGACTTAAGCTTGTAGAGAATGTGATCCTACCTTTTGGCAAGAGGGTGGAATTCAGGGAGCACATGTACCACCAAGAGCCTTCCCAAGTCTACCTCAGCCTTTTCCTGATTTGGTGCTGGATTAATGACATGAGGCTGGAAACTGAGGCATGTGGGAGAGTAACCATAAACCTAGGTTGTTGTCAGGACCTCTCTACTGGCCGGAGATGTAGAAAACATGAAAATGATTGCATATCCATGCCACACATGACACCATTTTCTTATAAATAAAAGTATACCAGCTTGAAAATAAATTGCATGACACATATTGTCTTTTGCATTGCATTAATATTGTTGTAAAAAACGGACACATGTTAATATCAAGACATTTCCCTCTGGGCCTTGATCTTTAACAGCTTTAGGACAATTCATTCATCAACAGATTGTCAGGCTAAAAATTCAACAACTCTCCAAATGCCACTTGCATTTCCTAGTCTGCAGAAATCAGCCTAATTCTTCCAAAACCTCAGTGTGTTCATATGCAGATTCACTTTTGTGCAAGGCCAGCAAGAAAATCACAAGCTCTCTTTATCCAGCCTAAGTAAAAGAAAAATGGATTTGACAGCTGGCCTTAAACAGTTTCTCCTTGATGAGTCAAAGAAAATGGAATCCGTCTAAAGCTGTTTATTAATTCTTCAAATACAGATGGAGAGCAATACCTTGAAAATCTACCCCTTAGAAGTAACAATGAATAACAAATGAATGCTTGGGGGTGGGGGAAGGGCTTTCTTTTACAAGATTTTCAAACAGCTCTTTCCAGGGGGATCTAATACCTATTTTGTATTACTGGACGACTTTACAATTTGTGAAATGTAAGAGAAGAGCTTTATGGATTCTCATAAAGGTGGTATGTACTACACAGAGTCTAGACTTTGAGGAGTTATCATGGATCTAAGCTAAATCTCTTCCTCTTCATACAGTCCAAATAATTAACCGAGGTAAAAGGTTAGCTAATAGACAATATATTATTTCAGGTAAAGTATCTTTTAAAATATATTTCAACTTTTTCAAAGAATAGCAATTGCCACAGATTGCAAGGCACATTTCTAGAAAGTACCAGAATATTCCATCAAGGAATTCAAATGTAATTCAATGTATTTGAAGCTATTTAATAATTACATTATCTCTTTAAGTTTAGGTTTAGCACACAGGAAATTTTTACTGTTGCTATCAATAAATAGTATCCACTGTAGATTTAACCAAAATAAAAGTCTGAGAATTCCTCCAAATTCTTACAGCTGTATCACAGTTTTCCAAACAGTTGCATGGAAGCAAAACTGAGCTTTTTATTATGACTGAACTGAAATTTGCCTCTAATCTTAAAATATTATAATAAATTTGGTGAAATGTAGTCTGTCATTCAGTGTTTATATGTACCTTTAAGAGAGATGAGAGTAATAAGAATTTTATTGAACACCCATATGTACACATTCAGTGTGCTATAAAATATCTGATTAAATCTAATTAAATGAGAACATTGCAATTAGGAAATCCCTCCTTTACTTCTTCTGAAAATGGCATATTTTTATTAAAAGGAATGCTGTAGAAATGTACAATTTGCAGGAACTAATTTATCTTCTTTTCTTTTATTTCTTGAAAAATCATAGGAGACTTTTAGAAGTTATTTCCTCCCCAGAAAATAGGAAATAAAATGAAGTAACTTTTATTGCATCTGGAGAATATAGTTTCCCCAGTTGTGCCATTCAATGGTAGTTACATGACTCTTCTAGACATGCTGACATATAAAAACCAAAACAATTTTTGAAGGATGAAAGAAGAAACTTCAGGAATATGTTTTTCAGGTTGTCCACATTGAAGACTTCAGTACAAAACCCCCATCTTTTATGAGCCATCATTTCTAATAGTAAAACATATTAACAAAGGAAAGAAGTAAGTTAAATATATTCTTACAAGGCAAGGCATACACTGTGCATGCAAATGAGATCACATAAAATCCCAACTCCTTCCTTTTGGTGAAATATTGCACTGGAACTCTTACAGAATATAAAGTAAAGAGAAGCAAATATAGCTACATATGCCCTCTAAGCAGAGAAATCTTGTTTTCCTTTTAAAACAGGGATTTTAATCAGCAGTGATTTATCCCCAGATAGAAATGATATTGATATTCTCATTCCAGTAGTTTGAGCAGTATCTTAGACTACTGTAGTAGTCATTGTTCAGCAGAGGATCAGAAGTGCCCAAGAGAAAGTTGTTGCTGGGCACATCCCACACCAATACACTGAGCAGGACATTATGGGACACCTGTACAGGTCCAGCAGGTGAACAGAGCTTGAGATTTGGTTCCAATTCATTCCATCTAGGAAATGACACTGGGGATGAAATTCCAGTTTGAAATGGATGTCACCTAGGAGGTCATCTACACCTTACAAACATAAGATAAGGCAAAGCACAAGTGGTATCAAAAAGCAACACCAGTCCCCCATGCTCCAGCCCCAGCAGGTACAAACCAGATGGTTTCACCTAACATGATCTCCTGCCCCTCTGACGGTAACAGGTTGGTGAGTTTACATTAGTGATGAAGTCTCTGGGGTCAAGTACAGTTCTGGGTCAAGGCTCAGTTCAAGATTTGTGTGTCATTTAAATCCTTCCTCTAAGTGAGAATTAAAAAGCCATAATCTGTGTTTTAAATTGGTGGTGTGCATTCCATTATAAAGAAGATGCACCAGTTAAAAATTCTCAGAAGACTGATGTCTGTTTGATAAAAGGGGACGGTAAAGAATAGAGAAATATTATTCTTTACACTGAGTCTTAGAGGCTTAGTATAAAGAATAAAAATAAGTTTGTAAGAGGCTATTTAATGATTAATGACTACTATAAACATGTTACATAGCTACAGAAAATTGGTATATTGTATTCTGGGAGACAGCAAACAATGTTTTCAAAGCAACCTATCAGGCCTCATGATAGGATTTTGACTCTAAAGTAATAATTCTAATCTACTTAAAGCTATTTGTAATTGGATTTTATATATAAAGTATGACCAGTAAAAAGATTAACATCACTATCTATAGCTATATCTAGTACAAACAACATAGTATGTCTGTGGACACTTTCATGTATAAGGAAATGAAAGCTTGATTGGAAATACTTGAAAAGTGTTCTTGCTTTGCTTCAAAATGAACTCTGGACTTTCTACATTAATCAGACAGAAACCAAGCAGATAAAAGAATTTGAAGTATTGCAGTGGGGAAGGGCTTTCAGCTGTTATCAGTATGAAGACATTAATGTGAAGGTCAGGTGTTCCCACAAAGCAAGGTACAAAAATCACACCTGTCATGACAGCTTGTAATGGGAAACAAAGCATTAAATAGGCAGAAATCCATTCATGGCAGTATAATTGCAAAAGGTATTTTTGCAGCACAGAAAGAAAGTGTGGGTGACCCTTCTCCACTAGGCATGAGGCTTCATGTTTTGTCATAAATTCCATTACAATTTTCATGTTTAATTTCTGTCTATATGTATTTTTCAAGGGGGGTGGCTACATTGCAAATGGATGGATGATAATTCAAAGAGTGTGACTTACAGTTTGTTATACTCTTTACAAAAGGCACATGTATACTTAGATTGTGCTATCTCCTCTTGTGCCTGGCCATACAAGATAACACAGTTGTTAAGCAAGTCACATTTATTATCTTGCTACAGCATGTTCTTTTATTGCAATGGCATGCTTACTTAGCAATTCTGGATACCTGGAGAAAATCTGAAATGGCTGAATTCCTGCCAAGAGATAAGATATGAGAAAACAAAAGCCTCTTATTTTTACAGATTACAGAGTGTTTCTCTAGAATGTATCTATGCTTTCATCATCAGTCACTCCCTTGGAAAGATGAAATAGTTTTCCCTTCTTCAGTGTCTTCTTCATTTGTAGTCCTTTATATCATTGGAATACCATGTTCTGACGGTGTCTGCTGCCAAGCATATTTTCCTTGCATACTGTGTCTGGCTGCAGTCACAAGATGCAATTGGAAATAAAATGGGAGAAGGCAAGGCAGATCATTGAATCTGGTCTGCTATTATCTGACCAGAGACGTGAGTGCCCTTCGGTTTCTTTTCTTGTATGTTGGATCTCTGGCAACGACACTGCACATGTGAGTCATGACCACTGGGCTGCAAAGCAAACCTCATTTTCTCACTCTCTTGCTTCTAGATGAAAAACAACTCATCCCAGCACAGCTGGGTGAAAGGAGTACTTTCCTTGAGGGTAGAAAACAGATCTTCAGGCAGAGTCATTCACATCCAGAAATCTCAGTCTTCCCCATAGCTAGATAAATGAGCCAAGCTAGAAGGTTGTTGTGACTTAGGCTTCTCTACTTTGATTTTTTGATGTGAAAATTCCATCTGTATCAAAGCTGGCATGTACATTTCCATAAAAAAACCTGCGGTTTTGATGAAGCTTCATTTTCCAACCAAAAATAGTTTCTGTTGGAAAATTCCCAACATACCCTATAGAATCCCATTTGGATGACAAACTCACTAAGATAAAATCACCTTAATAATAACTTAGGGTTTAATACACATTCACCAGCAAGGAAGGCTAATCCTCAGAAATGTTCAGCAGTCATTTAAAGAACACTGTGCCTCATCCATCTGATTTATTTTTGAACTAGTCTTCTTAACTTGGATATTTAATGAGATCCTTTCTGTAGCATCATTAAGATCTTGTGCTCTGGAGACTAATCTTTGTTGGAAGCGACTGATAACCACTGCAACAACTTGTATTATTGTAGTGCCTTTCATCTCTTTCCAAAGCTTTCACCTTCACATTGATGACATCTTCACCTTCCCTTCTTCCCCCTGTGTGCCAAGAAAAACTTTAGGTGAAAATCAAAATGATTATAGATTAGGGATTTTAAAGAAGCAATTTAATAATGTTAATGACAGTATGCTATATGCTAGCAGCTCAAGTACTGTCAAGTTTTGGGGGCTTAAAGACAAATTCTTTTTTGTGAGAAAGGTAGGTAAACTTTGCAAATCTAAGGCATGGGAATTAAAGAAGCAATGCTCTACTGTATAATTGTGATCTAAAGTTACCACCATTTAGCACCAGTTTTATCACCAGTGTTTAGAAATACATCATGCATGTATGTACACACTGAATTTCTTCCCTATCTAGTTGACAGTCATGTAACTTTCTCAGAAGTGAGAGGATTAGGAATGTTTGTAAACTTGTCTGAGACATGGTAACTACACTATTCATTTAGATCATGAATATACAATACATTAACTGCTATAAATTTTTCTCCTTCTGTTAACATATGTGAATCAGAGCTCTTGTTTACACTCCTGAGCCTACCAGCAAGCATTTCATGGAATCAACAATATGCAGCTGCCAAGCTGGCCTGACAATAACTTCTCTTATACCTTCCTTCCCTTGCAGTTCCTGGCACAATGAGTCCCCTTGGCCTTATGTAGATCAATACTATCCCACTTGACAAGAAGCACTCAAGAGATTTTCATCCTTGATGTTTCTGAATTTGGGAAATTCAGTCACTCTGTGCAGGTTGGCATCACACAAAGTATCAAAGTGGAGCGGAACAGAGTAAAGGGTTTCACATCACAGCAATAACAATGGTAGGTCTGTGTGTGGGGTGTTATCCTTTAGGCAGCAGTATGAACATAGAATCATAGAACTATTTAGTTTGGCAAAGATCTTTAAGAACATTAGGTCCAGCCATTAACCAGCACTGCCAAGTCTACCACTAAGCCATGTCCCTCAGTGCCACATCCACATGTTTTTTTAACAGCTCTAGGGATGGTGACTTAACCATTTCCCTAGGCAGCCTGTTCCACTGCTTAACAACCCTTTCAGTAAAGAAATTTTTCCTAATATCCAACCTAAACTCCCCTGATGCAATCTGAGGCCATTTCAATTGGTAAAACAAAGTACAACAGCTGGTTAAAAGCTGGAAAGAGAAATTTGTAAGGACTTACATAGATGTTTATACCAACTTTCAGAAATCTGCACAGAATTTTGTGTACGTACAGATGTGTCCTCTGAATACAAGCTGGTAGGAAAGCAGGCTAGATAAGCTATGGAGATGTTTTGCCAGTTATTGCTGCATGTGTAGAGTAAAAAAAAAATAAATAAATTAAATCCTTGTACCAAACAGAAAGAGCTAATTGCACTTTTAGCCACTTTCATGCTGCTGAAGGAAAGTGAATAGAAGAGATGGATTCCTGTGCCTAGGGCTAAGCAGCACCATTTGGCTCAGGTCTGCAGTGGTTATGGCTGCTCCCCTTTGCAGCATATTTGTTTTGCAGAGAGTTGTGCAAAAGAGACAGAACAGCAGTTAAACAGAGTAGGGGATGAGTGTTCATTTACACCACAGTTCTCTTTTATTTATCAGTACAGTTGGACCTAACCAGTTAGGATAGTTTAGGACAGTGTAGCACTGGAAGGACCACTTTTGTTTCATGCCCTATTTGGCTGCTGGATTTACTTTACTCAAACAGTGGGCCTGTGGATGAGCAAAACATTTCCTATGCCCAAATAGGAATAGAAATTAAAATCCTATGCAAAAATAAAATCGTCTCCTGCTTACGGGTTGTGTGTTGCCCCTGTCCTCCATGTCCTGTTCCCTGGCTCCATTTGAGTGCATCAGAGGAGGGGTTACTGGAAAAAGAGGTGCATGTGAGGAAGGAGAGAAGTGGTTGGATTATTAGTCACAAAATTTTTATTGCCTATGATTGAAAGAAGCAGGCTGCTCTTCTGAAACAGAAGGGCTGGGTGTTGATGGGGAAGAATTTGCTGCAGATGTACAATGGAAAGCTTCACCCTTGCCTTCTCCCTCTTAAGTGCTAGTCCCAGACTTTGGAGCTAGGAATTTTCTCCACAAGGCCTAATATGTGACCTCCTTGGTCCCTGGAGTAGCTGCAGTACTGACTACTGGGGTCAAGCACCTGGAGGAGGAGAAAGGGAAGGGAAGCCTTTCATTTAAGGCATGACAACTTCACAGTTGTATATACCAAACACACCTGGACAGACTGTTACTGCAGATCAGACAGCACTTATCACCAACCAGAGACCTTCTCATGCATCCATGTCTCCTGTTAAAGAAGTGTAAAGATGCTTCTGTTGGTGAACTTAAGTCCCATTTTAGAAGAGACACAAACTAAGCCACAATTAACATAGTTATTCCCATAGTAGAATTTTTACTAATATTACTATTCCATTGTATATTAAAAAGATTTTGCTAAAAGGCTTCATTCTTTTTATACTGCCTTAGTATCACAAAACCATAGACTGGTTTGGGTTGGAAGGGACCTTAATGATCACGTTGTAGGCGAAGCTGACACTCAAAGAAAGGCAGTCTTCCAGTTTACATATGTCTACAGTTAAGAGCCTCCTGAGCTCTTCTTTGAGTGGCCACCTCCTCATGAGTATTTAGCTGATATTTGCTGTTGAGAGAGTTCACTCTGCAGCCCCATTTGATACTGCTCAAATGTAGGTCCAACGCAATGCTGGCCAAAGAAAGCCTAGAGAGTGATCTGAGAATAAAAATGGAAATCCTTAAACTAAGCTAAAACAGTAATGTGAAAGTAGGCAAGATGCTGCTGTGGAGCGTGACATCCTTTCACAGTAGGAGAAGGGACTGTATCATATATAGTATGGTCTGGGGCTTAGGTGGAGAATGGGAACAGCACAGGATGCAGCTGAGCAATGATATGTGTGAAATGAGACACCTGATCTGTTTTGAGCACTGCAAAAGAGGAGTTAGAAATCAAAACACATTGTGTTAGTCCTGGGGAGCTACAGAGGGCCGTGTGAACACCTTGTTACAGGCAAACATGTAATGTCTCACCAGGCACATTATGAATGTGTAAGGGGTGTGGTTTGAAGGCACCAAACCAGGCAGATTCTTTGGCACCAAACCAAGCCTGTCAGCAATTTTAAGAGGCAAGAGTAGTGCTGCAGTCTCTGGAGACCAAATCCACTGACCTCGTGGTCTTCCAGTACTGACTGCACTGACAGCTGTGAGATGGATCTGGAGGATGCCTGTAGCTTTGGGAATCATGCTCTCCCCATGGTGTGAAATTTTGCTGAACTTTTTGTGGAGACACCTGCCTCACTTTGAAAAATCACATTTTCTGGCTTTCATTTGTGATCCTCAGGAAACTGCTGCTGGCCTGCTGAAATAATAATAGCAAACATTCTAAGACAAGCTTTGCACACTGCAGGCGTTGACGCTCTGCCCTCACAGCACATCCACTGTAAGGGAACATCCAGAAAAGCCCTTGCATACAAAGAGGGACTCTCAAGCAGCAATGAAAAATAGACATGAAAAATAAGTGGATGTATTTAGACCACCTTCCTCAAATTTTCCAGCTTTTAAAGTTAAAAACTGATTGAACTGAATATAGGAATAATAAAGAGAAATGGGCACAGATACCTTCTTTTCAGGGAACATGTGTTTGTCAGTTGAAAGCCAGGCCTAGAAGAGCTTAAATGGTAAGTTAATAAAAAAAGACCAAATTAACTTTTCTTTGTATCTATGACTAAGTAACATAAATCAGACAGAAAAGTGCCATATCAACCTCTGTGACTACAAATTGCCCAAATGACACCTGATCTGACCATATGCCCCAGAAATTGCAGCTCACTCAATAGCTACTCCTTAGTACCTAACAGAGAAATTAGTCAGGAAAATACTTTCTACCCCACTTTCCTCACAAGAATCTTTTCCCTATTTCAGTCCAAAGAAGGAATTGCTTGATGATGCCTAACTGTAGTACATTAAAAAAATAATCTAATAGATTTAAAAGTCACTGCTGCCTCCTATGATGCAAGTTTCACAATGACAGGGCTTTGCTTCTCTCTCTAGGGGTGGATTGCCTCACTGTGTATATATAAATGATTTTTTGTTTCAAGGAGTTTTTTTGTAATTTAAAAACAAAAAATGGTTTGGATGAAGACTACATGCACCATACTGGTAAGGGGGTACATTCTTCCAGCAAAGAATGCATTTGAACATAGTTACAGGGGCTGCATAACATTTTTTCCAAGCCGAATTTTTGCATGGGTTACATTCTGTACACATGTGAATGAATGTTGTAAATCAAGGATTTACACTTGGAAAATGCTTGCTTTAGAGGCAGCTCCAAACAGTAGATAACCTTCCTAGTGGCCCAACAATTCTAGAGAACATGCTTGCTTAACTTCCTTACATATAGCTCAAATATACATATATCAGAGCTTAATCAACCCTTCAGCCACAATTTGGGAGTTTCCTCACAGCCAATGAGAAAAAATACAAAATAGTTTTTTCTTTAGAATCCCTCAGATGCTAACATTTTCTGGAGTTACCTGATGGATGAGGAGGACTGAAACACTGATGTGCCAATGTGTTACTTCATCGCTGTGGCACTTTTGTTACTTGTGCCTTCAGCTACCCACATTATAGTTGTGGCATATCTTGTCCCTCCTTATTAGATTGCTCATCCTTCTTTGATTTGCAGCAGATATGCACTGTAGGAGTGAATCAGAGAGGCTGGTGGAAATCTAATCACTGACCTCAAGAATATTCAAAATAGTCTCACAAACACTTAGAGAACTGAAGGCAGAGGTAGCACACATGGCTTTGCCCTAAATGGTTTGGTCTAAAGAAGGGGTTGTAAGTCCATCACTTAAATGGGGACAGCAACCTAAACAGAGTGGCTCTTGCTCAGGAAGAAGTATTAAGGTCCTAATACTGTTAAATCTTATCCTTTGCCTAATTTCACTCTAAGAAATAGATGGACATCTTATTGCTCAAAAGAATAGACCTCCTTGGATTTCAGATGAGGCTAAAGCAATCCATATATTAATGATAGAAGTAGATAGAATGATAGAAGTAGATAGAAGAAATATTATAAATGGTGTTAAGATAAAAATTTCTCTCAAAGTACTGGTAGAGTGAGATGTTTGAGATTCAGACACCCACATGCCTTCAAAAAGAGCTGGATGATGCAGAACTCACAGAAATCTGGCAATAGCAGATTGTGTAACTGGTGAGGCAAACAACCACTATGGTCAAGGCTCCCATCTTTACACATGACATTGGGTACCATTCTGAATGTATGCAATTGCCATTATGACTGGACATGGATCTCCCACATTTGGCTGACCACAGGAGGGTAGATGGTGTTTGACAGCCGTTGTGTCACCATATCATTTACCCAAAGCTGATAGATATGACACAAGATCTATATGTGATTTGTATTGTTTTGGAACATTAAGTGGAAGACAAGTGGGATATCTAGCCAGAAGTAATTTCAACCATAGTAGGCAGATGAAACCAGCCCTCTGTGCAATATCAGCAACTCCGATTGGATGTGCCAGATGCCATGAGCTGGCTGCTGGAGATGAGACCAGGCATACATGTTTGGGCAGGTGAATTTCCCTGGTGTTTACTTTAGGCTGAGCTGAATCACTCTCTAAACTGCACATATTACACTGCTTAGATCTTGAACTGCCAAAGGCTTGATTCAGTCGCCTGAACACAGGCTTCTTTTGAGATGCCCTGAGGCCCCCGGACATTAGCATGGAATTACCAAAGTATTGGGTTTTTGTGGCAAGGTTTTGGTAGCAGGGGTGGTTTCTACCAGAAGCTTCCTACATGTTCAACAGAGCAAATGCAGATGGCTACAAGATGGACCTGGCACTGACCAAGCCAAGCCCATCAGTAATGTATGTAGAGCTCTTGCAACTACAGATTTAAGAAAGAGAAAAGTTAATGTGAAGGAGCAATTGCAGCTGGAGAGGGGAGAAGGAATATGTGAGGGGAATATGTGAAAGGAACAGCCTTGCAGACCAGGGTCAGTGGAGAAGAAGGAGGATGGTCTTCAGGCACTGGAACTGAAATTCCCCAGCAGCCTGTGGTGAAGACCATGTGGAGGGCCAGCTGTGCCCCTGCAGCCCATGGAGGTCCACGGGGAAGCAGAGATCCACCAACGGCCCATGGAGGAGCCCATCCAGAGCAAGTTTCCTGGCAGGACCCCACAGGAGACCCATGCTGGAGCAACCTGTTCCTGGAGGATTGCACCCCATGGAAGGGACCCATGTTGGAGCAATTAATGCAGAACTACAGTCCATGGGAAAGATTCACACTGGAGAAGTTCACGGAGGACTATCTCCCATGGGCAGGACTCCCCATTGGATTAGGGTAACTGCATGAGGAGTCCTCTCCCTCAGGAGGAAGGATCAGCAGAGAAATTGTATGATGAACTGACCATGAACTTCTCATTACTTGCCTGCAAAGTAAGGTACAAACCTTAAATTTCATTGCTGCAAGCCTACTTTGGAAATTATCAGACCTTCAGTTATTGAAGCAGCTAGCAGCTGTGAAGAAATGCTTAATGCAAAATGATTACTGGCCATGCATCCATGCTTTCATATCTCAGAGGTGAAGTTAATTGCAATAATTGTCAAGGTTTGGGTTTTTGTTTTTTCTTCTGTTATTAGAAGGGTCTACTTTGCAAGTCTGGACTGTTGCAGCTTACTCTGTCTTGGTTGGCCTAATCTGGTTAACTCCTCAACCACATTTAAAGAGGCAGACCCTGTGTAACTGTGCATATTTAATGTTTTGGTAATAAATGTCTTGACTCCCTGGTGGTTTTGAGCCAATCTTGGAAACACAGGAGTAAACCCTTGGTAGAGTAACTGGAAATAGCTCCCAAGTACATTTAGGTTAGTAGACAGCAGCTCTAAAAGACTAAACGACTTCTCAGTTGGCTATAAGTCACATTTCAGTACTACACACTTCATACAGAAGTAAGTTTTTGCTCTCCAATTGAAGTTGATTTTGTGTAACATAATAAGTTGTGTTTATTAAAGAACATCATATAACTGTTGCCCTGAAAAATGTTTATGCATTTGCAGCCAGCATTGCCTGTGCATTTAGTGATGCAGCAGCTTAGTGCAATATATTTTCAATTACTAGTTTACAAAGTTTCATCTCAGTTCAGTTCAATGTGATATAACTCTTAACTGCAGAAGAGTCATTTAGGCAGAAAAATCTTACAAAGAATTAACATTCTACAGTAGTTTTTAAAACCAATCCTATTTCTTTGTAAGCCAGTTTTTGCCTTGTATTTTAATGAGCTGAAACCAACAAGAAATAGGTATCTGAACTGCATTGTCATTCAAGTTCTTATTGAAATACAAACTTAGCAAGTACGGGAGTAATTCTTATCAATTTACCTACAGAAAACGATCTAAAAATATGATGATAGAAGCAATTTTGCAACACATTCTTCCCTCACTGAATTTAATGCATAAAAAATTCAACTTTCATGTATGTAAAACTCAGCATTGCATTTTCATTTTTGAATAGTAGCATTTTTTATTTCTTCATTTAAGTCCCCATGGATCTTTCTTTTCATAGATGATGTGGCATTTTGGCAGAACTTTTAAAATACTGGGAATTTGAAGAGTGAAAAGAAATGCTTCAGTTGTGCCTGAACTGAAGAGATAGGATGACTGTACATGAAAAGTCACCATACATGTCTCCTGAGTGCTATCAGCTCCAGACTAAGACACAGGATTCAAGTTTTTGAGCCATCCTGTGGAGACTGAATGGAATTGGTTCCAAAATTATAACAATGTATCACAAAAAGAAATTAAAACAGCAGTGAGAAGAATGGAATTATTTTTCTGGTCCTTCTTATACTGCATCACAGACCACAGACCAGAATTTTCACTGGTGTGCAGCTCTTAGGGTTGGCATCCATTTCTTCCAGATCCCTCATCTAAATTATTAAATCTATTTCACCCTTGTGAGTGATCTAGTCACTCTGCTTTTCAGGATTTTCTACCCTAAAAGAGCCAAAATTCATTAGACAACTTCCTTTTTGGCCTGTAATTTTCTTGGGCACCCCTCATCACTTGTTCATACAGGCTCAGCAGACCCTATGGAAATGCATCTATTTCTCCAGCCACTGCAATCAGGGTTCCACTCCCATCTAAGAACCAGCTGAAGCCTGTGGCTCATGAGCTGCATGGCTGGAGTCAGCAAGGGGCACTTCTGTCCTTTCTCTTCTCCCTCAGCTCTGAGCTCCTCTTGCCAGACAAATCTGTATCTCCTGCCCAGGATTGGTAGAGCAAGGCTGCATCCACCTCTTCAATACTCCCCTTTTAGGAGAGAGGCAACTTCTTTTCCCTTGTATCTTTGCCCATCCCTTCTTTCACCCATTCATAAGGCCCTTTTGAAACAGGGAGATCATTTACAAACTAGAGTGCCCCTGATTCAGAATAGGGCATTGGAAAAAAGTGGAGTGGAGAGTGACGTGGTATTTACAGATAAAAGAGAGGAGCCTTCAACATCTTCCCAAGCTTTCCACAGCACTGCATTTATTTCATCAGCAGATTTATTTTGGACCTGACAACACCCTGTTTCTAATTTCAATACAATGAGTTACTAGCTGTCTCTAAGGTAATTCTGAATGTACAGTGAACACATTTTAAGTAGTGTGATCATGTGACAAAGAAGGAACAGGTATGGAAGGCTGCATTTTTTCAAGGAAACTGGGCTTGCAAGAGAAAGAGCTTATTTGCCTCATAGTCGGTGGTGTTTGGGCAGGAATGAAGAAGGTAAATCTAGAATGCTGTTGGACACCTTTCCACTGGAAACAGCTATTGATGAGGAAGTGGAAGTAAAATTTCACAGCTCAGCAGTTTGCATTTAACAGACAGAACAAAGAAGTAGTAATGCAGCGATGTCAGAAGCAGAGAAAACTCTCAAATCTAAATCAGGTGGTGATTTTTTTAAGCAGTTTTTCCAAGTGTTAGCAAATACTTTTGTGTCCCGAGATGAAATGCTAAGACTGCAAAATCTACTACTTAAGGCTGTATGCATTTGGAAGTATGTTTGTGAACAGAGAAGGGGCATTACAACAAGAGATGGTGGTTTTAGGCACTGAGACCACTTGTTCCACCACTGCTACAGTTGTACAGCTTCTAGCTCTTCTCTGGAGACCTTAAAATGATAAAGGGGTTTGCTGCATTGAAGCATGGTTATTACCTCAGGGGAAGCTGTTAAATCAATCTAAAGCAGTAATAGAGTTATTTTACCTAAAATTAAGTATCCCAGAAGATTCAGCCCCTTTGGGATATAAATGCTCTGCTCAGTCAGAACACTGTCGAGTTTGATTGCATGCACTGCCTCTATAGCTAGCAAAGAAAATCTCAGCACAGCCTGAAGGAAGATTATAAATGACACAGTACTACACTTTATACATATTATCAGAAGTTGAATGTTCAGTAATCACCAATATAAAGAAGCTGAAAGTCAAATCCTGATCTGGGACAGAATTAAAAGTGTGCTTGCTCAGCACCATGGATACAATGGAGCCACACTTTGAACTCAAGGAGCAACGAGGGAGACCTGGATGTCTGCAAGTGTTTGGCTGACCTTTCTGCATGGTTAATATTGCACAGAGTTTGTTAGGCTGTCTGCTAGGAAAAAAAAAATTGGCTCAGAGCAGTTAGTAATTGTGTTGTCCTAAGACATAAAAACAAGCTTTCTAAGAAAAAAAACCAAAACAACACATGGAACTGGAGGCCACACACACACACACACACACACACACACACACACACATAAAGCTTTCATCTGGCAGACATGCAGGTAAAATGACAGGTGAAATGACAGCTTTGTGCCAACAGCTTATGGTGAGATTTTGTCCCAAAAAAATGAGCTTTGTGCTTCGGGAGTACAGTCCACTGTATCCTGACAGGTTTTGGATAACGTAGCCTTCTTCGGAAGCTGTCTAGACTGACTTATATTAACACCATAAGGACATTTCTTTTCCTTGACTGTTGACAGGCTCTGGAAGTAACAAGTAACAACTGAAGGAGCTTCAGTTCAGTGTCTACTTATTGGTGTTGCCAAAGTATAAATAGGATTGATCTAGGTTTTAGTTAATAAAAGAATATTTTTATTCACATGAAAAAAGAATATACCATGATGTATTTCAAAATCTCTTGTTTCCCTATATACTCAATGATATTTTTTTCCTTAAATACTAGCAATAGACTTAACATCACTAATATCCTGATTTAGGTGATGGCACTTCTGAGACATGCCTCTACATCCCTATTTTTAAAATACTTTGTCAGCAAAATCCAGTGAAGACATTATGCTTCCTTGAAATCAGGTCTGCAGCTGAACAGGAGGCTAGTTCTCCACTCCTTGCACAGGGACAATTGCAGCAATGCCCCAGTGCACTTATCAATTAATCTTCAGTTTCTTCAAGTAACTTGCAAGTGATGCCAACACCTTTTTCTGTTGTTGTATCTGAAGCTGTCATTTACTCACACTGTAATTGAATGTCAGCACCTTCTCAGACTGTATCCTAAACTCACTCCTGGAAGCAGTCTTGGTTCTGGGCCTGCCACCTCCTGTTCCTGCCCTACAAACTTCCTCCTTTAGGGAAGGGCTGTCGATGGTCCCCAGGACTGTTGAGATCCCCATCCCCCTAATATGGCAATTAATTAGCTGCCACAGTGAAAGACTAATTCCAATCCTGTCCTCTACATCTTTGATCTCTTTAAAAATAGCACAAATCAGTCTCCAAAACTGATCTGGATCAGTGCAGAAAAAGTGGAAGTTGGAAGTTCTAGAAATGGGCACAGGCACAGCAAATACCCTGCCTGCATTTGGGAAAGGTGAGAGCCCATCCTGTGCACAAAAGGAAACCTTCATTAGTTCACAACTGGCATTTAAATCTATTGACTCATTATTAGCGATTATCTGTATTTTTTCCTTGAGGACGTTTATTTTCTAAAAATAAAATGAAATTATCTAAAGGCCTTCATTCAGTAGTTAAACAACAGCCTTATCTCCTGGGAACATCTCTCTGTGCCGAACAGCCTGTCTAGTAGACGTTTTTTATTCGTAGGTGTCCCAAATCCTGTTAAGAGTTCACATCACTGAATACCAGGTTCTGCAAAGTGTTGGGCTGTTTCTGGCTGTGCCCTGGCTCCCGCCGCCGCCGGCAGCTCTCCCCGATGTTTGAATTGTTCTGTCCAAAGGAGACGCAAAGGGCAGTTTGAGACCTGCCTTTAAAGAGCACTCCACGCCTCACGCCTGCTCAGTTGGTTACTAAACGTACCTTAGTAATCAAACTTAACTCGATTTGTTTTCTCTCCGTAAAGATCTGTGAGGCATTTCTAACTGGAACTTGTTTTTTGTGCAGTAAGCAACCAAATATACCAACCTCCTACTCCAGGAAAGAAAAGAGTTGTTACTGAGAGGTGACAGCCCATGAATTCCCGGGGAGGAGTGTGTCTGATGTCCTTGGACATCGAATTCTCTGCTACATGAGAGATCGCAGGTGCGATGTGTCTTGCTAGAGTACCACTACGGAAACACTGAGGAAAGAGAAAAGCGTTTTTAGTTCCTCGCTTTCCCCCCAGCCCAGCCCCGTGATCGCTTCCCCCTCCCCGGTCCGCCGCTGCCCCACGGACTCCCCAACGGCGGCACTGCGGCGGGGCACGGGAGGGGGCCACGCTCATCCCCTCAGAGGGGACGGATTCGGCCATCGAGTCTCTCCGCGGGCTCCCCCGATGGGAAGAAAGGCGGCAGGAGAGCGGCGAGGGTCCCGCTTCCGAGGGAACACTGCGGTCACGGCGAGGTGCGGGGGCCCGGCGGGGCGGGCGAAGGGCTGCGGCACCCCGCCTGCCGCCCGCGGACCGGGATCTCTCCCTTTGAGGGGCCGTGGGGGTACCTACGGACACCCTGAGGGGGTGACAGAGTCCACTTCTCCCCGAGGCGCCCACGCCCCGGCTTCCTCCCTTTCCTCCCCGCCCGCCCCGTCTCACGCCCTGGCTCCCGCCCCCGGCGGCAGCTCTCCCCGATGGAACCGGCTGGGAAGGATGCAGACGGCAGCTCCGAGGTAATTATTAATGGCCGTGCCCACCGGGGCGGGAAGGGGGGGGCGCAAGGTGAGATAAAATGGGGCGGCGGGGAGCTGGGAGGCGGGAGCAGCTGTCGCGGAGCCCCGCCGGGAGCATGGCCCTCGCCGCGTCGCTGCTGCCAGCGCTGCTGCTGCTCTTGGGGCGGCCGGGGCTGGGAGCGCCGGGGCAGGGCGCGGGCACCTGGTCTCGCTTCGCCCGGCTGCCCTACCCGCAGGACCAGCTCTTCCTCCACGACACCTTCCCCGACGGCTTCCTCTGGGGCGCGGGCAGCGCCGCCTACCAGACGGAGGGCGGCTGGCGCCAGGGCGGCAAGGGGGCGTCCGTCTGGGACACCTTCGCCCACCGCCCGGCCACGCCGTCGGGGGCCGCCCCGCCGGGGCCCGTGGGCGGCGACGTGGCCAGCGACAGCTACAACAACCTGTTCCGCGACGTCGAGGCGCTGCGGCGCCTGGGGGTCTCGCACTACCGCTTCTCGCTCTCCTGGGCCCGGCTGCTGCCCAACGGGACGGCGCCGCCCAACCCCGCCGGGCTGGCGCACTACGGGCAGCTGCTGGCCCGCCTGCGAGAGCTGGGCGTCGAGCCCGTGGTCACCCTCTACCACTGGGACCTGCCGCAGGCCCTGCAGGACGCCTTCGGCGGCTGGGCCAGTCCCGTCCTGCCCGGGCTCTTCCGCGACTACGCCGAGCTGTGCTTCCGGCACTTCGGCGGGCAGGTGCGCTACTGGCTGACCATGGACAACCCGTACGTGGTGGCCTGGCACGGCTACGGCACGGGGCGGCTGCCGCCCGGCGTGCGGGGAGGCCCGCGCCTGGCCTACCTGGCCGCCCACCACCTGCTGCAGGTAAATGGCGCCAAGCGGCCCCGGCGGCTCCTCGGCCGTGCCAAGGTGCCGGGGCGCAGGCCGAGCTCAGCCCGCCTCGCCGGCACACCTGTCCCTTGGTCCGACACTGGCATGGAACACAAATCCATGTGCCCGACACAGTGCGGGCAGCAGGCCTGTAGGCACAGAGGCAAAACTCATGGTGTAAGGCAGGAGCTTACTGAGCTACTCACACCAGCGACTGAGTTGGTGGAGAGTTAAAGAGCTCTGTTTTGCAGAAATGTCCGTTTCTGCCCGCAGCAGTTCAGTTGCCATTCTGGGTGGGTGAGGGTCTGCAGACCCTGGGCTGTGACACTCCAGTGCTGCCTTTCTAAGGTGGAAGTGCTTAATAATACTATAAAGGGAATTAGCATATTTGATAAAAAAGGCTTACTGAATTAAGAGAGATGGTAGAGATGGCCAATATGTCAAACAGAGACGTTTCTTGACAAAGTATGATGGTTTTTTGAGTGTGAGCACTTTTTTGGTGAAAGAGACCCTTAATCTCCCAGTTAGTCTTGTAAGTGGCAATAGTAGTTTGCTGTACTTAATTTTTATTCTCTGTATCACTATTGTAGTATTTGCTAGGAGCAACCCGTGGAGATTTTCAGGGAGAATTAAGGAGAAGTGTATATCCTTCCAATGACAGGAGAAAGGATTCCTAACTGGAATGAGGTGGTCATTTAGGCATGATCTCTTGTACTTTAATATACATTTACATTTCTGCTAATATCTGTCTGCTCAGCACACACTTACTGGCAAGAGTTGTATCCTAATGAACATTGTGTATTAGATGTGGGCATGAAGAAAACATCCAATGCATGCCTTATTTGACCTTTTTCCACTTTCCTGTATTACTTCTACATTCTTTAATGCTACATATAAGTCAGAGGGAAAATAGAGATGGAGAATATGTGGGTAAAATTTCAGGTTAATTTCCTCGTCCTGAAAACTTTAAGCTCTTCACATGTAGTTACCATGGTGTGTACTTGGCCGTGTTTCATGCTTGAGTATATCCTGCATCACCATAGTACCAGAGTCCCTCATAATCTCAAGCCTGTGCTTCTTCTCTTAAAAACTTTGTGAAGGAAGATACTTTTCTATTTAATAAATGAGAAGCTGAGGCACAGTCTTGGCCACACCATATCAAAAGTGTAATTAAACCAGGAAGGTCTACCAATACCTGCTTTAGTGACAGAACTGTAGTATTTAGTTTTGTCCCAATGACTGTCAGTCAGGGTTTGCACATTTCTTTTTATGTGCAGTGGAAGGCAGCAAGACACCACTTTTTTCCCCCTACATTTTATGGAAGAGGAGCAGAAACACAGATGCAGTTAAGAGCCAAAGTGGCCACTGGTTGTTAGTGCCCTTTTCCTGGCATGTGATCTTTGTAGCATATTGGTCATTATACTTCCAGCTCTTCTATAAGTATATTCCTAGATCTCAAATCACCTGCAGAGAAAATCAGGGACATAGATTATGTTTAGAGAAGCTCACATCCCTGACTTCTCCAGTAAGAGTCTTCATGGAGGCAGAGGTAGAGCCTAGCTCTTCAGCACAGAGAAGTGAACAGCTTTCATCTGTGTCTCTTTCTCCTTTTTACTTCTCTGTAGTGTATTATTATTAGACCTTTCAACTTGTGCAAGCAGTGAAGTAGGAGGAAGTACATAGTATGGCTTGATATCCATATCAGGCTGTGCATTTGTCTAAGAAAAGTTTGAAGTTCTACCAATGATGGTAAAGAGAGAATTACGTTTCACATAGAAATTAAAGTGTCTTACCCAAGTCTAGAGTGATTGAGTTTGCAGCTTGAATGCTGTTCTTTAATATGTGTCTGTGGGTTGTATGGTTTTATAGGTGAGTTTGGTCATTATTTGGGAGTGTGCACGTCTTTGGTTTGTATCAGAAGGGTGCACAGCAGAACTGCTTTATCACATAAGCTGCAGGGTGTGTGCATCACTGGACAGTGTTGCTGGGAGATACAGTCCTCTTAGACCTACTGCAAAAGATACGGCTGAATCCTCTCATGCAAAGTCTACCCTTTTGCTCCTTATGTCATAAGATCTGGTGCCTGGTTTATTCTTAATCCTTTTTCCTTCTCTTTGCCATTCTTGTATTTTATTTTTTTTCCTGGGAAATGGAGTTTGCCGAACATGTTTAGTTTTTTTGAAGTTAGAATTTGTTGTCGTAATTGATTCTCAACAAATGTGCAGACTAGCTCTTAATATGCATGATTTCTGACTTTTTTCCCCCTTATTTACAATATGCAGGTAAAGCTGGTGCCTTCTAATTTATTTTACTGGATTCTAATTATGTTAAAAAGCAAAATAATTTCCTGTAAGTTCTTTAAAATTCAACAGATATAAATGTGGATTTGGGGCTTTGTTTTTCTGAGCGACTTATTTATTATCTGAAGAAATAATCAAATAAGAGTTTGATTCAATTTAGGTTGTTCAATTCAGAGCTGGTGAAAACAGGGCAATGAAGTTTGATTTAAGTAATGATGTTTGAATTCAGCTTGAATGGATTTCATCATATTGTACTGAATTTTTTAATTGCTTCTCATTTTTCTGAACTTCCTTAAGGGAGTCATAACAGATGCTAAATTGACAGAGACACTTTTTTATAGACAGGACCAAATAAAAATAGTGTAAAAAACTTGTAAGGAAAAATTATTTTATTAATGCATTCTTAGTGTGCTCTTGAGGGAATGTTCATCAGTATTCAGTGAAAATTTCACCCTTTTTTAGTATTTTCCACTGACACTTGTCGCTTTTGAGATGTCTAAGCCCTTCAGATGTGGTAATAAATGGAGGAAGCTGTTCATGTTTATTCACAAAATAAATGGAATGGATCAAGTATGTTTCATAAAAGTTGGCAATCTCTCAAGTCAACAGCCAGAAAATGTAATGCCAGCAATCTGTCATGTATATGATGCATCTCTTTTCTCCAAATAGGAGTTGAGAGAGGTCAGTGTATTATGTTCTGGTTTTTGCAAATGCGTTTTTTCATTAATGGTTCACAGTCTGAGTTGAACATACTTGGATTTACTCAATATAAACAGCATTTGCAGAAACAGAAGAACACGTTGTTTCCCTGAAGAAGTGAGTGGAACTGCTGCCTGGAAACCAGTCACATAGCAACAGACTGATTTCTATTCCAAAACTCTTTCCAAAACAGAAGGTAAGTACTCTCTTGTTGACCTTCAGTGCTAAACCTAATAAAGTGTCAGTAATTTCAGTGTAGGAGAGTGGTCTTTTCTTGGTGTGTATTGTTTATTTCAAAATTGAGGCAGCCCTCAAACTTTCACTCAGTGCAAATGGAATGATTTGGGATTTTCCTGAAAGTAACATAGCTCATCATAGTTGTCAAGACATACCTAATTTTTAGAAAAAAGGAGGAATACTGCTAAGTAATAGTATTTTTTCCTATTCTTGCTTTCTTAAAGCATAATTCAAAGAAGAACAAAGAAGAAATTGATTCTTACTTGAGTTTGAGTATTGGTTGGGTGGTATATGTTTGCACTAGTGATTATTCTGCTCATTAATAATTTGAATCAGGTTTCTTTCAAATACCAGATTTGACAAAGAAGTGCAGACAAACTGTGGTGCAAGTTCAGATCTGATGCTGCAGTTTCCTGTGCCAGTAGCTGCCAAAAGTTAGACTATGTTCTCAAATTATATTAAAAGCTATAGCAAGTTTTTTTTTTTAAGTTTTAATCATGAAAAGGAAAAAAATGCAGTGAGTTTCATTTTAAAATGTAATAAACAGAGATATTGGGTTTCAAGAATACTTGTTTTATTAAAATTAGCTCCAAGATAGATTACATAACTTTGCTTTTGCCATTCCTACCTGATTGCATACATGTTTGCAAAAGGATTGTTGTTTTCAAATATTCCATTGTAACAAACATTGTAACAAAACCAAAAATTTTAGAGATTATAGGAAATCTTAGCAAAACTCAACAGGCAGGATCTGGAAAGATCACACCGGAGTGGCTGAAATTGAATGGAAGCAGAATTTGTTTGTTCTGTGTGGAGGAAAACCAGGTCAAGCCTGTAGGTGTGTTAAGTCCCACCTCAACTCTTTTGCTGTTCATTATGAGGTTGGAGATGTCTTGAGAGTCTCTTCTTTGTGAGGTTTTTTAGTGCTTGGCTGTATAGCTGTGAATCTTTGTAAATTCCCTTGGCAGCCCCAAATCTGTGTTTTCATGTCTCATTTTGTGTCACCTGCCTGATTTCTAATCACTGTTGTAGCTGTTGCTGGAGGCACCTAGGTGATATTTCTATTTCCTGTCCAAGGTAGCCCAGTATGCTGCTTTTTTAAATAGCAGTTGTGTATGCTTCCTTTTTAAATAGCTGTTGTTCATGTTGGGCAGGGCTCTGCTCAATTCTGGGAAGATAATAATTGCTTGTTAACAGCAGTTTGATGCAGATAGAGGTGTTTAGATTGACAACATAGAATTTGCATCTGGTAAAATCTCACTGGGTACATGAGTTTAAAGCTCCTTGATGCTGTTCCATTTTGTATTTCTAAAGCCTCATAAGGTGTGGGATATTCTTCGTTCTTCCCTTCAACCCCTCTCCTCAAGCAGAAGGGATTCTGTATTTGTTGTAGTTTTGGGGATTCCAGAATGAAGCTTGTGGTAGAACTCACGTCACTCTGTATTCCTTTATGTTACAAGCTTTTCTAGTTTCCATTTCACCTTGTTTCTATGGTCAGTTTCCAGTACTTAAAGGTAGTTGATGGACATAATTCCTAGCTGTACTTGGGACCTGGGAAATAAAACTAGTGAAACATCTATTGTAATTCAAGATAGTTCACCATTGTTTAGTGTCTGCATTTCCCTTTTGGCTGAAAGCTAGGAGCTCTTAGCGCTTTTTCCCTCTGATAGGTCTGGTGGAAACCTCTGTTCTGCAACCAGCAGCAGGTTGGAAGTGCAGAGATTGTTCTTCCTTTTGAAAATGTTATTTTCTGTAAAGAAGAAATGCTGTGTCATGTAAGAGGAGGTTGTTTGGCTCATACTGTACCCATCTTCTAGAAGGTCAAATTCTGATTCTCTTGCTATGGTTGAAGTTGTGCTTAGCTTAGGTTTGTTCTCACACTTACTAACTAACAGCTTCTTCTTCCCAGTCTTCTCTGGGGAGCAAAATTTTTCCTCCATCTTTCATTATTTCTTAAACCAGTTAGAAGCAGTGAATATGTCAATACAGCTGATGGCAATGTCAGCAAGCAGTGACCATTAGGACAGGATGTAGGCATTTAGTCTTAATTATTTTGGTTATTGTGATGCATGATCCTTCTAACGTTGGGAGAAACGGGAAAGAGCAGATGTGTATGCTGACCCATCTGTAGTTTGCTTAACTCCAGTTGAAGAGTCCTGTGGCTTCCAGATAGAAATTGGCAGAGTTCAAAGGCAGTTTGATAATCCTTGCAAATGAATGTGTGATTTGTGTGTTTGGTTGTTGCTGATGAACAGATGAAATGCTGAATTTAATCTGAAGGTCAGTGTTGGCAAAGTTGTAAAAAAGCCAAGAAGCCAGCAATCAAAGGAGTCTGCTTGTACAAACTTGAAGGTAAAGAAATGTCCACAGGAGAATTTCTTCTATATTTTTTTTCACAAGATGGTAAAAATAAAGAGGAGGAAATTACAAAGACATGCTTCTGAAGAAGGAGAGGAGGTGACCTGTGCATACAAGGGTGAGGCCTGGTTGAATGGGGCTTTGGGCAACCTGGTGTACTGTGAGGTGTCCCTCCTGCCCACAGCATTGGGGTTGGAACTAGATGACTTTTAAGGTTCCTTCCAACCCAAGATATTCTATGACAGGTTTTAGCAATTAAAGGATGTGTGTTACCAGTTTTAAATACTAAATAAAAACTACTCATGCTTGCTTATTTGCCTGCCAAAGTATATAGAAAAATATCATAGTCAAATCTGTGATTTTAGATTAAATCAGAAGAATGGAACAGAAGAATATGGTTGTAGACAAAATCTTAAGTTCCTTAGGAAATTACTGAAATGAACATTGGACAGATCTCTGAAGGAGAAGGTGACTCATTGGATATGACCATGAAAGAAGAGACTGGCTTCTGAAGAACCACTGAATTATTTCACATGAGAGAAGATGTGTCAGCAGAAAGAGAAGGTGAGTTGTCAAGAAGGAAGAATAACTAAGTACAGAAGGAGAAAGGGATAATTTGCCATGGCAAGAGACTGGAGCCTTTAGTAAAATGGGATGAGTAGAAGATAATGATAATAAAGAAGGGAAGGAATTAGACTCACACTGTTGCTCTCTGTAAATACTCCTGTGTTGGAGAATTTTGCTCAGAAATGGCTTATAGAGTTCTGTTCAGACATGCCATAATCATATACAGCTGATGGAAAAGTAAAAGGCAGCTGTGAGGAGCAAATTCTCAAAGCCTGTTTTTGTGAACAACAGAAGTTCTCAGGCACGTTAATGTAAACAGCAAAGTTCTCAGGTTGTTTTTTAATAACAAGTAAATATCTTGTCCTTGGATAAGTTTTGGGAAAGCGAAAGTGACAAACATGGAGGCCTTGAGAACTGTTCATATCAGGGTGAGAAAACAAATCTTGGTTTTCATAACAAACTACAGGTATTGAAAACAAAAGGAGGGATTAATGTTTAATCTGCAACCTATGACGAGCTCGGGTTTTGCAATATGTATGAGCTTAATTAACACTGTTATAAAATGTGCCTGGTGGATCAATAAATCGGAGTTCGATGCTGATCAGAGGATGGGTCGTCTCCCTTCGCTTTCTACACTCCTGAACATAAGTATTAACGACAGGAAGAAAATTGAGAATTAAAAACCATATGCTTGCACACACAAAAGGATGCAAATACAGTTAGATTGACTCTTAGAAGTCATGAACAGCTTTGGAAGAAAGCTGCTGGAATGGCCATTCAGTATTAATGGTAGGAACAAAAATCTTATAAGACAGCTAGAGCAGTTTGGGAGAATAAACTTGATGCATTTGGTGGCAGTGGAGGTGACAGTAGCAGTAAACATGAAATCTTCCTCTTTGCTTTGCTGAATTCTTAACAGAATGATATAAGGCATGGTCTAAATCTGAGAACATCATTCAATGTAAAGAACAAAATACAGTCTATAGTAACAGTAAGCATTTGTTTAGTCTTTCAGTGATGGCAGGTTCTGGCTTTCTGTAGCTTCAGCTCTAATCTGAGAGCACAAAACTCTCATAAGAAGCCTGGCCTGTTATGTTTGTGGTGTGTATCCCTGGAGATTTGTCAGAGAGGATCCTTTGAGAAGCACACTGGAATAAGAAAAAGGACTTTGAGAATATCTGGATTTGGCCACATTGAAGCCCATTTGTGTTGCTCCATCTTTATGTATGTTTAGTTTGAGAAGAGATAAACTTCTGTATTATGAAAAATTGCAAAAGTTTAAAGCTTAATTTTGTTTTGATTCTAAAAAAACCCCAACCCATATTCTAAATTCTCCCAGTTATTGAAATCTTTACAGATGCTGTTTACAACAGTTGATAAAGGAACAGTTGATATAGGGACTGGGACCGCAAGTGGTTCCAGTGCCCCCTGACAGCTGGATCTCTGTGACGCCTGCCTGATGGAAAGGGCAGGGGCTTTTGCCCATCTCAGGATCTGGCCAGCCTGGGGAGTGCTGCAAGACACCCTGCAACACAATCTTCAGCAGGGGGGGGAGCTGACAGGGGCCTGTGCCAGGGGACTGTCACTTCAGTCTGCACAGTTTGTTACTTGCACATTAGCTCTCATGCTGACAGCTAAGATTGGATTTTTGTTTTCAGTCACAGCTCTAAAGAAGCGGAATGGTTCAATTGGCTGGGAGAGACTATCCTACTATGGAAATGCCTTGCAATTTTGTGAGTCCAAAAGTCAACCCAAGGTATCCTTTTGTAGGTTTATCAGTTTAATTCTCTTATGAAAGGCTAGAAAATGTTTGTACCACTGGGATTATATTTTACAAGATATTTGCTTTACAGTTGGGAAGACAGTAGCATCTGTTTTGATCCTGCTCCTAGGAAAGACTTCAAATGGTCGCATGGGGGAAGGGGACAGACTTGTAGCTGCTGGTCACACATTCTGGTAAGAGTTCACAGTGATTTTCCAATGCCTTTTCTCAGTCAGCTTTTTTCATGTTCTCTTGAATATGTAGTAGCTCCACTGGATCAGTTGTTTTTCAGAGTTGAGGCCAAAGTTTACTCAGTTTGTTTGTTTAACTTCCAGCATTTTAAGAAATGAAATAATTTTTTTGCTGCAGACATGGAACTGTTGAACATAGTTATTGATTAATTAGTCTAATTGTGGTTCCTCACAATTATATGGAAATGGTAGGATTATGCAGCATGTCTTTTCTTTTGAGAAAGTAGGTTGGAAAAATATTGCATTGTCAGCTTGATGATTTTTTATGAAAATTTATTTTGTAAGTAAGAACATATTACTTAAAAATCAATTGAACAAATCTGACCTTATGGTTGAAAAGAAAGTTCATCTGACACCTGGCTGTGCAGTAGTGACACGCTTGGCATGCTCTTTGTAACACACTTAATTAATTTGTTTTCCTGTGACAGTGCAAGGTTAGCTTGGGTACAAATGATGCTTGCAGAGAACGATCACCACACCAGTTGACCAGTTATGTATGCCCTCAGGAGGCAAAATCCAAGCCAAAAAGAGTTGTAACAAAACATGGGGTGATAGGAAGAAAGAGTATTGGGAAAACGGATAATGTTTGAGGATCTGGTGAGATTAGGGAGTGACTGGCCAAGAGTGGGAATGCAGGAGCTGAGTTTATGAGGCAATACTCCATTTTCATGTGTGTATTTAGCATTAAAATTTAAAATCAGCATGAAATGAGATGGCCTGGAGTCCTCATGGGTGATTTGTTTTTTCCCTGTTTCATTTTTTTAAATAAATGTCGTATGAATTATTTTGAGGAAGCTGACTGGCGATTTACAGAGATCACAGACCATGCTTCACAAGGATGGGGCCTTCTTCAAAGTCTGTCGTGGCTTATGGTGTCCACTTGCTGTCCCCATGTTGCCACCAGCACTGGGAGTGGGGGACACCATGAGTAACCTGCTAAAGAAAGGAGGGATGATACGTTAGATCTGGGTTACTCAAAGGAGCTTAAGGAAAACAAGTTTCCCTTTAGCTTTTTGGGGAACCCTGTCACTTTTAGGCAGTTAAGTAAATTCGCAGATTGAACAGATGCTTTCCTTTAATCTTAAGGAAAGTGTGCATTCCCATATTCAAACAGCATCTTTGTGTATGAAATGCAAGACCTTGGAAATGCACTGAAGGAGCTCTTGAACTCAGTTTTTCGTCGTGCTTCCCTTGCCAGCTATGAACATGTCTTTTGTTTTGGAAGAGAATATTGGGGGTATATCATGCAGGGAACAGAGCTGCAGGAATATGTTTCAACTGCAGTTTTGCATCTTAATTATATGCTTGGTGGAAAAAATAATCCCTTTTTCTTCATAACCCCCTGTCATTTCAGCTTGCTCATTCTAATCTTACTAATACCTCCCAAATTCACAAGTAATATAATGTCATTAGAGCAAGTCAGAAAAATCTAAAACCTTTGAAACTGGAATTTGCTGATTCATTGAAACTAAAATATTTGAGAGACTTCAGTTTTCTAGAAAAAGTTGTGAACTAGGGGAAATACAATATAAATAATTTTATTTTGCTGTAGAAAGTTTTGGTTTTCCGTTTTAATGTGATACTGAAAAAATTCATTTTGATGTAGTGAGTCAGTCAGTCATTTCACACTCTACCTTCTGTATTTTTTACTGGATGAGTGCCCACTGCTTCAAATTGGGTCAGTTTACCCTTGTTAAATTGCTGTTTAACCTGCTGCAATATGACTGACTTACTGAAACTGGAGATTGATGTTTTTTATTCTTTGATGAAAGAAATAAAATGGAGCTGTCAGGACAGAATTCCTGCACTGTAGAGGTTATTCCATGTCTCATATTTGTAGCTGGGCTGCTTGTGCTACTTTTGTGTGAAACTGTAATTATTCAGTCATTTATCCAGCTTCTCTTTCCTATTTATGGTAAAAGAAAAGTGGTACTTGAAGGAGGCAGTTGCTTAAAAGGGGGAAAAATTCTAATAAAAACAACATCAATTTGGCACAGTCATTTTGATTCTTAGAACCAGCAAAGTGTAGCACAAGGAAGTTCAGAAACAGCCTTTTTCCATAGCTCAGCTTAGGATAATGAAATAGAGACCTCTTCAAAATTGGTTGGTGGTGAAATGGTTATGCAAGAGCATTGTAAGAGTAAGCCATAAAAGGCAGGAACCCTAAATCACACCAGTGAGATCTCACTTTACCCAAGCTGGACTCTTCTGGAGAGTAATGTTTCCTGTGTTATTGGTAATTTGGAATAGATTTGTAGAAACCAGAGGGGGTGGGCATTATTCTGGTTTATATTGATTCTGGCCTGTAGGAGCTGCTTTTGTTGACTCGTGGTCAGGAAAGAATTTAAATTGTCAAGGAACAGTGTTGTGTATTGTTAGGCCTCTTTTTTCCCTTTCTCTGGGCCATGGCCAGGCTCCCACTAAAAAAATTATTTTACCTAAATAATTTGCCTTCTGTTGCAAGGGTTTAGGATTGTCATGATATCTTTGCTTTTCCTGATTTATTCCTGTGACTTGCTATGACATCTGAAGCATTTGGCATGTTTTTTTTTGTGTTAAATATCTTAGAAGTGGCTTTTTGGCTCATTAGTTACAAATATAGAATAGCAGAGTCATGGGATGGTTTGTGTTGGAAGGAGCTGGAAAGATCATTTAGTTCCAAACACCCTGTCATGATGTGACATCCCACCCTCAAGGGGGAGGGAACACCCAAGAGTTATGGATGCTCATGGTTGAAAAGGAATGATAAAAGTCAGAGGGTCCACAGCTTATCTTCTAGACTTGTGCACATGGGGAGGGACACCTTCTGCCAAATCAAGTTGCTCAAAGCCCTGCCCAGCCTGACCTTGATCAAAGGAATGGCACATCCACAGCTTTTCTGGGCAGCCCATTCCACTGCCTCACCACCTTCAAACTTCTCTTGAATATCCAATCTACATGTTCCCTCTTTCAGGTTAAAGCCATTTCCCCTTGTCTAATGCCCTTGTGCAAAGTTCTTCTCCAGCTTTCCTGTAGGCCCCCTTTAAGCCCTGGAAGGTGCTGTGAAGGGAGCCTTCACTTCTCCAGGAGGGAGCATATAATAGCCAGTAATGTGTAGTGTTTGAGGCTAGAGGCTTGCTGCAATATTGCAGACAACTAAGCTTGGTGATTCCTGAGTCTCTTATTTTTGCTTTGGAAGTGTTCAGTTTGAGTGAGTGCTCCTGGGAAATACATTCGTAGGGACAAAGTGAGTATGGAAGACTGAACTACAGAGAGGGTGAGGATTAAGAAAGGATCTAATGTACATTGGAGCAGCTCATTCCCAATATGGGAAAAGACCTGGAGGGTCTGGAAAGAGCTGTGGGATACTAGCATTTTGTAGACCCAAGATCACATATAAATGCCTGAGTGAGCTATTTGAGTGTCATGGGGCAGAAATTATACTGGGAGGTATACAGAGACAAGGCAGTTAATTGGTATGTGAAAAACATAGTTTATTTTTTACCAAAATAAACTGTTAACTGTCAGAGAGAGAGGCTTGTTGTGACACAAACACTGACACTGGACATAAAATAGAAACAGTAGCAATGACAAGCTGCCAGGCAGAGGCAGTTTTTTTTTGGTTACATAATAAAGCAGTTCCAGATTTTTGAGTGATTGGTGCAAGCAGCTGAAGATTTTTCTGTGAAGCACCTTGTTCTGGAACTGCTTCAATGATAATGAGATAGGCTGGACACCTGCTGTAGTTACTCTTCTATTCTTCTTGTACAAGTGTAATAAAATAGTACATTCTCAGTCCCGACAATATGTTTATGGTAAGATTAATTGTCGACCCCACCCCTAAATAATTCAGTATTGTTTTGTGCAGTAACTATGCAGAAGGTTTGGAAGCACCATCCCAGAGCATTTTGTGTCTGAAAGTTTTCAAAGACTAGAATACATAGAGAAGGCACACATACATATACATATACATATACATATACATATACATATACATATACATATACATATACACACATATAAATATATATATTTATGTAGGCAGTGGGTGTCATTCTGGAGTGTGGCCAATGAAAGCACTGTAGTTCTGCACAGGAGGAATGACACTGCTGATGTAAATGATAAAAAAATGTACATTATTGCAACTGTAGCCTAGCATGGTAGTTCAGATACAGCTAAACACCTGTTCTAAGTCAAAAAACTGTCTTTTGTTGTGTTGACTATGAAATGGATGGTTTAACTGAAGAGTAGTCTGGCAGATATGCAAATAATGTTTTAATCCATTTGTGTCATCCAGATTGAGAACAGAGGAGAATATGCAAGGAAGACCAGTCTGCCTAACCAAGGCTGGATATGGCCCATACAGAATGATTTGTTTTGGTGTTGGTTGGCTACCAGCTCTCAAGCCAGGTTTCATGGGGCTCATAGGAGAGCTGGGTGGAGATCAGAGCCTGCAGAGTCCTCGTACTCATCTTCATGTATCCTGTACAGCATGGAAATAATTTGTGGGTGTAGCTGGGACAGTCTTCAACCTGCAAAGATTATCAGTAGCAAATGGTACTTATCAGCAAATGGCTGAAAACACAGTGTTAAAGTACCCAGAGTTTACCACCCTCAGTTACAGTTGTCAGCAGCAGGACATTTTGCTACTTTTGAGTGAGGCTGTGGTATGGAAAATTACTCCTGTCCCACGGTTCAGAAGCATCATCATTGTGCTGGTCTTCCAGGCAGTGTTTGCATCAGCTCTGAGACACAGTTTGGCATCTGGTTGGCCTTGCAATAGCTGGCTTTCCAGTAACCATTATGAAATGTTGTTTAGCATAAAGATGCTTCTTTTAAAGTGGTTTGGCAGCGTTCCCAGTGATCCCAGAGGGAAGAGCAGCTAGGACTTGCTCTCCAGCTCTGAGGCAGCTGTCCACTGGGCTGACCAGGGTGGAGCTGTATGTGCTTTGGCTCTGCACCACAACTAGCGAGTAAAGATGTGGACTACGTTGTCCTTGGCTGCCTGCAATCCTTTTGCATAGGGCTATGTAATGTGACATGATGGGCCAGCAGCTCCAGGGTTGTGCAGCAGCTCTCTGTGAGGGCTTGTGATGGGGGAGAGGGAGGTGTGCAATGCATGGGCTTTGCTACTGCATGCAGTCTATTGCTTTGCTATTAGAGACATCTCCTTTGAAGACTGTGGAAGTAAATGCAGGGGATAGCAATCATGCTTGAGCGAATCTTAGGATGTGTTCACCATAGAAATCTACTTGAGCTTGCCACCTGAGGTTCCTTTTCCAGGTAATGGAGAGTAGTGAGCATGGTACCTCTTGTTCTATGACCAAAAAATGCAATAATTGTCCCATTTCTATCTGTGGGGTATAGGTAGGTAAACCCATGGTGACAAACTCAAGCCCAGACTTTTTGCAGACAGACTTTCACCTTTAGTCTAATTAGAGTGTGGAGAGGTTCAGTAGAGATGGAGGAGGGGAATACTGAGGGGCTCAAGAATTTGAGGTGCTTTCAGTTCCTATGACTTCTCAGAGGGTGAGCTCTGACATATGGTCTGGATCAAATGCAAATTTTGCCTGAGTCTCCCCTGCTTCAAGCATGTGGTATCTCCTGCATGTCTGTGGGGAAGACCTGTATCACATACTGTCCCCTGGTTTTCCTGGGCAGGGAGCTGAGTCTTTCTTCTGACCCAGGAAAGCAGCTGATATTCCCCCCTGCAAGGGTGGTCAGTAGCACGGTTTGGTCCTGTAAAGCCAGAACAGGCAAATAGCCATGGTGTCCCATGTAAGATGTCATGGACATTGAGTAGCCCCATCTTGCAGGTCTTAATTTCTTTTTCCCAGTTATCTGCTGCTGACCCACTCTGGCGCTTAAAGCATTTTGTGCTTTTTTCCAAAATATAAAGAGAGCAGTCCTTGTAAAATGTTTAAAACATAAAAAACCTCAAAACAAACAAACAAACCCCCCCCCCCCCATTAAAATAACATTGTCTTTTTACCAGTAGTTGGAACTGATATGCAAATGCAAACATATACTAGTTGCCACAGTCTCCTTCTGTCTGGAAACAGAAGATGCCTCTCCTTTAGGAGCCCCATTATTTTCTGCAAGGACTTTACAGAACCCTACATCAAGAAGTGGAATCGGTATTTACTAGCTATGCTACAGAGAAAATGTAAAAATGTGCAACCGGTCTTAAAAATAAATAAAACCTTATTATTTTAAAACAAAGCCCAGATATCTTCCAGTCACCTAAGAAAAAGTAGCACAAGGAAAGACATATGACCATCAGGTTGTGGGGAAAAAGAGAGTTAAAAAAATTTACATTTCCAAAATGCTTTTTGTCAGATCTGTCAGGAAAAGTGATCATGTTGAGCACTGGGATTCATAGACAGGAAAGGTTAATGAGGGTGAGGATTAGATAAATGTTGGTAACTGCAGGTGCAATGAACATAAAATGCTGCGAATTTACAGTATTGAAGGCAAGCCAGGCCCATCTGATAGCTTTCTGTGATAACTGACTGTCTAGAAAAAGAAAATATGATAAATGTAATCAACTCTATTTTCAGTAAGACCCTTGAAATGGTGGCACATGGAGAGTTACTGTTTCAGTGGAGAAGGAGGAGAATGTTCAGCTGTAGCTAGGAAATTGCTAAAGCAAATGTCATAGTGAGTTGTGCTGAAAGTAGAAGCATCAGTCTCAAAGGGCAGTTCACAGCTGAACTTCTTAATATATTTTAACTACCATGCCTTGGCACAGGCTAGGACTTCACTAGTTAGAGCATGTGCTAAAATTGAGGAAACAGTGCCAGTGCAAAGGATAATCAAAATAATAAACAGATGGAGAAGAAAGACTCAATTTTTTTTTTCTGTAAGAAGAGAACTTGCTGATCACAGCATGACCATCAGATGCAAATATAATCCAACTGTGACAAAGACACATTTGTTTCTGGTCTGTATCAGGTGATTTTTCCAGCAGAGATGAGGAATTACCAGAACATGGCTTGTTTACCTGAGCAAGAACACTAGGATAGAATATACTTCATGTCTATAAATAGATCAGTGGTAAAAAGAAGTGAAAGGAAATAACTAAGTGCGGGGAAAGTTTTGCTGCAAGAACAAGTGTTTGGACTGACCATGAATAAATTCAGCCTGAAAGTCAGGGGAAAAAGAAAACCATTTGTGAAGTGTCATTCTCTAGACATCTTCCAGAGAGAGTAGTATGAACAAAATAGCTAGCTTGTGTTAAAGCAAATCTGGATCATGTTATGAATAGGATTATGTCATATATTGCCCATAGAAGCACTGGTTTGAATCTGATACCATTGACGCTCTTCCTAATTTTATAATCCAGTTTTCCTAATTCTTGCCTGATAGTAGACACAGGATCATAAATATAGTAATGATTTTTTTTTCAGCAAGATATTTTTTGTATTTCTGTTAAAATTCCCCTAACATGGTAATATTACTTATCATTGTCTCCTCTTTACTGTATCATTTAAAAAAGCATTTGCAGTGTCTTACTCAGAATGTCTCATGCTTTTATGTGACATCCATTGTTGGGTCCACAATGAAAATATCATCTTGTAGGAACATAGGAAGATTGACAACAGGAGTAACTCCTGGTCTGCAGTAAATTGGGCTTGTGAAAGGCCTCTGCTTTCATTCCTGTTTCTCTCCTGCAGCACAGAGTTATCCCTGAAAGGAGGGATTATAGAGGCAGTACTTTCAGAGTAGCAATAACCTTTATATATATCTACATATAAATTATATACATATATATGAAGTATACCGAATATGTCCAGTGCCTCATTTGATAATAAACATCTAATGCATCTTATGTACTTGACTGTAAATTGTATCCCAATATTCTTATTTTATGTTTCAAATTAGGTATGTAAAATCCCTGATGTTTCTTCAGTATTTCCAACATCTCTGCTTTCTTCCATCTCAGAAGTATGAGGAAATTGGATTTTGACTGCTATAGATGGAGCCTTGCTTTTTTCCCAGTACTCATTTCTACAGAGATTATTTTTCCTCCCAGTAAGGCAGTAAGGACTTGTGTGTGTGTCTCCTGCAGAGCATCTTAGCTCTTTTCTAAGAGTGTTCCTGTATAAAAGAGCTTCCAGTGAAAAGTTCAGTTAATGCAGTGCAATTTCTTACAAATACCCCCCTCCTTCCTGCCTTTCATACTCCTTCCCTTAGTCTCAGCAAGTCTTAGCCTCCTGCCTTCCTCCCTTAGTCTCAGCAAAAACACCTGGCTCTTCGAGCCCTTCACACCCTAATTCAGACCAACAATTTGCTTTTCATTAGTGTTTGGGCAACTAGTTAATTGCTGCAGTGCCCCCTGCTCTGCCTTCTCTAGCATCGTTGATTGAATCATGGTTCCACATAAACTGTATAATCTGTGAATTTTTTAATATCTAAAGTGTCATCCTGATTTAATGTATGCTGTCTTAGACCCATTTTTTCCCAATACCCTTTGTACTACATACTTGTTGAAGGTTGTGTTGGCATAGCTGTGGCTACTGAAAGCCTTTGTCTCTAGGATAAAATGGCTGGCCAGCTCTTGCTGCACCATATGGGATCTCTCCAAGTCAAAGATTATTTTCATATTTGATTTTGATAAAAAATACAAATTTCTGTACTATGGTTCATAGCCTGAAATGGTTTGGGTTGATTTTGGATAAAGTTAACCTGGAAGCTGCTGTGCAGGATCCCACCTGGTATAATCTAGCTGTCCATCACCTTCTGGTCCGTGGGTTACTGTAGATATTGGGTCAATAGCTCTGCTGTTTGCTAAAGTACATGTAGGTGCTGTGTCTGAAAGTTCACTGGCTACACATTGTATTAGTGGTGCACTTAATCTCCTTTTCCATCTAACAAGCCTGGAGTATATGGAAGTAATAATAATTAAAGAGAGTATGTAAAAAAAATTGAGGCACTGGATTTATGTCTCTTCCTGTTCCTCTGTGCTTTAGCCTGAGGTGTTGCTGTTCATTCTTATGTCTGAGAGTGGGACTGTGGCAAACACTGACCTCTCTTACAAAAACCTCTGTGGCTCTGGAAGTGTTTAGATGGATGTCTTCATAGAAGTCTGTTGTAAGTTTTTGCTCTACCTGCATAACTCTTTGGTCAGTTTACTTAGAAACAATGATCTATACAAATTCTTTCCTTTGAACTGCCTTCCTTTAAAACAGGCAATATTTAAATGACAGGCATCTGTCTCATGATTAGATATTGACCTAATTACCACATTGTACATGGCCTCCTGAAAACTGCTGAGATACCTGCCCTCATGGTAACTGTGAAGCAGAGCAGTGCTACTTTCTGGAATTTCTGTACCTCAGCAAAGGAGGATGAATCATGCTGCTACAAGATTTATGTGAACTCGCATTTCTATTGTTCTAGTGTGGTTCAATATTAAAACTGGGATTTCTCCCAAAAGATGTTTTCTTTAAATAATTGAAAATATTACTTTATTTTGATATAGTATATTTTCATGCTGCAGTATACTGGCGGAATTTCCATGATTATACAGAAATAAAGGCCAATCTTAGACAAATTGCTTAAAAAGTGTACCTGAAGCTCTGAGTTAATTGATGAGTTGTGCCCTTATATTTTTGTATCTATATTTAGAATAGCTGGGGGGTGAAAAAGTATTTAGTCATATCTGAAATCAGTAGGAATGAAAATAGAAATGCATTTCATTTTTTGTATTCCTAGCCCAGTGATGATTCTCATTCATGTATACAAGTGTCTTGTCATCACTGGCTTTATACTTTGTTCTAGAGCAATTTGAAGTTTAGTACTGCACTTTGATATAGTAGACAAAAGATTAAATTTATTGTTTTCCCCTTGTGCCTGTTCCTTCAACGGAGTAATTTTTTTTGAACAGTGTCAGTGTTAGCCAAAGGGAAAATAATATTTTGTAGGTTTCCTATGTAAAGAAGCCCCAGTATCAAAGAGGGACAACTGCTTTATCTCCAAAAGAAAATGAGTGCACTGTCAGAGATCAGTGAAATATGTTAAGTTGCTCTTTAAAAAAGAACACATGCGAGGCCCCCAGGAGTGCTCACTGTGCTGCTAGAGTAAAGTCTAAACTTTAAATGTGCTAAGAATGTTTAAAATTTATGGAGTTGACAGAATATTTATGCATACCTCAGTCTGTTAATGTGATGTTAATTCTGATTAGCAAGTGTCTAGTACTGTGGTGAGAGCACAGAGGCCGAAACAAGGATTGCTGAAAGAGCAGTAGCTAATTAACATTTTCAACTATGTGTTAACCAGCGCCCGCCCTTTTCTGTGTGGCTCAGTAAGCAATCACTCTAACAACACACCTCCTTTTCTTTTGCTGTATTCTTTTAAAATTTATTTTATTTCCCTAAGGACTGGATAAAAGCAGCTTTAGGTGTTTCACTGTGATGTTTTTCTTCATTGATACAGCTGAGATTGCAGTACATTGATGTAGTAAACCCCCCTTATCCTGTATTGCTTCATAAAAAAGTATGGGATGTGGTTTGAAAAGGGAAACAGCTGTAGCTGGTATTTTTATATCAATTTTTAACATTCAGCTTCTTATCAACAACATTTAAACATTTCCTCACTATTATGTTATCCAGACAAGTTAGATTCTTTGTTTACAAACCGGTGAAACAGTTTAATTTCAACAGGTAATCAAAAATATGAAGACTTTGTTTATTAACTAAGAATTAAAGATTTGATTTTAAATACTTTTAGTTTGATGCAGTTATCTGTTCTACAGGAGTAGGGCTTTTACTGGAAATGGCGATTCTTACTCTGTTTGCCGACTACAAGAGTAAAGCAGGAAAACTTCTATGTGTACACTTTTGAGTTAACACTCATCTCTGCAGTAAAGCAATTTTATACCTACCATTAAACATGCATTTAGAAACAGACATAAAGGGACTTACTTATACCTCAAAAGTGTATTTTCATGGTTTCAGCACGCTTTGGATGAGATTCTAAATGTATTTCCTAAATCAAAGTATGTATAAATTGAATCTAGTTTAATCTGTGACTGCAGTATAGTCAAAAGCTTGTTGAAAAAAATGGATAAATGCACATAAATCATCCTTGCTGCTGAAGAAATGCAAAAATTCAAAGTTTGTTTCCAGTCTAAAACTGAATGCCCGATTTTGTCTTTCATCTCTTGATTCATGTTGTTGCTCAAATTTAAAAAACTGGTACCCCAAGAATTTCACTTCTCCTAATGATTAATTTTCCCCACCTTTCCTTGCACTGGAATTTATCTTTCCTCTTTTGAATTTTGATTTGAATAGCTGCTCTTTATCTTCTTGGTGGCTGCTGAGGAGTGTAGTGATTCCTCAAAATAAATATGCCTGACTAAAGTCTGCCTCCTCCAGTGACTGTATCCTCACTGACGAGATGTCAGCATGCTGAGTAACTTGAATTCAGCTTGAATTCCTCCTATAGTTTCCCAGATCTTCCTTTCATAGCCTAGCTTAGTGGAAGCAGTAACATTAAGGAAGAATTACAGCTAGTAATAACCATTGTAATAATTAAAACTTGTCAGTTAGCCCTGTGGTTCACTGTGGTGGTGCAAAGACAGACAGACTGCTGAGACATCCAGACCACCAATTACGAGTCATTCAGTTCTGCTTGACTTGTCTATCTGCAGGGTCCTATGATTCATCTTGTCAGCCTTTCAGGGGCTGCTGCTGGTGTAAAGCTTCTGGAGTGAAAAAGTCTTACTTAGACCCTCTTGGTTTTCCTGAATCCTTTCAGATTTTGATTCATTCTTATATTGTTCAGGACAAACAGTCAGAAGTTCATGCATTCACAAAGCTACCTGTTCAGAAGCTACTAGGACAAAAGAAGTGGCACACACATAATAAATGTGTACCATTTGAGAAGCCTAGACAATCCTGTCTGTCTTGCCTCCAGTTGCCAGTCCAAAAGACAAGGTTTTCCAGAGGTCATGAGTTGTGCAGATATCTTGATAGGCCAGACCATCCCAAATGGTACTGGGATGGCTCTGTTTGAGCAACTGAATTTTAGGTCATACATGGACATTAACCCTTCTGACTACTAATGCCAGGTGTCAAGGTCGGGAGCTGCTTTCTTCTTCATAGGGGTGGGGTTCAGTGGCTGGAGCAGGTATCTGCTGCCACTTGTGTTGTGGAACTTCCATGACGTTTGCACTGGCTCAGAGATCTGCAGATGACGCATGCAGATTTTTGTAGCAGTGGGTCCTGGTTAGGCAGGTTCTCTCTGGGATCTAAGTTGACACAAAAGCTACTCCAAAAGTCACTGGATTAAAGTTAATTTACTGTACAGTTTCAGTGAGTTTGCAATTGAGCATTCCTTTTAAAAGTGTGTGATTGAAATCACTTCAGTCATTTCTATTACATGTCCCCAGGCCAGATAATTTCAGGCAGGTTTCACACAAGGAGATAAGCCTTTAGTGCTTGCTTTTTATTATGTGTGCATAGAAACACAGCTGAATCTGACAGACAGAGTTTCAGTCTGACTGGAAAAAGAAGGAAGAATTGTATATTCACATCTAGTCAAATTGTAATCTAAACAGTTGTCTGAAAATTGAAACTGGTACCTTCAATTTATATTGCTTATCCTGATGTGCTGCTTTCTGCATCCATCTAGAGGGCTGAATGGGACATTCCATCTTATTTGATAGCCTGTTGTCACTGCTGCATAGTTCTTATCTCAGAATGGTTAAATTTAGTGTCCAAGCTTATAGCAAACACAGGTTATCATGTAAGTGATAGAACAGGATTTGGGCGTGAACAATCCAAATGTTTGGTTTAAAAAGAATTTTGCAGCAATTGCTTCTAGCAAGTCTTCTTCATTCTGGTTTTCATTTGCCTCTTATCGTACCACAGAGCTCTGTTCTGATACATTGGTTCCATATATGATGACTAAATTTGCGATTCCTATGACAACTGTGTTGAGCTGAATGCCTTCATATTACTCATTGTACCCTCCACTGATGGAGACTTCCACTTCCTTTACTGTTGATATCCCCTGGTTGTTTTTTTCTCACAGAGGAACTCAAAGTAGGAAAAGCTATCCACTATCACATTTATCTGGAAATACCTTCTGAAGCCATTTGATGTACCTGGGCACTGCAGTATTGGTCTGTTGTGAAACTGATTAAGGATCTTTCATTTTATATTTGCAACCATGGAACTGATATCTGAGTGCTGAAAAGAAAGAGGATCTAGTTTACCTTCTAGAAGCATTTCTTGTGATGCACATCAAATAATTCTGTAGCAGTTGTTTAATATTTTCTCCCAGAGGGAGCTACCTTTCTCCTGCTCTAGCCTCTTTGAAGTGACTTTTCTTGTGAGTAAATTGGATGAGGTCCCCATGATATGCTCTGGAGACCAACTTTTCTTGTAGTTCACTCTTCTGCTGAGCCCACACTGTTCATGCACTTAACTGTGCCGAACTTGGTAATTGCACCTTTCACCCACTCTGTAGTTTCTGAGTCACTGCTTTAAGTCTCCCAGGAGCACCATGTGCTCACTTTGTACAGTGAACTGACTGACTCCTTTGGTTTTACAATAACATAACCTCTACTGCTTCTGGAGGGGGTAACAAAGTGCAAATGAAGTGGCCATGCTGGAACAGCATCCCCAGCGTGGCTACCTGTGCCAGCCTTTTTGAATGCTGCTGAGGTCAGGTTTTGTCCTGATCTCCGCTCCTATTCCTGCACCTTCTTAAAGAACTTGGTTAAAGGCTAATCTGCAAACACCGATATAGAATGCGGGGGGAAAATAAAACTCGCAAAAGATCACAGCATATGTGAAATTGTAGCACAAGGAGCTTCTTAGTAATTTTTCCTCATTCATCCTTCTAAGGTCATTAATCTATTCCTAAATATTTTTCACTTTAATGTACCACTTGACCTGTTCATCAGTTCACTTAGAAGCGAACAGCCATGTACAAATATACGGCTCATACTTGTATAATTCACTCTTTCAGTGGTGTTTGAATCTGACTGTAGGTTAATTCATCATCTGTTCGTGAAATTACATGGATTTGATCAGCCTCTGGTAAATTTTTCCATGTTTGGTTGATATGAATATTGCATAAAGCTAGAGCACAGTGAAATCCTGGGGCACTAGATGCTTCTAAAATGGTATTGCTGCCGTGCCAATGTAGGGGGAAATTCTTTCCATCCTTTCCCTCATAACAAAATCCCAAAGACAGCATATGCTAAATCTGTTCTGCCTGATTATGGTGTTTTTTCCTACAACAGGTGTGGTTTATGGTGTAACAGAATTAATTGTTCAAAATCCAACCATTATCCAGTAAATCCTGCTGTCTGCTTTTATGATAGGCCAGATTGGAGCATCAGAAATACCTCATCTTCATGTAATTATTTATTACTCCAGTAAGCTTTTTTCCATGGTTTGGAGATATTTTTACTGCTTCTGTGGTTGATGGTCTGGACTCAAACACTTTGCCATATTCTTGCAGTCTAATTTCTTTTGAGACTCTGATTAGGGAAAAGCCACTAGCCATTCATCTCTAGTTGAACTTCGGGAGCTTTTAGGGCAGCACATTCATGCAATTCAGGAATAATTTCTGACTGCCAGTCTCACTTTCCCAACTCTACAAACATGGATTTTCCAAATCCAGTATCATTTGATGTTCTTGTAATAATAGCATGACAGCAATTTCTTTTTGTCTATCTTCTAGGAGCATTAAGTCACACTCAAAATGTTGTAATACCTCTCCAGGAGCATTTGGGCCAATTTATTTTTAATCTAGTGGTGTGCCCAGGATAAGATTCAAGGGTTAATTATTAACACCAGAGCATCAGAGCATCTGTTCTGGGTGCTTTAAGTGCAGGGATGGTGGTAATGAGTAACCTGATTTCTCTATCCTATAATATTCCTACCAAGCTATAGGCTTTCTTCCAAGCTAGGTTTTTGGTTTAGCTAGTTAGATTAGGTCCAGCAAGCTGAAATTTTTTTGTCATTTCATTATCTGTTGGGGGACACATGATGATGGACTTTAGTCTTATTTGTGTTTACCTCTATCTCTCACCAAGAAAAGTTTTCTTTCTAACACACCATCTTGGTTTTTTAAGCTTCTGCTAGCAGATCAGTCTTTTCAAAGCAATTTTCTTCACATGCTTCCACTAAACCATGAGAAGTACATTATTTCTCCCTGTGAAACACCTGGTTTAGCAAATTTAGAGAGGTATGTTGAGGGACCAAATATGAACAGATGAATATTGGTCTTCCCTATATGCATCTACCAAAGCAACATGCTTGACATTAGGCACCTCTTCCAGAATTTTTACCCTTAAATATGGGAGACATTTGTTTTGTATGTTTATTTCTTATTTTAATTCTGTATTTAACTAAAAGTAGTTTCATGTTTTAAGACTGATGTCGCTAAAGATTATATGTACTACTTTGGTTGTCCTCCTCACTATTGCTTTGGAGGGCAATAGTCTTCTCATTTGGCTTCTGCCTTAGCACAAGGAAGGGGCATGAATTCTGTGGCTTGGCCTTCTAAAGCTGTGTTCTGTAGTTTGACAGCTTCTGTGGGCACTCCTCTTCTTCCTGCTGGTTTTTTCTCTTCCCTCTTTCCATCCAGTTTGTACAAACCTTCATGAAACCACTGGTTTGAAGTCATAATGGATGCCTTCTCCTTGACAGTACTATTACAAAGATTGGAAGTTTCGGTTTTTAGCATTCATTTACTTTCAGTGCTTTGACTGGGCATTGCTTTATCACTTTTATATATTCTCTGTATGTTTTTGCTATATCAGTTTTATGTGAGTTTTGTGATAGTTTTATATGCTTAACATTTTTGCTCACTGCTGATTCTAGCATCATTCTTTCCAACCAGAATGTGGCATAAAATCCACTAATGTTCCATTTGTTTTCCTGGATAATGGTGTATTCAGTTGTCATAATTGTTACCATCATTCCCATTATGAGTTTCTCCAAAGTCATGGTGCTTTTTTTATCCTTCTTGTTCAACTGTCTGACAAATATCAGCTCCTGCAAAGTGGTGCTGTCTTGGTTTGTGCTGCTCACTACAGCTTGGGCAGTTCTGTGTGCTTGCTTTTCTGGATTACAACTCAGTTCTTCATGTGTTTTCCCTTGTATCTGTATTTTTTATACTTGGATATGATTATGATGATTGGAGCCTGGCCTTTCTTACAAGAGGTTCATGTTTTGGTAGAGGACTTTGCAGGTCATTCTCAGTACTGGAGCTTTTGTATGTTTATGTTTCTCCAGCACGCCCAAAGCAATTTTGATGGCAATGATTTTATCTTGGTCTTCCCCTAAATACTGCCTGAGCATTGTGTCCCAGATTTCAAGTCTTTTATCAGTGACTATTTTAGTTCTCTCCAGTACTGCAAGATTGTCTCTAAATCACTCAAGAGTACTGCTTTGTACTTTTATCTTCTTTTTGTACTCTGTTTAAGAATCTCTCATATCTTTAATATTCACATGGGTCACAACATTCCTTGAACTATTTTGGTGCAGTTCCGTAATTAATCTTTTCTGTCAGAGGTAAAGGAAAATGATTAAACACATCAAGTGTCTCAGAAGCACTTGTTGTCAGAAATAAAGCTATTTTTATCTTGTCTCCCATTGCTTCACAAAGTCAAATTCTGCTTAATTCTTTTCCAGATGACCTTTATATTTTCAGAGACTGTTTGCATCTCATGAGACTTGGAACTGCTTTCCCAGCCCACTTGTCTCTCGGTGCTTTAGTTTATTTGGACAGGATGTCGGCTCCAGTGGTTGTGCCAGCCTGTCTGTGTGGTGAGTGGAATGGAACAGGCACTTTTTCATCTTGCTGGCTCATTTGGGCATTAAAAATGGCTTGAGTGAGTTGTGGCCCAGAGGTGTCCCTACCTGAGGAAGTGCTTCAGATGCAGGTGATGGCAAAAATGGGGTGAGACGAGTCCCTGCCAAAGGGTGTGGCTGTGTTTGCACAGCCTCTGATGGTACTGGTGGGGCTTGCAGAGTGCTCTGTGCAGTCCAGCTGCCTTCTCTCTGGCTGCCATGCCACAGGGTGCTGGCCCAGTGTGTGGCCTTTTCAAAGCAAGGTAAGCCTGAGAGAGGTTTAACTCAGGGCTTGTGCCCTGACATCTCAGCTTTCTGGACTTCAAAGGAGGAGTTGCCTGCAGCAGCCGCCTGACACAGTGGGATCAAGGGGTTTTTGTTTCGTTCCATCACACTGTGGTCACTGTGTCTCCCTGCTGCAAATCTAACTGATAATGGTCATTATTGCCTGTGCATACAGTGTGTGAAAGTAAAAGCCTTCCAAGACTTTTCATCTGCTCTAAAATTCAATAGCAAAGTGTAAAAATAACTCTTACTCGCCTTCTTATCTTTCAGGTTTGTTATTTTCCCCTTCTGCTAATATTTTTGGAGTACCTGCAATGCATCTGGATGCCTGTGGCTTAGCTTCATGCTTTCAGGCTGCCTTCTCCCTTTCATTCTCGTGATAGCAAAGCACTATTTTGCCTAGGATGAGGAAAAATTATGTTCTATCTAGGCACTGTGCCTTCAGACAAATACTTAATGCTTTTTTGGGTATTTTTTCTGTAGAGGTGAGTATTACATTAAACAGAGGCACTTATTCTGGATTTAATACACTGGTCTACAACTTGGGGTATCTAGTTTAATTTGTCTTTTTCTGTGCATGTTGTAATATCTCCGTTTCCAGTTCTTAAAATAGGAATGATACTGTTTTGTGCCTAATGTGTGGCTGCCATAAATTCATTCCTGTTCATGTTCCAATGACCAGCACAATGTGAAAAACAGTGGCTAATGGTTATTGGGAAAGGAACTGGAAAAAAGGCTGTAGTTCAGATGTGTGATCAATACTGAGAGCTGTAATTCTAGCAAATGTTACATGGAGTGGTTGTAGACTGAAAAAAGTTCACTTGGTGTTCTATGTACCACTTACATAGCCTAATTCTATTGCAAAGTTGTTGAGATTGGTCAAAAATAATAAATTAATTGAAATTATCATCTGTGGTAATGTTGGCTAACAGATTGTAAAAGTAAAACTGGAACACTATATATTTGGGAAGGAATAATTGGAGAAACAGAGTAACAATATAATGAATATAAAAGTCCTGTGCTTTATATATGAAGATGTTATTTTACTAGTTTTGAAATATGGGAAGAACTGTAAGCAATTTCTACATACCTGTATCTGTTACCCAGTATTAAGATTATAGCTTGATTGTGAAACAGAATGTTTGCCCAAAGACTGTGTGCATAAAACTAACTTAGGATCTAAGGGTGAAACTTACATTAAATATGTCATCCATTTGTTGCAGCTTTTGATTAAAATACTTAGTTTTGATGATACGGGTGAAAAAGCACATTTTCCCCTTCCAGGTACAAGGCACATAGTGACTAATACATAGATTTTTACCATGTCATTCAAATATTTATTTCTATTTCAGCAGGGCTTTTGATGTAGAACTGAATAATGATATTTTTGTTGGAAGTATATTATCCCAGTTTCTACTGATCAAAACCCCTTTGTACACCCTTTTCAATTAACTCTTCTCTTTGTATTGCTAAATCATAGAATCATAGAATCATTTAACTTGGGAAATGTCATCCTGTCTGGGCAGCCTGGGGCAGGGCTTGACAACCCTTTCTTTCAGTGACAAAATTTTTCCCACTATCCCATCTCAACCTGCCCTGGTACAACTTGAGACCGTTTCCTCTTGTCCTGTCACTTGTTACATGGGAGTAGAGACTGACCCCCACCTGGCTACACCCTCGTTTTAGGGAGTTGTAATGAATGATGGGTTCTCTCTGTCCCTCAGTTTCTCCAGGCTAAACAGCTCACTCGGTTGCTCCTCATCAGACTTGCGCTCCAGACCCTTGTTGGGCTCCAGACTTGAGCTCCGTTGCCCTTCTGTGGACATGCTGCAGCACCTCAGTGTCCTTCTTGTAGTGAGGGGCCCAGAACTGTAACACAGGATTGGAGGTGTCCCCTCACCAGTGTCAAGTACAGTAACACTTTCCAATTCAGTTTCATTAATACATAAATAGACAGTTAAAACAAGATAATTCATCTGAGCGTGAAGAGCAAGGTGTTAGTGCAATTTATTTGTGAAATGAATGTTGTTATTACTGGTTCAGAAGACATAGAACTTAAAATTGAGAAAACTTGTTCTGGAGGAATGAACACAAATTATGGAATTGTGATGTTCCAATTAAAATTCTTGATTTGCTCTTGTGAAGGCTGTGCATCGTGATGGATATAAATACAGAGAACTCACAGAATAATCCATGTCAGTGCCAGATTCAGGAAGATCTTAATGATCATGGATTTAGAGGAGTAGTCAGGCAAGCAAATGTCTTAGTATTACTACATTGTTGTCATGTAGTGATTCAGACTGTATAGGTCTGTCCTGCCATAGAGTGGACAATCTCTGACACAGTAGGACTTGGTCAGATTATGAAGCTTGTGCGCCTGTGTTGAATTACTTCTGCTATCACTGCAGGAATTTGGTAGCACCTAGCCCATGCTATGACATTGCAGGGTTTGTTTTTCTGTCTTGGAAATGTGTTTGACCCTTCCCAGGCTATTCAGGTCTCCTGCATGGAAATTGCAGGTGTGACCTGAGTCTTTATTATTCTGGAGTGGCAACTAGTTGCTTGTGTTAAGGCAGCTGGTGGAGCCAGAGATCTCCACTGGCTGTAGTAGGAGCTTGGGCTCACATGTGGACAGTGAAATATAAGGTGTCTTCAGCTCAAAAGGAATCCTACCCTAGAGAGAGGATTCATTTGCAAAAGATAATTTGCACCCTGCCTATGGGTGCAAATTATCATTTGATGAGTTCTTTAATACCTCAGATGTCTCTGTGGAGCTAAGAGATACTATTTAGGATTTTTTGGGAGACTCACAGCTTTCTGAAACTGTCTGGAATTTGGGCTGGAATTCCAGTTGCCTCTGAAGTATCTAAAACTGTATTAACCACCTAATTTTAGTTAAATGAATTCTGTTCCAATTTCTGTATAGGCTCTCTGCTTTGTCACTGCTTCTTCCAGCTTTATTTCTATGCAGTTTTTGAATGCTTCATTAATCTACATCCACAGGGGACTTAATTGCACTGTTTTCTACGTTTAGCATTTTTAAAATGGAAATAATATAATTCTGCTTCATGCACACTCCAGAGGGCAGACATTTAAGCGAGCTTCTTCTTGCCACCTTTCATCTGCCCATGGAGTATGTTGTGTCTAAACTGAGTAACTGGTTTTGTCATCAGTGGAGAGAGATGGACTCGCAAAGAGTGACTCACGCTTCATATCTTAGACAGCAGTCTTCTCATCTTCTGTAGAGGCAGCCCAGGGGATTTAGAAAGTAAAGTTGAGTGAGATGATCCCACATTGCTACACTTCATCTTTTTTCATTGCAGTGAGAGAGTAAACAGCACTTCACTATGCTTGTAGAGGGATAATCTGTAGAATTCTCTTTCTCCTTTCTTCATGGTAGATCCAAAGCTACTAAAATGTTGGAAGATCTCTCTCCCCTGATAGGAAACAGGGAGGGCTGAGAGTTCTGGGAGCCACAGTACTCAAGGTGTTCTATAGCTGGGCAGCATACTTGCAAATGAAGATGACATAGATGAAATTATATGTTTTAGAGTGTGCATGGTGGTATCTTAACATTTGAGATGGTAAACTGGAGATGAGTCACATCCAACAGAGGAAAAATATACATCCCCTTTGTAAGAAAATTTGGGTGTGCAAATTTGAGTTGCAAGTGGTGACAAATTTATTCTCGATGGCATTTTAAAAATCATATTTTAAATGTTGGGTGTTGATCCTGATGTGTAGTGTCTTTGGTTCTTTCCTGAGCTTCGGTGTGAAGTAAAGTCTGTACTTAGGTCAGCTCTCATTTTTGCCATGAGATTTTGAAGTTGTTACTATAGTTTCTCACAAGCATCAAAACCCATTGTATTATTACAGACTGATGGTCCGGCTGCATCATGTTTATTGGAGCTATTGATGAGAGCGTCTACATGGAAATCTGCATCTCAGAGCTTGATTCAGATACATGCATGTAGGTGTGGACTCTGATTCAGAGTTTCTGAGATTGTTCTCTTTGGCTTTTGGTGACCACTCTGGAAAGGTGTGAGTCTAGTCTCCTGAAGATCTGTGCAGTTGTTTTATATACCCCACGATGACTCAAAGGCAGCAGGTTCCTGTGTGGGGGCTGCTGAATTGAGCCTTGATTATTGATCTTGCCTTTAGTTGTCCTTTACTTCCAGTGGTTTTTCTCTCAGCAATAATAATTAAAACTCTGCTAGAGCAGTAAAATCGTAGCATTTGCTGTTGTCCTGGGTAATTAACAATGCTGATGAAAAAAAATTACATTCCTAATAATGCTGGCAACTGGAAGTGATTGTACTTCAAAGCTTAAATGATAAGAGTGAAAAGGAAACTCTAAACAGCAGCTATCAGTAAACTAATGATAAAATTTGCCAACATGCCAACTGCATGGAGTAGAATTCTAAGGCTTTCTATATTATTTATATTATAGGGAAAACTAAAAATGCATGTGACACTTTGATATATGTTCATTTGATTGGCAACTCTGTATGGTGAGATTGGAGGTTTGTGTCATCACAGCGCATGTGAACAAATACTGAACGATGTGAGTCTCAAAATACAAATGTAACTATTAGTAGAGTTATTAGGTAGGTTTTATTCTAAGGAGTGGATCTCAGAATTACAGAATCACAAGATGTGTCTGGCAAGAAAGGACCACAGTGGTTCATCTGGTCCAGCCTCCCTGCTCAAGCTGAGTCATGATGGATCACGTTACACAGAATTGAAACCAACAAATCTTGAATATCTCCAGTGAGAGGAACTCCACAACCCTTTGGGCAGCTTATTCCAGTGCTTGTTGATCTCTACAGTAAAAAAGTTCTTTATATTCAGGTGGAACTTCCTGTGCCTCAGTTTCTGCCTGTTGCCTCTTGTCCTGTAGCTCAGCACTGCAGAGCAGAGCCTGGATCCATTTTCTTGGCACTCTTCTTTATATACTTAAAGACACTGATGAGGTCCCACTTCAGTCATCTCTTCCCATGGCTGAACAGGCCCAGCTTCCTCAGCCTTTCCTTGTAAGAGGGATGCTCCAGTCCCTCGCTCATCCTTGCTCTTCTCCACTGCACCAGGAGCTCCACGTCTCTCTTGTCCTGAGGAGCCAGAACTGGACACAGCACTCCAGATGTGCCTCACCAGGGCAGAGTAGAGGGGCAGGATCAGCTCCCCTGACCTGCTGGCACTGCTCTTCCATCCTAATCCACCCCAGGACACCAACGCCCTTCTTGGCCACAAGGGCTCTGCTGGCTCAGGGGCACCTTGTTGTCCATTAGGACCCCCAGGTCCTTCTCTGCAGAGCTGCTTTCCAGGAATTTCCCCCAGCATGTCCTAGGACATAGGGTCATTTGGTGCAGCACCCTGTATTTGCTTTTCTGGAACTTCAGGCAGTTCTTTGCATTTCTCCAGCCTCTTGAGGTCCTTCCACAGAGTTGCACAGAACCCTCTGTTGTATTGGTCACTCTCCCACCTTTGTGTTGTCAAATCTCATATTTTTACATTTTCAACAATGACATAGAAAAAAAAAAAAGACAATTTCTACTAATGTATAGATTACAAAAGATTGAATATGGATTCACAGGACAGTCAACATTCTCGTTGACTGATAAGCTAGGCTCAAAAGAAAATATGTTTTAGATGGTGAAGGGCTCTGGAGAGATGGTAGTTTAGATGTGCATATGCTCACACTGTAATTCTGTGGCCACATGAGCAGAAGTAGTATGGTAAATCATCTCTGGTTTTACTGCTGGCAAGACTGCCACTGGCGTATTATATCCATTTCTGCTTCTGCAGTTGAAAGACAGATGATGACAAATTGGAAGAGAATCAGAGGAGAGCAGTGAGAGTGGTTAAAGATCTTGAAGGTAATGCCTGAAGATAATACAAGACTTCAGGAACTTAACATTTAGCTTTTAAAAGGAACATTGAGAGACTTATAACTGACTCTGTAAGATCTCAGGAAAGAAATTTGGTAACAAAATACATTCTTATAGTAAAAGATAAAATTATACCAAGACAAGTGCTTAAATTCTGATGCTCGGTATAAATAGTACATTTTAATGGATTAAATGGAATTATTGGAATGATTTTTCAGGGCCTGTGGCAATTTTATTTTCACTAGACTTTCTAAAGTCCACATAGATAGTTCTATATTCCTATATTGTGTGTTCTGATTCAAAGAGTAATAAGTTCAAAGGTATTTCTTTGTTTTGTATTATTTCAGAGTTTTGGGCAATATTTTAAAGTTTTTTTTTTATATATATCCATGAATCTGCAGATAAAGTGATATTCCTATATAATGAAAACCTTTTTTGAAACATGTTTGGTTAAATGCATTTTCTTTTTTGTAAATTCTGGCAGTATGTCTGAACTCAATAATAGAAGTTAATAAAGCCAGAAGTGTGTTCAGTGCCTGTAATAGTATCTTATGGAAAACTGAGATGCTCTTTTCCCCAGCCAACTAGCAATTTCTGGTTGATCCATGGTATTAATGAAGTATTAAGAGGTAATTTAGGTATTGCAAACTATTGATGTATTAATAACACTGAGCCCCAGTAATTGAGAATAATTGTAATGTATTTTTGGGTCCATTAATTACAGCCTTTCTTCTCAACAGGCCCATGCTAAGGTCTGGCACCTCTACAATGACCATTTCCGTCCGGCTCAAAGAGGAAAAGTGTCCATTGCCCTCAGCTCCCACTGGATAAAACCCCAGCGTATGACTGAAAAGAGCATAAAAGAATGCCAAAAATCCCTTGATTTTGTGCTTGGCTGGTTTGCTAAGCCCATATTTATTGATGGTGACTATCCAGAGAGCATGAGGAGCAACCTCTCATCTCTGTTGCCTGAATTCAGTGAGGCTGAGAAGAAGTATATCAAGGGAACAGCAGACTTTTTTGCTCTTTCTTTTGGAGCTACCCTGAGTTTCCAGCTTTTGGACTCCCACATGAAATTTCAGCAGTTGGAATCAATAAGCCTGAGGCAGCTCCTTTACTGGATAAACAGTGAATATAACAACCCCCAAATCTTCATTGTGGAGAACAGCTGGTTCGTTTCTGGTACCACCAAGAAAGATGATGCCAAATATATTTACTATCTCAAAAAGTTCATTATGGAAACTTTAAAAGGTAGGACTCTGTATTAATACATGCTTGAAAAAATCATAATGCAGTATAGTCCACAGAGGTGTGTTAAGGTACCAGGCTGAAAACTGATTTTAGTCTTTAGCATTCATCTTAACACTTATGAAATGAGACTTCAAATCCCTTTCCTGGGTTTATTCTTTCCTTGAAGAACTCTCATATCTGCACATAGCATTTGGTGAGCCTGATGCTGCTGTTCTTGAAGACAGTAGGAAAATTTATACTGTCTTTGGTAGGAGGAACTGCAAGACATGTAAACTATATTCTGAGTGGCCTTTGGAGAATTTGCTGTATTATATATTAATAGTTGCTTTCCTTATCTGAATGCATATGTGCAAAACATAAGAATATATATATGCAAAGATAAATACTATGTAATAGGGATTCCCCTGATATTTTTTCCAAACAGTAAGGAAAATACACCACCGTAGATGAGACTTATTTGCTGTTTTCCCATTTCCTTCTGAAAAAACATTTTTTCAATCCTAGTACATGCCAGTAAGTTGTTGGGATTCCCATTTCCACTTTTTCTTTTAATGTCTAAATTTACAATTTGTTAAGTGATTTACTTGTCTACAGTTTACTGTTCTTGGTTTAAATAGTATTATTGTATCTATTAATTCAGATGAAATAGACATTGTGTTACATTGCCATTTTCATATGGTGAATGAGAAAAAATTGGTTTAATTTCATTCTCAGCAGTAATGAAGATGCAGAGGACTCCCAAATTGGTTTCATCTGCTACTCCAGAAACATAATTATTGCAAGTAAATTAAAAGGTGAATAAATACCTGAGCAAAATAGTAACTAACTGTTGCAAGTACAGTATCACTAGTTTGCATAAAGTCAGATGAAGAGTTCATCTTGGTGAAGAAGTCATAATCCGGTTACCTCAATTTCTGCTTAGATTTTAAATTGCTGGAAATACATACATGGATCTGTCTTTTAGTCACAGCTGACTGGAAGGAATCTCAATTTACAAAGTGTCTTTCCATTTATTGTATCACTCAATAAATAATAATAACAGCAACAACAGTACTAAAGACTTGTCATAAGACACTGGCACTTGCCTAAACCTTTTATAGAAAAAAACCCCAAACAAACAAAGAAAGCAGAGGCAGGCTGGATCTGCAGGAGGGACTTTGGTATCATTTAAATGGAAAGTATTGCACCCATATCTTCTGTTATTAGAATCTGCAAAATCCGATGTAAATACCAAAGGTTTCTATGCAGTACCTTGGGGAATTTAGCTGAGGAAGATCCAAAAAAGTCATCATGCTGGCTGTGAGCATATTTGTTGGATGGCATTAAAAAACAAACATAAAGGCACAAGATTTCTCTCTGAGAATTGTAGATATGCCTATCCAGTGCAATGAAGCACTGTAATAGGAAGATTTTTGAGGTATTTACCATGAAATTCACTCCAGTGGTGAAGGGACAGTAAAATGACGCAGGAACTGTAGCACTGAGAAGCAAGGATGATTAATTCAGACATGGGTCCATATAGCTGGGATTTTGCTACTTGCTAGATCTTGCCATCCAGTATCTGTGCCTGGCTGTGTGTATGCACTGGTTCAGACAGAACTGCTTATTTCTCCATCTGCTTTAGCAAATAAGTGTAGCCCAGTTGCTACCTGTAGAGCAAACCAGTAGAGCAAAACCCAGAGCAAACCTGTAGAGTAAAAAAGAATTGGTGTTGAAAGCCAGGTGTCCACATGGTATGTATTCCTGAGGCCCATTTCTGGATTAATTTTACCCCAGAGGAACCCAGGACATGCATTCTGAGCCCAATGTGTGATGTGAACTGAAGCATGGTGAGGGAGATTTGCTCAAAAGTGTGCTCCTGATTTCCCTTGAAGTGCTGATGTAGGTGTCCACTCTGATACTGCTTGCTGTAGAGAAGCTCTGTACAGTTTTTTAAATTTATTTTTTTATTTTCCTTTGGGAAAGGATATTTATTTGGGATTCACAGCCCTCTTTGCTATTTTTGGTATTTCTTTCTTTTTTTTTTTCTTTTTTTTTTTCTGGCACCATTTAGGGTTGATTAGAGTAAATAGAGCTGTAGTATAAAGTTGTTAAATATTAATTAGAGCCATTAATTGGTTGGAGATATCTTCTCCCCTCTATGAGGATCTTACTTTGGGATCATATTCATTTCCCTTCTCTGTCTCTGGTGCAACAAACAAATGGACTGTGCCTTGTAAAGCAGAGCATGTTGCCTGGAAGGGCTCCTCTAGGTCATGTTGATTGGGAGAGGTCAGGTCATTGTCTGGGGAGTTACCAGGTCTGAATTCAGAGTCTTAAGCAGAAAAGGAATAGCCAGACCCATGACAGGCAGGACCAAGCTATTCTCAGGTATGTCCAGAGGCAAAATATAGATCTTGGGCACCTTCCAGATGGAAGCATGGGCTGGGGGCTTCACACACCTCTTCTTCAAGCACTGGGGTTGGAGAGCAGCTGAGCAGAGGGTTTTAAAGATCTTGTAGGTCTGATACTTACGGGTCTGCCATGTTTCCTTTCATGACTTCTATACTATTGAGCCAAACAGGACATGAGCTGAACTGCTGTTTAATTTTTAACCTAGTTCTGGCAGAGTTCTGGTCTGTACAGTATCAAACTTGTAGGCTTGCTCTGGGGGATTGCTCAGATCAGGAGTCACTTGCAGTGGGAGTATAGATAAGGCCGCTGAGTTTCAGAAGCAAGGACAGTCTAGATTACAGTCAGCCTCATTGGGTCACCAACAGACATAAAGGAAAAAAGAGGAAAAGAAAAGAAAAAGAAAAAAGAAAAAAAGAAAAGAAAAGAAAAGAAAAGAAAAGAAAAGAAAAGAAAAGAAAAGAAAAGAAAAGAAAAGAAAAGAAAAGAAAAGAAAAGAAAAGAAAAGAAAAGAAAAGAAAAGAAAAGAGAAAAGAAAAAAGAAAAGAAAAGAGGAAAGAAAAGAAAGAAAATAAAAGAAAAAGAAAAGAAAAGAAAAGAAAAGAAAAGAAAAGAAAAGAAAAGAAAAGAAAAGAAAAGAAAAGAAAAGAAAAGAAAAGAAAAGAAAAGAAAAGAAAAGAAAAGAAAAGAAAAGAAAAGAAAAGAAAAGAAAAGCATTAATTTTCATTGTGATTATATGCAATTGGTGTGGGATTTGGTGTTTGAGACTTCCAGACTTCTTGGAACTTCCAAACATTTTTCAAGTTGCTTCTTTCCTTAGTGACACTTAAAAGTTAATACATTTTTTAAAAAAGATTTGAGGAGGATTTTTGCAAGGTGCTCAGGAGGTGTGGGAGTGCTGTGTGAAGTGATGACTTACAGAAGGGTGAGATGCTGTTCAAAGAGTTTTCGCTGAGACTGGTTCACACAGTGGCTTTTACTCTGCTGTATGGCAGATGTCATCATGGGTGCATGCAGAGGTTAGAAAAATAGTGACATTTGCCAGAGACAAAAGAAGGTGCCTTTAGGAGGAGAAATATTCCATTTCCTTAGACATTTTCTCATGACCTCTGACAAAGACTGGGCCAAATTTGTTCCTTATTTAATTGCATTGTTCCTTTAATTGATTCAAACAGGGCTATAATCAAGAATCCATGTGGTGCCTCATAACTGATTGTAATGAGGTACGTTAGTAAATGTACCTCAGGAAATTAGGATCTTGTTATTCTGCTTGCCTGAAATAATGCTTTCAGTGTTACTAGGCTGGTAAATATTATATTCAGGTAGTATCCAGTTTGGGCTGACAGAAAATGGTGAGTAATAAAGATAAACTTTGCTGGCTACAGAGCCAAACACCAGTTCAAAAGAACGCTTAAGAATGTGCTTAAATGCATTGCTGAATTAGGGTGGGTCTAATTATGTAATTAGAATTAGCACACTCTTTTATGCTTTCCTGGAGCTGAGCCTTGCCCAGGAACATTTTGCTGAATCTCAGTGTTTAATACAGCTAAAAGTGAGTATCATTTGGAATCTTATAATAATGCTGGTTAAACTAACAGATGCCAGTAGATCCTGACATTAACCTTTAATGCATGTGATGGTTTTAGAAGTCAAACAGTTGACCTAGAACATGCACATATTTTTAAAGACCCTTAAATATTTGAGCTGGAAAATGCTGTGCCATAAAAGATGAAAAGAGACAAAATTTCAAAATAAACAGAGGCTTTCTGTATTATCACTTCTACTTGGAATCTGTGGTAATAAAAATTCACGTGCACACCAAATATGCTGTCAGGTTTTTCCCAATGTGTATTTGGAGTGGAGGGGGAGGAGATGTAAAGGAGTACAGCTTTTGTTTGCATACAGGGTAGTGCTGCAGCAACAGCTGCCCTGGAGTGAGCTGCAGCATGAGCAGAACAGAGGGCAGTGCAGGGCAGCCCCCAGCTCCGTGGCTGCAGAGGGTTCAGGTTCTACTCTGAGGCTGAGCTTTGGCACATCTGATGAGCAGCGCTGCTGAAACCACTGCTGCACGGCTTCTCTTGCTAAACCTCGCTGCTTTAAAGCCAAGCCAGGTACCTCTGCTGCCTCCTACCATACTCTGGAAGCATTCCCAGTGCAGCTGAAATATGTTCCCTGAAAGGGCTTTGAGGAAGGCCCTGAGATACTTATCTGACCTGTTGCATTGTTCTTAAACACTAATGCTGCAAGCATTGCTGATAGTGTGGAATCTACAGAGGAAAAATGAGCACTGTGCTAAGTTTGGGTTTGTTCTTTCCTCAGCTATCCGGTACGATGGAGTAAACGTGTTTGGCTACACAGTCTGGTCCCTCCTGGATGGCTTTGAGTGGCACAGGGGGTACAGCATTCGACGTGGACTGTTCTATGTTGATTTTCAAAGCCACGACAAGAAGTTGATGCCCAAATCTTCTGTCTTGTTCTATCAAAAGTTGATAGAAAAAAATGGCTTCCCACCTTTGCCTGAAAACCAGCCCATAGAAGGTATTTTTCCCTGCGGCTTTGCTTGGGGAATTGTTGACAACTACATTCAGGTGAGTCTGATAATAAAGCTGACAGGCTGTCCAGCCAGATCAGTGCACAAGTTCACGGTGACATATTTGCTGAATAGACTGTCTTTGCTGCAGTGCTGCAAGGAGATGGGTACAAGGCTTTTGAGCCAAACAGTGTGTCTATCATTCTTCACCAGACTTGCTGTGTGTGACCAAGGCAAACCAGTCAGATTGAGACACTATAAATAACATTATAGAAAAATGTATGGAAATGGAAAGGAGTCTGATGCTTGTCTTCCCTCAGCATATGTGACCAGTTATGGGAAGTCAGCTCTTTTCAAAGGGAAGTCAATTAATCTGCTAAACTGTAAAATGCGTGTTTAGGAGTTCCTGACAACTCCTTAACTCCAGTGGCATGTTTCTATATCTTGTGCATATCCATCCTGGTACTGTTCTTAGAGAGATTTTATATAAAAGGAAGTGAACGAGATTAGTTTTAAATGAAATTTCTGTATTCCTTCTATTTCATTTTATGTTATACTGTGTCTGATGAGGGCTTGCAGTGCCCCTGCATTGAGCCTAGCTAGTTCATGGCTCTCAGTCTTTCTTTCAACTGATTTGACACTTTGGGAGAATGTTTCAAATTATAATACTTTATAACATGAGTAAAAATTCTACCTTAGTTATGATCATTTTAACTGTTGGGCTCCATAATTTTCAGATGCTATTTTGGGTTGCAGAGCTTCTCTAACCACAGTAAAGAGGTATAAATTCAAAGCCAAGGCTTCATCCAAAACCAGAATTTTTAATTCGTATTTTCCACAAAGGCAGAATCTTTCTTAAGGCTTGAATGTGAGGAACTTGTTTATTTTTTCTCACTCCAAAAGTAAGATTTGGCTTTGTTCTCTTGAGAAATACTGCAGCCTTCTTACCTCATGCACTGATTTCCTGGAAAATTCAAGTCATCCTCCTAGCTCTCAGATAGATTAAGAATTGGAAATGGAATTGCTGCTTTTGGAGTCAGTAACAACTATAAATTTGTGGAGTCAGTCAGCCTACAACAGCTAAAAAATCCCTCCCATCCCCAAAACCTTCAAAGCTGAATATTTTAGTTTCAAAAGGCCATTCAAACATTTTGTGCTGTAAGGCTTAGGTGTTTGATTTGTAGATGCATCACGGTGGAAAAACTGTTTTGACAGCATTCCCACAATATTAGTGGCAATGCATGCTTTAGTAATCTACAAGGGACAATTCTCCAGAAAAGCAATTTCCCTCAGACATGCTGTTTTTTATTACTTTCTTCTACAAGCACAGTACTGACCTCTCCGGAGAAAATAGCAACTGATTTTCAGCAGCTTCTTTTATACAGTCTGCAGAGCCTCAGCTACAAGTTGAACACTGGTTGTAGGCTGACACCTGCTTTTCAAACAGAGGGCAGGACAAGGAATCTGAGCTCAGGGGGAAGCTGCACGGCAAAGATTAAACGTAAAGAGAAAAGGACAAATAAAGACCATGGTACCTCTATCCTATGGTTTGGATCTAGAAAGAATTACGCAGAGTATGAATAAGGAAATTTCACACTGTGCATTATTATAAGTAGTTCAGTTTTTCATTTTCTAGTCCTTACTGTGCTGGTGATTTTCATTAAAACGTGGAAGTCTAATTCTGAGTGACCCTGAGAAGCTCATTTTGTACTGTTTTACTGTGTCATACAGGCAGTTGTGACATCTGAAACCCTAAAGCCTTCTGGGAAATGCATTTTCTGTTGGACTAACAGCAGGTTTACCCAGAAGCCCAAAAAAATTGATTCAGACATCAACAGCCTGCTGAAATAACTTGCAAATTACTTCAGTATGAATTAAATAAAAAAGGATGTCTCCAGCAAGAAGGAAAAAATTTGCTTGTCCACTGAATTTTTGCTAAAAATCAAGTGCAGAGCATTTCTCATCTTTCATCATGGTCAGGAAAAGAAGAGGACACAGAAATGATGTTGTATTCATTATTTCTTCTCATGCATTCAGGGAGTGGTCTTGAAATTGACTGTACTGGGTAATTTACAGCAGACAGTCTCTCTGTATTCCCTCCTTCAAAGAAAAAAAATTAAAAAATTCCTGTAGTCTTCACTGAAGATCTTGTTCTCTGGATATCTGTTGCAGACTTAGTGCCTTATCCCCGAGAAATCCCTTGTTTCTTTTGGAAACTGGAACAACTTAGAGAAGACATAGACATGATGACCATTAGCATGAGCTTGTTTGGAAAGTAGGGTGAAAATAATATATAGATTTGGTACTTTTCTGACATCACTTGTTAACAGAAAAGTCATTCATTCATATGAGCCCAAGATGGCAGTATCAGAGATGCTGAATGCAATGTTTTGATTCAGGATATTCTTCCACTAGGCTGTGTCTGATGGTTATGATGTTCCCACCTACCTGGAACAAAGAGCTTCAATCTGGTGTGTTTCCTGTTCCTCCTAGGTAGACACAACACCTGCCCAGTTCCTTGACTCCAGTGTTTATGTGTGGGATGTTCACCAGACGAAGCAGCTCATTAAAGTGGATGGAGTTTATGCCTCGAAACGCAAACGTCACTGTGTTGACTTTGCTGCTATCAGGCTCCAGATCTCTCTTCTGCAAGAAATGCATGTCACACACTTCCATTTTTCACTGAAATGGTCTTTAATCCTTCCTTTAGGTAACCTTTCTCTAATCAACCACACACTTGTACATTACTATCAGTGTTTTGCTAGTGAACTTCTCAGGGTTAACATAACTCCTGTCGTTGCTTTATGGCAACCTATGGTTGAGAATCAAGAGCTTCCAGTTTCTCTTGCCAAATATGGTGCTTGGGAAAACACAGAAACTGTTCAGGCTTTTGTTGAGTATGCCAGATTCTGCTTTACAAGTCTTGGGGACCATGTCAAATTTTGGATCACCATGAATGAACCATCTGTGAAAAACCTGACATACACAGCAGGGCACAACCTGTTGAAAGCCCATGCAAAAGTCTGGCATCTTTATGACAAAGAATTCAGGAGATCTCAGAAGGGCAAGATATCTATAGCTTTGCAAGCTGACTGGGTAGAACCAGCTTGTCCCTTTTCCAGGAATGACCAAGAAGTTGCTGACAGAATTTTAGAGTTTGACATTGGCTGGCTTGCAGAGCCCATCTTTGGGAATGGAGACTACCCGGAGGTGATGAGAGCGTGGCTTCACCGAAGAAACAGTGTTGACCTGTATAATTTCCACTTGCCTTACTTCTCAGAAGATGAAAAGAAGTTAATACAGGGCTCATTTGATTTTTTTGCCTTGAGTCACTACACTACTACCCTTGTGGGCTCAGAGAAAGAAGATGCAGTAAAATATGACCACTACCTTGAAGTTCAAATGATCAATGACATCACGTGGCTTCACTCACCCAGCAGAGCTGCGGTAGTGCCCTGGGGGCTGCGCAAATTGCTCAAGTGGGTGAAATCAAAGTATGGCAATGTCCCAGTTTATGTTATGGCTAATGGGATTGATGATGACCAGAATATGGTGCATGATAAGCTCAGAGTGTATTACATACAGAATTACATCAATGAAGCTTTAAAAGGTAAGGAGCCACAAATGGTTTATCTGTCACAAATCCCACTGTTAGTATACTCTGTGTGATAAAGTATGGTTAGCTTTATAATATGGGTCCTCTGTAGAATACTCCCTAAATGAGATGTTACTACAGTGTAACAGGTAATTTCCCCTTGATTTATGATTGATTGGTGTTACTAAATGTCAGGAAGATTGACCTTGCTTATATCCTGCATAAGACAGCAGAAGAAGATTTTTATGGATTCAGTAAATTTAAATAGAAGTTATGTGATTAGCTCCACATGTATTTAGTCAGGTTTTCATCTTACTGCACTTCTACTGTTGTTTTGCTTTGCTGCTTCTCTCCACTGATGTGCCTCAGGGCTGGATATGAGTTCTGTTCCTCAGTTGTCTCTGTATCTTATCCAACAATGATCTTATCCAACAGTGATCTTCATAATAATTCAGCTGTCTACCTCATTATGCCATTTCCTGGACTGTTTCCTGCTATTCAGAACACATACCAGTCCTTTTCTCTGTCTCAAAGATTCATAAATTATAAGGCAAAAAGCATTTTGAGTCATCCTGTCATACAGCACATGCTGTTTTTTCAGAAAAGTACAAGACCCAAGTGAGATAATTGTTACTGATGAAGAATCTTTGCTGCCTCACAGTATGTGTGTGTATATATGTATGTATATATATATATATATAAATCTCATTTATCTCATTTCTACTATTAATTGCTCTGGCTTCACCTTTAAGCAGTCTTGTGCATTTCCACATGTATTTTACCTATGTAGGTATTTGCAGACGCAAGACAAGCTATCTCTCATGTATCTCTTTGATAGAAAATAGAGACAACGCTCTTTGTGTCCCTTGCTGTAAAGCACCATTTCAAAGCTCTGAGTTATTACGTTTTTCCCTTTGTGCTGATATTCTTCATGAGAGGGGTAAACCCACACCTGGACACACTGTTCCTGTCACAACCACACTTAGGCAGGTATAACATAACCTCTTACCCTCCTCATTTCTACATGGAAGCAGGCTGTTGGCCTTCTTGGCCATGGCAGCAGGTTGGTTACACAGCTTCTGTGATGATATACTGTCATTTTAAACTCAGTTACAGATTTCTTCCCCCTATTTGAAGCAAGACCTCTTCAAAACTAGGTCTGCTTGTTGTTCACATTTGGTCATGTGCAAATGCCTGCTGCTTGTTTGTGCAAACCTTGCTATGCTGGCTAAGTTGTCTCTAATCTTTGTGACTTGCAGACTGTGAGAAAAACTTTTACATTTATTTCAGGTTGCTGATATATTTAAGATCTTTAAATAACTTAGTGCTAAAAGCTGAGCTCCATGACCATGGTAGAAATATACACATTGTGACACTTACTTGCCTTCAATTGCATTTCTAGACTTACTTCTCGTTCTATTACTTAATTCTACTTGAGACTAGTTGAAATCTGTTTATTATGGACTTCCCTTGACCTCATAACATTTTATTTTCTTGTTCCAAATGCCATATAATGTAAAGTCATTTGCCTTGTGAAGCTCTAAATATTTAACATCAAACATCATTACTTTTATTGATCTGCTGCTCTCAGAAAAAAAAAGTCAAGTTATTTTGACAAGATTTATTTTTCATAAAGCCAAACTGATTGGCATTAATAATGTATTATCTCCTAAATTTTATATTTATCAAGCTTTATATAATCTGTTCCACTCTTTTGATAGGTAGTAAAGGATGGCTGGCAGTTCCTGTCCACTGTATTAACTATTGGCTTTAACTTCCTCCTCTGTAATTTCCACCTCTTTTGCTGATTACTGAATATCCATATTAAGTGCCCAAGAGTTCATTCTCCATCATTTTGTAGCATTGAATGCATGTTTTATAAATCTATAGTTAAAAAAATATTTTGGCAATATTTGGGCTTGTGGTTTCAAACTGTTTTTTTCTGTACTGCTTGTCTCCTTGGCACTTCTGTTTTCAAAGTGTCTGTGGATATGGACTTTTCTCCCAGTTCCCATTAGCAAGAGCACCTGCATGCCTCTGCTTTTTACAGAACTTTATCCTTTGTACTGTTCTGGTACCACTGTCCCTCAGTCACTTCTTTCTCCCTCTTCTGTCCAGCCTGTAAATAGCTCCTGTGTTTTTCAGCTTAACCTATTTTCTTATCTTTTCACCTTCTTTGTGATGGATAAATATGTCTCTGCTAACTAGCTGTAATATTTTTCCTATAGTTTAATATAGACACCATGCTCTCATCCATAGTGTTTGGTCCATCAGCTTTTCCATTTTTTTCTTCTCCCTCTCTGATAGTGCATTTTTGTCCATCTTGTTGTTACATAACCTTGGCATCATGACTGATTCAGGTTTCTCCAAGACATGCATTTCTTTTTTGCAACACCTTGTGCAGTAACTAAGATGAATTATAAATCTTGTGTCCTTGCCTCAGTGTCACAGTGTAGAGGGGCATTGGTATGTGTATGCCCTGGCCTTAAAGTCCCTGTTCTGCCTTCTTCCTCCAGCTGGTTTCAGGCACTACATGTGGAAATTTTTGTGTATGTATTATTGCTCACCTGCATTGTTCCAGGGGAGCCAGCAGGTTTGTGCAGATAAATGATTCCAGGATACAGTATGGGCCCTTTTGGACTGAGGCTATATTTTGGAGTGCTTTGTACTCTCTTTAAGTACATCTTTGCCAATTGAAAACAAAGAACAGCAGTAACCATTTATATAACACCATTAAATCCACCTGCAGTTCTGCAAACACAACTAATTATCCTGGGCAGCAGCTCTGTAAAAGCCCAGGTAAATATTATTTCATTTTACACATGAAAAGTAGGTTAGAGGTGCTAAAATCTTGCACGTGGCTTCAGGAAGAATTGTTTCCAGAAGCATATGAAAGTTCAGTCCTGTGTTCATCTGCTTTAATTTGCTAAAACAGTGATTTTGAGAGATAAACTATTACAGTTTGTGTTTACTACCTTGGATTGATTTTTTTTGTCAAGCAGGATGGATGGCTCAAGGTTAACACTGCAGCTGCTGGGCCTCTTCCAGTAGCTGAGTTAGCAGTATGGATTGCAGACACGTTCTCAATACAGACTGATACAGGTCATCTTGGATCAGAAACTTGGGTTAATAACAGGAGAGGGCTGTAATTTACATAAACTTTCCCCTTGCACCAGTGATATCCCAGTGCACAACCTCAGCGTGGCTGTGTGATATTTCTGGTGTCGCTGTGCCTTTGCAAGTGAGAAGTGCAGCCAAACATCCTCTGTTTCTTGACTGTCCCCATCAGGATGTGCCCTGCAAGGGAGAAGGAGCAATCAGAGAAACAGGATGCAGAAAACTAGGGGCAGGAAACCCAAAACCTGTATTCTTTAATACATAACAAAGAGAGCCATCTTTTCATGATAGTCTCTATGCTGATCATAAAACACCATCAGGCACTCACAGCTGTGTTTGCCAAGCCCAAGGAAATAAATTGCAGGATACTCACAGATCACACTGTCTGGCAGTGGCTGACAGATTCTTACTTTTTATGAGAAACACTTCACAGATGTACATGTACCTTACCTAATTTTGGAGAGAAGTGCAGATGTGGATTTAACATTCCCCTGCCCCTCCTTTACATATGGATATATGGTACTGCTCTTGAATGCAAAGTGACATTGATTCATTTCTTCCACCCTTTGTCTTCTTTTGCAGCTTACACCTTGGATGACGTTAACCTTCAAGGATATTTTGTCTATTCTTTTAATGACAAAACTGCTCCTAAGTATGGTCTCTACAGCTATATTGCAAATCAGTATGAAGCAAAGCCTTCACTGAGACATTACAGAGAAATAATTGGCAATAATGGTTTTCCTGGTCCTGAAACTCCTGAGTTGCTGTGTCCAGAAGAGGTTGCCTCATGTGCCAATTGCCACTTCTTCCGAACAAGAAAATCGTTATTAGCCTTTATCTCTTTCGTATTTGTTGCATTTATTGTTACTATATTCTTCATTACTTACTACTCCAAGAGGGTGGAAAGACGGTATAAATAGAGCTTCTCCTTTGAATACATCGCTCACTGTCCTTTTTCTTGCAATCTCTTGGGAAATTTGAAATAAAATGCACAATGCTGTGATTGCTTCAGCATTAGGAAGGCATTTACATTGCTTGGTACTGCTGGATATTGACATTGAGAAGCTATTGCTTGCATATGGCTTCCAGAAATCATTTTCTCTGTTGTAGTACCTTTGGTTTATAACCAGTCCTTGATTCCTGTGGTTGGAGTTGTCTCACAACTTTCCCTGGGACCTTTTGATGCTTTACCCTTCTTGGATTTCCCTTGCTGAACTGTACAGGTAAAAGTAGGTTTTGATAATGTGGTGTGATGGAAGAGTCTAAATGTCAAATTCTCCAAGACTGAGGTGAAACCAGAATTTGCTTTTCCAAATTAGGATTTAACACTGATGTTTCTTAACCAGAGCTAGAACCTAACTGGAGCAGAGATCATGACTGAGAAGAAAGTGGAGGAGAATTGCAAAAAGCAGTGCCAGGGGAAAGATTAACCCCTGTCCTAAAGCAGATGCAGGAGGAAGAACAGGGGGTAATGAGTCTGTACTGCTGGGAGCTCTTGGTAAGTCAGTAACTGGTACTGTGACTACGTCTGAGTTCAGGATGCCATTGGGGAACTCCAGTTAAAGGAACTGTGTCATTCTCAGGGGGGTAAAAAGCAGGGATATATCCAGGGATTGCAGGGGTCCTGCCATCTACAGGAAAGAGATGAGAAGGGTGAAAGGGCTTCCCTTTGTTTTGCTCAGGGAAAAAAAAGGTAAAGAGCAGGAACTGGGATGTCTTCACTGTCTCAGCTGGCAGAAAGCTGTTTGCCTGACCCTGTGCCTCTTGCCCTGTACCCAGGGACATGGCACAGCTGGGACATCCTTTTTCTGCATTTCTCACAGCCAGTTGAACTCAGCTGCCACTGCTGCTGCCCAGCCACTTACCTGCTGGAAACTTGTGACAACTTAGCAGGGATGGTCTCTGCGTGCTATTTGTGTTGAGTGCAGAGTTTTCAAAAGGCAGCATTTTGGTGTAATAGTGCAGCACTTTATTGCTGCCAGGGTCTGGGACTGTGGAGCTGTTGGGCCAAACCTCTCACAGGTTGGCTGGAGGTTCTGCTTTGAGCAAGTGGACCTGGCAGCATTTGATCCCTAAGTATTACTGGATGTCTGAGGGCCTGTTTTTCTCTCAACAAGATGAAATAGTGGAATGTTAGCACCGTTGTTTATTAGTAGAAATAGAGAATGGGAAAGAAACCTGTGTCATTTGCCTGCCTTGTGAATTGCTGCATTCAGAGGGTCCTCAGGGTAAAGCACTACGGTCATTTTTGTCTGGTCTCTAACTCTAGGCCTGCATTGCCTTCAACTGTAATTGTATTTTTATTGTTATGTGAACAATGTCACTCACTGGAAAGAACATTTTAAAAGAAATGTGCTCTATGTTAATCAAGAATTATTTATCTACTAAGGCTGATTATGTTGTATTTAATGTGATGTTTATCTACTAGATTACTAGAAGATGACTAAATAACCTCCCAGGATTCTTTTCAACCTGATCACTCTATGATTCTATACTGCATATTAAAACTTACATATGAAATATGATTTTAATTTGTAATTTAAGATTATATTTTTTCTTACATAACGTATAGAAAAAAAATTACTGTCTTCTCATATGATTAATATATTTTTGTTCCAGTTCTAGTCTGTAAATGGTCTCTCTTTGCAATTATGTATATTTTGGTATTGAGATTGAGGTGCACATTTCAGGGTAAGTGATGAAGTATTAAAAATACGTGTAAAAATTATTTATAGACTGATAGGACTTGCTGTAGAAGAGAACATTTCAAACTGCTGTGTATTTATGTGTTGGTGCCTGGTGCACTGAGGATTATGAGGAAATAGCTCTCCCTGAGTGTATGAAATTTGGAATGGCTTTTCCCTGGCACGGCAGTGAATCACCATGCAATACGTTATGCCAGCTGCCAGATGCCTTTGCAGCACGTAACAAAAAATGGCATTCATTTAGCACAAGCTGCACCCAGCTCATGCCCAGCTTGTGTGTTCTGTATGCCTGTGTGTCTGTGTTTGTGTGTGTGGTGTGTGTTTTGCAGTTGGTCAAATGTGGGGGCCTGATGTTCTGAGGAGCCAGGTGTAGCTGGGTTGTACCTGCCCCCCTGGGTTTGAGGGGGCTCAGGGGGCCTGGACAGGGCAAATCCAGAAGAGCACAGGTGCCATGGGCACAGTGCTGATGGAGACTGGCCTGACCTGATGCTTCACGAGCAGTTCCCATCCATCCAGCTGCTGCTGGGAGCTGTGGGATGGCCCAGGCACAGCACAATGTGTGAAACATCGGTCCCGGCACGGAGGAGACACGGCAGGCTCTTCCCATAGAGGCTGGGTGATATGTAACCACTGACAGGCAGATGGCACCAGCTGGATAGCTAATTTGTAGGTAAACTGGGATTTGTTGCTGTGTGATCATATCCACTCATGGAGCCATGACCCATGGAGCTAACACAGCCTTTGGCATAGTTGTCTTTAGAAGAGGTTTTAAATATCACTGCAGAGCACAGCTGGCTTGAGCAGGGCACACTGGTTGCCAAAGCCTTCTCCCAAGCGTCCTGCCTGTGGTGCTGCTGGGCCAGTGAATTGCACAATGATGGGCTGTTCTGATGGAGACAATGGTATGGTTTTGCCTTTGGAATCTGCTTTATTTTATGTAATCTGGGACAGTGCAAGTTTCCTATCATTTGTCTTGAAAAAAATCACTCTTCAGTAATAACAAGGAACCCCATGAATAGGCAAAGATGGGATACCTGTCCAAGGTGTGCTTATGCAAACTGATGTGGCAATCACCTCCTTTGGTCCTGCTGTAGGGCACTTGCTGCCTTGGATGCTCACATGAGAGCAGTGATCTGGCTCTCCCAACCCAATCTGTGCATCCTGAGCAGAAATGCAGGCAGCAGGAAGGACGTGGAGCAGAGGGGGCTCCCTACTCAGGCTGCAGAGATGGCTTGGTGGTAGCTGGTGGTTTGTTTCCTCAAGAGCAACAAGGCTCAGCATGCTCAACTTGCGGTTTTTTAGGTACACTGCTTTCTTGATATTTAACTGTGTTTATAGAAAGAAATGTTGTTGCCAGTTTACTCAGTGCTCCAGATTAAACATTCTATCTGTTCAAAATATTTTTATGACACGTGTGCAAAACTTCTGGTTTATTTCTTGAAAAGATTATGCAGAGTGACTGTGGGAGGGATGTCTTTGCTAAATGACAGGATGAAAGTTATATTGTTTTTATAACAATCGCAGAAGTGAAATAAAGATACTGAATGTAACAAATTGTAACGTGATCTTACTGTTTAATCTGTCCAGTTTTTTCGCCTGCAGCATGAAGTACAGAGCATCTCAGGAGAGGCTATTGTGATAACTCTGCAAGGAGTTTGTGTTGTTTGTTTTTCCAGTGACACAGAAATAACTCTAGCTTTTGTTGGAGATTTCTGGGGCCTGTGGCTAAACAGATGTTTTTCCAGCAGACCTAGGAGTTTGGAGGCTTTTTGTTATTTGAGAGGTTTTTTTATTATTATTTTTTAAAGTGACTGTTGCTATTTAGAAGATCTGTGGAAGTAACCATACCAATTTAAGAGTGCTTTAGTGCAATATCTTATTCCATAGTAACACTGCAGTAAATTTGAAAACTCTTCTATTCCAGTAGAGTTACTCCCAGGTTTCAGGGATTCTGTCAGCATAGCTCAGCACTGAGCAGTCTGTTTGTGGCATCGTTGTTAAACATCCTAAGGAAAGTAAATGTCAAGATGAAGGGAAGTGGGAGCAGAACAGACAAACCCAGAGAACGGAAGAGGGGCCATACAAGCCTCAGCATGTTTAAACATGCAATTTGCCCTTTTCTCCTTGTATTATATGTGTTGCTTTCAAGTCACTTAGAAAACTTGATCTGTTCATTCTGCTTCCAGAGACGACTGAGGTGAAAATTTCCTTATTCAGGGTAAAGAAGTCAATTCTAGGTGCTAGACTTTAGCTTTGGCAAGGAAAGTTCAATCTTGTTCCTTTTTTGCTTGAGGAAAGCCAAGAAAAAGAGACATGGAAAAGAAAAAGGAAAGCTCTTCCTGTCTTTGATGTGCCACTCATTAATTGCCAAACCACCGTTCCTCAGCCCTCTCAAGGCTATGGCTGGTGCAGGCTTGTTAAACCCACCCTTCTTGTTAAGCCCACTCTTTATAAGAGATTGGAAAAAGGGAATAATGAGGTGAGAAGAAGGTGTCAGGGCCTAGTGTATCAGAGTCTTTTACTTTGCTTCATGAGTTGAACAGAAGCACCACTGTCGAGCAGTTCTGAGAAAAATTAAAACTTTTAAGAAATCAGAAAGTTGAAATAACAGCAGCCTGCAGCCAGGATGCTTGTGGGTGCTGACATTTCTCTGGCTGTTACTTTGTGATGCTTTCTGTGTTTCTGAAGGAGTAGCAAAAGCACCAGTGAGGCAGAGAGAAGCCAGGGAAAATGCTAACAAAATAGGGCAGAAAAGCCACAGGCACAAGCAGATGTGAAGTTCCTCATCCTGGGAGCTGAGTGTGCAGTCCCCTGCTATGGAGATGTGCCATGGGACTTGGAATATTCTTTGTTAAAAAATATTTTTTTCCATATTTCCCATATTTCTCCCTCAGTGATATCCCTCCTTCATGAGGAATTACACCTCCTACATGAGGAATTTAACTGTCAAAAGCCTTTGTCTTGTCACAAGAATTACTCACAACATGTGAAGCCACATTATCTGATCCCAGCTCTCCTGAGGTGATCCAAATCTGGCCCAGGTCCCAGGAGACCCATGAGAGTCTGAGGTGGAGGAGGGGTGGTCAGTCACCAGCCCTGAGCAAAGCAGTGGGAATTACAGCAGTGCTGTTTTCCAAATGCTGCAAGTTCACAGCGAGTGGGATTCATTTCTGTCTTAGTTCTTTTCTGTTAGTGGAAACAGTTTCTTCATTACTAAGAGTAACACACAAAACCCCTTTTGCGGGTTTTTGGTTGGTTGGTTTGTTTGCTTGTTTTTATGTTCATCTGTTTTTTATTTTTTTTTATTATGGGAAAGGGTGAGTTTTAATATTTCTGTAATCTGGGATGTATGATGGACTTCTCCCTGATGTTTTTTTATGGCAACAGTCCTTGTATGGGAGGAGAGCACCTTGGTAGTGACTTCTCAGTCCCACCTGTTTGGTTCTCAGGAGCTTCCATGCCAGAGCTTCCCTTGGGGCTGCACTTCCAAGCTGGAGCAACACTCCCAAGTGGGACATGTGCTGGGGCCTGGAGGAAAAGCAGGGCCAAGGGCATGTCCTGGTGAGATCCTGGCTGAAGTGGTGGTTTGGCTCTGGGTACTGAGCTGGCCAGTGCACGGCTGCTTTCTGCATTCAGGGCTCTGCAGAAAGCCCTCAGCAGCTCTGTAAACCAGCAGGGCTGCACAAACACAGCACCTGACCCAAGAAATCTGGTTTTCCTCCTGCCAGAGGAAGCTGTGAATTGGCTGAGTGTTCAGTTCAAGAGGTGTAATGGTATAAACTACCTGCATTGTAAAGTTTTACGAGGTGACAAAGTTTTGTAGTCTGGCAATAGTGCAGTGAGCTGGAGGCCGTAGGGTGCCCTGCCAGGAAAGAGAGGGGAGCAATAAGGTGAGGAGGGCTTCCCAGCAGGCTGCATCCTCTCTGGGCAGCCTGGAGCCTGAAGAGAGCCTGAAGGCTGCTCCTTCAGTCTGGGGCATGCATGGCCCAGGCACTTAGTGCTGGGTGAAGAATGGGGCAGAACAAGCTCCAGCTCTCTCATCACCCTTCTTCCCCCTTTGGGCACATACTTATATACACTTGGGCTATGAAATGGGGACCTAAATACCAAGGTGTGACAGAGGTATGTCAAGGTGTGTCACTTACTTAGAAGGCAAAATGCCATTTACAGGCCTTACAGATTTTTTGTCGATAGTTTTCACTTTGCAGCGACCCTTCTGCCTCCCCCTCTCCACTAGGATTAGATGGGTCTTATTTCCAAAAGCGAAGAAAATAAGTGCTCATAAAGGAAACTGCCAGTGATGCAGCCACCTCTCCCAGCACTTACTGAGCATTTAAGTCCAATTCTGATGCAAGTTTGTGAAATTTATAGGCATTTGTAACTCATTTATCTGCCACATTGCTGCGACATCTGTGAACGGATATTGCCTTTCCTTGCACCTCACAGCAGGAGGCGGTGGGATCCTGCTCTTGGCAGCACGTGGTTGCTCCTGCTCGGTATTCACGGGCACATTCCTCTGGCTGATGATATATTATTATTGGGCTGGAAGAAAAATAATGCAACCAAGCTCTTATTATTTTCTCCTTTTATCTGTTTAGTCATATTAATGTGGGATCATCGTTACATAAATGAGCAGGAGATGCAGTCAAGGACATGTTCATTTTTAAAGTCCTCCAATGCTCTTGTACTTCAGTCATTCATCTTCTGTCTTTAATTACAGCAAGTGATCTCAGAGGCACTTAAAAGATTAAATTACTCAATTATTTGAAAAATCTAAATGCAATAACTGTATCTTTTTGCTGATAAATACCAGCCATCGCTGGAAAAGGTTGCCCAAGGCAAAATATATTGGGAGGCCAAGGAGGCCATATTGCATTTTGCCTTAACCCAGTGATACCCTTTTAATTTTCATCATTTACAACCTTTATTTTTATTTGTATTGATAGTAACCACAAACTTTTCCATTGCTGTTCCGATGAATGTCACTGTCCAACACTTTACAAGTGTCCTGGCACCTCATTGCCTGTGGAGAGAAGGACATGAGGACAATCATAGGTTAAAAAGGCAGGGCATCAGCATGGCCAGGCAATGAACCCCATCCAAAGCAATGCTTGTGGATGGGGGATGGTTCAGTGTTTGGGAAGGGGATGTAATTAAAACACATCCCCAAGGTGGTGGCTTGCTCCATGATGAGGTGGGTGGGTTCCCTGTTGGCAAAGGTGAGCATCCGCGCTGTGCTAGTGGGCAGGCTGGCTTGGGTTCCCCTGCCTTGTAGGAAACAGGAAAGAGGGACAAAAACTGGCTCTGAGATGGTGTTCTGGGTGTCCCGTGGCCACAGAGGTAGCTGTTGATGTGCCCTGCATGTTGGCATCGCTGCCAATGCTGCATCAATGCATCTGCAGCAGCACAGTTTGTCCTTCCTGACCAGCAGCCCCATTGCTCACTTAGGATCCAGAAGTACAACCACTGCACAATGGGAAGTTTTTCCTAAACAATTTTTTTTGGCCTCTTTTGCAAAGCAACAGATGGGGTTGAGCCCAGTTCTGGGAGCCTGGCTAAGGCACTTGTGTGATCTCTTCTCCCTGGGCCAGGAGAAAAGGAACACAACTCTTCAGGGAAAGAGAAATCCAGGGTAAAGAGTTAAAATCCTGTATGTTCTCTTCATAGGTCCAATTCTGAGTTCCTGTCCTACTGGGCACCAGACAACACTGGGCAAAATACCAGAGCAGCCATGAACACAGAGTACTCTGCACTTTGGCCATGGTGGGCTCCTTTCTCATGCTGGTTGGCCAGCAGTGAGGCACAGGTGTGGGGTTTTGGTGTTGATAAAAACTTCCTGCTTTGGACTACCTCTAAAATGAAAGAGTCTGGGAGCAAAAGAAGGACTCACTGTTTGTTGTCAAGGCAGACCAGCTGTGGTTTCATGTCCTGCTGCCATGAAGAGCAGGCCTGGCTGGTGTTAGCAGGGAGCAGTGGGGTGGCCACGTGGGCTGGCAGACCCTGGGTGGGTGTGGGGGTCAGGCTGCCCTCAGCCAGTGTCTGTCCCACATGCATGGGGGCTGGGGCACTGCTGGCCCACAGATGCTGCTGCTGAGAGGGTTACTGTCCTCTGCTCCACCACCTGTGGTTCCCACGTTTATTTAATTAAAAATAAAAAGAAAAAAAAAAAGAGTAAGTAATTCAATACACATCCTCTCAAGGAACAGCAGTCATTCCAGCAAGGAGCAGGCCAGTGGTCTGGGGAAGGACAGATGGCCCTGCAGCTAATTTGCTCCCATAAATCGCAAGCTGTTGCAAATCCTCCCTGCAGTAAATGCTGGCTCTGTGTTTGTTGCCATGTGGAGCTGGGAGCTGCTATGAGCAGGAGGTAGAGCAGAATCTGTAGTTTTAGGCTTCCCTTGTGTCTTTTACAGAATTTAGCATTTTGGTTAAGAAATAAGCTGTAATCCTGTAGCTGGCTGCCAGCAGAGCTCCATGCAATGGCTCTTGCATCAGGACCAGTTATTTTCTTGTTGAAGCTCCAGCACAGCCAGGAGCTCATCCTGTGCCCTTGCAAACTGCTGCTGAGGACGTACGCACTGGAGTTCAAGTCTCTGCAGTTCACTGCCTTTAGCCTCTCCATCTTGCAGGATTCTCATCCCTGGGAGAGGATCAAAAGGCCCAGCTTGTCATTGCAGTGGGACAGGGGCTTATGGTTATTTTAGTGATCTGGCCTCCCTGATGAGAAGCAGAGAGACTCCTCACCCTGGTGTTTTATCCCTATTGTGGGACACAGGACATTCTGTACTCAAGCCCTGGCAGGCTGGCCATGACTGACTCACTGTTGCACCTGGAGCTGGGAGCACCTGGCCATGGTCACCCTGCCTTAAAGGGTGTGTCCTCCTGTGCATCCTGGGCTGGGTTAGAAGGCAGACATGCAAGGACTGAGTGAGACAGAGGGCATGCTGGCCTCAAGGACTGGGCTCAGGCAGTGGAAAAGAGCAGTGGAATATAACTACCTGTGGGAGGACAGTACTCGGGATAGAGATCCTTGTTTCAGAGTCGAAGGCATGGAAGCAGATAACTGTCCAGGTTACCTTTTGTGCAAGAGATGCTGATCTCTGTCAGAGGCATAGAGGCTGTGGTGTCTGGGACCTGCTGTGGGGTTAGGGAGGGTAACTCCCCAACATCAGCCTATGTAGGACAGGCAAATAGTTCTCTGCAGTGTTGTGACATTTTCTCTCATTTACTCATTAACCCGGACCCATTGCTCTGGCCTGCGTTTGCCCTTGAGTTCCACATGTCCTTGTGTTTGCTGAGCAGAGTCTTGCACAATGGAGCAGGGCAGCCTGAAGTTGCACAGTGGGTTCTGCTCTGCATCCATTGCTGCTCTGGGGGACTTGTTGGCTTTCTACATTGTATTCCTGAGTGGCCCAGAATATTGAGGGTCACAATTTAAAATGTACATTTTAGAAAAATCCAAACAGCTACCTTGTTATGAATCTGTGGCTTGATGCTTGATGTGTAACTGCATTGCAACAATAGTCTGCCTGGTCTAGCACCCATCCAAATGAAGCCTAGGTGCAGCTGTGGCTGACACACATCTGGCAAGGAGACCGTGACATGATCATGCTGAAGTCCCATGGGATTGTGAGTGGGTCATGCTGCTTTCTGTCTGGCAAGGTCTGTGTTCACTCCCCAGCATTTTCACATCACGACTGAGCTGGAGCAGCAGGATGTGTTTTCATCCTCTCCTATCTGACTGGCAGGCTCCAGCAGTCTTCTGGATAGTTATTCCAATATTTTCACCTCACAGTCATCTCAGGGTGCTCAGCCTGTGCTCTCATCTAACAGCCACCAGCCACTTCAGAGAGCAGCACCTCTTAGGCCTGCCAAAATCCTCTGAGGGTGACGCTGATTCTGCAGTGTAAATGCATCAAGCAGAGGGACTGCCCTGCTCGTGACTCCTGCAATGTGTTGTAGAGAGGACAGGCACCCAAGAATTCAACACTACGAAGTCTGTGCATACCAGGAGCTGAAACATCAGTGCTGCTAAGGTTAAGGCAACCTCATTGCCCTGAGATTGCAGCAGTGGCTGGGAGGGAGAAATGGGAATGAGAGCACATGACATAACAGCGTTTTTTTGCAAGAAGGGATGGACTTACACAGCTGACCATCTCTGCCGTGGCAGACACTTAGGAAAAAATGTGTCTTTTCAATCCAAATTTTAATACAGAGCTTTCTCTGAATGAAGGGACATAAAGGCTTATCCCCTCCTAGATGGTCTCTCACAGTTGACTGTGCTCAGCACCCTGTTTTCTGAAACTCTGCTTCTTTTAGTAAGCCAAGAGAGAGTTGGAGTGATATAGGCACATGACGTGCTTAGAGCTGCAGTAGAGTTCATTTTCTTTTTGCGGTGCTGTGCTTTGGATTCAGGATGGGAATAATGTTGGTAATACAGTGATGTTTTGGCTATTGTTAAGCAGTGCTCACCCTAAGTCAAAGACTTTTCAGCTTCCCATGCTCTGCTGGTGAGGAGCTGCAGAAGAAGCTGGGAGGGAGCATGGCCAGGACAGCTGAGCTGAACTGGCCAAAGGGATATTCTTGGAATGGATATGGAATGGATATTCCATACCATAGAACATCATGACCAGTGTATAAACTGGGGGAGTTGGCTGGGGGGGGACAATTGTTTTTCAGGAATGGGCTGGGCATTGGGCAGTGAGTGGTGAGCAACTGTATTGTGCATCATTTGAGTTTCTTGGATTTTATTCCTCTCTTTTTTACCTCCTTGTTTTTGTTGTTGTTGTAATAGCAATGATAACAATTATAACAATAACAATTAGTAACAACAACAACAACAACAACAATAATAATAATTTTGCTTTCGTTCAATTATTAAACTGTTGTTAACTCATAGGTTTTACCTCTTTCTGATTCCCTTCCCTGTCCCTCCAGGTGGAAGGATAGAGAGAGGGCGTTGTACCAGCTGGGGTACAACACTCATCCAAAGGAACCTTTAATTCATCTGTAGAATGTGTATGAAAAACCACAGAAGTCACTATCATGCCACTATACCTTTTTTGCAATGGCTGAATAGATTTGAGATGGCTGATGTCTTGACAATGTGAACCCAGCACTCACCCAGCTCCTGTGAGCCTAGACCTAAATTATTGACAAGAACACAGATGCAGAAACATGGCTGAATTTGGAAAACAGTCTTTGCCATGAAGCTCGTGTATACATAAGGATACTACAGGCTAAGTATAATGGACAACAATATAATTTTGAGCCTGCAGTTGTTACCCAAGTGCCACCCCAGAACAGTTTTGTGTATAGCAGGTTGCAATAAAGAAATCAAGGGCTTAAATTCAGCATTTCTTGAGCCAGTGGATGAAAAAAGAGCACAAAGAAACACGATTCTTTAGTGTATGCAAATTTATTCAACTCTGAAATTATTTATTTACAACTAATGACTGATACCAACTGATGAGGTAAAAATATGAGGTATTGATATGAGTATAACATTTAAAAATGCAATTATCATAATGTATCAATGTAACAATACAAAATACTGTGGTAGCTGAATGGTAGACATGGCATAACGTGCATTTTGAAGAAATCTTATATCAACAATACATGGCTTGGAGATGCCAGAAGCTCATGACAGAGCTTTTGCAAGGGCAGGAAAACAACCCTACCTTGCTAAGGGTGGCAGATGGCACAGGGCCTCTTCCAGCTGAGCGACGACTTGTGAGACAGGATAAAACCACTGTCCAGGTTTTCCCTTCTTTTCCTTAGGACATTATTTATTGCCAGACACTGCCATTCCCAGGGCTAGAAATTCTGTGCCTGTTAGTGCTGAGGCACTGCTGTATTTATTTATGTAAACTAATGTAGCAGAAGTACTCTAATTGCTCATGTTTTGGAAAACGGCCGGCATGAAATCTGCTGCCATGGCCACAGGCGTCTGGGAGGAGGTGCTGCTTTCTGGAATGGCATTCCCAGCTGGGGAGGCACTGTTTGCTCCTGGGAAGGCTGAGCCTGGGCAGTGGGGGTGCCCTGCAGCCAGCGGGTGACTGCCAGACCCCACTACGGCCACGTAACAGCCCCGTGAGTGCTCCCCTGTCTGCAGGACTTAAAGCTCATGGTAGTTGCACATTGCAACTATTGTTGGCCATCAACTCGAGGCAGGAGCTCCCAGGCAGCCAACATCCCTGATCCCAGCACTTGCACAACAAAACATGAGTGACACAGATCATGGGTGAAGATGACAGTGACTTTTTTTGGAGTCCTGCTCCTTCATAAGCTATGTGGGTCACCTTGGGTCACCCTGGGCACGCTGAGCTCCCACAGGTGTGCTGCCTCAGTTCACAGCACTGTCCCCTGCCAGCACAGCCCCCGTGTGTGTGCACGATGGCACCTGGGGTCATGCTCTAGCAGCTGTCACCAAACACAATCCACTGCACAGCTCCTACACCTGGGGAACGTTGAAATCTCTGACTTTGAAGGGACTTTCATTGAATTGGGGCACAAAGCTGTAGCTTCACATAGGAAATGCATCCTGCTTAATCCACCTCATACTAATCTTTCTGGATTTTGCTGGAAGGACTGAGCTGAAACACTGGCTGTGAGTGACTCTGCTGGTTTATGCAGCAATAAATAAAGTCTAAGTGAACAAATGTGATTAATGAAGAACAGTATTAAGAGGCTTGTACATTCTTACTGAGTCATAGATGCAATAACATTTTGGCCGTAGGTTAGTTAAAAACAAAATGGAACCCTGCCTCAAAGGCAATGTTGACAAATTATTATTATTACTTTTAAAGCATTCTTCCATTAGCAAAATAATAGGTCCCTGAAAATGAAATTATATAATAGGCTTAAATGGCTCCTACTCCTCATAGTCCTAATCCTGCTCCCACCAATGCCTCCAGAGGTGGGATCATGCAGAACAGTGCAATATAAGATGAAAATACTTGCTGTTACTATAAAAGCAATCTTTCCAAGAATAGCATTTATGTTGTCTTTTAAATCTCCAAGATGTGTTTAAAATCTTAAAAAAGCATAGTTATTTGTATAGTAAGAATATTAAAAGGCATGGTGTTCATCTGCATGTCTTTGTGTCCACTGGATGTGGAAAACCTGCTTTGGATTAGCTATCTCTATGGGAGAAGGAAAGAACACAGAAACACTCAGAACCTAGACAAAATGCTTAACAAAAAAATTAATTTACAGCTTAATAAGTTACCAGTCTTGATTTCAGCCATCTCAGGACACACAACATTACCTTGTGCTGTCCGAGGATGAGCAGTTACCTGGAACACTGCACACAGTGAGGTCTCTACTGACAGACACCAGTCATTTAAGGCAACAGGTAAGTTTTCAACACCTTCTGCTAAAAGTCACAATTCTGCAGCTGAACGTAAATGGCCTCCACAATGTCTGTCTCAGATGCATCTCCATGTATTTTATTTGGTGAGACTGATTCCCTCCTCATTATTTTTAAATGCACTGTAACCTCTTTCTTCCTTAGTTCCTGTAATGCTTCCTACATCTATTTCTAGGTACCTTCTCATAGCACACACAAACACAAAACACATTTGGGACCAGGCGTTTGTTACCACACGAGTTAGGCCTGGTAGCTCTGTGATAACAGCAAACACAGCTTATGTAGCAGTGACACACTGAGAAACAAGTGACAGGTCCACTTAAGGTCCAACTGATGCAAGTGATTTGCACTGAGTTATATACAAAATAATTAATTTATACATATACATATATATAGATAGAATATAGATAAATATATACATACTGTACATTATTTATTTACAATTAAAATATGCTTCTTAGAAGCCTTTAAATACCAGAGTTATGTAACATACAAGTAATGGCAATAATCTGTTTTTAAAGTAATAAAAGCTCTCTGAAGAAATGTTTAGTTCAAGAATAAAAATTAATACATAGTGGATGCAGGGGAAGGGGGAAGGTGAAGTCTCCAGAATAAAAAAACTTTCCTATAAAATTTCTTTTTCAGCTTTGTACAGATCCAGGTCTGGTCAGATTTATGCAGCTTAAATCAGACCTTTACTTTCAGTATTCCTGTTCCCTGCCAGACCCTGATTTATGCTCACATGCTCCCAGGAACACTTCCTCAGATTTTTGTTTCTGGTCCCTCAGCAATCAGAGGTTGAAATGAGTTTCTGATCCTGGCAACTTCTGCTGCACACAGATGTCCAAAGCCTTTGTTGTACCACTCTGGGGAATGTCCTCTGAAGAAATGAAAAGAGAATTATTGAGAAACTCAACTACTCAAGAAACATGCCCCACAGAAACGTGCTTGCCATGCTTCCTGCTCCCCACTGCCCACGGTGGTGGTGGACATTCAAATACTTGTCTTTTCAAGTGTACCTCGAAGTTCTCCCTTGCAGTAATCAAATAAGCAGATTCTGTTTCTAAGATCACAATCTATCAGTGGTGGGCACTGAGTGGAGAGAAGACTGCAGGAACACTCTGAAGCAGCAAAGCTAGTCTAACCCTGCCCTCTGCTCCCAGCATCTGAGCTTGAGGGTTTTGTCCTGCTGAATGGCCATTGCCTTGTGCAGGTGGGATACTTACTTGAGGTCAATCCTGCAGATGTGGGTCAGCCTGGCTTTCCCTGAGCCACAGGGCTCTATCAAGTACTGGGAGTCCATGACGATGGCTCGCACAGCTCCCATGAGAGGAGCCTCTTCATGCTCCACAGAGATGGCGACCAGCATGCACATCCCCTTGGGCAAATCCGTCCTCCATGTCCTGCAGGGATGGATCAAAGACAGATTCACATTAGCAATGAAACTTTTGGGCCCATGAGTAAGAACCAGAACTGAAGTTACAGTCTCCTTGTGTGCCCATCCTTGTTGCCTGCGATGCCAGTGGGCTGTCCCAGGAGTCCCTGGTAGAGTTTCATGGCTGTGTGGAATAGCCACCCATCTGTGTGGCTCCAGGTGGAGAAATTTTGCTTCTCCACATGAGCATTTTGTAGCCATCAGTATTCTAGGGCATGATAGAGCCTTTTGCAGTCAGACAAGTTTTGGAAAGGAGAAGGACCAAGGGTAAGCCATCCAGCAAAAGCTGAAACGGTGCATTGCACCCATGCAGGCTTACAGAACAAGAAATGCAGTTCAGTACAGCAGAAGTCCTCACTAATACCCAGAATATGTTTCAAGGGTGTCTGAATTAAAAACAAAATGTCCTTTCATTTCTTTCCCAGGTTTCTAGCCTCTCTAACATGCTGGAGAAGTTTTCCATCAAATTCAAGATTTCTAGACTTTAATACTTTTTTTTGTTGTTCTGTAAGCATTCTCTACATTCCCTTGTGTCTCACATCTTTCTCATCTGCACTCAATCTGAGAGGATAGGACTGTGCTCTTTCCTGTGCTGTGGGGAAAAAAGAGAAATTCCCACTGTGCTGTGTAACATGCATCATCCTGCTGTGGATTGTCTGAGACAGGGATTATGCTGCCTTGAGAAGTATCATATTTTTAGCAGGTAAGCTGCTTTCAAGGACTGTTGAAGGTTGGACCTCAGCAGATAATTTTAACATTTTGCATTTTTTTACATGAAACTGAGCTGTTATTCAAGACACTACAGGAAGATACTGACCAGAAGGTTTTACATGTTCTTGGGCATTAAAAAATTTGATGAGCTGTTTTGGCAGATGAAACATATGGGAGAAGGAAATCACAGCTGAGATCCAGTATGAGAAATGCTGAACCACCTCCTGCAAGTGCCTGCACAGTGTTAAGATGTGCCCACATCATTTTGGTAACTATCCAGCACTCCCTGGGCCATTTGGGAAGTGGAAAGTTCTCTGTCCCAGAGATTTCAGAAGACTTTGGTTTCCTGTTCCCAGTCATATGGATTTAGGCCAGTTTCAGCAGTTCTTTAAATACCTTACAGTAGTAGAATCATGGCACTTAACTCACCAAAATGCTGTCATACTTAATGAACATTAAACACTTGTGGATTCTTTAATACAAGTGATGCCTGTGCAGGGCAGCTGAGAGCTGTGTCATATCCCAGGCATATGAAACATTTCTCCTCTTACCATCAGAGTCTTCTCTAGGCAGCCTAATCCCCTTGTTATGACTGTCACATTGGAAAAAAAAAGGGAACAACTAAGTTGATCCTTTCACAGCCCAAAGTTTGACTGAGAAGGAGAAAATTGCCATCTGTTAAAATATATTTATTCATGTCCCCAGAGGTGTATTATAATTTCACTGTTCGCTTCCCACCAATCATAAGGTATCAAATTGACTGCGGTATTGCTGGGTAACCTTGCTCTAGACTTAATGATATCAATCAAAAGAGATAAACAACAGAATCTGACAGATCTGCCTGATGGCTGTTTCCAGCCCTTAAGAACCCACCAGGATTCATTTTTATGATATGTATTTCAGTCCTTGGGGGTCATTCTGCCTGGGTCAGTGAAAAGAATGAGAACTTGATAGCACGATTTTCCTTTAACTGATGTGGCTGCACAGCAGGTCTTTAAAGAACATAAACCACCAGGAAACCTAATAGTGAACTAAGTGGCAAATGAGAGGACCAAATTACGGCCGTCAGAACCTCCCCGCCGCTCGCAGGCCATCTTCCCGGTGCCATGCACAGGGCCAAATTTATCACTGGCTCAAGCTAATGACATCATATAAGAAGACTATTTATAAAATAATGATAGATATATAATTATATAAAATATATAATAGATATTTGATTATAAAGTAGTTAATTTAGCCCAGTATACTGTGGTAAGGCAAAGGAAATAGAGTAATGGAAGAACTGGTTACAGAAAGCATTTTTTAAATCTTCCCCTAAGAGTTCCAATAAGTCTTCCCTTATACCAACAATATCTGCATGTTGTCATCCTTTAAGAGACTACTAAAGTTCATAAAAGGGATGTACTTTCGTAATTATATTTTATTTGACCCATCTTTTTCCTTCAATCTTCATTCCCTTTAATACAATTCTGACTCCCTGTACTCCTTCCTTTGTCAAAACTGCTTTGTATTTCTCTAGCACATCATTTCAATCAAAGAAAGCAGGGACCAAAAGCAGGAATGCACAAAATCGTCCTACAATAAATAACTGTAGGATTGACCCTGTTAGTGAAATATGTCAGCAGCTCCACAATAGCTCCTAGCAAGCAAAGGCCTGGATTTCAAAGACAGAAGAGGGTTTTTTTTACTGCTCTGTACAGGCAGATAGACAATGGCAGAACTGGGATTGAATGTAGAATATTGATACACAGCTATACATTTATTTGAGAGAAGTCATCCCCTGGAAGAGAGAATACAAATCTACTGCCTCTTTCTGTTCATTTCCACACTAGGATTTTTATGGATCAGCATTTCTTCATTTACAAAGACTCCAACTGAAAATTTAAGATAATAACTTATATAGACACTGTATAACAGACTTAGCTTAAAAGCACCACTATCTTCTCTTCTAAACATTTGGCTCTTAAACATCAAACATTCCCCAGAGAACAGCAAAAGCAGCGTAAAAAACAATTGGGTTCTATTTGCACTGTTTTGACAACAAACAAAGCTGAGAGAGAAGAGCAGCTATTATCAGACATCTGTTCTGAGGAAGAAATTATATTTATGGCCTCAGGAGTATGTGCTGCTCAAATTACATCAGAGAAAAGGTCAGCATGCTGTAGGTGTATGACTAATTCAGTTTGAGAAATCAGCGCTGCTGCCCAGAAGTAGAGTTCCTGGAGAGCAATTACACAGATGTGAAGGCTGAGATAAAGCCAGATCTTCTTTATGCACTGCAGGAGCCAAAGGTACCAGAGAACCGCCCTCAGCTTACCTGAGAACAACAAAGTCTCGGACGGGGTGAGGAGCCATGGTGTTCAAAACATACTGGTAAACTTCTGTCTGCTTGTCCAGGCTCTCCACCACCTTCCACTGCAGGAAGTCCTCGTCCCAGAGGTGACGTTCTCTCAGCACTCGGTTCAGGACAACTGATGGGGGGGCTTCAACTTCAACTGAGGCTTTCCAAAGCCTTAGTGGGTTCCCATCCCCAACCTGGAGTGACCAAGAACACAAACCCTGGTAATTTACATGCCTGTGTTCAGCAGATGATAACTGAGGACAAAATCTCAACGTGTGTGTCTGAGTTCAGCTTAAGAGCATTCATATTTCCCTGCTAATCATTACTATTACTGCTATTGCTGCTGCTCTACTAGTCCTGGATGGAAATCTGAAGTGATTCATTACTCTGCTGTCACAACAGAATATATCTGGACTAGTTCCCATAGTGCCAGTGAGGTTCTTCATTACTTCTGGTGTGACAGACACTTTTCCAAGTCCAGACATCCTAAGTTTAATGATGAAAATGTGTCTGCAGAAATAAAAAGAGATGAAACTGAAACCCTGGGCTGAAATAAAGCAACTGCCTTAGGCAATCTTGTACACTTCCTGGGACTGAGGGTCCATGAACCCTCCTGGTTAATTCTGGGGGGGCAGAACATACTTTGATTCGGTTATGTGTCAGGTACACAGATGTTTTCTCCTCAAAATAGCTGCAAGGGAGGTGTTGGGAAAACACCTTTCAAAGAGCACAGACTGTTTGCTAACTCCTTCTTGCTCACTGATCCTGTTTCTTGGAACACCTCCACAGCTTATAGTAAGGGGAACAGAAAGTGCTGGGCTATGCACAAAGTGAATATCCTAGATTGCACACATCCAGCTTTTCTGCATGGTTTTAGGCAGTAAACAAGTTAACTGCAATCACTGGATCTTGCAAGCCCTGCTTTTCTAACCCTTCCCTACCCTACCGTTCTTATATAGCAATGTGAGTACTTTGGAAACCTCTAGTACCTCCTGTACACCCAGGGAGGATTGTTTCCCCAGAAACCCACCTTCCTGACCTCCCACCTTAAATTATTTCATGTTGTTAATTCTTTCTCCCCAAAGCTTTCAGTTCCCCATTTCCCCTGCCCTGGAGCCCCAGACTCCCAATTCCCTCTGTAGTTCACAGGTCCTTGACCTCCAGCAGTAAAGGCCTCTATTCCCTCTCTCCCATCTCCCACATCCTGCTCCCACCTGAGCTCTGTTACTCTCTCCCCAGCCTCCCACAGTCTGTCCCTGGACAGGTCACTCAGAAAAGCTGGCTACAAACCACAGTAACTGCAATTTCTTTGCCCTGACAGAGGGGTTGCACTTGCCCAAGCTGGGGTAATGCTGCCTCCTGCCCCCTCACCATCCCGATCTCACATTCCTCCCAGTGCTCTTCTGCCTAATTAGTGTCACCCACCCCTAATCCATCCCTTCCTCTTGCTCGCTGCTGCTGGTTTGGAGACCTCTGCTTTGCTACTCAGTTTCAGCACTGAACTCCACTCTCTGCAGGGCCCCTGCAGCACCCTCTGCCTCACGGCAGTGGTCTGGCTTTCTCTGAAGAGGTGATGGAGCCTAAAACAAATTCAGAAATTTTAATAAAAGCTGCAGTATCAAAAATCCACATGAAAAAAGGACAAAAGGATCAGGGATAAAACTGGCCTGCTTAAAAAAGCATAGGAGAGCCTGAAGAAGTTTTGTACCTACCTGTGTTCTAGCTGTGCTCTCCAAACTGCTAGCAAACACCAAGAATTTGTCAGAAACTTTTCACGTCCCCCAGTCAAAGAGCTTGCCCAGGTAATGTTCTCTGTTGTTTAACATCTCAGCTCACTCTCTGGTTGTGTTGTTTGCTGTGTCATTTACTTGATCTATTTTAGAGACCCTAGCTTGCTTTCTGTGCCTTTTTTTGGGATCTCATACTTGAATCACTATTACATTACATTTTAACTGCTTTTAGCAATCTTTTAAAAAATAATAATAATAAAAGAGTGCCTTGCCAGAAAGAAGGGTGTGAGTTTTGCCATACAACATGCCAGGGTGGCCCATAGCTGAGCTGCACTTTGCTTTGGTTTCTTTGCTGCTTCTTTCATGTCTCCCTAAATTACCTTTTTGTAGGCGAGTTCTGTGTTCTCTACACTGGAACATGTAACCCATCCTTTGAATTTCTCTTTTGCTTCTTTCTGGAGATTTTGCATGAGATTTTCTAGGTACATCTGATAGTTCCCTCCTTCCTCATCCACTTGTTTCCCAAGCTCGTCCAGGGTAGGAGAATGCACTTCTGCATCAACATAGGAGTTTCGGGATTGGGTGATCATCTCGTGTGGGACCTGTGCCACAGAAGGGAGAGAAAACACACAGGGAAAATCTCCTGCTGAGAACTTTTCCTTAAGACAATATGTTTCTAGGCTGATGGACCATTCAGCATTCACCCAGTTGCTCTAGCCTAGGATCTGCAAAATGCACATCAATTTCTGTCTTTATGCAAGATGAAACATCAAAGTAGTCTAATAAAACAGCTCATGGCTCTGCACTACTCATGCAGAACCATGTTAAGACTGATCAACTGGATGTCAATACCCCACTGTTTTTCCTTTAGCCCTCAGAAATATTGCCTTGTGCTTCTGGGGAAAGAAGATATGAGCATTTGCTCTCCTCCAGCTGCAGTGTACATAGCTGCAGGTCTCTATGTGATTTTTACTTTATTGCATGACACACAGAAATAAAGTGTAAAGGCAATTATTTTTAAGATGAATAAGTTTAATTGAGGCCTTAAAAGCATTGTAATAAAATTTTAAACTAGCAGATTTTGATTTGAATTAGTCTCAAATTTCCTAATCCACTGGTTTGGTTGAAAACTGTCACAGAATAATTACCCTGCATCTTTTGAATACTAAAAGGGAACTGCTGTAAAGACATGAGATAAATAAACTTTGGATGAAGCAAGTTTACAAATAAGTGAGGCACCAATCTCTGAGCTAACACAAGACAGAAAATATAAGCGTAAACATAAATACTTCAAAGGGTGCTGCATTATGTGGCCATGAATAATGCTGTTTGAGTCTCTCACTCACCTCAAAAAGTTTGTTGCATTCCATTATCATGTGAGCAAGTCCCTGAGTAGCTGCCAGGTTTTCACTGAGGTCCTTCTGATCTGGCTTCCCTGTTGCATATTTTTTCTGTATTACTCTGTAATTGAATTCAGTATCTCAGGTAAAAAGCTGAATCTTTTTAATATGAAAGCAAAAACCAGCAGGATGCTCCCAACATCAGAGAGAAAAAACCCCCCTATCTTTAGTTTCTATTTATCAACAAGACTGCTCAAACTGTTGGGCCTTTTTTAAAGGAAAAATGTTTACCTCAAATATTGCTCAGCCAAAGGTAAAAGCAGGAAAGGTTATTCATATCCTGCATGATGTGTGATACATTTTGAAATGGATTTTTAACAGACACGATGTAAAGTGGTTTACATTGTTACTTCTTAAAGCCCTTGTTCAGACATGGGTTATACATGTACTTGACCAAGAATCTCAGTGTATTCTAACCAGATGGGAAGGAAAAAAGTCAAGAGGGACCACTAATGTTTAGCCTGGCTATGCCCTGTTTAGTCTACACTCACCATGTTACAATTTTAATGTGTCCTGAAATAAACCCTGTTTCCTGAATGGCAGAATGTACACAGTAAATTGAAAGTGAAAAAAACCACTCATTGAAAATCTACATATCAAAATCCTTTAAAACATTGTTAATCTTTGACTTAACCAGAGCAAAATCAACCCCTTTTCCTTAACAGAAGTCAACATTACTCATGCAAAACTCACTAGTGCCCCATTGAAAATTCCGCATGGAAAGCAGGCACTGCATGTTCACAACAGACAACCTGAAATGCCTGCTGGGCTTGTGAAAACAAGTGTGCTTCTGGCTCTGCAGCCGGGGTTTTCCCCTCTTATTGAAGCCATGCCCTGTTTAATGTGTGCTGGAAAGCAGATGGCTTGGAAAATTTTTCCTGCATACCACTGAAAGTATCACTCCGTATTCAGGATGTGACTATTTATAATGCTGAGAAGAAACATACCTTGGAGAGCTTTCTTTCTTCACTATATTGAGATGGAAGAGGGAAGGGGCCAGACAAACAGCGATGTTCATGGGAGTCATCTGATTTTCCTCCACGGAGGTGACGTCGCTGAGGAAGCAGAGCAGGGTCTGCAGCACCTCCCTGTTCTCGTCGGCCATGAGCATGATGGCCGCCTGCACCGCCTGCAGCCGCTGCTCCTTGGGGACATCTGCCAGGGAGCAAGGGACGGCCAGGGGTCAGTTGTCAGATCAGGTAAGGGGACAGAGAGATAAAGCTACCACAGACATTCACAGCCCCCTCTGTGCTCAAACCCCGCGCAGAGGTGGTGCTCAGAGACGTGTTTCAGCGGTGGGCCTGGCAGCGTTGGGTTAGTGCTTGACTCACAGAGGTCTTTCCCGACCTTAGTGATGGCTTAGTGAAGAGGCAGATGACAGGAGACCAAGGGGAACAGATCAGCTGGTCCTGATCTGCTCCTCCTTCTGCTCCTCCACAAAGCACAGCTTCTCTTGCCAGTGTTTGGCATTTCTCTGTTTGTCTGAAGGCCTGCTCCCAAGAAAGACACTGGGCTTCATTTGAAGTTTATGAAGGGAGAAGACTACTCAGTACTTACAGCTTGAAATGGTATTTTTCAGGGTTTCTTTGTCCCCTGGCAAGACAGAAGTTTAAGTCTTAGGGAAGCTTTGGGAACGCTTAGATTTGTGTCCTAAACTGTAGAAGAGTTTAATGGAAGAAGTAGTGGAAATGCTTAAATAGCACCTCAGACAGATTCATTTCAAAAACTACCATAAGTTCTCTCAGTTTGGACTTTGAGTCCTCCTCTGGGTATTACATACTCTCTGTAATTGAGTGGAAAAAGAACAAAAGCAGATTTACAGTAGAGGGAACAGCCAGCTTTTAAGATTTGACTGCTAGCCTTCTACAAGCACTTTATTTTAAAAGCTTTCAGACATGAAAGACAAAATGAACACAGCTTAATACTTCTAAAGTTTCTGAAAGCAGCAAGGCCAGGTTTTTCTGAGAAGTCAGGGGAGCCTTTGCTAAATCCATGCCCTGTGTCTTTTCTTCCCAGGACACCTTCTGGTAATCCCTCCCTCCCCTTTATTGTTGCTCTGATGGGTCTGGTACATGAAGCAGAAGACCAGCCAGTGCTTCAAGTCACAGGTAAACATTAAACAACTGGGAGTTTTAGGAAAATGGAGAAAGTTTCATCAATGGTATGCTGTATAGACTACTACACTACTAATCTCATCCCAAATCCTATGTGTTACGGTAATTCAAGCCATTCTGGATACATGAAAGAGGTCTTGGATATATGAAAAATATCTTCAGCGAGTCCCAGAAAATCAGAAATCTCCTGCCAATACACTAGGAGAGGGGAATCTCTCCTAGTAACTTCACATTAACAATTTGTTAAACAGAACAAAGGGCAAGAAAAAGTCTCAGCTACAGATTAGTTTAATTGCAGATGTTATGAAATACTATTGGTATCCCAGAAATTTTCAACATTTTTCTTTCTGTGAAAGGAATTTTGTCAGTACTGTCTGAAACAGAAAAATATATTTGTTGTTGGTCACGTGGAAAAAAAATCCTTGCTACTCATTCTTAATCCAAACACTATTTTCTGATGCCTACAGAGCCCATTTTTTCTTGTTCCTACCTTGGTTTAAAGAGACTCATCCTCAAGTCTTTCTGAAAACCTTTAACTCCTAGTGTATTTTAGCAATCTTAACTCATTTAACTCACCTTTTCCCCTTCTCTCTGGAAGAGAAGTTCTTCAGATTTCCTGCTGCAGCACCACACAGGCATTACAGAATCAGCCCATGCCTCCCTCTTTTTATATTTTTTGTTGGCTGTTTCCCCATTCAGCCTCATGTCTTGGAAAAGGGCAGCCCTCTGGCTACAGACCTGCTTATGCTGATGCCACTGGGATCTGCCATCTCTGTTTTCCTGGAGCAAGGGGGTAATTTACTTGCAGTCTCTTCTGTGCAAAGAGACATCCCCAGTTTTCATCAAGCAGTAATTTGGAGGTGATTTGTTTCCAAGGACATGCAGAACATGTCCTTGCAGTGGATAATCTTCTCCTTGGCCACCTCCCCATGGAAATAATTGTGACTGCCATTTTATTAGCAGCCAGAATTCCTGTTGCTTTTCTGAACAAGATTATTAATGTGTGTGCAGGCAGACAACTTGTGAGCAGGAAAGGAGAAGGGGAAGTGATGGTCCAGGGCTGGGCACCAACTCTTGCAGTTAACTTTTGTCCCAAGACACCACGTACAGCCAAACCCACTGAATTTATTTGCAGTGCTGTCTCTCACATGCAGAATCCAGCGCTCTCTACCAGCTACAGACACTGTGGTGGTAAATTCATTAGTGACTGCATGCCACAGACAGATTTTTACAGTAAAGAGAAGCAGCGGAAGTATCTGAGATTCTTAAGCACTGGGATTACACAGTGTTTTAAAATGGCTTTCTATTGTTTTGGCAGCTGAAACATCTGCAAGTGAAAAGACTAGACACACTTCTCTTTAGTGCTTCCAATTATTTGGCTTAGGCTGGCTGCATCTGCCAGAGTGCTGGCTGACTGGCCCTCATAATGGACACTGTCAGGAAAAAACTCTAATTCCTCTGGCTGTTCAGTGTTTTCCTCACTGTTTATTTCTCCCTCAGTCTGGAGAAGAGATACACAGTCATTTCCTGATTCACAGGGACTTTCATTATTCTGATGCATCTCAGATTTTTCGGAAGATTGCTTATGCTGGAAAGAAAAGAAGAAATCCCCTGGTTTCTTTCTTTCTTTCTCTATGAGTTCTTTACATAGAGCTTATGATCTACATGAAGGCAGCTTGTTTTTGCATGTACGTTTTATTGCCTATTATGAAAAAGCAAATAATCAGAAGCCACAGCAAGGACGGGGAACTACAGAGACACATATAAATACCACTTCTCCATGCTCAGAAGACTCATTTATATTGAGAATAAATGCATGAAATGGGCCCACAGTTTAAAGAAATCTAACAAAAATATGAGACAAAATATGTCTTCATGGGCTTTGTGTCCAGAAGCCTGTTTTTCTGTCTTCTTTCTGGTTGTGAGGCTGGTATGAAGATTGTATTTTCATTAAATTTGACACTGAAATGTTTAGATGATTCTAAAGACCTGTTAGTGAAAGATTTTGAGGGAAGAGGGGTTTTTTATATCTCAAAGCCTAGCAGAAAGAAACCTATCCAGTGTTAACATGCCAAAAATATTTACAGTATATTACTATATAACAATTTCTAATTATTTATAATAAGAGAAATATGTAGAAATATCAACTTACATTGATAGATGTGCAGAAAAGTCTCTCCTAGTTTACTTGTGAGGAGGGGTTCTGGCAAGTCCCTGAAGAATTGCTTGACCATGTCAGCCACATCATATGCTGACTGGTCCTCATAGCTGACGTTTTCTGGGGAGCTCTCGTTCATCTGGCGCAGGGCCTGGATTCGGGATTTCACTCCAGATTTCCGAAACAGACCCACCTACAAACATACCACATTGACTTGGGTAAAGGGGAAAGTGGCACTTGAAGAATATATCTGTGGTATATACATTCATGTGTGGGACTTGGATCATGACCAAAGCTTGGGTTGCTTATTTCATTCTAGGCAAGGAGGACGAAAATGTGCAGATGCAATTGATGGTCCTACAAGTCCTGCAGACAAGCACAGGCCCCCACAGAAGGATTGCAGGGGTTAATAATGCTGCTGCTCTTTTTCCCATTCTAGAGAGAGGGTTCAGACTGCCTTGTGGTTTCTCTGCTGCCTGAGAAGTTTAAGCAAGATGCTCTGCTGATATGAATCAGCCTGGCTTGCTTGGCTTGGGTGACTGACTGTTGATTTACTCCAGCTGAGAATCTGGCCCCTCATGTTTATTTGGGTATATATTTTGAAGACTAACAGGAAAATATTATGCTTAGCTAAGTAATAAATGCTGTGACAAAAGATTAGTACTTCCTAGTAGAGCTTTAAAATCAAGATTAAATGTGTTTTTTCCCTTTCATGTTCTCTGCTTCCAAGAGTTCTCCCAAATCCCACTGAAAAGTCCAGTTCGAGAGTGGGGGCCACGGAGGGATTACTTGTGCAGTGTCACTAAGATACATTTTTATCCTGTTTGCTTTCTGTTTTGAAAGGAAGTGGTAATTCTTCAAATAATGCCTTCAAGGCAGGGCTGCCCTTTCTTGTCCTTCTCCACCCGTGGAATTCCCCCCGGGGTGAATTCCTGCGCCTCAACCACATTATTTATTCCCAAGTGAGTTTACAGTGTTTCATTTGGGAAGTGTTAACACTGTTTTCCCTTCAGTTTTGCAGGGAAAAAGGTGAAACATTGAGAGAGACCTATGGGAAAGGCCCATTTCCAGTTGGGAATTATAGACCCTTTTTCCTCTGTGGTTGCTGTCTCGCTGGTGATTCGTGCAGCTTCCTGCATGGGACAGTCGATCAACAAACAGTAAAGGTAAGGGAATCATGCCTTCAGCCTTCTTCCCCTTACTTCTGAGCACGAAGCAGCACAGAGTTCACAGAGGACCCTCCTCTCTCTAGAACACCTCCCATGCTCACCGGAGGGTATTTAGGCCCTCGGTTAATGTGCATATTCATGACACTAATTACACAGATCACAGCTCTACCAGGGGCTATATTTATTTAATTACTTCTATGGAGAGGAACTGCTGCACCAGACTGGCTGTGAGGCAGCTCTTCTGTGTCTTCTTACTGATGAATTTAGTGTCACTTGAGAGCTAAATTTATGTACAGGAAGTAGAGAACTGGAGCTCTGTATTTATGATCCCAAGTGAAGCTCTGATCTTCTTCCTGACAAGAGCGTACAAGAAAGAACATCCAGCTCTTTTCATCTGGTTTTCCCTTTCCCTTTCTCTTCTTCTTTTTAAATGCCTTTTCCTCTTAGAAATGTGTGCTGAAGATGAAGAAGATGGACTAGCTAATTGTGCCCAAAAGATGGACTAGCTAATTCTGTCCAAAAAATAAGGTTTTGGCTTGCAGTAGATAAATGTCAGACCACAGGCTCAGTTCTCTCCTTTTGATGGAAAGTGTTCTTGCTGGTATAAACAACCATTAAAAACTTCTAGATAAGTCTGATTTGAGAGGTCAGATGTCAAATCTCACCCATGCAATCTCCAGCTGCACATCATTCTACTGCTCTTGATCTCTGTTTAAAGACATTTATCCAAACTCCAATTTCCTTTTTTTTTATTAATGGAAAAAATTAATAATTAATCAAAAGAGTCTTCGCTCAATAGAGAAAGATGTTTTAGGCTTTGTTATGCATTATTACAGACTTGTTCAGTAAATAAAAAGGGACTAAAAATCCAGAGGTTAGTCTGCCCCAATCTCTTTACTATCTTCATGCTGCATGTATCATCTTCCCCATAAGCAGCTGTATGATGCATGACAGAAATAAAGATGCAGTTGGAAAAGGTAAAGCAGTTTCTCTTTCACAAAGTGAAACTGAATTACATATCCTACATAGGCCCTGTGGGGCTTCTCATGCCAGTTTAGGGATTTCAGTGGCAGGAGCCAGACCCTGCAATGGTTTAGAGCAACCACAACTTTGCCAAGAGTGTGCAGTAGAAGCTCTGACACCTGTTCTGAACTCTAGCCCACCTTCTGCAGTGCGCAGGAGAGACACAGAAGCAAGATGCTGAGGTTACCCAGGTCTCTGTCCAGGCATTAGCAGACTTTGAATTAAATGGGAACAAAGGGAGTAACTGTAAAGCAGAGGAGCTGAACTGCCTGGAATGTTTTTGCCTAGAAAGGTTTTTGGTGAAAAGATATTTTAAAGGACACCAATTTGTAGTTCTCCTCCTTCTTTTTTTTAATCAGTATTTTCCCAATTTTACTCTAAGAAGAAACCACAGCTGAACTGACATTCACAGAGCTCTGCTGCTTCCCAGCCTGTAAACACAAATGGAGCAGACAGTTGTTTGAGGCTTCCAACACCTTTTAATTGCCTCAAGTCTCTCAAGAGCGTTTTCTTTCTCCTTTGTACTCCCTTTTACATTCTCCCCACTTAATCCTCTCACTTCTCTTTCTTCCTCTGGCTCTGCCTCTTAGCTGGCAAGCCCATCTCTATCCATACATCTCCTGTTCCTCTTATTTGGGCGTCTCCTCCTCCAATCTCATCACTAATTCCAGGCTTGCTGCATCACTTTTCTTCCTACACTGGCTTTCCACAGCTTTTACACAGCTTAGTACACAAACCCAGATGAGCACTGTGGCAACCAGGCATGTTAGCTCCTGAATATATCACTTCTACTTGTCTCCATGTATCTTTCCCTTTCATCCTCTTAATACATTTCTGACAAGCCTTCATCCCACCCCTCAGCTCCTGCACTACATATGGCTGGCAGAACTCAGCTCAGCTCACTTTAACACTGTGAGTTAGATGTCAAGGTCTGACCACTACAGGGTCCCTTTACAGAGAGAACTGACAGGAAGGACCTTTGTCTTTCCCACTGGCTGCAAAGGGAAGTGGTTGTGATTCACTGGAACGCCTTTAATTTTCAATTTCAGTTTTGGGGAAGATGACTGTCACCCAACAGAAATCCTGAACAGCAAACAGAATGGTGATTAGAAAATGTGAAGATTCAAAACAGACTAATTCCACCCTTTTCATGTGCTCAGAAAGCAGCAAAGTCTGCAGAGCAAAGCGCTGGTTGCTCCCTTTGAACTTACAAATATCTAAAGGCAGTTATGAAAGAGGTCATATCACATGAGGTCAGTAACAGTAGAGGACTGAACATAAACAGCCAGGGGGTTTCTCCCAGTCCTATGTTCATAAAAATATACATCCTCATCCTTAGGGGAAGAACAGTAAAAATATGATTAGTATGTCCCTCTGTAGCTAAAGGGAATAAAAAAAATCTGAAATACTTTGAGCATGAGGGTCTCCCAGCTGGCTTGTTGTAGCTAAGAACACTATAAAAGGCAACGTACCATAATGGCTTTGGCATTGAACCCCTGCTGACCTAACTATCTGGATATATCTGACTCTGTCAACAGAATACTTGGAATATTTTGCTGAGTTTGCTCTCTATTCTTGGACTTTTCTGTCTTTGCTAAGTAAATAAAACCTTTCGTACCATATCTTGTGAAATTGTGAATGCAGTTAACCCTCAATGGCAACAGTCAAGCATAAGCAGTACAGATTTGTGTAGAAGTGGGGAGTCCTGATCCCTTTCCAGGTTTCGTTCAATATACATGAAGATCTCAAAATGTTCTTTGAAGTAGACTGTGGTATACAAATCAGCAGGACTGTTACAGCTACAAAATTTCAATAGATTAACTGGATACAAATCTCACAATGGAAAACTTTTAGTTTTGGCACCAACTATCAAATCACCAGAGGAGATTGAGGCCCAACATGAGAGATAATAATCTTCCAATAATCCTGGCACAAAAATGCTGACTGTTGCTTGCCTAAAGTGGCTTTTCAGAAAAAAAGAACAAGTCCATGGAGTAAAACTCCTACCTGGTCTAGACAGTTGCTCTGTAGGTAGCGCAGGGCTTGCTGTATGCTCTGGGGAAGAGGCTGCCCCGTTCTCTGGACATGAACTATCAGGGGCACACCAAAGACGTTCTTGTCCTTGTAGTCAGGGACTTTCATCCTCTTCATGAACTTTGGCACAGACCTGAAAATTAACACGAACAGGCTGCATGAAAAAATCAGGGTATTTACACACCTTCTGAATAACACTACTGACAGAAATTGGTAAGCGGGGCCTTTTTAAATAAAGATGGTGAAATAATGTTTAATGCACAATACACGGACACTTGAAAATTTGCATAATTGATTAATTTCTTAATGTCTATAACTGGATGGCCTCTGAGGTATAGCATAACAATCAGCTTTAACAAGAACCTCTTACTATGCAGGTGTCATCCAGCTGAAGCCAGTAAGATTTAAAGCATCTTTTAGGGACTCACAAGAATGGCAGAGCAAACCTGAGTGGAGAGGGTATCTGAGGGAAAAGGAGGTACTAACATGCTGATGATCTTTGATCTTCTACCAGTTACATGATTTAGTATTTCTATTGACTAAAATTTTACAATAAGAAATGATGGTGGGAAATCCCTATGTGTCAGATTCCTCCCTTGTGTTATATGATTTATTCTAGTTGAGTAACTTAAGTGAAAGCTGGTGAGCTTGCTTTCTTCAAAAAATTGAGATGAAAACAAGAACCAACTGGATTCCCTTTTTGGGAGTCATGACTGCCATGGAATTAAAAAAAAAAAGATGAATATGACCTGAATGTGACTAAGGGTTGTGTCATCTGTGTGGGAAGAAGTAAAAACTCATTTTAAATTACCTACTGAAGTACAGTGCGTAACTCTACAGCTATTTAAAGTGCCTCTCTTAAAAATCCTTAGAGACTGATTATAAAAACTGAAGAAATATCTTTCAGGATGGAAATCTTGTAGTAACAGTAGCACCTAGAATTTGTTGTATTCTAGTCTGCTTAATTGAAGTTGGGTAAGGTGAGATTCATTTCAGTGCAGATGCCAGCTAGCCACAGGGAGTACTCCTAAGGAGAGCAGTGAAATGGGGATTAATTTTACTGAATTTTAGTTATTTTACAGAGATTTAGAAAGAGTCAGCTGTCTGGGCTACTTCTATACCCACTCTAGAGAGAGACACCTCTGGAAGGTGACCAAAACCCTCACCCTTCGATATAATGGGCTGCTTTGGGGTCACCTGTCTCTTTCCTCTGACCACAAGCAGCCAACCTGACTTTCTCAGATTAGATTTATAACAGATTACTCTTTTAACTTTTCTTAATGACTGATGTCAGTGAGGTGAATCTCACATGTATCAATTGTATCTGTTTTTCCATTTCTAAGGGAAAACTTGTCATAACATAGCTCACAGATGAATTTAGCCGGATTTTGGGGAGGTCCTTTCAGCATGAAAATCACAATATAAATATCAAGTCATACTGTATCTGGACTGGGTGCCTCAGTGTATTAGGGAAAGATTCTGTCATCGTTTTGATTATTTCTCAGATACTTTCAAACTCTTATCCATGCCCATTTCCATTTCTGGTGTACCTCAATCTGTGGGGCCCACCAGGGTTTGTGTACCATGAAACACGCAGGTTTCTGTAGAGAAGGAGCCACAGAGTGAGCATTCACATCCATGTGTGCTTCCCTCCACTGCCTGAGTGACCAGGTAGCTGTCACAGCTGCCAGGGCTGCCAGCTCCCTCTAATACAGGTCCAGGCCTAGGCCAAAGCCTGCATCTTTGATTTCTAGAGAAAAGCCCCATAACTATTCTAACCCTTCTTTTAAAGCACAAACAAAGCAATATCAAACACATGAAGCAGCAGCTGTTTCTTTTCGAATCACCAAATGAATACTGGGTAGGACTTACTGTAAACTTTTCCTACTTTATAGTCACTCTCTCCTATTCCTGTTTATTTTTCTGGAACTGTAGCATTGTTCAAAAGGCCAGGGTTGTCTCTCTGTTAGAGCACAGGAATGAAGCCAGATTTCCAGGATCTATTTCTCACTCTGCCAACGAGCCATGAGGCAGCAATGGATTAAAAGGGACAGTTTCAAATACCACAATTGAAGTCAATGGTTCCTTCTAATTCCATTTATTTACCAACAGAGTAACAGAATTAGGAGAAGCTATTTTCTTCTAAAAAGTCTCCTTCCAGTTAGCAGTGGTACTCACCAGGTCCAGCCATGTTTGTTTGACATTGAGTACTTTTCCATGATGGCAGTGAGTCGAAGCAGAGAGAATTTTTGCAGTAGATTCAGCTGGGCTGCTGACTGGTTGCTAATGTGAAGTGATGCAATGGAGCGGCTCAGGCGATGAGAGATTTGGAAACTCTGCCATCGTAACTGCCTTTAGCAAAAGAAACGATAGAAAAATCAGAGAACTGCTTTGGCTGGGCAGAAAAGATGGTGTACTGTGAGATAGGACTGGGCAATGTATAAAACATACATAAACACACACATAAGTGATGGCTTGTGGTGTGAAAAGAAAGAAAATTTACCTTGGAGATAAATACAACAATTTAGTCAAATCTCTTTTAATTTCATAAATGCCCAAGTTTTGTTGTTTTAACATTAGAATCTCAAGTGGGTGTGGGTCCTGTCCATATACTTGGGGAAGCAGTGCTGCCTGCTATGGTCTTCAGCCCACGCACTTCCAACAGGATGTGGGAGATTCAGAGACAAATGTTCTTTGCCTGACTCAGAGCTGGTGTTTGATGCCTAGCCCCTCATCTCCCAGGGGACTGACCTGACCACTGAGGTATTTGGAGATGAGGTTCTCCAAACAGTTCTGTTATTAAATGCTGAAGGACTTTTTTGAAAAAGGATTAAACCCTGTGTCTCCTTAGCTGGAGCCAAAACCACCAAGCTATTGAACCATTCACATCTTTTTACTCCAATGCACTTTCTCTGTATACTGGATTCATCAGAAAAAAACCCCTAATCTTATTTTCATATTTCACTAAATATAAGTTCTGACTCAAATCCTAAAAACTTTGTCACTGCTCATTTACTCAATAGTTTCCTCCAGTCCACTTTCACTTTTGTGGTGGTGGTGAGCAAGCACAGGCAGCAGCAAACCATGGCATGGCAGAGTCCTCTGTGAGGGTGCAACAAGACTGACAGCAGATCAGAAGATACCAGTATTATCAGAAATACCAGTGTCAGAAAATACTAGATATGTTCTCTCTGCTTTGGCACTTTCAAAGCCACCCAACATGCAACAGTTTAGACCCACAAAAGCTTTTGCCCAGGAGCATTGGTACTTGGCTCAACAGGAGCTCATCACTCTGACTTAAAACATGTCTGTAAACTATCAACAAAATTCCACTTTTCACATTATTAAGAAGTCAGTCATTCACCATCATTTCATCCCACCCATGTAAGGGGCTGGGGCAGAATAGGGAGGTTCTCTTTGAGCACAAAGGGGCACATTTTTAAAGCAGATCAGTTCATTAAAAAGTGCATAAAGCTACAGATTCATAAAGACCTGAGTGCATAACTTGGAAGCCAAATTAAAAATGCATCCGACAACATATACAGGGTATATGTAATCAATGGATCAAGGGATAAAAAAATGCCTTAGTTTGCTCTATTAAATGAATTCTGCATTGATTCCATGTAAAAATATCCACAGCAGGATGTCCTTTCCCTGAAAATCCCACCTTTCCCTGGGAAGTCCCCATCTCCATACAGGATGAACACCACTGTAATGGTACCCTGGGCCTTCTGACACCCAAGCTGAGAACCTCTGCTTCATTACATTGTATTTCACAGTCTATGGATTTGTATACAAAATTTCGCTACTTACCTGCTTGGCCTTGTGAGTGATGCTCCCACCCCAGAGTCCCTCCTGTCCCTAACACCAGTGGCTTCAGATTCATTCAGGGATGTTCCATCTCTGTCCATGTCGCTCGGGGTGGTCCGGCCATCAGACACAGAGTTTCCTTCAAAATCAAGAGTGATCTGTGTGGGCGACTGGAAAGGCAATGGTGGGGATTCCCTGACTGACACGTCACCAACCGGCAGACCTGGCAACACCTTCTTTGACCAGCCATCTACCACCTCCTGCAGTCCATTGACATGTTGCAAAATGTCATCTAACTGAGGAAAAAGGACATCCTTCTCTATGTCCAGGAGGTCCCCAGTGCTAGCATACAAGTGGGAACCTGGCACATTGTCATAAATACTAATTCTGCTCTCTTTAGGACAGCAAGCCATCAGGCCAGATTCCTTTGGAGTAGAGCAGTTCTGCTTTCCCAAAGAGATGCTGCCTGTCCTCCAGTTTACACTGTTACTGTTGTCTGTAGGTGAGAGGCTTTCGATGGAGAGTGCCTTTGGGAAGGTCCCTGGTTTGTGATCCTTGGGAATGTGCACAACCAAGTTCTCTTGGGAATGAAATTCATTTTTGCGGTTTTGGTCCACCACTTGCCGTAAGGCTGTTCCTGCCAGAACATCCAGGTCCTCCAGGTACATCCCACCTCTCTTGTTTGCTTCATGGCACTTGCGTTCCTTCAAACACGGCGTGCTCACCCCACTGCTGCTGTTTTCGGACTGGCTGCTGTCACTGCTGGATTTGGCAGAAGAGGGAAGCCCTCTTTTGACTGAATCTTGCCCCAAATTCTGGAGATCGCCATTGACTATCTGCACACAGTGCATGTCTTTCAAGGATTTTGGCTCAAACTGGAGAACTGGTCCACTGATCTCTAAAGGACCTGTTCTTCCTGAGCCTTTTAGCTTTCCATGCACAGCTTTTGCTTTCAGCGTCTCCATGCGTTTTAGAAAGGTTTTCGCTCTGGCTCGTGTTGGATTTTCATTCTTCAGGCCGTCCCTGGGGGACGGGGCGGTGTTTATTGCAGCGGAGTCCTGCAGCAGGGTGCTCTCCACATCGTGGCGGGCAGAGCAGTCACAGGCCTCCCTGGCAGCGCTGGTGGTGCCAGACTGGCTCCTGCTGTCACTGCCCCCACTGCTCTCGCTGTGAATCGATGAGAGCTCAGGCTCGCTCAGATCTGTAAGGACGCTCTCACTGCTTGTCGTGTTTTTCATTTTAATGTCCCCAGAAGAGCCATGTCTGTCAGACCAGTGAAGCAGAGCGTCAATGTCGTCCACCCGAGACCATCGTTTGCTGGTTCTTTGGAAAGTCCATTTATTACTGATAGCACAGAGATCTTCTTCATCTGAATCTTCACTCTGGAAAAAAAGCAAGTGGCACGTGTTAAAATTGTGTGCTTTAACTTGATATTTGAATTAATGAGATTGGGCTGCTCTAGGTGAGCAACAGGCAACAAAGTCTCTCTGAGCCAAGTTTATGGAAGGCTGGTCATCAGTCCTTTCATAACACCCTCTTTCATTCAATTGTAAAGACTGCAAATATCTTAAAAAGAAAGAAATAAAAGCCTGCTCCGTGTTAGGAGTCCCACTGATACCTCTTGGCTTCCATGGACTGCCTGTGCACTGAGTTCTGTAGGGCTGATGCTCACAGTGACTGTTTAGAAAAAAACCTTTTGAAAGGCCAAAGTAAAAGAATCCTATTTGCAGGGATGGTGTTAAGATACACATGGTAAAGACAGGGAAGTGGCTGGGTACTACAGCAGTGTGAGCCATTTAAAAATCCAAGACAGCAAATATCTGGTGCTGCACGTAGTTTGCAGTGAAAACTAAATACACATCTATAAACTTCATGAGCCAGATGCATCTGACAAGATTTATGTTTCAGGACTATAACAACAGATAAATAATAATGATGCTTAAAAAGCAATAAAAATATTTGGCAGTATTGCTTAGGGTGTGTCTGAGTGCAGGCAAAGGAAAGCAGAGAAGGCAGCCATGGGGGTGTGGGCAGGAGGAGCAGCCAGGCTCAGGCTGGGATGGGGCAGCATCTGCAGCTGAGGTGAGCTTTCCTACAGTGGGCAACCACTGTCTTCACTGCTGTCATCAGTAGAGGCACCCCAAACTTGATGACCTGCAGCATGCCCCACTGTCTCTGCCTTCCTTCAACCTCTTCCAAGGCAGCAGCACCCCACACCCTTTCTGGTCTCATTATGTTTAGGTAGCTCCAGGAGCTACTCTGCAATGCAGAAAACGTGTGCCTTGAAAAAAAATTTAGATAAAAAACCTGACCCTATGACATTCTTCTCATCCGTTTGCTCAAACAAAAAAGATACATCTTCAGCATGAAGGCCATAGTTGCTAATGAGTACCCTTTTCCTGACTTTGAACTGGACTTATACTGCATTATTCTTGTGCATTTGTTTTAAAGCAGAACAAACTAACTTCACCTACATGACATTCAAACAGCTCTTCACATTCTTGGAAGCAGTATGAAGGCAGTAAAATATGACAGGCTGTCAGACTAAAATGAGGTGCTAAACCAGAAAGACTATTTTGGGACTGGAAAAATTCTCATTTTAAAAGTCTATTATTAGAAGTATTTTTATATGAAGTTTTGATGGTAAAGTTATCTCCAATCTTTGACTAGATCTTTGCTGGCCTGTCTAATTGAAAAATGTAGACCAAACTTTACAAGAGCACCCAAAACCTTAAATAACATGAAACCTCAAAAGCTAGAGATTGGGATCAGTAGCGTGCCAGGTCTCACTGAAGCCATAAACTTTTGCCAGTTTATCACTCCAAGTCAGCCAGATGTTTTAGATTGTGTCCAAACCATAAAATAAAATGTAGCTGTGAAATTTTGGGTTTAGGCATTCCTCTTTCTTTTGTTAACATTGAGGTGTGCAGTGTTCCTGTGAGTTTACAGGAATGAATGGAGATCCTCATTCTGTGGCTTGTTAAAGAGAAAAACTGAGCACCTAGTGAAATATGAGGGAAGGGGCTAGAAAAGGCAAATACTGCTTTGGCCATTTTGTCTGCAGGAAAGAAATTGCACATCAGACAGTTCTACCTTTGTTTTAACTCCACAGCTTGCTGTATGCATATATGGACCAAAGGACTGCATAGCCTCAGGAACTTAAAAATCCATTTATTGTGGTCTTAGTAGTGCCACAAAGTAGATATTTTAAAAACCACAAGGGTACGTACTTTTAAATATTTAGCAGTGGTAATTATATCTACAAAGCATACCACTGCTGAAGCGTTGGTGGCACCAGCCAGCAGAATAAACATATTTTTAAAATTTGTTCTACATTGCAATATGCCAAAGGGACCTTAAAGAAGATTCTTGGCTGACACAAATCCCTGTAGCTGCACTGACATTACTGTATGAGCTGACAGGATTTAGCCTGTGTTTTCTACAAGCTGGAATCGATTAAAGTAGCCAAAGTGTTAGAGACATTGCAAAAAACACCAAGAAGAAAGCATAGAGCAGAAGACAGAAATAAAAATAAATTCAGTGGTAAATATACTTTAAATCAAAAATTTGTGGAGTTTTTATTTTGTGGGGCTTTTTTTGTGTTTTTGTTTGGTTTATTTGAGGGTTTTTTTTTTTACAAAGCAGAGATGAACAGAAATGGATATTGGTAGTAAACAAGTTTTTCCTCTAACCGCAGAAAAGACAGGATTACATTCTGCCCAAGAATCACTTAGAAAATACTTAGAGGCTTTTCAGCGTCAAAACTTGCAGCTCAATTAAATAAAGGCTTAGTTTTGGGTTCTTTTTAATTGATAAAGAAACATGCTTGTGTTTCATCAGAAGCAAAATCAGGCAAATATGAAATGAAATATCTGGATTCTGAGATACTGCCATGGTGACTCACTATGAATTCAGCTGCACTGTGAGTCCTATGACATACTGTGCTTTTCTTTTGATGAAATCAATAGAAATTCTGGAAGCCACAAACATCCTGAATGACCCACTGTTCTTGTCAGATATCTGAGTGTCCTGACAAACGAAACTTTCCAAAAAAAATGTTGAGAGCACTTAGCCCACCCACGTGTCACCAGCTAGGGGTACAGCGGATCAAGAGAAGGTCTGAAAGCAATGATTCATCTGACACAGGCAGAGCAGACATTTTGGAGCAGTGACTGTATATTCTACTGACCTGGGGTGAAATCAAGTGCACTGCTTTGGAGCATATTCAAAAGTCCAGTTAATACCATTATGTTTGGGAAGATGAGAAGGGACAAGTTTCTTGAGGAGTGATTGGTAACATTTGCCAAAGAGAAAGAGGTTTTGATTCACAGATTTGTCACAGCTGATTTAAAATAGTGCAGCTTTTTGACTGAGGGTGTACTTGCCTGAAATACAGAGGCATGCTAACAAAAGGCAAGTAGTGGATTTATTCGCGGTGGAATTCTGCCACATTTTTCCAGCTGGGGGCAGGAATTCTCATAAATCGACAGCTGCAGAAGGCAGTTAATCCAAAGGCTAATCTCTGTCTGTCCAAATTGCTTACAGACATATTTGCAACACATACATGAGCATTTCTGTTTGCATCTTGATGAAGCCAAGGGAAGACAGCAGCCCACAGTGGGAATGGTCTGGGTGGGAGAGTGGGCAGTAGGGAACGCTCCTGCTGAGCTGTCTTTCACAGGAACCTTGCCTGGCAGCTTGCTTGGCCATATTTTGGTGAATCATTCAAGCAGCTCAGCTAGTCCTGTGCATACCTGTTATGCTGAAGCTCCAAAGCTGGCTGACTTTGCATTTCATTATCTACAGCCAAAGATTTATTTAGTTTGGTGATCAATTTCAGACCCAGATTCTGGCTTTTACACTTGCATTTACATTTCCTCCTGTCAGCAGGCTCTCCCTCCTCTTCTCTCACCCACATTCTCTTCTACTTTCAGTTGCTCTGTATCTGTGGACTAAAATCTCCTCCAACTCCTCTTTGTCTACATTTTTCTGTGCTCAGCTTCTCTGTGGCCTTGTGCAGGTATGGACTCAACTAGCTTCTGTACCCTTGAAAGAGTACAAAGAAGTGCCATGTCTCTTCCACCACAAATTAGTGGTCATCTGCAAGGAGAGCAGCTGAGGACTTCAGTCCATTCAGAACAGGGAGGAGTGGCAGCAAAAAATTAATGAAAAACAAACATAACAAAAAAAAAATCCTCCCTTTTTAACACAACATAAAACCCAAGACAAAAACACCCCAAAACCATACACAGTGAAGTCCCTGCAGCTCTAGGGAATGGACAAAATAGAAGCTTAAGAGGCTAGTACACAAAGGAATAAGCAGATATGTGCCAAAGTGGGATATCTGGACATTAAAACCATCCTCTGTTCATGTTCCCTCAAACACTGAATAGAGTATGATGAGACTGAATTTGCAAAGACATCAAAAATTCAGCTCTTGGATTCAGTTTTTAAAGAGCACTAGAAAAACACTCTAGGAAGGAAAAACAGGAACCAAGATTTTTCAGAGTTGACAACTAGCATTGAACAACACTCAAGGACTTTGGGGAATTTGTGACCAGAAAACCAAACGTTCAACAGTTAATGCTGGGCATGTTACAAAACTCAAAATCAACAGGCTGTTTCTGCAGCCCTCACTGAAGCCCTTTATGCTCAGATAATTCCCATGTTACACAGGAGCTTGTAAGGATGACAGAGTTTATTTTCATATTCTTAACTGGGAAGAAGTCAGTACAAGAAACAAAGAAAAGCTGTTGTTTTCATCTGAGCAGCTTCCATTTTTTTTTGAGCAGGATTTTCTACTGTGGACTCATATGGCATTGACAAACAAGCCAGTCTAATGAAGCTTTCCTGTCTTTTCATCCACTAACTTTAATTGCACACATGTAGAGTTTAAGTACTGTGTGAGCCCTTCTAACACACGTAGTATTTACTCACATTTTCTATTCTATTCATGATTTCAAGATTCAGCAATTCACATTATTTATGCCTCCAGATAATGCTGACATGCATGTTCAAAGTAAAATAAACTTAACTTACTTTTAAGAGCATTTTACTAGATTAAAGGCTAGATTGGGATGGTCTTATCACAAAAGCCAGGGTATATTTGATGAAGTTCCCTTACCTTTTTTCTTTGGAAGTTCACATCGAGTTTCATTGAGGCGCACTTGTTCAGTGTGTTCAGTCGTCTGCAGGGCAAAGCAAATTCAAAAGATTAGCAGCCTCTGACTAAAGGGCATGATTTTTTGCAAGTTCAAAACATGCTCTCTTATCTTACTGTAGGGTGCCAACCACATATAACAGCTTCAGAAAGGATAGTGGTCACCTATTCCAGCTACATGACCACTACATGAAAGGGGACCCTTAGTTTCACTTTACTTGACAGCCAGGTTTGATAGATTGCTTTTTAAATTCATAGACATTTCCACACAGCACAGGAAACAACTCTAAACAAACACCTGTGATAGCTGGGGAAATGACAAGAGAAGGAGGCGAGTTGCCTTATGCAAAGGCATCAAAAATGACTGTAACGTAATTGGTCTAAAATGGGAATTTCAAAGCACTAGTGAAAGACCAAACAAAAAATCAGCTGCAGTTCCTCACTTCTGACAGTTGGTACTTCTTTAAAAAAGTTGACATAAAGAACTTCTAGCTGCTACTTAAAAGTTTCTCCAAAGCCAAAAGTTTCTTTTCTCCTATCTGTGGATCTTACACACAGGTTAACACACCCAACATGTAAAAATCAAACATTTTAAAACAAATATTTTTAGCTATTTTTGACCATGGTCATATTGATGTTACCAGAGTCTCTGTAAGGCTTCTGCTCCTTAAATCCAAGGCTACCCTGTGATGACAGTGAGTTGAAATGACAATCTGTGTGTGTGTGTGTGTGTGTGTGTGTGTGTGTGTCTTTGTGCAAGGACAGCCAGAGGACAAGTAAACATGCTCTTTCAATAGAGAACCTCCTGTGGTAATGATAATTGATTTGGTTTTATTTATACTCAAAGATCCTGATTTATGAAACCATCCAAATTCTAAAAGCAGAGGCTGAAAGTTAAATATGTTCAACTTTGAAAATTTTCCACATCTAGGACTGAATTTCAAAATAAAGGGAGGCAGAGTGAGAGCCACATGCCCACAGCACTCCTCTGTTGGCTGCTTGCATCTCCTGTGTCTTTATAGGAAGACCTGTCTCTATTGCTTTTGGGTTGCAGTGAGAGGCCTCTAATTTCCAGAACTTAACATCTGAAATGCATGTGATAAGTTACAAGGACACATGAAAAAACTATCAGATCAATAATATAATCTCTCACATAACATAAGAAGATTATGGCATTAACATATTCCTCTGCAGAACTTCTAATATTAGAATACCTTTCAGATTGCTACCACTAACAAAGAACTGACCCACCAAATGTGGATCTTCCTTTTAAAAAAATTCCCTCTGAAAATATCACCTGCTCATTTGTAGATCAAATATTCCTCCCTAACTGAAGCCAATAAATCTGTTATGCCGCATCAGAAAAGTCCTGTGCTCGTGGTATTAATTTGGGTTTAATGTATGCACAAGCACACCCTGCATGCATGATAGCAATATTGAAATAAATTCCAGGGTTTGTGGCTGTGTAGCTATATCTGCAGTCTTCTGCCCACAAATCTTCTTCTGGGATTACATCTATTATTGCAAAACTCCTCTTTTGCCCAAACACAGAATTTCTCAACTCAAAGTGGCATTTTCTTGGGGCCCTGGGGCTGAATAATGTTCAGTGCTTCATTTGAGCACAAAATGTTTAAATGTGTGTATCGATATCAATTTCAAGTATGCAGAGGCACATTTTCAAAGGACTCCAGCCCAGCTTTCTGTCTTGGGGACAGCTTCCTCTTAGTGCTGAATATTGGCTAATATTGGAGTTCCTGCACCTCTTTGTCAGCTGGCCTGTGCTGAAGGGAAAAGTCTAGCTCCATTTCCACACTAGCTCCACCAAAACCAAAACTACTTTTTACTGGGCGCCAGGGACTTCAACCCCAGGTTTTAAATTAACCCCTCTTCAAAACATTGTTATGTTTTCTGGGGCTCTTCCAGGGCTGTGGAAAGATTTCCCAGGGAAATTACAGAACTAATGATCATATTTGTGAGTTTGTCTGGTACTAACAGCTCAAATCAAAATCAGTCTTTTTCAGCTTCTTTCACCTTGTTGATGTGCCAGTGGTGGCAGAAAATTTTTTTCATCAGTTTAAAGTTGTCAGATGACTGACAGTCAACTCCTCAGCAAGTTATTTGAAAATAAAAAAACCCCAGAAGTTTCTGGCTACAAAGGCTGTCACCAATGTTCCAGCTGAATTGAGAGGAGCACTGCACTTTTATGCCACTGCTTAAAAAACATGGGAAAAGAATGCTGTTTGTAATGTTAACAAAACACAAAGTCTGGAATTGAGAAAAGGCAGGGAAAAACACATTAAATAAACACAAGAGAGATGGCTATATAAAACCCAAATAATCTAGGATGCATTTGAAAGTATCTGTAAATTTCTGCATTGTTCAGGGAAAGACTGGAAAACATGTATTACAGCATTTCAGTGATGTTAATTTTATTTTCTCCAGAGCATCAAAGATGGCTTAAGACTTTGAAATAATTCTTTAAAAGCCAGCAGTGATATTCAGGTACCCAAACAGATGTTTCTGGTGCTATTTTAGATCCCCTGGAGTATCAAGCCTGGCCTTCAGCTGCTGCAGGTACCTCTGTCCAGCCAACACATGGAGAAGTCTGGGCTCTGTGAGGAGATTTAAGACGGCCACAGACACAAGTCCTTAGGGCTCTGAATCCCAACCCCAGTGCTGTAATTGTTAACTCTTATGATAGAAATTTTTCAGAAGCAGGAAATCTCCAGTTTTTTGCATTCTTTACAGCACTGAGCAGTGTTTACAAATAAATACAAGCTTGTAGCTATGCAGGCTCAGCCAGCTGGAAAACCTTGCGGGGGACCTGTTGTCCTGCTTTAGGAGAAATCCAAGTAAGAGGGAGCAATCCAAGTGATAGGGAGACAGCTCTGAAGTGAGTTTGAGTTCCAGGTGGATCTCTGGACCTGTTCTGCAGCTGCTTTCAAGCAGGTGCTTTGGAATGCAGCCAGGGCCACAGGAGATGCATCATGGGGAGGACAAGCATGGACAGTACAGTGTCTCCTGCATCAGCAGATCCACAAATACCCTCTCTTATGGATTTTGTCCAGGAAAACACACTCTGTTGTTCTGTAAATGCCCCTCTGAGGGAACCACAACAGTATTTATTTGTTTTATTGTTATTCCTAGCCAAGTTTAGGTGCTGAGTACACATGTCCATGCCTGGCTTCTTCTGGTGCTGTCAGCTTTGGGAAGAGAACATCAAGCGCTTAATGCTGGGCTTTGCTGAGGTCTTAACACTGAATAAGAGTCCTCCCAGCACCATTAGGGCTGGTGTGCAAGGCTGGCACTGGCATGTCCCTGCTCTACCGGTTTTGTGCATAAAGAGAATATTCTGTTTTCCAGTCCTATCACCTTTTTATCATGGCTGCCACTGACAGAGTCACCTTGTAGGCTCCAGGCTCACATGCGATGAGCAATCTCTCCTGGAAGTCAAGGGGAGCCATCCTGCTGCCTCCAGAGCACGGCTTTCTGTCCTGCATGGGGAGAGTCAGGCTTATCCCCCGCCCAGCACCTAGAGCAAGATAACCCAGCAGGTGGTACTGACTGCACATCCATCATTTCAGAACTCTGGTGGGAGCATGTCCCATCCCATACAGCAACCTTCCCTTTGTTTATAATCTATCTAAGAGACAACAGCTATGGAAAAATAAAATGCTAAGGGAAAAAAGACTGCTTGGCACAGCTCAAATTTTAAGAGCTTGATTTGGCGAACTGTGTATCAGACTGTGATATACTTGTTCTTCATGTTCTTAGTCACTGTATTTACGTGAATACTAAAAGTACAACATGGCTTGGCTTCTCCTTCTCGCCCTCTTATCACAGCAGCCACAAGAGTTCCCAGAGCAGAGTTGGTTGCTGCTATTTTGGATGCGACACAGCTATAAAATTTTCATGCTCAATTATTGTTTTGGCAGGATGACAGCGTTTGCCTGCAGACTGCCTGGCAATTCTCTATTGTTCATTACTCAATAAAATCTGAGAGGAATCTCTTGATAGATACACCTCTAACCCAAAGGCCTCAAATTTGGGTTTTACTCTGCCAGATTTTCAAATTATATTGTAAACAGCAGGAATGTTAGAATATCTCAAAAAGGTCACTGAAATCTTTTACAACAGGGAGTCTTAGACTTTCTGACAAAAATACTACCAGCTGTCTTAAAATAGGTTCTTCCTCATTTATGCCTTACGTTGTCTGGTATACTTCAACACCATAAGAAAACTGATTATAAAATGAGATTGAGAGTCTGATTTCAACTCACAAGAGCAGAGAAATTCAGTGTTTGTGCTATTACTATTCAGAGCTAAAACTGCTCAAACTGATTATCCATGCTGGCATTTCAGCTTTAAAATTATCTTCCAAAAAGCAATGAGAAGCCCATTTTGTTCAGCACTATGTGCTGAATGCACTATTAGTCAGTGTGATGGCTTGGTCACGCATAGCTTTAAGGGCAGCTTTGAATGTTAGAAGAATGGAAGTTTGACTGCCAACCTGGGAATCTGCACACAGAGATAATAACCAGCCTTTTTCAACTTTCTCTTTCCTCAAAGTGCACCACAGCCTGCAGCTCTCACGTGGTACACTGGCGTGCACCTTGCAGTAACACCATCACAGAGCAAAGGAAGGGCAGAGAATTGCCAACAGTGGTCAGCTGAGCTGTGAGGATTTCCAATGCACTGGAAAACTTGGAAGATGCTGCTTTGATAGCTCATAGAGTAGCAAAGCTGGAACTGGGGGCAGCAGTGGACACTATTGACTGTTTCTGATGAATCTTGGCATTTGGTACAATGGCTTTTTATGGCTCACTTTCAGCAAAAGGTTTGAAATGGCTGAGTTACATCCAACTAAATGTCTGCAATCCGAAAACATAAACTGTACATAATACTTGTATTTCTAATATTATGAGGAGCCATTCCTTCTTAAGATCTAAGCTGTTTAAAAGCTCCCAACAAAAAGTCAAATAAACAAGTGTTGTCTTCTCAATAAAATAATTACAGAAGAAGTAGTTAGAGAGTAATAAACCCATTTATCTTTAAAGTGTCGAAATATCTGTGCCTATGCTTTTTTCTATAGGTCTCATCATTGTCCCTTGGTTTAGGCTAATGTAAAGTATTTTTTTTCCCATGAGTGCATCTATCTAACTGCTAGTTAATTTTCCAAATCCTCAGGTTTTAATAAAAGAGAAAAACCCCCAACCCAACCAAGTCTCTAACTTCTCAGCTTGAAAAAAATCCTCATAAATATATTAACATAGTAACTGTAGGTGTATCTGTGAGTCTACAGAGAGGCTGGAAGAGCAAGAGATAAGCTGTTCCCATTTTTAGCTGTGTAGGTGTTGGATGCCTGGTGACCATGACTGCAGCAACACCATTGCAAATTACTTCAGAGAAGAATGATTAGGGAGCACCACAGAGCTATGGAATGACTATATCTCACTGTTTTTTCTCACAAGAAAGGGGCAGGAACAGACATCTTTCTTGCATTTTTAATGGTCCTTCAATTTTGTGGTAAAGGGCAGAGGGGAAGAGATCTCAGTCTCCTATCTCTAACACTTTCCAGTTCCCAAACTGCAGCAAAGCATGTCTTCCATCATGCCAGACTGAAGCAGGGGGATGTACAAATGTATGGGGAAGAAAGTATCTCCCCCACAGCAATCTCTCTCAGCAAGCAGCAGAGAACAGCAGTGGATCAAGTCTGCAATTAATTCTGTTCTCAGGCATCTGTGAGAGAGATCACTGGAGAATCCAAGTATTTCCTACTGATTTACCTTCAGACACAAAGGCTATTACATGGAGACAGAGAATATTCTGTTCCCTGTAGCCATAATAGACAGCATGAGAAGCAACTTGCAGCAGGGGAATTTTGGGAAAGCAATCTGACAGCTATGTCCAGAAACTACCTGGATCTGGCAAGAAGGGGGGCATAGTCTGGGATGGAGAGGTGGACTAGATGAAGTCTCTGTCACCCCTATTCATGGTGATTCTCAGAAACCTTTTCTGCATTCTTCCACCACAAACTCATTAATCCTTACAATGTACAGTATGATGTGGAACAGCATCTCCTAAAGCCATCTCTGCTACTTTGGCCACAGTTGCAGAAGGGGAAATAGAGTCTTGTCCAATTATCTTGATGTTGGTGTTGTGAAAGTTTCCATAACATGCAATGAAGCCTGCTTGGTTAAGGGCCAGATGCTCCTTTGTCCTGACTTGAAGAGGAGAGGAGCAGAACCAGCCTGAGCTGAGCACAGGGGAAAGAAGAGGGGAAAAATGTCTCTGCAATGTAGTTTTGCAAAACGCCACAGAATTGCTGTGTCTTGAGTCCTGGGGGACAGGACTTGAGCAATGCAGTATGGTATATTCATCACAGAGTACCAAAAGCAAGATAAACAGCAAACACAGGACAGCTGGGAGGGCCAAAGCACTGATCAGTTGTAGCATCTGTACTACTGGGGGGTCTGGTTCCACCTCTGCTACTGGTGCCAAATAAGAGTACCAAGGGAATCACAGCAGCATGAAAACTGTGCCTGCTGCCAGAGAAAAGGGCTTGCTGAATTCTCTGCAATGAAGTTTCATGTTTTTTGCTGGACTTAGACATAAGAGTTATTAGTGTGAGACTCAAATGTGACTCTTATTTATTCAGGGTGTGCTTGCACTACTGTTAGTTCTTAAAAAGCATCTGTTTCAAATCCATTGGATTTGGGTCTTCTCAAATTATGTGATGCTTTCTGTGATGTAGTGGGTCTCCTACTGAAGCATCTTCTGTAAGAGAAATTAACTCAGGATGCTGGCATTATAAATCTCATCACTTAATGCACCTGGACAAGCACACACCTCAACTGCTGCTATGCCAACAGTCAAAAATCATCTCATGCTTTTAAATTATCAGAAAAGAAACTTGGAGTGTTATTTACCTGCAAAGAGGTTCTACAAGGTCCTTGTCAAGAAAATCATGATCTTTCTTTACTGCAGCAATGTCAATGGGAAACTGGGAGTCTGTAAAAGGAGACACATTATTAAGATGACCACTTGCTACTCAAGTGAAAATATGTTATCTACATCTAAATTGCTTTGCATGTGCTTGCTCACTGAAATCTAGTATGACCAATTTCACTCAGCTCTGGCTCCCTTCCAGCTATGTCTGTGACTCTTTCTTACACCGTTCTGGTTTTTTTTTTTTCTGTTAAAGGTATAGCTGAATGTCCACTGCATTACAGTGACAGCAGAAGTATTTCATTTTGGCCTTAAAAATACTTAACTGTTAGCTGTTCATTTTAGCACCTTGCACAATGGATGAGATCAGGGAATTACCACCACACTTATTTTACATGAAGGTTTTCCCTTCTCATTACAGTGGCTTAATGAGTTATTTGCTAGACAGACTTTGCCAAAGCCCCAGAAATGTTCTGTGCCTTTTGTTTTTAAAACAGATCCAAATAACAATGATTTCAGACAGAGGGTTACTCAAATAACAGACAAAAAACCCCCTCAAACTGAATTATAATCCCCAATATTAGCTAAAAAGCCAGAATAGTATGCTGGAAGCTGACATTTGCAATGAAAAGTGACACAGCTCTGTAACAGTGGGATGGGTTCCAGTGTTGTGGCTGCTCTCCAGACTGCTCTGCCATGCTTAGATACCTCAGCAGGACACTGGGACACAGGAACTTCAGCCAGCATTTTCAGACACTACTGCTCACACTGACATAATAGATGCCTGTGAAAAGCACCTTGTTTTTGGAGACATAGTCTGTCTAGAGCACATATTGACTGCATGGGAACTGTTGGAGCCCAGCACAGGTTGTTTTTTGGAGAGAACATCCTTTTGAGTTAAGCAGGCAGCAGGTGTTCCTTTCTCTGGAGGAGTCACTATGTGACATACTCTGAATACAAGGCAGACACAGAATACTGCTGGCTACCCAGGGACTGCTAGATTCATAATTGTGTCAGTTTTGGTCTGGCAGGCTTATTAGTCTTAGTTCCTTGCTGGATTTAACAGAGCCTGCCTGCCTCCTGTGGAGCCACCTGAGCATCTCTGAATGGTGCTCCTGTCCCCAGGCACCTGAGCAGCCCAACATGACCTGGGCCCTGATGGAGCTCAGCTGGCCACAGGGGTGTCCTCAGCATCCCCCTCCCTGCCATCCTCAGCCCCACACGAGGGGAGGGGTGGTGTCCGAGCTGATTCCCTGCAGACTTGGCTCTGACCCATGAGGCTCCTTGGGCCTCGTTCCATGAGTGGATCTGTGCTGCCTCCAGACTCATGCTGACCCTGGAAAGTGTCCAGAGATGTTTGGCAGAGCTGCCTTTTGGCTAATAAGCCCAAGTGGCCTGAGCTGGGTGTCTCTGGCAGGGAGAACATGCACTTTGGGAAAAACGAGGCTCAGCCACAGTTTCCCTCTCAGCACTGAGCTGGGAAGAGCAGGAAAAACTCAGCTCCAGTCCCCAAACTACTATGGAACACAGCAGCAGTGCAACCAAGCCCTGCCTTCGGGGACACTGCTTCCCTGGGCACAAACTTAGCACCTAGGAAGGGGACACCACCATTTGCACTGAGGTAGCACTGAACTTTTCTTGTCAGCTTTTATTACTTCGCAAATGTGAAGTGCAACTCAGATTATTCACTTTTGGTAACTCTGCAGAGTTTTCAGTCTTACTTTCAGCATGATTGAAATTTTCAATAATTTCTACTGTCTTTATTTCAGGCATGTTTCAGAAAATAAACTCATGTTTTTAGATATTTTGTAGTAATTTGTTTTAACCTTTGGGGTTTATACAAGCTATGTCCCCCCCCTTTTTTTTTAAACTTCCCATGGTTACAAGGGTAAGAATCTTACTTTTCTTCATGCACTGGTATGACTCCAGCAGCTGAGGCTTTGTGAAGCATCCAGCCATGGCCATAACTCAGTCAAATGTGCAGTTGGCTGACTGCAAGCTCTCCTGGCGAGGGCCCAGTGCACTTTCAGAACCGCACAAAGAGGAGAAAGAGCAACTTACCCTCATAGAACTGAGCATATTGGGGAAATCCAGCTGCACGTAACCAGTCACACGCTTCCTTTGCTTCGATTTCTGAGCAAAAAGAGGAAAGAGAAAACAGTTCACACTCTGTTATTTTGAATTAGAAGCTCTTTCAATTACAAAGAAATAACAAAGAAATTTGATAGGATGTATTTGCTGTTACAGTACTGTCATCACTCTGAATCACATTTTATAGCATCAGAAGAGAGTCCCTCTGAGAAACCTGCCTGTCTCCACAGGACCCTGGGGTGCACAAAGCCCCTTGGTAGCTGGGACCAAGAGTTAACCATCTCCCTGCAGCAGAAGTTGTTCAGCCAGGTTTGTGGCTCTGTGATCTACGCTCCCCCAAGGGTAAGTTGCTGGCAAGAGGTGAAGGTGGAGCAGGGTGAAAATGGGGTGACAGGGAGCAGCACTGCGTTCTTTCCTGTTCTGATGTTTCTTGAGGAGCAGAATGCCACATGAAATCCATGGAAAGCACTGCCAGGAAAACCCCAGTGCAGGTGTCATGATACTGAAGGGACAATTGCAGGGGCACCTCTATTCTTACCAAGGGCTCCATGGGCTCACATTCTGGAAAGCAGTGTGCTGGCTCCAGCTCTGCCCAGCACCTGCACTGCCTGCATGTGCAGCTGCTCCCAGACCAACCGGGGGAACAGCTGAAAACAGAGGCCCATCCACACAAAGGTGGGGTTCAGAGGAAACCTGGGAAACATCTCTTTGTGCTGTCCAAACCTAGATCAGGATCTACCACCTGAACAGTTTTGGTTTACAGCATCAAAGTCAAAGCACATATCTGCACCTCTTACATTTGCAAAGCACGAAGAAACAGAGTGGGCAGGTGTTAAAGAAAGTAGACATTTTATGTTGCTTATTAATCAACCTGAATGAACCAGTCAAAGGTTTTGGCACATTTGTGGCTGTAAAGTCTAGACAGCCATAATACAAAACCCTAACTATAAAGCAAACAATGGAACTGGAAGAAGATGATCAGGCTCAGTTGATCTTCTGCATATTTTGCCTTGCATGTGAAAAAAATTCCAGTTGTAAATCAGTTTTCTACTAAAATGCATTTTTTAGGTAAGACATGCTATTGTGAACTTTTGCCCATGAAATTCTGTTCAGATCACTCATTATACCCTTAATGACTTTACCCACTGAAGCTCACTATAAAATCTGCTTTGAACATAGTCTGCAGTGTGTGACCTGCACACCTTTCTGATCCCCTACAAAATGAATCACACTGGCAAATTTTGTAGCAGAAATCAAAATTCAGAATACAAGGTCTATGTATCAAAAGCTCAATATCCCAAAGACGATTAGACAGCCAGGAACAACTCCACAATGGTCACAATCATTAGCAGTGCTGAAAAGGATTTACCACCAGGTCTTCATTTGCTTTGACATTAGTTCATGTCAAGGCCAAAAAACAGAGTATGAAAGTACATTCAGTTCTTGACAGTGCACAAAAGAATAAGCAGCTCACATAAAACGTGGCTCTCACTACAGCACATCTGTGTGCTGAAAGCACATCTCTATTATGTTCCAGTTAGACTATTTCTATTAAATGCTTGGAAAAGAGACAAGTCTTTATATTATTTTTTTTCTTTTGCTTAATTCAATCTCATGAAACACAGACAAATCAATCCCATTTCAAAATGTATTTTACAACTCAGAACAGCTGTACGTACACTCTAGCTTCATCTGGCCTGGAAATACAACTGACAGAGGCTGTGGGTGATGGAGAATGCTACCATTTAATGCTCTTATACGCTTATCATATTTCAGTGTTTTTTTTGCAGTTGGCTGCTCAGAGGAGCTTGCTGAGAAATATTCTTGCAGCCCAAACAAGATCTAAAAAATCTCAGATTGCAATGGCTGAGTAATTATAGGGAATAAACAAGAAAGTAGATCTCACTCTTCTCTGAGGTTTTGGTTTTAGGTTTTTTGTGGTGTTTTTGGTTTGGTTTTTACTTCTTTTTTATGAGGTTGTTTGCAACACACTGTATTCAGTCAAATATAATTGACTGATTAACTTCTGCTTTCAAAACTTTGACTCTATATCCTCCATGAAGGCATTTCTGGGGAGTATTCTCATTTTCTGAATGGCTACCTCAGCCTTGAGTAGGATTTGCTAATCTTCCAGCCCACTGAGTTTCAAGACAAGTATCAGTTCCCAGTTCCCTCCCATATCTCTCTTTCTTGTCTTATCCAGAGAACAGCAGGAGGGCAGAAGTGCACCAGGCTGCTGGCACAGCCCGAAACAGGACTTTGCTCATACAAGTGTGTTCCTGCTGGCCAAGGGCACCTGTTCCAGTCATTCCACTCTTGGTCCCTCCTACAGTTTAGGTGAAAAGGCACAACAAAGGATTCACTCCTCAGCAGACATCAAAGGTGATTTCTACTATTTTGCCCTGGGCATGTAATCCAAGTTATAGTTCAGAATGCAATATAAATGCTTTCATTACTGCAGTGTTTGAACAATAATTTGACATGCTAAGTTTAACCTTCTCTTTTTGTGCTCATATCCTAATATTTGCTTTTTCTTACTTCATAGTGAAACATTAGTGAAGACTTCTTTGGGAAGAGATGTGCAGCACCAAAAAGACCTCAGTGGAGGTGTCAATGGAGGGTGGTACAAATACTTTTAGCTGTGTTGTCCCAGTTCTGTTCCCATTTCCAGGCTAGTACGGGGGTTGGATCCTGCTTCCAGCAGATGCACTGTCCTGGTGCAACATGGAAGGACTTGGAAACCCACATGTGTTCAGAGGTGGCACCAAGGCAGTTTGTCAACAGCACAGAGAAGGGCTGTCATGGTGAAAAGGGTGATTTCAGAGAGGACATGGCTCAAGGCTGGCAGGAGGCACTGTTCCTCCAGCTCCTACCAGAAGCCTGTGAGCACCACTGACCCACCATCAGCATCTCCCTTGGCAGGACCAAAAAGGCTGCTTGCCCCAGCACACCTGATGGTGGGTTTGTCCTTATGCACTACTGCTCTTTCTGCTCTGTGGCTGGAAAAAAAAAATTAGGCTAATTTGCCCACTGCTTTCCACCTGCTTGGGCATCAGTTAACAACAATCATTAATTATTAAGGCTAGATAATAATTCAGTCCCAAATATTGATAACTGTCAGTATGTCTCACAGGACTAGAATTCTAAGGAGTTTTTTTTTCAGTTTCTAGTTGAAGCTTGAAGAAAACAAATTTCTCTTTTCCATTTCATTTTTCTACTGGTAGTGAGTTATAATTCAGGGTAAAATGAGGAGAGAGGTTCAATCAGGAAATGTGACAAGTATTCAGGGCACAGCTGGGTCTTGGCTTTGAGTCTATCTTTAGTATTAAACAGGTTTGAGCTTGTCTCCCACAAATCGTGTGGGTGGCTCTGGCTGTTCTGGGGCAGAAATGGAGACAGTTGTTTGTCATCTCTCCTGCTCTTCCAACACTTTCTCTGATTCTTCCCAAACTGATTTGTTTCTGCCCAACACCAGACTAGCAGCCAGCTGCCTCTGAAGGGGACATCTTTGTCCTGCCTATCCAAAGCCAGCTGGCTGCTTCTCCTGCTTCCCTTTGTGCCATACTGGCTAACCCTTCAGAGACCCAGCTCAACCCCCTAAGCTGGTAGAAAACTAACCCTCCAAAAGTGGTGGGAATGGACTGTTGTTGGATTGGCAAACTGATTCAAATCCTCTAAGGGTTCTGTTTAATTTATGTTAGCTATGTTTTAACAAGCTCAAGGAAGTCAAACCAATGGAACAGTCCTTCCCTCATGAAGGGGCACAGGAGAACTAAAAAGTCTAAACAGTCTAAAAAGTTGTTTGGTGAACAGCTCTCTCAGGAGAAACTCATGTAAATAAATTAATTTTCTGGCTTGGAAGCTTATCACCATCTACAAATATCAATGCCTAGACCTAGTTACTATAGTCCTTTCCTTTTTCCTGTCTAGATATCATATTTCATCGTATTTCTGCCTTTTTCTTCGGTCTCCTGTTTTGGTGTTTCTCTCCTTTTTTAAAATTACATTTTTGTTTAAAATGCAGATGTCCCTTTGCACAATGCAGTGAAAGATTTAGCAACTAGAATAAATAAGGTACGTAATTACCCCATCTATTGTGTTTATGTCAACTTTATGTGATAACCTTTATTGTTCATCTTCTGTAACAAATCACTGTTAATGTTCACCTTAGTATTCCCCCTCTATTGCTCACCACTTAAATCTAATTTAGTATATTCACACAAAATATCTAGGGATGTTAGAGAAAATGATTAATCAATTAGTTGGAAAGAAGTGCATTTGACTGTGGAGCCACATCAGTGAGCAAGTGGTTAGTCTGGTTACGTCAACTTTTGGTCTTTGTCTTACTCTTTCCTGCAAGAGGAGGAAAACTGTTGGGATGAGTTTGTGCTGCATCTTCCAGAACAAAACTCTAGGCTACCTGGCATTCTAGGGTCAGTTTGGAGGCTCAGCTCAACCCAGAGTGGTAAAATGCCTTTTCCTCTCAGGAATTGCTGCAGAACTGTACAAAAGGTAAACCAGAGAATACTCCTGGGGAGGAAACACTGATGGAGTCTTAGACCTGAGGCATGCTCCAGGCAGCTGTAGGCACTCAGACAGCCCTGTCTCACAGGTCCTGCTACAACCCTTGTGTCCCATAAACCTGTCAAGCCACCAACAAGCAATGTCACCACCCTGAAGTCTCCCCAGAAGAGCGCTCGTGAAGGAACATGAGTTCTTTGGAGAAGTTCACTCAGGCTGAAGCTGCATGAGAACAGCTTTAGCAGGCTTCAGCTTCTTCTTGCAGCTCAGTCTGAGATACTGCAATGGATGCCATTACTCTCCTGGCTCTCTATCACAGTCTTTAGGATATTTATCTGTGTTACTCTTCTTATTTCAAAGATGGCAAATTAAAGCACTTCAGAAGTACATAAACAAGTTAGAGGTGAAGTTGATAGGAATTGGATGCCTGACACTTATCTGGCCATAAAAATAGGGTTATCCCACTCCTCAGTTACCCTTAGAAATCTAGTCTGGACAATCCAAATTCAAAATTTTGGACATGTAAATGCATCACTCTACCATCCCACAGCTACAACGTACCACTAAAGGCTGATAGGTTTCCATTAAGAGGCATTTGCAAAGCTTCTTCAGAGCTCTGAAATTAGAGTGTAAAGGTGCTAAATTGGAAAGAACATGAATATATTTGTAAATAGGAGAAAGGATGACTTTTCAACTCACATAGGAAATTCATGGCAAAACAAGGGCTCACATGTGAGCAACCTGGTCTAGTGAAAGGTGTCCCTGCCTACCCACTGTAGGGGGCTTGTAACCTTAAGGTCCCTTCTAACCACCACCATTATATGATTTTATGATTCCATGATCTACAGCTTGCAAGGAGCAGGTTAATACCTTAATTGCTGTATTATCATCTCACTTCACTAATGCAAGCGCTTGGTATAGAGCATGGAAAAATTAAAAACTTGTCATATTCCCTAAGGAAAAATCCCCATGCAATTTAATAAGGACAGATACAATTTTCAATAACCTTTCATGCTTTTAGGTAGAGGTTTAATGGCTTACCCCATTCCCATCCACTCTGTAGGACTTTTCCAGAATAATTCCAATAATAACGCAACAGCAATTGTACCATGCAGCTGTAAAATTACCATTTATATTACAAATATATAATAAATAAAATAAACCATAAGCATACAATGAATTCATATGTTTTACTGCACTATGGTGCACACGCATCAATAAATCCTGATAATAAGGTTTTCAAAAGTGGAATTTCATTGGAATTATTTTATATCATGCCATATAATTAGTGTTAGAGACAAGGTTATGTTTTGCAAGGAAGGGACAAATAAAACTGTCAAAGTGTTATTTTAATAGTCCTAAACCTTTCATGGAATATTGTGGTACTAGTAATATTATAATAAAATACGGACCTTTTAAACTACTGTGGCTGAATATAATTTAAATGTCAATAGAAAAAGATCTTTCATGAGTAGTTCCTTTATGTGTAATTCTTTACCCTTGGTGAGTAATAGTCAAATGTGTCCATTCATGCTCTGACTTCTTAGAGAGGTCGAAAGTGAGAAGCCTGATTATTTATGAACATGAAAAAAAATAAATCTTGTATGCTGAGAGATTTAAAGAGTGTGACTGTTTACCTTGGAGAGCAGATGAATAAGGAAGGGTTATGCTAAAATGGTATAAAATCAGGGGTAATACAAAAATAGGAAATTGGGAACTACTGTTCACAGCACAAAAGCAGGGAGATTAATAAAAAAGAGGGAATAAAAAAGAAGGAAGGCAATCTGAACTGACATTGCCACATGACACTGGTATCAGGAGATGAGTTGGAGTTGGAACTTTATCTAACTACACACTGCTACCACCACAGATTTGGAGAAGAATTCTCCAGAAAGGAATAAATGAAACCAAGCTAAAGGCAGTGTTATGAAAAGGCTTTTTCCTGGTTAGATGATCAGCTTATCCAGCTTTTCCTTCTGAGCTACTGACACTTCTCTTACTCATACATAGTCTGGGACTGTATAAAATGTTTCTTTCAATGACCACAACAATTGTTTTGTTCTCTACTACAACCAAATTCTGTACAGGCCATCTGGGAGAATTCTCATCAGCCTTCTATCTTCAGCAAGGCTGCACTTCCCAAGAAAAAACAGGTGTGTTATTCCAGCAATGACTTAGGAAGCTACGTCTCCCTTCAGCAAAAGCATTATGCTGAATTCCTTTCCCAAATTAATGGGATACTGGTAAAACTAGTAGATCTGAGTTTTATACCAGGTTCATCAAGCACAGAACTTTTCAGGTCTGGGAACAGTGTCTGTATTTGAATTTTTTACATCTAGGTATCATCAGAGCTAGAGGTACAAGGCAATGAGTTTCCTCATGCAAACAGCAACAGGGAAATCAGAGTTTGCAGTGCAGGAGAGACCTTTGTGCAATGTGCTACACTCCACACACTCAGGCTGAGAGGTGACTTGCAGGAACCACCAAAGCAGCCAGCACACCAAGACAGCAGGCATGCAGGGACACACTGAAGAACTTAGGAGCAGGAATTGTCCTGAGGGACTCCTTCTTCAGAGCAATTAGCCACTCTATCAGGCAGCCATTACTGTTCCTGAAAGTCTATCATAAAATCGACTCCCTGGGGAATTCTCCCATTATATAGACTTCCAAGGGAACTCCTGGTAACGGGTGTACAGCACAATCAGGCATCTGAACATAAGAATGCAATGAGATTTCAACACCAAGTGGTTTAAACATTTGTTTCAGACATAGCATTAATAATACTGCAAAGATGTTTAACAGACCTAACCAATGCTGAAAATCCCATCCATGTGATATGGTTCAGTAATGTGAGGAAAAAAAAAGAGATTCGGGTCTTCATTTGAGTGTCTTCTTGAGATTTTTGGTTGCTCCTCATCATCATCATAATTCCTATTTACTGCAGGTTTCCTTTTCTCCTTTCCTTTCCACGTCTTCCACTGTGAAGCCACTTTAACTTTCTGTCATTCATTTCTCTGACATCTTTGCTACCCACTGTCCCACATGTCCACTCAGTTTATTCAACCTTACTTCATGCTAGTTTGTTTCCCATTTTTTGTCATCATCCTTACAAATTCCTGAAGTAGGATTTTAAATCCCTCCTAACCCAAAAAATCTCTCTCTATCTTCAAGCATCACTTCAAAGCCACTTTTCTTAGCTTACAATTGATTTGTACAATGCAGCACTTTGTGATGACACCAATAAAACAATAGCTTGCAACCCACATCTCATCTTGAGGCCCTTTAAACAGTTATAAAAACTGAAGAGAAAGTTATATATAGGGATCACTTCATCCCTGGGTGAAATGCAGCTGCATTAGGATGAAATGTGGCAGCTGCACAAAAGAATGCTGCAGCAGTTTATGACAAGAAACAAAGAGAATACTTTACCCAGCTGAAACCACTAACAGGATTTATGAGTTAGAATAAATTTGCATTATATATATATATATATATATATATCTCGAGAGCTGACAAGGACATCAGGCTCTCCTCCCTTTAGTCCTAAGAAAAATACTCTGGTATTACTAATGGACAAAAGTGATTAAGAACTTGGTTCCTTTCACATCCTCCTCCTTCTCCATTAGGATTTATATTCTTTTTCTTGCCTTCTGACAGCCCCCATGAGTCTTGGCTTCCTATAGACTTGGAGGACTGGATACCACCCACCCATTTTTCAGTACAACACTGCCCATCCCACCTATTTGGCCTGTCATTTGAAAGCTGAGAACTGCTGACTTGAGAATTAACAGAGCTCTTATACATGAGCACTGTATGCCCACTGAAAAATGTGTTGGGATAATGGTCTGGAAAATGTGAGTCTTTAGGGACTCTAATATAAAGTATATAGTATTTTTAATGTGGAAGAAACACTATCTAATAGATAGAGAAGAGGTAACAATCTCATCCCTTGGGATCGACTTCAAAACTTCTGGTGACTCCTAGAGTCACTATGAGTTAAATTTTGAAAGCAGACTCTTCTTTTACAAGTTTCTGGCTTTGGATTCCCGAGCTAAGAGATCTAGGCAGCGTCTAAACTTCCATGTATTATGGACCAAAGGGTGGCCTGAAGATTGGAACAGCTGCTGAGCTCACACTGAAAAGGGAAATACTGCGTCCAGCTGGTATTTTGAAAACTTCTTGCTCCCTGGATGTGTTATAAAGAGATTTTTGCAATGTGCCATTCCTAGTCCAATACCTCCAGACATCACCAATAAGTAGTCAGTGAAACTGCAGCTATATGTATCTATTCATGCTGTATATGTCTGTTATATATTCTTGTCATGTATCTTCTACTGAATCACTATTGTTGAGGAGTGAAAAGCCAAAAGACTACAAAGCAGCTTTGCAGAAATCAGCCTGGGTGCCTGGTGGGCACCAAGAGAACACAAAGCAGCCGCGTGCCCTTCTGCCAAGGAAGGCAGGCAGCACCCTGGGCTGCACAAGGAGGGGTGACAGCAGGTGAAGGGAGGTGATTCTTCCCCTCTTCTGACCACTGGTGAGGCCACATCTGGTGCGCTGCATCCAGTTATGGGCTCCTCAGTAAAATACAGATTCACTGGAGTGAGTCCAGCACAGGGCTACAAAGACAATGAAGGGCCTGGAGCATCTGAGAGATGAAGAAAGGCTTGAGAGAGCTGTGACTGCTCAGCATGGGAAAGAGAAGCCTCGGTGGAACCTCATCTGTAAGGATAAATATCTCAAGGGAGGGTGCAAAGAGGGCAGAGCCAGGATGTTCTCAGTGGTGCCCAGTGACAGGCAATGGGCACACACTGACACACAGAAGAAGGCTCTGTACATCTTCAAAGACTTATTTCCTGTAAGGGTAACTAAGCACTGGTACATGTTCCTCAGGGAGCTGGTGGAGGCTTCATCCTTGGAGATATTCAAAAGCCACCTGGACACAGCTGGCTACAGACGGCCTTGCTTGAGCAATTGGGTTGGACAAGATGACCTCCAGATGTGCTTTCCTACCTCAACCATTCAGTGAGTCTGACTATTTCAAGAAGTATGTAAAAATAACCCTGAACTGACCCAACAGTAAGGAGGAAGATATCTCTACCAGCAACATCATACTTTCCTTAGTAAAGAATTTCAGATGAAGACTCACTGTAAGCTCCTCTACACCTCTTTTCATCTTGAGGAAAACTAGCACTATTGATTTTTGAATCCAGAAAGTCACCGGAAGGGCAAGAACAATGCCAAGGAGAGGAACAGCCAATAGGAAGTATATATATTTCAATTCCAACTGTGCCACTACTGGAAACTTGCCATAACTTTATATTTGGAATTATAAGTGTTATTATCTTTGTAGCTGAACCAACTCTTTTATTGGATTGCTAATACTTTAATCACTAGAGCAGTAAATTCTTCAATCTGTACACAAGGTATGATTCTTCACTGCACATAAAGTGCCCAAGGTGTTTTGTCTGGTGCTCTGCCCTTGAGATCTGGTTTGAATTTGGACGCAGCAGATGGACCCCACTACATGTAGCTTGCAGCCACACTCTGTCCTTACAAGGTTTTGAAAAATGTCATCTCTTGCAAGGCAAGGGGAGACTTCCAGACAGCCTGAACTCAAGCAGCATACAAGATGTCTCTGGAGTGCCCTGACATTCAGAGGGCTCCCAAGAGGATGTAGTGCTGGTCTGACCATTAGTTTTGACTCTCATGTGTATTCATAACTCCAATTAAATGCAAAGATTTAATGTCCCTGGAAATCAGGGTTTTCAAGCTCAGTATCCTAAACTAGAGGTCAAGTTTCAGGCTTCAATGCCTTGCTTAGATTTTCCACAGTACTCAACGTGGTTTGCATGTGTGCAATACTGAAGTTAATTGGTCAGACAGTAATTGGAGCTCGGCAGATGAAAGGCACTATGGAATGCAGAGAATGCTTCATGTTATAATTTGAATGAAAATATAAACAATACCCCAAAAGACAGATGTTGTCATCATAAACTTTCTCTCTGAATTATGCAGATAAGTAGAACAAAATGTAATTCCTTATCAACATATTAATTATTCTTTGATTATGCCCTTCATGTTCTGGAGATGTTCAAATTACATACAGGCAATCAGATATACATCAGAGAAACTCTACCCATCTGAGGTGGTCTTCATGCTGTGAATCTATATTAAACACTGAACATTAATATTAAAGTAACTCCCCTTGGAGATAATACTTTGATGTATTAATAAAAAAGACTTCGCAGTTCTTGTTTATCATGAATTAAGATTAAAACACTTTCTTTTGCAGTTCTGTGTGAGATGAGTAATTTGAGCAGAGTTCAAATATTCCAAACTGAGGTCCAAATCCATGTCTGCAATGCAGAGTGCTGAGCTCTACCCTGGTGTTATCAGTGTTATCTGCTGTTATCAGCCGATTAACACTACAAGCAGATCTGTTTTTAGATCCCACTGTTTCCTTATTACCTCTTTTCATGCAAGGGCCTACAGAGAAAGATGTCCTGTGTATTACTTCCGAAAAAGAACCCCAAACAGCAGATGGTGACTTTTTCACACATTGTGTAAGAAACTGTCATCTACTTAAAATCCAGGAGCAGGAGGGCTGACGTTATCCTGAAAGCACAGACAAGACCTGTACCTACAAACCCAGCTGTCTTTTTCTGATTCACAACCATACCACTATTGTTGCCATTGAAGTATATCAACATTATTAACATCTTATCATGCCTCAAGACTGTAGTGAAAATTCATTTACAAAATGAAGGGTAACTTTATTTGTGGATAGCTACTGTTTTATTATGATTATTTGTGAGAGGATCAAACACCCATATCTGTTTATTGCTTTATTCCAGCTGCTATTTTCTGTAAGAACATTACTAAAAAAAGCTACCATGATGTCTTTTATGACTCTATGAGGAAATGAAAAATCAGTAAATTAATCCTCCGTGCAAATCATTATTTTCTTTTGTTGGACATTCTGAACTTGGAATACCTTCCTTTTTGGAGCTGGATTGATCCTGTGGCAGTGCCAGATGTGATGTGGAAAGCTGGCTCTGCCATGAGCAGGGGTTGGGCCAGATGACCTCCATTGTTTGATGGTTCAACTAACTTTTTAAATTATTTCAGTGATGAAAGAAATAACATATGCTTATGGGAAGATGTTATTGTGAACTAAATTTTACCCTTTGCTTTGACTATGCAGTGCCGTAAGAACAGTGGAGTCACACCAGTGGGTGTTTCAGCGTGATCTAGTCCAGAGCCACTAATTACATGGCTGTGTGCTGATCTTTGTAGAATCATGAGAAAAAACAAAGAGATTAAAGGAAACAATTACTCACCTACTAAAAAAAGAACATCTTTCCTCACTCTGTTTTCACAAAAGCACCCATTTTTACGAAAGTGCCTTTCAAACAATTTTCTCTAACATGTAAACAGTACTAACGTGGGAAAGTCAAATTAAGGTTCTTTTTTAGAGAACAGTGGAGCTACTGCTCAGACAGCTGTTCAGTTTCCATCATCCATCATGTAATGGAAATTTTATTTAATTTTACTGAATAGATACAGATTACTTTCAATATCCAGGGCCAGAGTTTTAAGGATATTTAAATTTCTAAACTGCTAGGATGCAGATTTTCAAAGATGTTCAAAGCATTTAACTCTCATTTACCTCTTCAAGCACACTGGATTATGATTTACCCAGTCCTGTCTTCTCCTACCAGGTGGCTGCAGACATTTTTGCGTACTCCACACATACACATCTAAATGTTTTTTGAACAACCAAAGGGATGATACAGAAGCAGCAGTATTACCAATGAACTCAAACGTTTTGGACATGTGAACTAACAAACTCTCATGATTTTTCTTCACACAAATAATTAGATTTTTTTTTGTTCATTCCCCTTTACAACGAAAGCTGCAGTCCATATGGTTGCAGAGCAATACACAGAAAACAGGCTAAAACAATTTTTACATGATAGCTGTTCACAAACATTTATTCATTCATACTGGAGGAAATAAGGAACAGACAACTTGGCTATGATGGTACCGTTATTATTTTTAGCCTTTTGGCTGGAGCCCTTAGTTTTCTTTCCATACGTTTTTAAATAGAAGGCTGTGGGGGTTTTACGTGCTCCTCCAAGAAGAGAACAGATTTTTAATGTAGCAAAAAATACTGATTTTCCATTCTGCAGCTCACCTAGGCCTGTTTCCATCTAATAAGCCATTGTACAAAATAACTGTTTCCTATAACAGGAAATTCTGCTATGGCAGAAGTATCACTGGGTCTCCATAGTACTGACACTTCTCATTTCCTTACCCCTGTTACAATGCAGAGCCAACAGGAGCCAGGTTTGTAGGAACCCTGTAATTACTTGACAATAATCACTGCCAGCAATGAAGCAGAGTTAGCAAAGAGATAATTAGCACACCACCCAGGACTAACAACTCTCTACACTTTTCCCCTCTTATTTTTAGCAACAAGCAGGAAAGACATAAATTGCTCTTTTATCAAATAGCATGAAAGAGCTTAGATAAGTTAGATGTTTGCAGTTATCACTTTATAAAGCCAGACCCTGGCCTTCAGCTATGTTCCATATATTAGCCTGGAAAGAGACAACAGGGAGGCTGGAGACCTACCAGTGCTTGCTCCCTGCCGGTGCCAGAGTGTGGATCTGTGGAGTACCTGTCAGGAGACACCAAAGCCACCAAAGAAGGACAAGCCTCCTATTTTCATCTCAGTGTCTCCTGTTGGGTAACAGGAGGGAATACAGAAGGGTTGGCTCTGCAAATGTCAGTGAAATACAGAGCCTGTCACTTTTTAACTTGCTGGATGAATTTCAACTATTTCTTAATCTTCCCATAGTTAATGGGAAGTCACTTGGTTAGTGTCAGTTGCCATCTCATGGATGGAGTCCCTTTGCTCTGACTGCTGAAGAGCACATTCCCACTCGTCTGAATCATGACTGGCCTGACTGTGGGCAAAGATGGTTTGGTCTCTAGACAGTTCTAGCAGCTAGATATTTGGAAAGTAAATGACTAATCCCTTGCCCAGCTAGACTTTCGGTGGGAAATGAGACACATCACTTAACGCTTACACTTCAGTTTAAAAATGGAAAAATTATTCTTCCCTCCTAAAGAAGCAAAATTGTTAGACTAAATATGCTGAAGCATTTATTATGCTAAAAATATGGTCCAAATCCATAAGGGCCACATAGAATACCTTGCATGAGCTTGTCTTCTTTTACCACTTTAACAAACCAGTGGCCTCTTAAACTGGAGATTTTTTTTTTGTATTCTGCCCACAGACAGAAACAAAACACTTGCTTTTCCAGCAGATATTACCCAGAGTCAGAAGTTGCCTTAAGCCATGACCTGATTCTGTATCAATTAGAGAGCATTCATCAGGAGATCAATGAATATAAATCCATGCTATAATTTAAGGTCAGTTTAGTCCAAGAGAGAGGCCAGCAAAGGAAAAATAAACAAATAAAGACCGTGGGTTTTTATAAAAAGCTGAGAAGAGTGCTGAAGTGCATACTTGAAATATTTCCTCTGAACTCCACAGTGTGGCTGGCACACCACGGGTTCAACACTTGATGCCTGTTCCACGTGTGCTACGTGGATGCACCAAGCCTGCACACACACACTTGCCAAGCAGAGTGACAGAGGTAATGTGACTATTTCTGAAAAATGAAGTGTTTATGGCTTGCTCAGTTTCAGAGTATGTTTCATAATCTTCAACACTCACAACGTGCCACTCATGGGCTTGCAACATATTCCTTCTGAACAGAAGCTACTTTGTGCTCATCACTGAAGAAGCATGTGCTGTGCAAGTGCCATACTGTATTTTGGCAGTAGCTGTTAGAAGTAAATTTACAGAGGATTAAGGAGATGGAAGGCAGCATGCCTCACTCTGTAATTCTGCAAAGCATTAAAACACCCTGTTTAAAGAAGAGATGAGAGATGGCTGCTATTCAAAATCTTGGGGCCTGAGGTTCACTTTGTTTTGACCCAATTTGCATTCGGTCCTGGAGAAGTCTCTGAACAACAACAGCTGCCCTTGCCCTGAAGGAGTGCATGAGGACACATCCCTCCTTTGGAAGTCACCTTGAGTGCAAGGTGGGAGCTGTCCCCAGGGGCCCAGAGCCACTCAGACCTGCTCCACAGGGAAGCTCCTGCCAGCTGCTATGCTGCCCCTGGGATCAGCCCTTCCCCATCTCCAGATGTGCTCCATGAAGTACAGGATTCCAGGGCTGCCCTGGGTTTATGTCCTCTCGAGGCTGGAAGAATGAAAGTATGTGCTGAGGACATGAGACATTTTTGGCTGTCCAGAGCTACAATAATACAGATATGCAGATATGCAGATAAACACAAAGATTGAAATTTGGTTGTGTATGCTTTGAAGGAAACTTTTTTTTTCAAGCGTATTCTTCTAGACTTGACCTTGGTCTGCACTTTTGAGAATCTGACATTTCTTGATGGTTTATTTCACTTTCAGATTTTGGCAGGGTCTAGCCTTAGATATGCCAGAAGTATGATGAGATAAGTTATTCTCCAGACAGAAACAGAAGCAGAAAGCAGGCAGCTGCCTACGAAAGATGGACTCTCCTACAGATTTTACCATAAAAAAAATGCCCCGTTCAATTTTTGAAAGGAGAAGACAAAATCTGAATATGAAATCTCAGCTAAAATGGCACTTAAAGACAGCTAATAACCGCCTTTGAGCCCACATGTTGCTCTGAAACCATTGGTTGAAACTGAAGACATGATTAAAGTATTTTGATTTAGGAGATAGGCTATGTTTGGCAGGGAGTGTTGGTGTTTTAAAGTTTCTCATTATGTTTTTCCTGATGCTTTGCCTTTTGCAGTGGTTTTTCACACTGTAATGGTAGTTAGAAACCCATTAGCCACAGTATTCTGTGGCCATGGCATTAGGCTCTGAAAGCTTACTTATTGCTAAGGAATAGCACTGATGTACTGAAAATTACAGTTCTGTATTTTCTGGTACAGCTTCATCTTTAAGGACAAACAATAACCCAAACAAATCAGCTTGGAAGCCGCTGCTTAACCTGCACTGGAGGATGTGCAGGGAAGGCAACACTGGCAAAAGTTGAAAATTATAATTGTGATGCTTCACTGGCTGACGCTGATTTTGGGAAGAGAGCTGGGGCTTTCATTAATCTTTCCATAACTCCAAGCCAAAGCCAGTCTGAGGTTGCTAAAAGTAGCCTCAAAACTGAGACTACAAAGCTCCTATTTCTTAGATGTATTTCAAAGAATTTCCTTAATTCGTTGTTTACCAATGTGGCCTTTCCTCATTGGGGTAGAAAAACATAATGAATGCTTATCACCTGCAAGCTCAAATCCCACTGGAAAGCTCTTTTTCAGGAAAATGTTATTGTGGTGAGGACTTTCAGGGAGTGTTGAAGTTTTAAAGTTTCTCATGATGTTTAGCATTTTTCTTCTAAATGAACAGGAAAAAACTCATCTGGCTCTCATTTGAATTCTCAATAGACTTTAGAGAGGAAATTCCAACCAGAGCTGTATTCCTACACCTAAAATCTACATGGGAATGAAGCAGCATGCTTGTTCCAATCCAACAGCAGCCAGAAGCAGCAGAGCTGGCTCAGTGGCACATTCACATGTTCCACACAGTAATGGTCTCAGAAGAGGGGCTGGTTTTATAAAACAGCCTTCAATAGGTCATGTCAGAAGTTCAATATTTAGATGACCTGCCTTCCATCATGCTTATTAACATGGGGATTTTTGGAGATAAAGAATGAAAATCATCTCACCTATCTGCAACTGCATTGGAACTATTAATCCTAGGTGCTACTGAAGGCTAGGGAGAGAAGGAAGTACTTCCTTTAAAATATTTCTCTTAATGTGTGAAAGAGGTGAAATGGCTTGTGCACAGAAAGAGCTCATTCTTCTCTATGGTCTACACAGAAAATATGGGATGTACAGGCAGATAAAGCAAAAGACATTTCCAGTGTGATTCTTCTTTGAGGCACATCCCACTAATGTATGGCGTGACTTAAGGTCCCTAATTTCACTTATTTGCACCTGATAGTCACCATTTGCAGTGGTGGTGTAGTGATCTGTATCCATGTTTGCAATGGGATTTGAGATTTATGTAGGAACATTCCTGTGTAGGTGCTCTGTGTTTACCACAAACAGCATGTATTTCCCACACAAAGCATATCATAGGATTAGCTACCTGACCTCAAAATCCACTAATCTGAAACATAAACAACCGAGTAAGCACTTATGTTGTTCACCCCCTAATCACCACAATGCCTCATTGATGAACAATTCATCTGCTGGATTTCATATATATCTCTATGTATATATTCCATATATGTGTCAGTATACATGTGTTATATGTATGTCTCACTAGAATTAAGCTCCAATTATCAAGATTCCCCCGTTGCAGTTGATACTATACATTCTTGGTACCCAGGTTTTCTTAATTGTTTTATAACATAAAGTATCTGAAGCTTATAAACAACTCCCTGCACTTTAGACTTTGCCAGAAAAAAATGCTTTTCTTTCCCTGAATATGTGGGCAGCCTCTGGACAAAGACGTTAGCTCAAAGCACAGGGCTGGTTCCAAGTTAAAATCAGGTTGAGGGCAGGCCTTCCCAGACAGCAGGGTAGGCATCTCCACTTTCCAGCTCCCAAAGAGCCCTGTTCCTAGTTCTCCCCAGACATAACAAGGGAGCTGATTGCTCAGTGCACAACAGGGACTAATGTGAGAATGTGATCCTGGCAGAGCCTCAGTAGAAGATTCTTGTAATTGATGTGAAGACAATATAACTGATTTGTAGACACATCACTCTGCACCATGCCTGCTGTATCAGCTTCCCAAAACTGTTGCTGATTGCCTTCTTCCCCAAGCATTTTCTTCTCTCTCAGTTTTGAAACTCTGGGAAGAACAAGCAATTTGTTTGTGCCATGCCTATTTGGCATGCTGCGCTGCACTCTTACACAAATAAACAGGGAACACGATGTAACACCACAGCAGCAGATTTAACTAAGATCCAATTGTGCTTGGTGCCATCTGAATATGGGAAGAATGTTCCCTTAAATGAAAAATCTTCAACAGAAAAACAAGTTCACCCTTCACAAGTATGTACCATAACATGGGACAATACACCATCTTTGACTTATGATTTCATCAGAGAGTAATTGGCTTGTTGGAGCATTTCTCCTCCAATAAGCAGCATTGCTCTCTATTGTTCCTCTGCACAGATCTGGATTTGGGGTGTCTTTTAGAGCCAGTATGAAGTCAGTCTTTGCTAGAAAGTGGTAGCCTGTCCAAAATCACCTCTCAAATAAGTTACCTTTGGCTGAACCACCACTGTTTCGATGCTGGAGGCTACTGGCTCTTGAATAATATTATGAGATTGTAAGCAACTAGAACAAATAGTTTATATTTCGAGGTGCGATTTATGAATTTAACTGACTTTTACTGAGTTCCTCACACCAAGAGCTCAGTGAAAGCCTGAGTAAATGCTCTGACTTGAAACACAAATCATCTAAAAAATTAATGATGAGTTATTTTCCCAAAAGTCTTAAGGACAAACACATTTCCAGGGCCTCTGAAAAGGAAATACCTCAGGGAGAATATTGTTATTAGGTGACACTGAGCAAATGCTTAAGCAGGAGTGATTGAAGCAGACTGTGTACCCTAAGAATTTAATGAGCAGCTTGAAGGAGTTGATGGCCTGCGGCACAGCCTCAGGTCATTAAATCTCAAATGGTTATTAATCCCTAGGAAATGCTTTCTGTCAAGGTCATTAGTGCTATTATACAGTGGAAACTGAGGGTGTATCAAGAAATTAGCATATAGCCTGTTTGCAGGAAAAATGTTCTCAGAGAGCATGGGCAGGTCATTTCCAGGAGGATGCTGCAGTGTCCACAAGCCACCTGGCTTGGCTGAACTTCCATGTACCTCTCTGCACCACTTCTAAGCTGAGCTGCTCTTTTGCAGAGTTTACAGGAACTTTACCATGCACTGAGCACTTGAATTAGCAGTCTGGCATAACTCCAAGGGTTAACATTAGCTGAAATCCCTCCTACTTAGCATATGATTTTAGGTTGGAGTCCTGCCCTACTGTTGTTTCTTCGAATAAATCCAGGAAATCTGATTCATTTGATGTGTACACTAGCGACCATAGCATTTCACCAAAGGCAGAAACTGTAAAGGTGTTGGATCACTGTCCTTTTCTCAGAATTTCCTAGGATAAAGGAAACTTCACTGCCTTCAAGCAGAAATACCTGAAACCAGAACAAATATATCAATTGGCACTTGTGGGCTTAAGGCCAAGACACTGATCAGCAGGCAGGGAAGGGCAGGAGGTGGTGAGATCCCAGTCTGGGGTTTCCCTCTTGGATCCCATCTCTGCATGGGGCACCTTGTGAACAAAGCCTCAGTTTTACAGTCACTGCTATCACCTTCCCATATAAGCATGGAAAGTGACTTTTTAAAAACAGAGTCTAGAGTTCAGGTAGTTATTTGATCAATTTTATGTAGCTAAAACAATGATTGAGTGTCAGATTTACTGATTTTTTTTCCCGAATTCTGATGCTGGTCTGTGATTTGATTCTGGCAAACCAAATCCTATTATTCTGTTAAACTGTCTTTGTGAATCAGACACTGAAATTATATCTACTACCGTGGTTATTCTGAATTTTGAATTACATTTATTTACACGTGACCTGGAGATCTTCTACACTATAACTATTGTATTATAATGATCAATGCTTGACTTTTAAGGTAATACAAGAGATTGCAATTACCAAAATCTCCCCCTTCTGCTCTAAACTAAGCAGAAAACCCAGAGAATTGTTACATAGTTGAATCATTTTGATTACATCCTGAGGACGATTTAGCACCCCAATTACACAGCTGTCAAAATTAAGTGAAGAGATCTTTCTTTATTAAAGACCCTGAGGAGATTTAGAAAGCAACAGCATATTATACTAAATAAAGAGAAAGAACAAAAGGACATCATGATCTATTTAATTCTTCTGACAATGTCTGCATTAACTGATCAATGCCTAGACATGCATTGCTATTTACTGTTTGATTAAGTGTCCTCACATTCACTGGCATCAGCTAATGCATCCTTGCTAAATGGAATTTATGCAAATGTTATTTCAACTACACATTTCTACATAGGTATCAGGAAGCTGAGGGCAAATTCACTCTTTTTCTTTTGTTTGTCTGATTGCTTTCTTGAGAGATATTCATTGAATGGAATTGGTAAATTATTGAAGTACAGAAAACTACTTTCACAATGATATTAAGGAAAAAAAATGCCCTTGTAGGACATGACTTCATGTTTTTTGCATGTACTGGGTCCTTGATTTTGTTAAGCATATCACAGATATGTTTGAGTACTGATATTGTAAGAAATGAAGTTTCACTTTAAAAATGTAAAAGATGAAATTGCACATTAAAAATACAACTATAGCAGAATATTTTTAGAAGGAAACTTTTGCTTAATTTAAATGTTAGACATCATTCCAAATACCTTAAAAAGAACTGCATACATATCACAGTAAAGAAAATTTTATTTGGCACTACTGGCTTAGACATGGCTGTGAAGCCATAAATCAGATAAAGTATGTATTTGGACACTAAATTATTTTGAGACTTGGAAAATTCCAGTAATGCTATATTTTTACAGCAGTATATTCCTGTAACCTAGATTACAATCAAAGGATATATGTAAAGTAATTTTCTTCTGAGGAAAAGATAAATTTAAAGTCCTGTTGTAAGGGGTCCAACAGTGCAGTTTCACACTGTCTTAAGGAATAAGCATGTTCTTCTGATGAAAATTTTCAATAGATTTTTGAAAAAATCTGCACCTAAATGTGTCTAACATTTATTTCCATGCTTGCTTTGCTGGATTGTGCCATAAGGCATGCATTGTACTATTTATGTAAGAAACAGATCAGAAAAAGAACCACACATTCTTCAGCTCTCCTGTATTTTCAACAAAATACAGAATTCCTTACTGCTGGGCTCCTTTTTGGTTTTATTTTCACAAGTATCTTTTCCTTCTGACTCTCCAACTGTGTTTTTTATTGTCTTAGTTTTCACAGCTATCCCACTAATGCTCAGGATACTTCAGTGAGTCTCTGTCAAATTTCATTCCTCCATGTGCTCTGTCACTGAATTTAGGAAAATGTTGAACTCCACTGCCTGTCAGGGCAGTCACATTCTCTTCACTGGATCTTATGCAAACACAGAGTAAGGAATAACTTGATAATGCCACCATCTGACTCATGTACTGGGACTGATAATAACTGCAGCCACATCCTGCAGAATGACCAGTCTGAAAAACAATAAAGAGAGTTGGCTTTTTCTCTTCCCAAGGATGGCCATGCTAAATTTTATTTTAAAAAGACTTCATCTAAGAAGATGAAATAAACCATGGAAAATAAGGCCAAAGTGGAGAGTGAAAGTTCATCTAATCCACTCTCTGTCAAAACCTGCAGGACTAATATTTACTCTTCCTTAGAGGAATCCTGGATTCAGGACAATTTCTGAGATACACCTGACTAAACAGGTTGCTTTGGTCTCAGACCAGCTAGGTGGCAAATTTACAGCTCTTTGCCGAAGTTGATGTTTTGATGATACAGTTCCAGCTCTGTTCTCAGGAGGAGACATTAACTTGAGCAGTGTGTGCCTGGAAGGCAGTGTTTACTTTTCCAGACCTTGCACTGAACTACCTCTGGATTGCCACACCTGTAGCAGAAACCCCATAAACTTCTCTTCTTTTCTTGCAAGCAGTATCTTATATTCCTGCCATGCAGGCATCTCAGCACCATTTGCACCCCTGCTCACAGAAATAGTGCCATTTCAGGCAATGCTGCTTTCCATGGTGTGTAAGGGCTGCTGGATGATAACCTCACCTGCAGTGCTCAGACTGGTTAACCCTCACTTCTTCGGATGAACACAAAAGTGCAGATCTCCCCAAGCTATCACAGGTTTGTTTGGATCAGGAATCTGCACAACTGTAAGTTTCAGAAGGCAGAAGAGCGGATTCCAGGAAGCAAAACAACCAGTGAATGAAAATCTGAGAATATACTTTGGGTGAAGCTCAGAAGAGGGAATTGCCAATTCCTCAAATAACATTGTTTATTTAACAGTATCCTGTTGGGGGGAACTACGTAACTGCAGTGACTGAGTAACTGTGTGTACTTATGCCATGATAATGTGATGAATTATCATGAAAGTCGGCTCTCCAGGGAGCAATATTTGTGTCAGGCAAACACTGTCTTCTAAATAGCCCATGGTTATCAGTGTGTCTGACCAGCCAGGAGTATGTTCTTCCAAATAAAAAAAAAAAATCCCTAAATTATAATTTTAGTGATAAATGCCTCTCCAAAACAATATTTCAGAATGAATATTTTAATCAAACACCAGACAGTCTCACTACTAATAAATAACCTGAAGAGTACATTCCTGTTTAGTATCGGTAAAAATATCAGCATTTAGCCCTAAAATATTTTGAATTTAAAACCTTGTGAATAGTTCACAGACAATGATGATTTTGTTTCTCTGCTTTGGCAAAAAAATATATTCAGTCAAATATATACTTGTTTATTTATAGCTCTTTGAAAAAATTGACAGAATTCAAAGAAAAAAATCTCTCTATGTATACCAAGTCTCTACATTTAGCTGGTGTCTGCAATCCACAGCACACGCAAAGTAGTAAAGAAGCATTAATTAGTATTAGTTAATTATTTTTTGTCAAATTATTGTTTTTTTCCATCTCAGGGCCTGAGCACTGATATTCCCCAATAACCTTCCAAAGAATCAATGCAGGAGACCGCACTCCTCCCCACTTCCTGCTCTTTTCTACTTCCTTTCTTTTAGAATATTTGAAGGCTGAGGTAGTAGAACACAGAAAAGATGATATTTAGTCTCTGTTCCAATACAGACCGGCTTTGAAGGACAGCAGTGAAGGCTTATCCCAAAAAAAAAATCCAGATTATTTTTTGGAAAATGTTTCAACTTGCTCACTGAGTGTGAGCTTTACCAAAGACACCTTCTGCAGCCCTAAACAGCAGCAGATCTCCTTCCTCACTTATACCTCAGTTCCATGTTTCAGTTTACAGTCTGTCTTGATAGTTCATCCTATGTGTGATGAACAAAATCCAAACAGAACTTGCAGGGAACTGCATGAAAAAAAATCCCCAAATGTCCTCTACTATTGTTTTCCATTTTAAATGCTAAGGAAGATGTCATTGTGGTCAGATGAGAGAAAAATAGAGATGCAAAAAGAATAATTTAGAAAAGCAGTCTTAGAAAAAGCACTTACTCAAGTGTCTGTCAAGGGGATGAGGTACAATTGTTCTGTTTCATTAATTTTTAATCACATCTGCCAATTGGCCTCAAAAGTCTCCAAGACTTTATGATGCCTCAAAATGAAAAGGGCAAAATGCTCTCCTCCATCATTTTGGAAGCAATCAGGGCATCTGTGGTAAACGTAAAGCCCCTTTCAAAGCAGCCTGAAGGGCTGAATGCTAAGGCAGCTGCTTGAAGGACAGCAATTAACCAGTAGCACCAGCTCATTTTTATCACAATGATTCCACACCCCTAAGGCAAATTTTGCTTTCAGGAGATGAAAAAATGAAAAATGACAGCATCACAAATGAGACCCCAGGAACGTTAAGATGGATGATCCCTAACTGAAATATAATAAATAGCTTTACTGTGGGGTTTTTTACCTTTATTTATTTAATATTTATTTATTAATTTTTAAATCCATTAATGCAAAAAAATGTGTAAGTTTTTTAGATCCATTCTGCCATATACCTTCTCAAGTAATTTTCTACTGGACAAACCTGCACTAGCCACTAACTAAAATTTTATGTCCTAACCATAGCCAGAATCTTTTTTTAAAAAGCAGACTCTGGACTTCCAAATCTGACTATAGCTATCTCTTAAATATTATTTAATAAAATGAGCACATGGAGTTGATAACACTTTTTAAAGTTTGCCACTTTTAAACGTTGAAAAGTAGTAAATGACCAAAACAACTGTCACTTCATAGGTGCCATGTACTGATAGAATGTTAACCATCTGTGAGCTGTACAGGTGTTTACTATGCTTGATAAGTTCACACCAAATTCATCACTGCCTGGGTTAAAACACATTAGAGATGAACAGGTAGGGTGGGTCCCACATTTTCCTCATAATGGAGAAGCAACTCAATTGTTGAATTGCTCAATAAATTTTCACTATAATAATTAAAAACATTTACAGGAAACCCAAAAATATATTTCTTTTATGTCTTCCTTCACAATACAATTCACAGAGCTTTACCCACTAATTCCTTCATAAGTCTTTTAATTTCTGCATGCTTTACAGTATATTTGTATAACTGCTTCTTAAAGAAATACTATTCATAATATCTGTCTCTCTGGGACACTCTCCTGCCCCCCAACACAATTTCAGAATTTACTGGCCAGTTTCAGTCAACTCTGACTGGAGGAGCCATATCTCCAAAATATTACATTTTAGAAAAGCTGGTGCTGAGGAGAGGAAAGTATAAAAATTAGCACTCCAGTGAGGGAAAGGCATTTGTGGGGTGACCACTGTGCATGCTGAGAGGCAGCAGACAGCTGACTGTAGAGTACACAACATTCTGCAGCAGCATCAGTGTCTGTACCACTTCTCTTGCAAACATTTAAGGGATGAGAGAGAGATCTCTCATCTGGGAAGTGACATGGAGGAGGGGAAGGACTTGTTTTCAGTGAAGTGGGGGAAAGGAATCCAAATTCATAGGAAACCAGGCTGCACTGATGTCAGAGCTCCGAAAGCAGAAATTCATTTCGCTCAGTTTTACAATAATGTCTAAGATGGAAATAAAGGTCAACCACCAGTCATTCCTGGGTAATGGGCTGTTCCAATTTTTGGCAGCTCCAGGATGACTCATGAGAGGAACACATCACTGCTGCATTCTTCGCCAGCGTTGCAGGAGTGACCACATAACGTCCCCACAGCACAATGTCCTCACACTGCTCTCAGCCCCATCTGTCCCACCCCCCCACTGCTTTCTTCTTTAGAAATTCCAAAAGAAAAAGACAGTGAGGGGCTGTGACACTGAGTGGGACCTCTACTGTAGGTAGGCAGCCTACCCCTGCCCTCAGATACATGTATACTTGCCTAGGTCCAAAACATCTCCTAAAAGTAATCTGCAAGAAAGGGCCTTGGAGCATGATATTTCCCAGTCCTACAGATCTACCAAGCTCCAGCATGAATGTCTCTAGAAGAGACAACAAAAATGAGGACATAAGCATGGCCATATCAAACCATCAAGCAACCAGCAATTCCCCAAATACACATTAAATCCAACATCCCTGCAGACCCATCCACTGCTTCACAAACCATTTCACAATGAAAGGCTGTACAAAGCCCAAATTTTATCCATACCAGCCAAAAATATGTAATGCATTCACAAGAACAAAGCTTTTCCTCAGCATTTTTGTGGTGTGAAGAGACAAAACTGCACAACTGCTGTCATCATTTATATTTCACTACAAAGCCAAAATCAGAACCTTGCAAGAGTCAGTGATGCTCAAATGTTTAATGACAAACTAGCTGGTGCCTACAGAGCTTACAGTCCTCACAGACAGGCAGAAAAGGAAAGGATAAAAAAACCAAAAGTGTGGAGACTTACGGATGGTCATCCTATGAAGGGAGGAATTTATCTCTTGAGTTAAATGTAGGAGATGTGAGCTCAACACACTCAGAACAAGCAGAGCCCAGGACTGCCTCTCTCTGAGGGGAGTGCTCTAATTCTTGGGCTATTATGCAAGAGGAAGATAAGTCACATTCATCTTCAAATGAGTAAAACCCAACTGCATGGAGCTGCCAGCATTTATTTCCTATTGTTCCTCTATAATCCCAGTGGAAGAGGTATTTACTTGGATGAGGCAGACTGAATCATCCTTGGGTGGGTGGATGGATAGATGGATGGATGGATAGATGGAAAGGGGGAACAGATCTTTCTCCTCAGATATTCAGTAAGCAACTGTTGCTTTTCTTAGACTGTACAAGTAGTTGTCACAAATTTACTGGACCATCTGCTTAACCCAAGGTACCGAAATCTTGAATTAAACAAAGTGGGTTTCCCACAAAACACATAGTCTCTCTAGCAAATGCCACTGTTTCTTGACTTTTCAGACAAATACCATGGTATTGCTAATTATAGTGGGCCTGACTTTCATCTGGAATGAATTAGTGTTGTTGCTGCCAACGACTGACCTAAAAAATCCATGTAAGACTGCAGAATCCTTACAAGAAAATGAGGCTCTCTGTTAGGTGGGGCATTGTTGCTAGGAAGACCTGTTGCTGAATGTTTTAATCCAAAAGATTAAAACATTATTTTACATTATGGTCTCTGACTTAGCACAGTAAACAACCTCCAAAACTGCAGTCTAGTAACAGTGCCTTTGTTCTGCTTGCCATCAATGGCAAGCAGGGACAATTTTCTCTTCCTTTTTTTCAAAATTACCCAGAAAAATACAACAGAATAGACCCAGGAACCAAGTTCTTTTTCAAATATGGAACATAATTTAATTTTTACAACAGAGAACAGAAGAGCGTGGAGTTTCTCTGACTGTGGATTTCTTGTAATTTCACTGAAGATAAATATTTAGATAACAACCAATGGGATATTTAATTGTCAGGAACTATTATATTTAAAGAAAGCGCTAGAGATTTTCAGACTTGTTTTCTTATGTGTGTTGACAACTCATTCCCATCATTTACCTTCTGTATGACATCTAAATACAATCACTGCTGTAATTTGTAAATTGTTAATATTAGGACTGTAGGGATGGCTATGCTTTCAGTTGTACATTAAAAAGGGACAGCTTTTACATCAACATCTGACTGAACTTCATTAGTTTCCCATCCATTATTTGTACTCCTCCTCCTTCTCCTTGGCCTAATTTTTTTTCTTGTTGTGCCCCTGTCTGATTTCATCCAGGAAGCTGCAAACCCTGACTGCTCTTGGCTCCTGTGATACTCATAAACCATGAGACAAATAAACACAGAAAGAAAGAGCAAAACCAAAGCAGGAGGAGATCTGGCAAACCCAGATATGTGAGTCCTCCAGCTGTGCACATAATCAGTCCATGGCACAATCTGAACCCAGACACAGCGTCCCACCTACTCCTTCCATCCTCTCTCCTGCTCAGTTTGTGTGAAAAGGAAAAATCTTCAGGTCAGGACCAAAATTTCTCATAAACCTGACCAGCACTTACAGAAACAGGACTGGCAATGGGACAATTGGCTGGCTAAATGATACAGTCCTCTGTCAGGAACTAACCCACAGGTCTGACAAACCCACAGCGGGTAGAATAAGGGTGTAGGAGTTCAATTTCAGGAGCTATTCTCAGTACTATTCACTCTTTGGGGGAAGCTTTTCACATCACAGCTTATCTAAGTGTCAAATAAATTCTATATTAATATCTAGTTCAAAGAGATCCTGAGAAGTGTTACTACTTGGAACTTCAGATCTCTGGAGGAAAAGCACCCTGAAGGTATGTAATAGCTGGAATTGCATGGATAGAGTCTCCAGTTGGTTACCAGTGAAGTTACAGATTAGATGCTAGGTTAACATATGCAGCAAAAGAAGTTGAGTAAGAAATGCATGTATCAGTAGAAATCTATTTAATGACTTTATCAGCTTGCATTTGTCAAATTCTGTTGGGTTTTGAGTAACTGAGAAACACCCCCAAAAGGATCAAAAGAACATTATATCACATATCAGAAAAATAATTTTATTCAGAGAATAAGAAAATGAAACAACTTCTCACAAAGAAAAATGACCTTGTAAGATGATGCAGCTCTGAATCAAATTACATACATTCTACTAATCAATAAAATACAGTTGTCAAGGCAACAATGACATGAGAAAGTGAAATACAGAGGTCTGTCTTACATAAACACATACACATACCAATATGTTTTGTGAACTTTTGTAATCTAGCAATGACTTCAAGGAAAAATATGTTTTTACAAAGGAACACATATTTTCCCAGGCTTGATAGATTCTTGTGTAAGAGCTTTTATGAGATCTTAGACAAGCTTCATTTTGTTTGGTAGTCTTTGTTCTTGTTCTTTATTTTTTTAACTGGAAAAGAAATGTTGCAAAAAACTGCTTTCAGTGAAAATTTATTCTTGCTATAAAAGTGATTTAAAACAGTGATAATTGGATGGGAGGTAAAACTCATTCAAAGCATTTGAATATGGATCCTGAACATAGTTTAGACTTTAAAAAATTGAATTTGTAGATCCTATCTGTACTATATTATGCAGACTTTAAGGGGCAAGCTCTGAATACAAAGACTAAATAAGAAAGGATTTTCTTTTCAAAGGTCTTACAATTCTCACTGTATGTGTTTTTCACCTGCAAGCTTAGCTCCGCTGCCTTATTCAACAACTGTTATAATCTCAGTGATCTGAGTGGAACAAATCAGAGCAGGATGTTATTGAGCATGACTACAGGTGATCCCAGCCAGCTCCGTCTGATCTCTGATTTTGTATTTAATTTTAATAGATCATTAAATTATTTCATAGCTTACCACCAGAACCTCTCAATACATGTGCTTGCTGCTGGAACAGGCTGTTTCCTTCGCTGTAGCTAAATAAAGCCCAGGTGTCCCAGCAACGTTCACAACTTCTTGCCCCTTTTTGCAAAAACCATGGACAATACCTTCTGGTCACAGGACACCACCTCATGGCTCCCAAATTACTGCTCATGTTTCACCCACCTGTGTGCTCAGCCACCTGGAGCTGGCAGGTACTTTCCCAGCTGGGATGCCATAGCAACCAGGGCTGAATAATCAAGGCAGAACTATAGCTGTCTATTGAATTTGCTCTGGAAGTTTGTGTGGACAATATAAGTGTAATATAAATAAATAATATGAAGCATGAGGATGTTTGACTGCTGCCTTAGAGGTCTGCAAGTATGCTCATTATAAGTATCAGGTTTTCAAGGCCATATCTTCTGAAAGATGGTTTTCAGACAATTTTTAAAAATGAACTGGTTTAGCTCATTTAGCATCTAAGTTCACTGAAAAACTCCTCTGGAGATATCCCACTGAGATCTGCCTCCTAATTTTCAGTTCAGTTAAAAAATGGAGCTAAGTCATTATGCAGCTGTCTGAAATATTCTTGTAACTGCAAACCCATGGTGTTTTTACAAAGAACTGAGAATATGGGATGGTATTTTCAGGTATGTGTAAGCAATTATAGTCCAAACAAAATAGTGTCTTCATTCCTCATTGGGTTAAGTGATGAAAAGATCAACTGCTATGTGTGATTACCTCTATTAATTTAGATGTGTAAATTAGACACGTTCCTGCAGGCCTATGGAGATTAAATGCACTATGCAAGTGCTAAATATTAACATAAATCTACATTTTGAATTCAGTGGCTCAGCAGCACAAGAGACGTGTACATCATTGTGCCTCTATCAACAACATTCAATTTTGGTTATCTTGTGTACATGGTCTTGCAAACCAAATTAATTCAACAGAGCTGCTCATGCAGGTCACTAGCCACTAGTGGAGGGATGTGACAAATTAAACATCTCCTTAACAAATCTTCTAAATCTTCTGCCCAGAGAAGTTGTGGATGCCCCATCCCTGCAATGCTCAAGGCCACATTGGGTGGGGCTTTGAGCAACCTCATCTAGCGGGCAGTGTCTCTTCCCACAGCAGGAGTTTGGAATTAGATGAACTTTAAGGTTCCTTCCAACCCAAACCATTCTATGCGTCTATTAATCTTTTGAACCCTTCTGTGACAAGTGAGGGCCCATCCTCTGCTTTAGCTGTACCAGCTGGGATGCACAGACACAGGAGAGACACAGAAAGAGCAATGCCTCAATGCTATGCTCTGCTGTGCTGGAAAAGAAGACGCACAGGTTCTTTTTGGAACTGGAGTTTAGGTACAGAAATGGGGGCCCCAGGACATGGGTGCAGTCTTCAAGTATTTCCCTGAAACAAAGCCAGTTGAGACCATGTTGTGACTTTTCAATGGCACAAAAGTGTTCATGGCTGGCAAAGGACTGTCATTTGCAGTTTTTGTCCCTGCTCAAAGCCTGTATTAGAATAGCTAAAAACCACAGTGTTCCTATTTCCCATAAAGTCACCCCCAAATGGGAGGGCCATGTCACACTGAAGGGGTGAGCTCAGCATTACTTCTCCCAGCAACACTCCATGAAGATGCTCCAGCCACCAACCCCTTTTGCAGGATTGCTGGTTCCCAGGCTCCTGCCTAAACTGTTGGCTGCACTGGCAGATTGCAAGAACTGAGACAGCCCTAATTAGTGATTTCACAGGACCTTCCATTCATTTGCAATTCAGCAGCTCAAGTCCACCTTTTAGAGACATCTACCACTTGTTTTACCATCTCCACAGAAGTTCCCTCCATCAGTCCTTTCTTTTTTCTCTATAACATCCACAGATATAAGAGGGAAATTTTACATAAGACAGAATGATACTGTTTTACTGAGTCTACTTGCTTTCAAAAGCATCAATAAATCAACAAACCAGAAGTAATTAAGGAACAAAAACAAGGCTAAGGGCTTGATTTAAATACATAAACCCTGGTACATTCAGGACTCAACCTCAGCCCATTCTGTCTGTCCCTGTGCAAAATGTTTAAACAGCAAGTGAGCTTATCTCTTCTAGATGTGTTTGGTGGATGGAAACTGAATTTAATGTAGCTTCCTTGTATTTTATCTGCTTACATCAGAACCCTATTATTATTTTAACCTTACAGTGACTTAATTAATGTTCTAGCCACGAAAAAAAATTGCCTGGGTGGCCTGAATAATATACCTCCATATTTTTTTATGAGGTGACCTTTCTGAGTTCAAGAAACCATGTTTGATCACTGGTTTTGGGTGGGAGTTTTGCTTGTGAGGATTATGAGTGCATTACAAGGAAAGCCTCCTTGATTTATGCATAATTTTTCTCTGAAGGTACAAAACAAGTAGCCATCAACTTAATGCTACTTAATGCTGAAGGCTTTAAAGGGTCACACAAAGTCATCCTTTTTACAGAACAGCAAACAATCACGATGCTAGGTTAGGGTTATAAATGAGTAAGTAAATCACTTATGCACTGCATTCAGCTGGCCCCCACTCTGAACTCATTTAGCACATAACAGCTTGGCTGTTGCCGTGTCTTGCGCAGACATTCAGTGGGTGGTTTCATAATGTTCCACAGCCTACAGAGCTCCGTTTTTTTTGGTTTTTTTTTTTTTGTTTGTTTAATGTAATTTACTGTAGCTCTACCACCCGCCCCATGCTTGTCACATGCTATATTACAAAGAATGACCGGACAAAATTTGTTTCAAAAATGGGATAATGTGCAACATGTCTAAAATATGGTCTGAGATATTTTATTTGTAAGAAGTTGCACTCTCAGGAAGGCACTTTTGTGGTGGCCACATGAAAAACGATTCCATGTAATGAAGAGATTTAAGAGCTGATTAATAAAAATGTAGGGACTGCATGGGCAGCAGACTAAAGGGCTGGAGCCTGACCACACCATCCTACCAATCCTTATGGAAGAGGAATGATTAGGGGCTAAAAGTCCTCAAATGTGCTCCAAATCACTAGGAGAATCCAGTCCCATTGGATGGAAAAACAAACTTGCATCAGCTCAGACCACTCTTTTCCCCTCCTGCCCAAATTCAAGATGAAAGGGAGACACTGGACTTACAGGGGAGTTGTTTACCAGAACTCTCCCTCTAAAGGAAGAGAGACCCCATCAAGAACCCTGTGATAAAGACAGATCTAAATAAAGTAACTGGGACACTAAATTTGTTCTGGATCATCAGGCAGCTCAGTGGCATAACCAAGGAAAGTAATTGGCACCTTCCTCTGGAACTCATGGCACTACCCACTGTTCTCTTGAGTTAGATATACCAAAAAGCAGGAAAGGTTCAAACTTAAGTAATGAAGAGAAAAAGCAGCTATGCCTCTGTGAAGGTGCCAACAAGGAACTGTTCTGTGGGAGGATAACCAAAACACATAGTGTCTGAGAAGGAAGTGAAGGAAATTAGGAAAATAGAAAAGGTTACAACTAATCTAAATTTCTGTAAACTTGAAAATCAAAATCAGCGGTCAACACATGAATAAAAACAACATGTCTGATAGCCATAAGAACACCCTCAAAACACAGAGAAAATGAGTGCACATCAAAATGGCATGACGAGCAGTGAGGCCAAAGAACAAGTTGAGTAGGCTGAATGATAGTGCATGGCAGGATGCTGTCCAGAAGAGAGGTGATGGTGAGTTTATTCTTAGGATACTGTTCAAGCACAGTGCTTAACTGCTTCTACTGCTCTGATAAAAATACTCAGTAAATATAGGAAATTTCCTCAGTAGTTTGGGTACATTACAAGATTCTTTCCAAGATTCTTTCTTTCTTTTTCTTTCTTTTTCTTTCTTTTTCTTTCTTTCTTTCTTTCTTTCTTTCTTTCTTTCTTTCTTTCTTTCTTTCTTTCTTTCTTTCTTTCTTTCTTTCTTTCTTTCTTTCTTTCTTTCTTTCTTTCCTTCCTTCCTTCCTTCCTTCCTTCCTTCCTTCCTTCCTTCCTTCCTTCCTTCCTTCCTTCCTTCCTTCCTTCCTTCCTTCCTTCCTTCCTTCCTTCCTTCCTTCCTTCCTTCCTTCCTTCCTTCCTTCCTTCCTTCCTTCCTTCCTTCCTTCCTTCCTTCCTTCCTTCCTTCCTTCCTTCCTTCCTTCCTTCCTTCCTTCCTTCCTTCCTTCCTTCCTTCCTTCCTTCCTTCCTTCCTTCCTTCCTTCCTTCCTTCCTTCCTTCCTTCCTTCCTCTCTCTCCCTCTCTCTCTTTTTTTCTCTTTCAGTGAAAAATGTCTTGACTGTACTATGTGATTATGTCTGGGAAACTGGATGTGATGGGGGACACGCAATAATTTTCTTTTTCCCCAGGTTTGTTATGTAATCCTGCATTGGACTTGGCATTGTAATCATTAGTAGAGAACACTGTGAAGAGCCTAAAGGGTATCAAATGAAGTGGTATTGTCAACTGAAAAATCCATTTTCCTTTCCATTTCTGTTAACACAGTAGCAGTGTACTTACTGACTAAAAAACATAACCCCCACCCTTTCATTTCATCATATGAAAATCTTGGCACTCACTCCCTGCCACATGAAAGCAAATGCCTGTAGACATGCCTGGTATATAACAAGTGCCTGTCATACTGTGATGTGAGCTGAATTGATTTGAAGGCAAACACCTTGACAGACAGGCCATCAGAGCACACACAAAAATAACACAGAGATAAATAAATAACACTGATGTACAGCATATCCCTGTTGTTTCTAATGTGCTTGGCAAGCTCTTTATTCCATATAAATAAAAAAATGACAGGAATTGAGTGTATTTTAGCAACAAACATCAGAAAAAACCAGTATCATCATCCTAGCATACTAATCTCTTGTGCTAACGAGGGACAAGCTGTTTCTGCACTGAAAACAGACTTTCCCCCAGACCTTTCACAAAGTCTTTCCTCCCTCTGCAGTAACAGCACTCACCATCAGCCAAGCTTTTGGCAGGTTACAGAGACCTGCACCCATTTTTGTCCATTCCTCTTCAAGCCTCTGCAAATCATAATTTCCAAAATGTGCCTGGCACTAGTGGAAGCACAACTTGCAACACTCAGCTTGCTGAGACCCAGAAAAAAGCAGAAAACCCCTGGCTGCGTGCAGTAGCAGATGCAGCAGCAAGACGTGTCCAGCATGGTCCCTTCAAAAGGTGCCAATAACCCCAACCAGAGCAGGATGTCAGGATAATGCAAAGAATTCACTTTTTGCCCCAGTTGTCCCTGCCATCAGTCACTGTGACCCCTCCTCCTAAGTAAATGAAATCAATCAGCAGGGATTTCTGTAAAATACATAAAACAGTCATCTTCCAGACTCTACCAGAAGATAAATGGTTCCAGACATTGGACTGCAGCCATTTTCCCACACATGCTACAGTGTTTTGTCATCCATATTGGGCCATAATAGTGAGTGGGTTTTACTTTTTGGTTTTTTTTTTCTCAGTCAGCAGCCAATGCTTCTGCTTCTAACTCGTACACTAAAACCACAGCAACAAGAGTAATTTTTTCTGTACAATTTGTAATAGAACAGCTTCACTCCCAATCAGACAGTCTGGGGTCTTGTACAGAACTTTGACACTTTTCTGCTACAGATAATATCATCTTATTGCACTCGGCTGGAGCTCTACAAACCTTTTTAGGATTAAAGCATATCACCCTAAATACAAACCACTGAAGTGAAACAAGCATGAAATTATGAGCAATGCAAACCTTATCTGAGAACCTGCTAACAAGAAATAATATGATTGCTTACAATATCTCATGTTGGCTTTTGTGCTAATTTCAAAGAAGGCTACAAGTATACGACAAAAGATGCATCACAGTGTGAGTTTTCAATTAATTTTAACATATTTTCAAGCAAGTCCTTAATAATCTGTTAACATAAAATGCACTTTGGAAAGAACCATGGGGTTTTTTCATTATTAAGAAATGTGCAACCAAATTCTATCCTTAATTAAATCAGGAGTAATTTTATTAACTACAGTAGACTTAAACCTGACTTACATCAGTGTAAGTGAGGGTAGGATTTAGCCCCGGGGTGTTTATACACTGTAGTTCCAGTTAGTTTAGATCTATTTGGGTGGGAACTCCTTTCCCCTTTCCAGAAAAAATATTCTTGTCTACCCTTTTTCACCTCACAGCTGGGGCCAAAACAGCCTTTTCTTCTAAGATATTTTTCTGAAAGGTTACGAATAAATCTTATCCTCGATAGGAGATGACCTTGTTAAACAAAAAAGCACCCTCTGAAGTAAGGGACACCGGCAGTTTGAAAGTTTGTTTACAAGTTTTGAAACACGGCACCTCAAACAGATAAGCTTATTTACATCTTACAAATAAATAAAAACTTCAAGTAAAAGCTATTTAATACAGGAGCTACTTATGTCTGTTTTCAAAGCTGAAAAGCCCTTTCAAACAGTATTAGCTGCTGCATTAAATATCCCTGTTGCAGTATAGAAACTTACTGTCCACAGATATCCTTGGGCTCCACTGCACCTCTGAACCAAAATCACTTTCTTCTTTACTTCATTTTCTGCTCTCTTGAAATCGGATTCCCAGTTCCTGACAGATGGCTCCTCTGTCACCGAGCTCTGCTTCCGCCTCCTTATCGCTGCCAGCTAATACTTCCACGATGCTTAGCTGTTGTCTGCGGAGCTGTGCTCTGCATCATTTCTACTCTGATCAATGCTCTGCTTGGTTTTAGGTTGTTCCTAGTCCCGCCTCCCGCTCTTGAAGAAACGAAAACTCACAGCTGGATTTTCTATAAATCATCTCTTTTAAGAGTGGCTGGGCAAGTATGGCAAATACTACAGCTAAGACCTGCTGCTCTATTTCAAACTTCAAAAACAATTCCTCATCTTAATGATGCACACGTGAAAGTTAATCATGTACTAAAATCACTAATACTGAAAAATAGTGGCCAGATAATTGTGACCTTCAGGGCTTAGATGCTGATTAATGTAATACAAAACTCCTCTCTGTTCCAGGGGGGGAATATGGTAAAACCTGCTGCCTTGGTGAACTGCTTTATATAGCACTGTGCTTTGAACAGGAGCTTGTCATGCTTACAAAGATAAATTTACATTTGCAATACAGAGCTTTCTGACAGACCAGCCCAGTGTACATAGTGTTTAGGCTAGCAGCCCTAAGCTTGAAAGAGACTTTACCATCACAGCAGCTCTTCTGAAGTGTGGGCAGGAAATACTTTTATTTTCTGCACAGGGCTAAGTGCACTACACAGCACTGAGCTCATTACCATGTTTAACAAAGCATGGAGTACAAAAGCAAGGTGGTACCATAAAACCAACACTACAAACTTTGCTCCCACGAAAACAGCAAAACAGAGCTGAGTTTCTGTAAACTGTTAATTGTTCTCATTCTCCACCTTCCAGATCTTCTTAAGAAATTGTGCTGTAGAAATGAAAAATGACTGGACAGATCTGGATACAGTCTGAATGGGCTGCAAAATCCTGGTGTTTTCTCTAGGATTTTTCTATGGAAAGAGCTGCATCCCAGCTAAAGTGTTGCCAGGGCTAAAATCAACTCCTTCCTTACTAACAGCTGCCTGTGTCCTGGTGTCCCATGAGGTCCCCTGACTGCTGCCCACACTGAAGAGCAGCTGAGCTGCTGCTGGAGTCTTGATAAAGAACTCCTTGGGTTTCGGACTGGGGAAGTGTGCAAGAGCAGCGTGTGCCAACAGCAACTCTTCCCCAAGTGTGCTGCTCAACTCCCAGCAAGCTGGGACCCGTGGGCTTCTCCTGCCAGCTGCTGGAGCTGAACTATTGCATCACTCGCCTTCTATGAGTGGATCTCATCCCTTTTTGAGTCTCATCTACCCTACAGTGTTCCAAAAATGCAGTGGAAAAACACCAAAAAAAGCACTTTTGTCTATTTATTCCGACTCTCTAACCACTTCATTACGTGCCCAATAATCCTCCCAAGTCCAGTTTTTCCACATGACAGATGAATGTGAGGGTTTCTGTCAGATCCAATTTGACTGTCTTTTTTCCCAAAGCTGAAGAATCTCCTGGTTTCATTCTGGGGCTGGTCTGCCTTTTTGCTCACCCCCGTAGGTATTGCTGCTCCCATAAGCACTGCAGCCAGCCCTTTTGTTCACCTGATAGAAGCTGATGCCACAGCACCCGAGCTCAAGCCTTGCTCCCAGTCCATGACTGATATTGTTGAAAATATTCTCACTTTCTTTGCTTTTAGTTCTGCAGACAGTAAGTGAGGACAGTCAGTTGTCACCTTGTGATCCCCATCACCATGGCATGAGTGACCTGAACACAAGAATTTCAGGACAACCACACCAGACTAATTTCCAAATAGTTACCAGCCTGGCAGCCCAGGAGAAAGCAGTATGGATTAAGACACCAGGAATGCTCTGAGCCAAGGACAACATCACTGTGATGCAGCTATAGTCTGTTGACCAGCAGCCACAAGACACAGGTCCTGGGCCCTGTCCAAGCTGTGACTCAGATCTGAAGTGCTGCAGTGACAGTGCTCTCCTGTGGATGCACTGGTTGATCAGTGCCAGTAATTTGATGATGGAGAGTGAAATGAGCATGGGCAGAGCACTATCCCTGCAACCAATCTAAATATGTAATGGCAAATATAGCAAATCTGCTTTCCAGGTGCTGTGGCACATTCAGTACTTATCAGCTGTCAAAAAACCACCACATAACCAACTAAAATTACTTGTTTGACCTTTTAAGTGTACTTGAAAATCCACAAATGAGACTCATCAGTAGTACATATCCAGTTGAATAACAGATCTCCAGAAAAGGTTTCCAAAGAGATTAAATACTCAATACAATGGTGTGACATGCACTATATAGACTGGAGATCTTCCAAGGACTTTTATAGAGCATTTTGTTTAATGTCTGCAGTAGTGTTTATGGTACAGAGGGCAAGATTTGCTCTTTCTCTGCCCTGAGATTCCTGACCATCACCTGAATAACAAGAAAATGTTTGCTGCAGGTGGAAATAAATATATTTATTATACATTGCTTCCTCCATGTGGTTTAGCTCCAGAAAGCGCACTGAGTTCTTTGGGGATGAAAGGGAAGATCTGCTGCTACCACCAGTGAGTGTTCAGCTCACAGGCTCAAACTAGAGTAAATCCCCAATAAGGCAGCAAAATGTGGTAGCAGAGACAATGGTTTATCAGGTCCTTTTTCTCTCTGCAAATCTTTTATTGGGCCCCACTACTTGCTAATTGTGAACAAAGCCCTGCTTCAGTATGGCTGAACCCAAGACCATGGAACGAGCTCAGGTCCCAGGAAACAATCCCCTGCATTGTTGGTCCCTGTTCTGGACCACTTCTACCAACTTCCTCCTAAGCAGTGTGAACATGAGTCTGTCTGGGTTCCCTGGCTGTGGGATCCCTCACTCTCCTTTGTTTGGTAGTACAGATGTTGTCCCAGGGATGAAGGACAGCAGGATAGTTCCTCCTGTCACTGTTATGCAGCCCTCACTTCCTCACTTGAAAATTGTTGTGAGATTTGCTGGGACCCTGCTGGCACACCAAGCTCACAAATGGTTTCAAAAACTGCACTGGGAAGGGGAAGGAGAAGGAATAAATAACTTACCATTTCCCTCCAGTGACTTGTAACTAGAAAAGCTCAGACTTCTCCATGCAACCAGGATAGCTGTGCTGGCTTGGCCCTGAACTCTTTTTGGGAATTGTATATATTTAATATGTCAAGCCTTCTACCCTGAGTTTGTCTGGGGAAAATTTTTAACAGTTTAAAGGCACTCTGATGGTAGTGTATTGCCTATAATAATGTGGTAAATAGAATTATTAAAAACTTTGCCTTTTGTATCTTAAAACTCTAAGGTACTCAAGAACACATTATTTCTTACTGTCAGATTTTGCTTTGCCAAGACAGAATGCATGAGACACTAGACAGATGTGGGAAAGTCTTGAGTTCTTTGAGAAGAAACAACAGATAAGAGGACACTGATGGAAAGGTGAGCAAGATGAAGATGCTTATCTATGAAGACCAGCATTTGTATCTGCCTACAGATCCTCTGCACCACTGTCCTGAAGCCTTCTTTCTCTGATAGTCTGAACATCCATTTTCAGCTGAAACTTCTCCACAGCTGAGCTACACTTGGGTCCTCCAGCTCAAATTCTCCTCATTAGTTTTCACCATCCAGTTGAAGGCAACAAGATCAGACAGGAGATCTTTGGATCCTGGAGGCTACAGCAGAGCCCTGTTTCAGTCTCCTTTGATAAAACAAGCCACTTCCCCTATAACAGCTTTTCCAAATCCCCTGATGCCAGTTGAATGGGGGCTGGATCACAGGGAACCAGAACTGTGTGCAGATGTGCCCCCCTGTGCCATGTACTCACCTCTCCCATGGGAATACTCTGCCAGACAGACCCAATGGCCAGGCTGCACTGCCTGCCCACATTTCAGGAGTGACTTGCAATTACTCTCCAGTCTGCAAAGGCACTCAAGCCTTTGATCTCTGTTGCTCCCAACTGCCAGCCTCCCAGATTTTGCCAGCATTTCCTGCTGCTGTTCCCTAATCACACTACCACACCACTGATAACCACAGTACAACTGCAAATTGAGCTGCCTGCAGAGGAAGGGCACATGGAGCCAGTGCCCCACTGTATGACCCCTTCCTTTCATCCCACTTTCTCACTGCATGTCCTCTACAAATTCTTGCAGATTCTGGAGAAGAACTTGAGGCAAAGGTTTTACTTTGTGCTACCAGGAACGGATGAACCCTGTTTTCAGGTTTCATTTAGAAACATAATCATATTTTTCCTAAAGATGATGGAACTTGATAAGTTGTAGAGATGAGGTAACATAAAGTGCTGCATCACTTTCAGCAAGAAGACAAAGGGGAAAGGAAAAATAATACTGAGTTATTACTATTTGAAACTCTGAATCAAAATGGATATTTTGAGGCAAAATCAAAATAAAAAAGCAAATTGAAAACTTCCTATCTAAAACAGAACACTGTTGACTGGGGGATTTTCTCCTGGGCAGCTTTCATGCAGCAGATGCTCTTACCTCTGACTGCCATTTCCCAAAGAGATCTTGAACTATTTGTCATTCATTTAGTATTGTGGTTGTTACGTAAAGTAGGACAGTTGTGCTATCTCCACCTGATGAGAAAGCCACACATTTTTTCATCCTAAATCAAACACATTTTTTGAAGAATCAAAGTATGCATTACCTAACTTACTTTTCAGAAAAACCTCTCTCACTTACACTTGGTCCTCATTTAGTTTTTCTTCTGCTGGAAAATCTCTGGAGTTAACATGGCATATCTGTGTGTCACATGTGTTCCCTTTTAATGGCCAACATAAATGTTTTTCATCTCTGGACTCTACAGCTTGAGTCTCACTTATGAAAGCCAAGCAGTGCCTCTCTGCTTTATTCATCACGCGACCAAAGGACTGCTGATCTCCCTCTTGTCTACGGGCAAAGCAGGGGCTCCCAGAGCCCAGCCCAACACCATTCCCTTTGGTTTCATCGAACTGATCTGCTGATAAACTCCATCCTGATTCCCAACACTCTTCAGCAAGCTCTGCTTCCCAATATGTTTCCCTTCCCAAGGACCAGCAGTGCCACGCTCGCCTCTGTGCCCCTGCAGGCTGGGCCTGGGTGAGTGTGGCTGTACGGTCCCACTACAAGGACACTGTGTGGATGACAGAGGCACAGTATTTCTTTACATTGTTAAAATGCTGCAAAGAATCAGAATAAAAATTATTGACATTGCTGCATGAGTCAAAACTTTAAGAAGCTTATATTAAAATATGGATCACTGGGTTGCTTCAAGGGAGGAAAAAACTTGTTTTCAGCAGAAAGTTCATTGGGCCCTGAAAATCAGTAATTAAAAACACCATTAGTAGACAATAATCATCTGCAGTGCTAGTTTCCTTCTGAACATAAAAGGCTTTAAAAGGACAGAGTAAGAGAGAAAAGTTCAGCATCAGCATTTGCCTCAAGACCCAATGCACCCAGGGGCTGGCCCAGCATCCCTTATGCAGGGAAATGAGAGCTAGAAAAGATATTTTTGTTGCTGTGTGTAAAAGCTGGATTTCTGAATTGATATGCCCGCACCATTTAAAATTAACTTGTTCACAGTAAAACTTGAAATGTCATCCTGAGGGACAGCACCACCATCGCTATCATCCTGATGCACATGTTAGAGAGAAGTGCCACCACCCTGGGCAGAAAATGCAGCCACTCTTTGCTGTGTAACAACACAAGGCTGGAAGCAAAGAATATGGTTTCCAAATTAAACAGCAGGAGTAATTTCTGCCAACAGGATGTAATTACTCCTCTTGTAAAAGAGCTGTGGAACACTTAATGGTTTCGAGCACTAATACATATGGAAACAGAGTGTTCCACAAATACCCAGCCAAGTGCTAGAGCACCACTGGCTTGGGGAGCAGTAAAGGGCCGAGAACACATTCAGTACTGCCTAAGACTTCAAGGGCCTCCTTCCAAATGCTGCTCTAGTGGGACTGAAGTTTCTGTAACAGGTATGGTCACTGCCCAGGGTGAAATTTCTTGTCTCTCATAGCAGCTGTAGGTAAGGCTGTGGTAAGACTGCGTCACAGCACTAAGTATAGATTTATCACCATCAAATCTCAATGCCAGGTCTGTGACTATTTCATTGATAATTTATCTGATTAGACTGCTATCTTCCCAAACATCTCTTTATGAGCAAGAAGGATCTGAGACTATGCCAAATATTTCAAGGTAATTCCATAGGATATATGGAATCTCAAAGCTGATGTGCTACTGACACTAATTTTCTTAAGGCCTGACCAAAATACATTTGCAGATAAGAAATAAATAACAGCATCTAAATGCAGAAATCCTAAAATTATGGCCAGAACATTCCCAGCATCTGAAAGCTCCTTCATAGAAAGTGTACTTGTTGAGTGAAGAATGTTAGGCCTTAAATACCCTATGGCAACTCAGTTCTTATATTTACATGCAAAAATTCATAGCCAAACTTATGAAATCAGGCAAGCAGAGTTCTCTACAAACAGCTCTTCTGGTACAAGTTTTTGACTATCTTTACTACTGCAAACTGGAGCTTGGGAGGAAACAAATGTCCCAGCATCTCCTCTTCCACTGAAAACACGACGTTTTCAAAACACATCCATATATGTAAGACCTTCTGCAACAAAACCAGCTCCACTCACACCTCTCACAGAGTATCATGCATTTCCCAGAGATTTTAAGGTGGGATTTGTTAAAATTAAGAACAGTACTTACCACATGAGAAAATTGTCCCTAACCAAGAAGACAAAGTTTTTCTACATATCCCTGCCTCAAACATCAGGAGGAAAACATGCTTGCAACTCATCTGAGGAACTGCTCTGAAATTTAACAGGCTCTAATGAAGACAGCAGAGGTTTATTTTGAACAATCCCTTAGGGGAATGGGCATGAATCCTCCATGTCAACAATGCCGCTCAGTGTGTGATTCTCTCATCCTCACACTGACTGAAGAGAAAGCAAATGAGTCTGGTTGGTGACTATTTCACGATATAAAATTTGTTTTGAAACATGCAAAAATTCTTTTTGAGCAAAACTCAGCATGATTGAGGTATGAAACATTGTTTTCCTGACCTTTCAGAATTCAAAAAAATCTGACATTTGGTTCTTTGGTCAGTTATGCTATTGACAAATTTATTTTCTTTTAACACACAAACGCACAAAAAACTTCACTCATCATAATGCTATTGCCATCATCCTTCAGATCTTTTAGCATGATTTACAGAGGGGGAAAAATGAAAGAAAAACAAAAACTGGCAGTACATTATGCAGCTTTGGGCAAAGAAGATGATGGATTCTCCCAAAGTAATTTCCTGCAAAGTGAGATTTGATATAAGGATCTTGATTATGTATGTCAGTGCTGGGAAGGTACCCAGACATGTGAGACTATCATTTACAAGCAATGCAGCCAAGGCAGAGGCCACTACTGGGTTTTAGAAAGGAAGAGCATTAGTACAAGGGAACAGAAAGAAAGGATTTTTCAGAAGAGTTGGAGACAGCAATATTTGATTTAACTTACAATACACTGCTACCTCCTAAGATGGTCCCAATTAGACCTATTTCTGCATACCACATTTGGCAAATGATGCCACACTTGGTCTTGTCCTTCTCTAACTCTCTTGGCAAAAGCAACAAAGGCTTCCTAGCACTAAAAGGCCACACTGCGGTTTTGTTTTCAAACATCACTTCTAGGAAAAAAGAGAGAGTAAAAAAAAACCTCTGTGAAATACTCTGTATCCAAGGACAAAGCAGAATGGTTCCATGTGAGACATTTTCAGTCTTTTCAGGCTTGGCATTTGTGGTATGAACTCAGAAAAGTCATTACCAGTAATTCTGTCATTTCAAGTGTTTGAAACACATGAGAAAAAGTGCTTCTAAAATGAAAATCCCATCCTAACCACTTCAGTAACACTTACAGATCAACTTCCTACAACTTCAATCTAAATCCATCTCACTATATTTAAAAAATATTTTTGGATGCTGTAAGTAAACCAAGGCATTCAACCTGTGACTTGAGAAAGAGATTTTCAAACAAAAATGTTGCAAGAAGCAAGCAATGATTAAGGAGACACATTTCCATTTGTTCACTTGAAGCGCTGCTTGTTGGATTAACCCAAAGTGAGCCTGCAATCCAGCCATATCTTTTCTTCCATCTTTAACAGCCAAGCAAAAACAAAGAAAAGAAAAGAAAAGGTATCACATGTGCAGCCACTTTGCAGGAAAGTTTTAAGTGATCAGAATTAATTCCTTTGCTCCTACTGACATATGGAAACTGCTTCTCTGACCTTTGATGAAGAATCCATCTCTGAGCTTCATTTTTATTTGATATATTCATTTTTTATTTGCTATATTTAATGACTGCTCTTATAAACCAGTCTAAATGGAGAAGCTAAACCCAGAAAGAAAATACAATATTTGGTTCTTTCAAACACCAGTTTAGGTTTATAAGCAACAAAGCAGGCAGTGTGCTGTGATGGTCTGGGTAGTCCCAGCAACACGAAGTCTCCCCTCTCCCTTCCTAGCAGGACTATCTGACAGTATCATGAAAAATACATATTTTTCAAGTCTCCAATAATCAAATTATCAAACCAAACTAAAGGTCAGGATTTCTATGGGCACATGTACAATGTGACTCACAAGGGATTTCAAAGCAGCTTTTCCCATACATGCAAATTCTCTCCGATGCCATTATTTTTGGTGTCTTGTACCGAGTGAAGTTGCACAATAATAATCCTGCTGTTAGAAAACACGTGCCCGTGACATAGGCACACCTATTGACACAAACGCTGGAGGCCCTGCTTGTGAAATGCCCGCACCTCTGTCAAATCAGCCTGAAATCAGCTCCGGAGCCGCCGAGGGCGTGGAGGCAGCGCACACAGAGGGAGTGTTTGCACAAGCCGTGTTTCCATAGGAAACCAGGGCAAACACACATCCCCGTTTACAGAAATGCAGCTTTCCATAGCGGCGGCGGGCGAGGCCTGCAGCTCCGGCCGCTGCCCGCTAGAGGCCGTGAAGCCCTTACGCCTGCCCTGGCCCGCCCGCACAGTCCAGCCAAGAGATGAGGAATGGGAAACACCAAAAAATGAGACGTATTTTCTTCTGACATTAAAATCTTAACACTTCCTGAGAGCAGCGAGGCACCTCAGCCCTGGCAGGCCAGCGGGAGCAGCAGGGCCTGCTGTGGGTGGCCAGCTCTGCCCACCAACAACTGGAAACCCGAGGAGGAGATGGATGAGGAGGGTGATCAGAAAAATGAGAAGCTACAGCTGGCTGGAGGGAAGCTACTCCTCTGTGACAAGCCCAAAGTAAACAATGGGCAGCCAAATTTAACGGGTCACTTTTAAAATTAATTATGCTTTTTGAACATCACTCATTGGAGCCTGGCAAGATGCAGCAGTCAACAGAAAGGATGCCAAGCATGAGGGGGATTTAATGAGCAGCGTTTGCTGGAGAACTGCAGCAACAAACACATGTGCACAGAAAAACACCGTGGAAGCTGCTTTGTGGGGAAGAAATCTGAGGGTATTTCTCAGTACTGAGAAATACATAGGGGTAGTGTAACAAAAAGAAGAAATACTCAATTTCTCCAATTTAACTCCAAGCAGGGCTTTGCTGGTTATTCAGAGATTATATCCTACCCCTCTGTGAGGGACACAGGGAAACAGATGAAAATTAGGAGAGGAGACCTGCCCAGAGCTGTGCTCTAAGGGAGTACATCAAACCTGGACTTCCACAGGAGGCACAGGAACATGGCCCTTACAGAGCCTAAGGCTGGAAATCACATCTAAATGTCTTCCTGTAAGCTCGTGACAGGCTATCCAGAAAACTACAAAGGGTCAATGTAGATCAGATTATTCTTCAGAGCTATTGACTGCCCTGCTTTTTGCAATGTTGAATTTCATCTGAGCTGTGCATTCACCTAGCTTAATTATGCCCCATTTTAAGTTCCTTTATGTTTTGCTATCTGGATTAGTTAAATGCTTTTGTGTTTTCTGCAATCTCTGTCATGTTCCACACTTGTGCCACAGATCATTAAACAGCATAAATGTCACACAATTTCTAAAATGACATTTCAGGGCAGCCCAATAAAAACCAATGACCTCAGTAAAAACGTATATTTATTTGTCTTGTATTGCTTTCAAGTTCTTGGCAACTCTGTGGTGAAACATTCTGTTAAGACTGGGTAATATGAGTTTAAGTACCTTCTGGCTGGTGGTCAGACATCTCAAAAGCATTAAGGTATGATGCAAAATGTGAGTACCACTGCATCCTTGGATGGCCATTTTACAAGAAGCTAGTGATCAGGTAGTTTGTGTTCAAATATACAACTTGGGCAGTTCAGGGTGGAAGAGGATTTTGGCTTTTGCATTTCATAAGGATATTTAGTGGTAGCTGTTGGTAAGTACCTCAGTGCAGCAGACTGAGGGTTGATGCCCCTTGCCCTGGTGGGGGCCTATAGCCCTCCCAGCATGGCATGGTGGGGATCCTTGGGCTGTGGCACTTGGCTTGTCCTGATGCAGCATGCAGGGATGCCACAGTAGAGCTCATGTTGTGACAGCAGCTCCAGAGCAGGAGGAGACCAACACACACTTTGTGAAGGGTGCAGCACACCCTGCACAGCAAACCAGTGTGCTGGGAGCCGTGTGAAAAGCTCTTGCTGGGAATGGTCCTTTATCAAAGGAGGGTAAATAAATTTAAGACAGATCTGTCTGTATTCATGAAGACAACTTTTTGTTGTTGTTAAGAAAACAGAAGTCTGGTGGTTTGTTGGCAAAAGAAAAATGTGAGAAGTGGCACGAGTGTTCTTCCACTTTATGCCTCTTTATGGCACCTAGGGTGGGGGGGCTGCCTGCAGATGTGGAAGCACATCCCCACCTCCCACTTCCAGCCCCAGCTCCACTGGGCAGCTTGCAGTCCCTCTGGCCAACACTCAAGGAAAAGCTGGGTCCTTATCTCTAATGTGTTCCAGTTAGGCGGCCCTGAGAGCAACCCCAGGTGTTCATACAGTCTCTAATCCCATTAAGGCTCTTTTAAAGCAAGTGGTTTGGTTGGGTTTTCTTTCTGGTGTCACAGAATTTACACTTAATGGGTTTGCAGTTATTAGGCAGTTAGAAAAGTTATTTGCACTTTGAGGTTTGCTGCCAGAAGTGTAGCAAGAGACAAGCACTGAGGTTCTTGTGAATCCCACAGCTGCTGTGACTTTTCCATGTGAGGAAGGAACAGTTGCCGGAGGCATTTCAGAGAAATGCAAGAACACAGGAACAGTTCATTAATACTGGAAGTGAATTTGCAATTATTGAGAGCAGATGGCCAGCTCACACAGTGAATGAACCTTAAACCATCTAGACTTACAAGACTACAGCAAACATTGAAACACTACCAAATTCACAAAAAAAAAAAAAAAGAAAAAGAAGTAAAATTCATACGTGCTCACAGTCAGAAGTCAGCTCAGATTTGGATCCTATGTACAGTGGCTTAAGTCCAGATAAAGCTGTCAATATTAAACTGAGTCAGTGGATTTACCACAGAGTTCATGCCCCTTCTTTTTACTTGCCTAAAAAACCTCTCAGAGCCATCAAAGATAAGCAAAAATAACAAGGACCTTAATAAAATAACAGTATCAGCATCATTAATAAAGCTAGGAATCAAGCTAATCCTCCCTTGTACAACTGCAACTCAGCTGTATCAGAAATGTGTTAGCAGCATTAATAAGAGTGGAAATCAAAGCTGAAGTTACATGACTAAGTTTTTCATTACTTAATAGTCCACTAACAAAAACCACCATACACACACTGCTTTAACAAATGTATCTGTGATGCACTCCAGAACTGTTGAATTCTTTCCATACATATGCTGTTTGTAAAGGCTCTGTGAAGGAGCTTAAGAGAGATATGTATCTTGAAAGCACTCCTCAGCAAAGCAGCTCATGGACAAATTAGAATTATTGCTGTAGGCATGTAACAGTACATATGTGCAAAGGGAAGGACTTAGCACCACATGCACTTCCCCCTGCCAGGTCTTCATTTGGCTTGGCAAACAAGACTATAATCACGGGGGGCAAGAGGGAGGCTGTAAGCAAAGAGCTCTCTTTCATGGTCCTTCCTGCATGTGTCCAGGGAGTGAAATGCAAGGCTCCACGAGCTCTGACAAGGCCATGCAGTCATCCTTCAAAATCTTTTTCCCTGTGACATGGAGTTTCAGCTGTGTACCTCTGGACAGCAAACAGTGAAGGCTCCCTAAGGTTAAGATGACCTGCAGCTTACAAGTCTTTGCAAATGGGTGCACGAGGGCTCCAGTGCTGTGTGGATGTCAAGGCAGTCGGCAGGGAGAGTCGACACCTCAGAATTGCCAAAGCCCTGTGCGAGAAGGTAACTGCAATTGGACTGCACTCTGAAGGCCAGCCAAAAGCTGCAACAGCAACAAAGGACATAGGCAAGGTATGTGACTTAAAAAAGAACGGTAATTGGATTTTCAGACAAGGAAGGGATGTTGGCTGGCTGGCACTTGTGATCAGTGCAACTTGCTGAGCAAGGAATAGAGAAAACTTAAAGGCAAATCCCTCCAATCAAGATAATTGCTAACAAGGCATCCAAAGATTTTTCCTTGGTTACCCTCACAGAGTTAAGGGTGTATGAATTTCTACTCATACACAGGATAGAATTTAAGTTTTCAGGGATGTACTTGTGGCAAAAAGCTTAGGTTTATTTCACACAATCAACTTAATTCTTCTCTTAAGCCAAAAATCTGCATAGCATGTCAGTTTGTTTGCAGATCAGATTGTTTGTGATATAATTCAGCAATTTCTTTGTCTGGTTTCATGGCTCAATGTACAAAAATATGTCAATGCATGTGATGAGCTTATACTATCAATAGGCTAATCCCATACCTACAGCAACAGAAAGTGTGAAGTGTTGTAGCTACTTTCAGATTCCTTCCCTTTACACTTCCTTTTCAACAAAAAGTAAAAAGCACAGGATACTTGAAGAGTTCTGCAGTGCCAACTATTACATTGTAAAGACATTGATATGTTGATTCAATATCTCAGAACTGCTTTAAAGTTTTCCAAAACTTTAGGAAAACAAAGTTTATAGCAGAAGTTAATTTGACAGAAGGTGGTTTACATATGCATCTATTTAGTATGCTGAATATAGCTTAAAAAACCTGTTGACTATAAAAAGCTATTTCTAGCAATATCTTAATTACGCTGGTTATTCTTTGAAACATTTTGCATTTCCCTGAAATTGTGTGATCCCAGAACTATTTTAAGCAGCCTGTGCCATTGCATATGCCATAGCAATTCTAGTTGGCTTCTGGGTCCAATTCCTGCATCTGTCTTCGGCCATTAAAAATTAAATTGAAATTCTTTTTCTCCAACAAATATTTATCCCATTGTAGTCTGATCAAATATATGGTAGCACTTGTAAACTGTTGTGATGACACAATACTTGGACCTCTCTCCATTAGCAAAGACAGATCTGGAGCAGACACTGGCTTACATACCCAAGGATTTCAGATTTCCAGACACATTTCTAATTTTGTATAAATAATTTTTTTTCCTTTCTAAATCTGACATTGCTCTTCATTAAGGACTGGGATTTGGAAAAAAAAAAACAAAAAAACGAACAGAAAATCCCATGGGATTGAAAACAACAGATGTTGTCTGTTTTAAGCTTCCTTTATTCCAAATCACTGAATTTCGTGCTTTTAAGATTTTCCTGCCTCTCTTTTCAGAGTCCCATGATTTTCTCTTTAAATGGATTTTCAAGAGGCTGACTCTGAACTGAAATGTATGTGAAAGAGATTTTCCACCTAAAATGCACCTTTTTTTTCCCACTGAAATTACTATAAATAAACTAAAAATATGATAGAAACACTACCAGGGCAGTGTCACTGTGTGTCCATACTGTGAGTAATAAACCCTACAGGATACCATCCCAACAAAAAGGAGGCACATGCTGCTCACTTCCCACCCAAAAATCCTTGTGCTTCCTGCTGCTCCTTTTCAACACTGCTGAATTGCCAGCTTCAAAATCCAAAATAGTGCTCCAGGACAGCCACAAAGGCATTTTAAAGCTTTCCTTAGAATCAATTTTCTTCCCCATAATCAGCAACTTTCCTGCATTTGCCTGCCCTCCATCTAGCTGAAGAGCCCCTGCCCTTAGGATGTAAAACTCATTCTTCTGCATCCTTTGAAAAGATGATGGGATCATGAAGTCATTGATTCAAAAATGGTCAGGGTGAAGCAATAGCTGTGTAATGCTGTGGAAAGAAAGGCTGTGTAATTTGATCCCGAAGGATATGGCAGGGAAATAATAAACAAGCAAGGAAGTTTGGGACAGATTTGACATCCTTTTTTTAAAAATTGACAGGTTTCAAAAAACAGCTATAGGAATTGTTTGCATACTGGATTAAGTAATAGCACAGTGAGGAGCAGTAATTTTGCCTATCTAAAAACTCAAACTTGGCAAATAGTTCTATCAGAATGTAGTGATATCTGACAGTGAAAATCTCTTCATTGCAGAAAGAAAGCACAAGAAAAATGTCTGAAATGTGAGGACAGACAAATTCAAATTAGAAGTTAAGCATATGATTTTCATACATTATATTTTTAAAAATTTTTGTCTCCTAGTCAGTACAGGGTAAGTTTCTGGGAAGGATATGGAAGCCAAACAACCAAATTCTGTTTTCAACACATTAGATAGACAGGAGGCCAGGCTAAATGAACTAATGGGTTTAAGCTTTACGAGGTTAAACCTTTCTATTAAGTGTCAGAAACTGTATGTTTACAGTGTTTATATTCATGGTCATTAATAAAAATAATTGGAAGTGACTACCCCTTTGATTTAAGCAGATTTGCATTGGTACAAGTTCATCGAATTGCAGATGGAAGAAATATTAAACCTCACCCCCTTCACAGATGGTAGGATTTTAGCAATGCTTTCACAAGGCCTCAACTGATATTTTATGCCTTAACTTCCTCTTGTATTCCAGGTTTTTTTTGCAACAGCACATGCACTACAGAAGCAATGCAAGTTAAACTACAGTACAGTTTTATTTGCCAAGCTTGAGTGGATGTAAACATCTGTCCTTTTGGAATTAGTGTGCCATTCATGTTCTTTTATAAATAAAAATCTATTTTTAAGTTAGAAAATAGGAAAAAAAGAGATGGATTTTCTGGTCTTCAGTAAGGCCATCTCTCCTTCTACCTTCTGTAAGCTTTTGTTGGTCCTGAGGCTCTCAGATACTGATTTATCCTGTTCTTCCATTATCTCTGGCATTGTTGACCAGCTGGGAAAATTATATGTCTGCACTACTTGAGACATGCAGGAGCCGCAGAAAATCAGTTGCACTTTCTGTAGCATCAAAGGTGATTTTTCTAAATTTTCTTCCAAAATGAAATTCTAACATATTTACCTCTCAGAAATACTGGAAAAAGAGTGCTTGGCTCTGGCCTTTGCTAATGGCTCTTGATTTTCCAATGGAAGGAAGGGCATGCAGCAACACAGTCTTTGATATGAAATCAAGATGCAGGTCATTGACAACAGCTACACCAGGAGCAGCCAGCACCTGTCATGAGCTCCAAGGTTGGCAGTTCTGAGGTGTTTTGAGGTCACTTATCTTGAGTCCATGAACTCAGAAGACCCTCATATGAACAGAAGTGCCCTGAGCTGCATGTAGGAAAGCTTTTGCCATGATTTCCAAGATCATGAATAGGGCACAGGGAATCTAGAAACTGTGCAGCTCAAGGGACTTTGGCAGCTCTGGCTTCCTCAGCAGTTCACCAGCTGAGACATTGAAAGACACGTTGGTTCACCAGAATACTGTCAAATATTACAAGATTTCATCAAAAGTTTCATGTCCATCACATGTCCCAGCCACAAAAGGCCTGAGAGAGTTTAAGAGACTGAAAGTAAGAGACCAGTGTGCCCTGCAATACTCTGGTGTGAGCTGGAGCAGCTGAGGTGGATGAAGTGTTGAGTAGCAGAGCAGAGGGCAAAAAGACTTCAAACTTGCTTTGAGCATGTGTACCTAGATTAGACAGGAGGCAGAAATATGGGATATGCCAGCATAGTACTGCAGTGGAACCACAGCAGCTGGGGGGTCAGGAGAGAGGAGAGCACAGAATTACACTGGATAGCTACTGATAAGGGACTTAGCAAATATGCACATTTCTGATTTTCACTAATGACTGAGGAAACCCTCAAATACATGATAGTTCAGCCAGTGGCCATTACTCAGAAATTGCCTAGGAAATGAACTGAAATTTGAAAAATTGTATAAAACCAAAAATATTGAAGTTCAGCACTTGTTAATACATTCACTGCTGATGTCCCTTCAGAAAAGATGTGTGGGCTTTGACATGTTCTTTCTTTCCAGCACTTTTCCCTCATCTATATAACTTATTGTCACAGCTCTGCAATTTTATTGACAGCTCTGATCTGTGAATTGCAGACTTGCTGTAGTTCTAAGGTTCATGGTTCACCTCTTGGTCTGGACTGTTTTTGTCCTGCAGAATATGGAACAGCTTTGGAAACAGCACATGCTGACAGTGATTATGATTCTCCACAGCAGCTTCTCAGAAAACTTTGTGGAAACTGTATTTTACCTCACAAGTCATGCAGACAAAGCATGTCCTATAAATTTCCATAATTAAACTTTATGAAAAGTATGCAAAGGTTTCATAAACAGTAAGGGAAAGCACAGTTGTAAAGAAACAAACAAACCAAAAAAATCTGTCAGCTTTAACACACTCATCTGGAGAAGCCAGCTACTTTGAGGAGAGACATAATGGTTACATGTTTTCAAGAAGCAGCAGCAAGTTGTATACTTCCAGCCTGTTCCTGGGAAAAGCCTGATGAGTGCAAAGAGAACAACTGTGAAACACTAAACATGCTGCTAATGTGCGAAGCCCTATGTTCTGGGGAGAGAAGAGCATTCAGAAATAATTGAATCATCCAGGGCTGTGCTCAGTGCATACCCTAAGGTGATTATGTTCAGAATAGAAGCTTTCAGAATGTCATTTAGTAAATGAAAACAGAGTTGGATACCAGTAATAAACCAGTGCCCTCAAGCTACTCATTTTTTATAGTGACTTAATTGAAACTTACAAATCACTGACTGCCAGATGCCTGGGAAAGGGGGCAGCACTGAGACCAGGACTGGAGACACTGAGATCCAGCAACAAATTGAGATTTTGCCTCCAGTAAAGAACAGTTTATAGCTATAATTTTCTTCCTCTGGTGATAAAAATGAGTCTGTCATGCTCTGAGTGCTCAAGTGTACTCCCAGAATAGGTACAGAGCTGGGTACCAACTTGTTTTCAACTTTCTAATTGCTGATTAACTCATTAAAATGAAACCAAGCACAAAGTTTTGCTTTCTCTTTCTTATTGTCACAAGAAGGCTTTTTAAAACTGCAATATCTCCTTAATCACATTTCAATTACCTAATTTGCAAGAAGCACAATTCTATTCTCTTTAAAAAGCAAGCATATATTTATAACTCATACTATTGTCATTCAAATGATCTATAACCATTACATTTGGGATTTATGCCTTTTTATATACATTTAGCACTTTCTTATTATAAAAATGAAATAAAACTTAAGAAAGATTTCCAATTAATACTACTTCTTGCAGAGAGATGTCCCTAAAAGAGTTGTTCTGTTAAGCTGTACACCATAAGAACTAAATTGGCTTTGAAAATGTAGCATTGTAGTTTTCCAAAGCTGAAGCCTAAGAAGAAAACGCATTTCTTTGGATGTAATAAATCTTCAGTGATGAGTACAACATGAAGGAAGCCTCGCTCTTCTTGAAAGCAGGGGACACTCCCTTCCACTCGTTTCTAATAACGTACTACAAGGCAGAACTCCCAGCCTGTCATTTTTCACAGCAATGGCTCGTCAGAGTGCTTGAGAACGATTTGGACATTGGTCTGAACTCAGCCCAAACATGAGTTTGGGCACTGAGATTACTTGCTCAAACCTAAATTAAATCATCCTGGGAGGGGAAAAGGCGTCAGAGAAGATTGTCACACTCCGAAGGCAAAGCACCACCCCCAGCCTGCCTGTGCAGTCCTTCCATACCAGGCCTTGCTCCACTCAGGAGTTTTGGCTGCCAGACTTCTACAAACCCAAGTCTCCAGCCATTGCCCCTGACTCTTGTCCTGCCTATTCTCAGCCCATTTTTCCATTGCTGAAGACTGAGCATATCACACAATTGCAGTTAACAGAGGATTTTGCAGCCTGCCTCTCCCATGCAAGAGAGCTTCGTCACTTTCTGCAGAAGATTAGTTTAGTGTTAGTTGCTTTGAAGATAATTGCTCAACAACAAATTCAGTTCTTAACCCTTATTTACATTTCCTAGAAGTTCTGTCAAGGTAGTGCCTTTGGGGCTGATGCTTTCTGGGCTTAATCTCAGTCCAAAGGTGATTTTCATGCATGTAAATGTAAATTCAAACGCGTTAATACTTCTCACACCAGACACACATATGACATGATTTTCTGCAGGACCTCTATACAAAAAAAAAATAGGAAAATATTTCCCATTTCTCACTGAGCTCTAAGGAATATTCCAAGTTAGAAGAAAATCCTGTTTCACAGACATGAAGAAATGAAATAAGAAATTAAGGTACTCTCACTGGGTTAGTGTGGGAAACTAGAGTGACACTGAGTATCCAAAACAAGTACTTAATTTACAGTCTGAGATGCTCAGTTCTGTCCCCAGCCTCTCTGAAGGAGCTGTGACAGCCTCTGGCTCTGCTCAGCACCCCTAAGTAGTGACATCTGCCCCAGCACGTGGATGGCCTGAGCAGCACCTGGATCGCGGGGCCAACAAGCCCCATAAAGGTTCTCAGTCACCACACACTGTCAGAAAATGTTAATAACTCAGGTTTTCAAGAATTCAGACTCCTGGATGTGTCAGCAGCGCAAATATCCATGTCCATCCTGATTTTATGTATATACACATATATATATTATTTACTGTCACTAAAATGTGGGAGCTGAGGTGTAAGACCTGGGTTTATTCATTGCACATCAAACTCCTGCCTGTGTGGTGTGCTATCATCTGCTCAGGAGAAAGAGCCTTAACTTAATTATGGCAACTGGTGTGGAGAAATTAATCATCACTGAGCACTGAAAAATAGAAATCAATACTTTTGTGTCCTTGCGAAATGGTCTATTGCTAGATAGATATTCATGGCTATATTTCTCTCATCCTGTGAATATTAATAAGGTAGCAAAGACTATATATATATATATCAAAGCCTTGGAAACAAGGCTATTGCTAATGCAGGTCCTTAGCAGTAACATGTTATAGCTACCAGCTGACTGATTTGTGGGATGCTAAGTAGCAGCTCCAGTATAACACAATCCTTCATTTCCTACTCTGAAACTTGTTTACTCCTGTTGCCATTTATTAAAGTACTGTCCAGCTATAATTAAAAAGGACAGGACAACAATAACCTTTAGTACCTCCTTGCTGTGATAAGGGAGATGCTTAAACAAGAGCTTAGACAGTTGACAGGCAAGTACAAATGGGGCTAAATTCACTTTGATGAGCTGTGTGACGGCTTCTTCCACAAATGAGACACAACAGAGAGGCAGGTCATTAGAAATCCCCCTGCAATGGGATGACGGGCACGTACAGCTTTTGCAATCCTATTAAGCTGTTGCCACTGAATGAAAGCACCTGCTCATTGCAGGGGTAGGTAAGAGATGTTGTTTATACCTGGTGTGGAGGGCTGCCTGTGCCTGAGACACCACGCTTAGGTAAATACACCCAATGCCTCTGGCCTGATTCAGCCTGGGTGGTGATAAAGATCTTAAATGAATTTCCAGGCATGAAACTATTACAAAATGGATTTAATGATGAAAGGCTATCTTACTGTATCTGTTCCACTGTTTTGTATCATAATTTAATAAACCAGAAAGTGTAGAGATGACAGACAGGTAAGCAGCCCAAAGGGTAAAGTCTATATTGGGGTGTCAGCTAATGCATGGGCCTCTAGAGTCCCGACTTGGGGCCCCAGTGGCAAAGAAGCCCCAGCTTGCTTCAACATCTGACCAGGATATTTGATCCACATATGGGGTATTTGCTGTGGTAGCCACATCCCATATGACAAGCACACACAATGAAAATTCTGATTTTTTTGCAGGAGTACTACCAGTGCACTTGCTGACCTGTTTTGTGGGATTATCCAGCATTCCTAGTCAGCCCTGGGTGTGGGCTTTCCATATGGTCATTAAGACTTCCTTGCTGCAGTACAGTAACATAATGAAGCAACTATTCAGTTATGACTAAAGTCCATTGCTATTTATGCCCTAAGAATATTTTATCCCTATTATAGGAAAAGTGGAGACAAATGTTACATGATAGTCTCATTTTATTATCTAATGAAATTATATGCCACTTTTTTAACAGGAGAAACCTGCGTTTCCCACTAGGCAATGTCGCATCAACAAGGCAATATTTTAATTTTTTTTTAATTACTGAATGTGGAAGAAATACTGTGTATGTACTCATACAGAAGCCATATGTACATATCATTTGCCTCTGGCCTTGCTATGTTTTCAATTGCTGATAGTTATATCTTTCCTAGCATGTGCTCCTCCCATCTGTTGTAACCAAATGTTGTTCCTAAGCCTATGCTCAGTTTGGAACCTTCAATGACTCACTCAGTTGCTCAACATAACCTCCTTTGTTTGGGTGGAACTCTACACATTGCACAAAGATAAGGCTTAGAGCCATTACTGTAAGCTTTTTGAAGCGCTAAAGTTATGTTGTCAAATGACTATTGAAAGCCTGAAGCAATGGCACCCTGGCTGCAATGCAAATAGCACTGTTCCCTGAGCTGACATGGGCTGATTTAAGAGACTGACTCAGTGTGAGCAGATTTGAACTCGACAGGTAATGCCAGAGCTCCTGGACAGATATGACAACACAAAATGTAAATGATGCCCCTGCAGAAGAGGTCTGTGAACTGGCAAGTCAGACATCCATGTCCATTAGGTGCAGGTTTCTGAGCAGATCCCACTGCCACAGCTGGACAGTTCCTCTAACTGTGCAGGTGCTTTTTGAACAAATACCACTTCTTGGTCTCAGGCCTTGTTTTGGGCTTTCTCTCATGCTGCATTTGAAAAATAGGAGAAAGCTCTCATTTATAGGGTGAAATTCTCTTCTACCTATTTTTATAAGCCAATTTTTAATTCAAAACTTGGAGAAACTTATATGAAAGGGATCTAGTCCACAAAGACTTTTTGTAAGATTTTTTGGTGCAATCTATGTTTAGACTGATTTCCTAAGGAAATGCCACCGACATGGCCAGGCTTTGTGTTTTTGGTCTGTCTCCCTTTCTGTGTCAGGCTCCTTACTGCCTCCACCAATAACTTTTGAACAAATTGGCTGATTTGAAAGAGAGACAGATGGCTCAAAGTATTAAACTCTTACAAGTTTTGTGAATATAAGCAGCAGGGTAATGGAAAGAGAGCCTCTTAGTGGCTCACTAAAGAAAAGGCTTCAGCAAAAATTCAATCCTTATTAAGCCAAAGAAAATCTGCACAAAGCTGAACCCTGATGTGCAAACTCACCACAAACAAGCCTTTGCTGGGGGTGGTGTTCAAGAACTAGTTTGTGTTATCTATTGCAAAGCAAACATCATCTTGTTTACTGTAGGAATAGCAAGCTAAATTTTTAATAAGGACACTGCTGAGGCAGTTAATATGCAATGCAATGATATTCATTAAGAAGATACCATAAGCCACAAGCCTTGTTGAACTTACACACTGCCTAACTTTGACAGTGCATCTGAGAAAAGAGTTGTATCAGTACTTAGGGCTCAGATTAAGATATTTGACATTGGCACATACATCTAACCTCACACAGCAGGTTTGGCATTAAACAAATCGCACTTGGCACTTGTTGAACAGGCTCTTGAACACTCCCCGCACCACGCACACATTGTCCTACAAAGAGCCTAGGTGGAGAAGGTCTGCACTTGAATCTGACAGGAAGCTTTGATCAGGCAAATTAGGACAAGCTTTTATGCAGAGTTCCTGTCTGTACAGACTGTGTGCTTGATGGCAGTGTCCCTGCTGGAGGCTCCTCTTCCATTATCGCTCACTGCATGATGCTCAGCTTACAAAGGACACTGCACTTCCCAATTTTCTTGCCTATTCCATACCACTTAGTTTTTATGAAGACACTTGGAATGTTGGTATTTTAATGCTTACCTAGTTTTTAATTAAATGTTATGATCCATAAATATACCAGTTTCTGAGAGCTTAGCTAAGAAAGAAGAGGCACAGGCCTGTATCTAGAGCTTTTAACAAAATTTCAGTCTCACAGGGTCACATAAACAGTGTCAAAATAAACAATATACACATCACACAGCACTGCACTCTCTGGTATAGTGGTGCTGAGTGGCTGCAGTGAGGAAAACTGCAGTTTCTGGGTGCATTTGAAGGCACTGAGCACACTGGCACCTTTGTAGGCAACCCCATCTAGCCTTCAGTCAGACAAATGTGCTCTCCACCAACCAAAATGGTGATAGGATTTTCTTCCTCTGGTTGCTATTATCCTGTGATGCAGTTTCATGTACAAAAGCAGCAGCTAACTGCAGGCACAAGACACTGAGAAAAGTAATTATCCTCTTCAGAGCAAAAAGAAATTCCTTCTCCTCAAGCAGGTAAATACTTCCTGGGCATATCAGCACCATACACACTGTCAGCAGAACCTCAGCTACCTGCTCTTGGGACCACCTTACATCTGCAATGCTTTCTGCTGATGTACTCCTCAAGGCAAGCAAATATTGCCACCATCAGCCCAACTCACCTAAAGTAACTCTTCTTGAGGCAAATAGCATCTTACATACTTGCCACTAGCTCATCAAACCTGGGTCTTCTGTCAAATCCCCACAGGGTCACTGCTTATTGACTTCTAACACCAAGGCAGCCACTCTAGGCCTGTGACAGTTTAGTGATGGCACCTAACTTCTGGGCTGGGATGGTGTTCAAAACTTGCATCTGCATGGTTGCCTCTGGCTAACCTCAAGAGCCTTATGCAAAACTACTTGATGGTTGTCTTAATCTCCATGAGCATGTAATCCCCTCACTGGTGCACTCCCTCCGTGCCAGACATTCCTGTCTGCATGCAGCTGTGCCACAGGGATTGCAACAGGCAACAGCTGCTGTCCCAGCGGTCCCTCAGTGCTCATGATCTCACCATTCCTGTCTTGGGTCACAAGCCATTTTGTAATACCCCACAAATACCTCCTAGACTGGATCCATGTTGCAAGGAGGGCACAACCCACCGCGGGACAAACAATCCATCTCTGTGCACTGGCTGTGCACCTGGCCATAGCCATAACAAAACTAAGGGAGAGTGAGCACAGCCAAAGGTCTTTCAGTCACTGTGTTACCCAGAAGCTTGGCAGGGACAGCCACAGTGCCCCTCAACAGGCACAACACGATTTGCTGAAGGGTCTAAGGTGCTAAGAGCCTGCTGTGATACACGGCCCGGAGGGCTGTCCTTGGGTGCCCACGGGGCAGAGCTCTCCTGCATGGGTCTGAGCTGGGACATTCACAGGTGGAACTGGCAATAAACCTTGCAGGAGAGAGGAAGGAAACAGGTGACTGACTGATGGATGCATTATTGCTGGAGCACTCCCAAAATTTTCATGGATAAATTCAGCAGTACAGAGTTTCTTGCATAGATGAGTTTCATCTTCTCCATGGCACATGGCAGAATTATTGATGGCATATTGAGCATATATTATGTGTTTGTGTAACTGAATTGTGCTGTATTGCAAGGGTCTTAGAACATACACAGGGTAGACAAGAATCCTTAATTCAGTCTACCTTCAGTGAGCTTTAATGCTACATGTGCCTAAATTCTGCAGTGCCTAAATAACTAAAATTATGGGAGGATGCACTCAAATATGTGACATGGCAGTGTGGGGTTCCCAAGCAGCCACACTCGTATGGGTATGGTCCATTTTTGAACAAGCTATAGACAAGAAACCACATTTGTCGAAAGGAAAAAGGTCTAAGAACATCTTGAATGAATAAATCACTGTAACACTACAAAATTAGGAAATTTTCCTGATTCCAGTCTGGTAGTGTCCCTGTAGGGTCAAGCTGTTGTCAAGAATAGCACATGGCCCCCAAGGGGACTTCTAGAAGGCCATGATGAGTTCCCCTCTATCACAGAAGCTCTGTTAGTGCTGCCTGCACTCTATCCTGCTTTCCCAGCTGCCAGGGAATTTGTACTACAGCCTCCCCAAATGATACCACTTGGGAACGTGCTATTTTTGCTCATGAGTGTGTCTGCAGACGAGTGTTCATCTCTCTGATTTGTAAATGTGCAGCAATGAAGGCTCCTAAATATAAAACTTGTATTTTTAACTACAGTTGATACATAATAAAAACATTCTAAATCCATGATTTTTTTAAAATGATGTGCTTAAAGGCATATTTCCATTTCCATTTTATTTACAGAGTAGGGAGGCAAAATGAGAAGAAAAAAGGGTAAAAGGGGCAACTACACAAGCAGACTCTGTGCAGCCAAATAAGGATGTGCATAAACACTGAAGAAAAAGTCCATAAAGTTGAAAATAAAAAAGGAAGATTTTGTTTAGACAGCCTTTTTTAATGATCAGTGATCTTATGCACGCTAGAGTTCTGTCAAACATGTAAAGGCACATTGCTAGCATACTTTCTTAGCAGATTTGGAAGAGGGAGCATGTGCATAATGTGATAAGGAAGGGGAAAATACCAAAATGAAAATGGCAGTTATGGAAAGTTATCTCTGTAGGCAGATGCAAAACATAGGGCCAAAATCTGTGTTGTTATTTCTTATGGTAGAGAGTGATAAGGCAAGAAAGTAAAGCAAATAAAGGAGAAAAATCAGACTAGTAGACAGATAAGCAATTAAATCAAGAGTTTAGACCTGTTCTGAACCTCTGAATTTCCCAAAAATGCTCAAAGAGCACTATGATATTACTGGCACATTGCAGCCTCCTACCTGCTGATTCACATGAGGTCCCAATATTTCTCTTTATGAATAATGCCAGAAGAATCTGGCTTTTCTCTTCCTAAGCACTGTGCGCTTTGCTTGTGCTGATCTCTTTTGAAATGTCAACTTTACATTTCCAATATCCACAAAGAAATTCTTAATAAAAAGATATGATCTGCATTTCAGAATGAGACCTTTAAATCCTTTAGCCCTGCCAGTTTCTAGGGAACTTTTGTTAAGAATAAAACACCCTGTTTAATAACTGCTTTCCAATAGTAATCAAGAGAGTTGCAAACATCAGTGGACCACAGATAATAAAGGCAGTACAATCCAGGCAAGGCAAAAAAAGGTTTTATCCAGGTTTCTTGTAAACAAATGTGAACAACAGTTTAAAATATGTTCTGTGCATAACCTTGCCATATTTTAATTAGATTTCCAAACTAAGATACTCTGAAATGTCTATTTAATATCATTCTGCTGAGTTATGACATAAGGACACATTAGAAATGTGCAAACAAATCCAATACACCCAGCTGCTTTTTTGCCTTTTTCTGCATTGCTTGTGCAGCTACAGTCTTTGCTTTTAATTCAGTAACACTGCTGATTGGCATTAAAGAGAGCTGTCCCATTCCTCACTACACATTCTTACCACCTACCTTGTAATAAAACCATACAAGCACAGTCCTTTGGGCCACAAGTCATCCTGTAGTGACACTTTTACCAGCCTCGATCCAAAGGAGGGAAGTGGCCAGGACCAAAACCAGCCCTTTTGGCAAGAATGTGGCTTTCAGCTGGATTACATGTCCACTGACACTTCCCAGAGCTGGGGCTGAGCAGTGAGCTGCTCACTTCTCCAGACCAACACAGGTTAAAGCCAACACTGCAGAAACAAGCCCCAGGCCTTGCCCCACTCACTCTGAGACTCCAACCCATACTGCTGCCTGTACAACAAATTTCATTCAGGTCTTCCTTCAATAGAGATAATTTATGTTAGTGTTTCAGTTCAGTTATAAGAGATGTTGGGTGGTGTAGTTTTGTATAAGGTCAAGGATTTCCCGCAGGGTGCTCCATGCCAGCTACTGGTCCTGACTGATGCCTTCTCTCTGATGTGCAGAGATGTTATGCACCTCACTGGTGCCACATCTGTAATCTTGCTACTGCCATGCCTGTACCTGTGCCAATCCCTTTGGAAAGAGCTGTAGGTGAAAGGCCCCATGAAAGAAATTTTAGCATTTATTAGTATTCTAGTATTTTAGTGCCAGTATGCCTTTTGTGTGTCTTTCTATTCTGGCAAGGCAGTGTGATGTAGTGTACTTGAACATGGTGTTGGGGACACTGGAACTCTAACTCTGGTTTCACTGCTCTGCTGCCACCTGTACTCCATCAAAATCTCTGAGCTCTGCTGTGTCCATCTTCTGATCTTCAAATTGCGGTAGCAGCTACAGATTCCAATTTACAGAGATGCTACCAGAGTTTCTAAGGCTGCTGAACACCTGTCACTTCTGCTTCCCTCAAAGGTTTCAAATGCTCTGAGAAGAAGGGTCACAGAGACTCAAAAAAAAGAAAAAAAAGCATCTTTAAGGTCATGCTTTACTTCAAAAGCACCATTTATAAAATTTGGTAAACTTAATTATTTCTGCTAGCCAGTGGGAACTTGTTACAGTTTTTGATGGGATACAAAACACACCAATTAAGAAGAGACTAGTAAAGTTTTCTAGGTTTTCCAGATACAGAATCACAGTGGACTCCAGATAATCTAAAGTCCTTCAGGCTTCTTAAGGTCAAAATATTTAAAGCCAATACTTCAGAGGTGCACTTTTTTGTTTTTTTTAAATGAGTGATTTACTTTATTATTAAACCAATAAAACTACTTATCTGGCTAAGCTAATTCCTACAGTCCAGTTACTCTGATCATATAAAGATATCTGTGATGGTCTTTGGCCTTTTAAATGTTTCCTAGAAAGAGAAAGCAATTTTTTTAATATGTTTGTTTTTGGGGACTTTTTTCTTCCTCTACTGACAGGACTTAGGACACAGGACTCAAAAAAAGTAGATAACAATAACTAGATGCCTATTTTTAGTTCCAAACTCTTCTGTCTTCATAGGACTAAAAACCTGTGTACATGCATTTTTCTTACGTGTACATCCCTGCAGCAGACCTGCATTTACTTGCCCTCCTTCACCTGAGTCATATTTGTACTCCTGGATAGATAATGGCAGTTTAAATACAGCTATCCGTTGCCTGGGGCAAGACTAAGACTCAGAAGCCAGGGTGAAAAACAACTTCTGATTCAGCATCCCTGGATATTTTTGGTGGCCTCCTCTATCTCCGGAATTAGTGACAACAGTGACCTACCTACCTTGTCTGTCTCCTTATCCCTCATCTGCTTTAGATTTGATCTCCATTGTGGCTCGTTCAGTTGCTCTGCAGATATGGCCTCACCTCATCCTGTACATTGGAAATAAATATACTGGGAAGGGTGGAGCAGACATGATGCTCCCCTCTTATCTCACCCTCTATCTCTTCTTTGCTCCAAATTTTCTTAGATTAATCTGCAGCTCCTCAGGCTGGGATAAAACAACTTAATTCAAATGGCATCAACTCATTGGACTTGACTGACTGCACATTAACAGCTCACCAAGATGAATCACAAATAAACAAAGCTACAAAGTCAGTTTATTTTTCTCTGCTTTCATCCTATTTTCTTTTTAAAGACTGCAGAACCACAGGTGAGTTTCAGCCAATAAATTATGGATCCTATACCATGTATACTACAGAACTGGAAGGGGTACCAAGACTGACTTTGCAGCATAGTGTTTATGCCATAGAGCAATGAAATTGGGGATCTTGGTTCAATTATCTGTGCAGATGTACAGTTATTAATTTATATAAAATTGAAGCTGGCAGAAGTTACAAGTGAGAAAGGTTTACTATTGCTTATGCCAAATGGGCAAGATCTGGAACTTGGGTCATTCACGGACACACCATAACCCATGGGCTGTTAGGGACTAGTTAGGGAAGGAGACAGAACAAGGAGGCTTGTCTTTAACTTGGTCTCCCACTGCATCCTTACAGCTAAACCAGGTAAGTGAACCATAGATTACATGGATGGCAAACGGTGAGGAAGATGACTGGATCACTGGTCTCACAGCTTATACTCAGCAATACAAAATCCAGTTGGTTGTTGGTTACTATTAGTATCCCTGAGGCAATGATACTGGGCTGATACTGTTTAATGTCTTTAATAACAACCTGGATCATGGAAGCACAGTCTCAGCAAATTTGTGGATGATACCAAACCATGGAGGGGTGGTTGAGATGCTGAAGAGCTGCTCTTCAAAGGAGGTTGCTGGAAGTTGCTTCTCAATCTGGACACACTGGAGGAACTGGCTGACAGGAACCTCACACATTCCACCTAAGTCCTGCAGCTGGGATGGAATAATCCTCTGCAACCAGACAGACTGGGGCTAACTGGACACACAGCCCTTGCAGAAAAGTCCTTTAGCTTTTCTTGGCAACAAATGGGACATAAATTTGCCCTTTTGGCCAATGATAACACCCTCACAGTAGGTTAGTGTATTAGGAAGAATGTAGCCAGCAGATAAAGGTACATGATTGCTTTCTTGTTATCCACACTTGTGAAACTACAGGCTACTCTGTTCATTTTGGGGTTCCCCAGCACAAGGATATCATGGGCATATCACACCAAGCCCTGCAGAAGGCTGAAGCAACTTGACATAGAAAGAAAGACCAGCAGAGCTGGGTTTGTTAACCTTAAGGAGAAAAGGCTAGGAGAGCTAATTAATGGCTTCGTCTACTTAACAGGAAAGTGAAGCCAGGGTCTTTTTAGAGGGACACAACTGTAGGATGAAAGGCAACAGAAACAAGGTTGCAGAATTTTAAATCCAATTAGACATAAAAGAAAAGAAAATTCCCCATTTGGTGGTCAAATGACATCCCAAGTTGCTCAGAGCATGTGTGGAAGTTGCGTATCAGTCCTTGGAGAACTCAGAACTTAACCTGACAAGGTCCCAAGCAATCTGACCCAGCTGTCTCTGCTCTGAGTAGGAGCTGGACTGGATGATCTCCCAATGCTTCTTCCAACCAAAATTATTCTGTGATTCTGTAAAGTTCACAGTCTTGTTGCCTGGCCAGCTCTTGAACATTGAAGTTTTGGAGGGTTTTAGGATGTTTCAGTGAAGCAGACACATCAAACATGAAATCGCAGTTTCTAAACGTGAGACTTCAACCAGGATTATTCCTTGCACTTAGTGGTGCTACTGTGATGCTCCTGCATGTGTTATTTTTATGCAAACTAGAGATATTTTGTTCCAGCACAGTTCCCCTTTCTCTGCTGGGGATCTGAACTCTGGGTCTCCAAGACAGCAAAGGAATATTGTGCCTTATCCAGCTGGTGTGAAGTCGTTGTGTATGCACAAGGACACAGCCTGAGTGAATGTCACCTGAGTCCTACTTAAAACTAGAACCTGAACTGTATTTCAGTAGACTGCAGTTTGATTAAAAACAGACTGGGTGAAAACTCAAGACCAAAAGTCAATAGTCATTTCAGTGAAATAGAACTATGTAGAGTCCCATGCATATTTTTAATCCATATTAAAGGACTTAAAATGTCAAGAGTCCAGTCTCCTGAATGTAACATTTCCCTCCAGGTTAAGCCTCAGAATGGAAACCATCAAATCTCTGTCAATCTCTCATGTGAACAAGAAATGGGACAAAATTGCTGTGGTGCCAACAACCATTTTACATATTGCCTGATGTTTTTTCAATGCAAAATTAAAATAGATCACAGAGAATATAAGGCAATGAAAAATTGAGCTAACCACAAATTTTCCATTTTAGAGAAGATGCAGGCTCAAGATACATTGAAAAAAAATCTACCATACCTGTATGTCGTTCTAAACATTTCTGAAGCATAAATGTCACAAGTATTTATTGGTGTCTCAGACTGAAGAGTACACTAGTGCCATTAAAAAAACAAATTCTGCTAAATCATGCAATAAACAAAATTGCAGCATCTAATTTGACAACTGCCACTGCTATAAAGATTTCCACTTCTGCTAATAAAAGAATGACATATGAAGATTTTTCCTTAAATCAGCAAATTAATTTGCAACTTTTTCATTGCCATAAAGTTGCAGTAATTGTTACTCAAAGGCAGGAAATTTAGCACAAATGCTAAAACCATGACAACAGGGAATCTGATTATTTTTAGTGGATTGTTAAAAATTCACCACAGTTCAATATTTTAAACTCTTGGTACAAGCTATTTGCACCTCTTAAATATTAATCCTGGTTTTAAATAATTTTCTTATAGCTTAAACAAAGAAGCAGACCTAAATTCAGTATGAATTACATCAGTAGTTAAATATCTAATAAGAAATTAACATCACTATAAATCTATTTTACATTTCACTATGATTATTTAGGACAGCTGAGCCTCATATATGCTGAAAGAGTATGTCAGCATACAACAGCTGCTGATAAAAACCAGCATGTGTTGGTGGAAGCTTTTTGTTTTCTGAAGATAATTAAAACTTGCTATGGTTTTCCAGCTGCTACAGAGTCAATAAGGAATACTTTAAAAAAATGAGTGGCACTTTTTTGATTCACTTTAAATGGATTGTGGCTATGTCTATTGAATATTAACTTTAGACAATTATTCTACAGTTTTGGGTTTTCATGAGTTTTCTAAAAAGCAAGCTATAGTTTCAACCAGAAAATTTTCAACTGTCAGCTTCAGGTGCTCAGGAGGAAGAAAGCATTCTGGTCACAGAAATATTTTGCTGAACAAGAAAAGCTACTCACTCAACTACTTGTGTCCTTATCCTTAAAATTCTGTGTACTATATATATTCAGATTGCATTTTAAAATCTCTCTCTATTGGTCTAGGCAGTTTTTTTGAAAACTTTCTGTTCTTAGAAACATTCACAGGCACATGGAGCTGTAAAAAGCCTTGCCAGTGTGGGAGACAGTGGCTCTGCAGAGCTACCATGAAAATGCTGAAAGCTTTATACCGATTCTCACTGAAGACTCAAGATGGGGGATTTTCCAAGATGTCAGACCACAGAAAATAACATGATATTATTTTCACATAATATCATACCTGGTGGCATGTGAAAACTGTCTTCCTGCTTGTACAACAACTTTTAGGTCCCATGCCCAATGAAAATCCAACGGCAATAGAGCAACTTAACGAAAGTCTTCCACAGAAATGGTCCAAAACACAACTTTCTAGAACAAGGCAACTTCAAAGGTCTGAGACACTTCTGAGTAATATATAATTACTCAGCTGAGTAAACGTAGCTGAGTAACCTAAATGACCTCTCCTTGCAGTTCTCATTGCTGGTGGCTTTCCATGAGCATCTGGAAACTGGTGGAAGCTGGTTTGCATTCTCTGACTAAAAAGATAAACCAAATAATGGAAAAGGAACTAAATTACCCTCAGTGATAGCCAAGTTCTCTCACACATCTTGACAAGCTGTGGATGTCAGAGGTCAGATTACAGCCCAGAAATATGTATGGATCATCTGATTTGTCAGCCTTGAAATAGACTTTCAGTACCCAACATAAGTATTACTGAAACAAAGTGTAATTTAATTTTTTCTTTAGCAATTGCAATTGTTTCATTTTAAACTTCAGAGGCCAGAACTAATGAATTGATCTTCAGATAAGAGGCCACTCGAAATAATAAGACTTTCAGCAAATAACACTGCCATTATGCACCAGGGAGCTGAAACGCTTATTATGCAGTTCAGTGAAAATTCAAAAGACACAAAGAATTTGATATGACTGGCAGCAGCACCGTCTAAAAATAGCTCTGCACAAAAGGGAATTAAAATGTCACCGGAAATCTCTTCCTTCCTTCAGAAGCTGCTGGTAAACAGAACTTTCTTAGTCTGAACTGACAATTACCCCATGAGCAAGTGCAAGGGCACCCCTTTGCCTCTTGCTGGCACCCATGGCCCTTCAAGGAGGATGTCAGGGCTGCTGGGGAGGGATGGCCTCAGGGTGAACTGCAGCCCCTCATCTCCCCAGGTAGCACCACTGATGCCATGTCTGATCAGCCATCACCACGATGAAGACAGCTCCAGCTATCAGCATGAAGCGCTGGATGAAGATAGAGCAATCCTGGCCATGAATCAGTGCCTGTATTATTTGATCCAGGCTACAGCACTCAGGCAGTAGTATGAAATGCAGCTTTTGCTGCCATGGCTCAGGTTTTGGCAAGGGTGTTTAGTTTTAATGCAGAATCAGCAGTTCAAATGATAAAGTTTTGGAAAAAGTATTCTGATATCTCAGTCTCTTGATTTGGAAGAAACTTTTAAGACAGATATTGCTGAATTGAAGAGACAAGAAACTCCTCTTAACTCTGGATAAGACCTAGGCAGACTGCCACACTTTTAACGAAGTGAAGCTGACAGGATGGCAGTTTTAAAATGTCCTCAGAAATACTTATAAATACAGCTGTAAAAATGAAAAGAAAAAGGAAAAAAATGTAAAGCCAAGGACTTACTGCCAAGCACTAACTTTTGGATTTTACATTATCCCCTTCAGATAAATGTTTGCAGGAAGAGAAAGCCATTACCTCTGAAGTTACAAAATGATTAGATATTCAGCTGCTGCCATCAGATGCAATTAAAGACACAAAACTTAGATTCATCCTGCAGAACATTAAAGTTTGCCAAATATATCATGAAAAAGCCACATTGTGTGGCTCTGAGAGTCTTGTCCTGTCCAGACTCCCACTCCCATATCAATTTGGGACTAGGGAAAATGAAACATTCTGTGCTTCCTGAAGCTGAAATGATGGAAAAGGACTGTGCCTTTCACACATGTGAAAGATGGCACCTTGTGCCATCTGAGTGTTGACAGAGATACTGCTTCCTCCTCAAATCTAGAGTCATCTTACGTCTTTGGTCCCTTTTCAAATCCTGGGTCTTTTGCAACTATGCTTGATTGGGATCAGCAATATGATCTAATACGATCTAATTATTTTGAATGGTTTTTGCAAGTTGTGACCTTACACAGATTCGGGACACTAATTTCAAAAGGAGAAGGATGAGGTTGTGGTTAGCTAATATGAACTGTTTCACAGTATGATATAATGAAAATTACTTAAGTACTTGGCTTCTAAACAGAAATTATTTCTGCATTTTTGCAGGAATGAAAAGGCACTCCATGACAGGATACATATACTTTTGAGTATATTCATCAGAAACTTCAAGCATTAAAAATTGTATTGCCTCTTTTGGGGGATAATACTGTAGAAACTTTAATATTGGATCTTTGGACCTTATGAGGAAGGTTTTTCCTCATTTTGCACCTTCTGTGGCAGTGGCAAGAGGGGTTACAATTACACTGCTAAATGAAACACAGACTGATTCTTGTTTTTTGGTCAAGTGGCATTACTCACTTCATGTCCTCTCTATATCTAGTAGTATAACTAGTCCTCTCTGAGGCTTAGTCTGAGCTGAGCCAGCTGGAGAAGCCCAAAACAGAGCCAGAGAATCTGCTCAGCAGCCCAGGGGGCACTACAAGCTCACCTCCCATCTTTTTTATTCAGCAGCACAGATATGCCCACTTAGACTCAGAGGGACATTTTACTGCTGTACCAACACAGGGAGGCAATGTGTTAACACCTAATATCTGCAAGCAGGAGTTTCTGGATAATAGTGTGGGTAAATGGACATTGAAGTAATTGGCCCAAAGGATACATGCAATAAGGAAGGGGGAAGTGCTGTCAGAGATCTAGGGAAAAACCACATGGTTCAGCATGCACTGAGGAGTTTGGAGAAGCAATAGGTCTTTGCAGAGAAGTGTTACACAGGAGCAAAAATTGTACCACCACCCCCATTTCCCAACCCATTCAGCAGTAAAAGCTGTGTTGCCTTTTCTTAAAGCTGAGGGTGCCGTATTTTCCTGCAAATGATTGCAGGAAGGAAGCTGAGAAATCTCCCAGAAAATGGCAGGTCTGGAGGGTGCTGGATGCCAGTGGGTGTGTGTTTGTGACTGAAGAGGATAAAACCCAGAATTAAATTAGAGATTTACATTTTAATTTGCTGCTTTTATCCATATTCCTAAACCATTCAAGTGGTGAAGGACTATAAACAAGCTCTGAAAAATCAATAAAATAAACAAACCATGAAAGACACTAGTGACACATTAAGGGGAAAAAAATCAGATACCCTCTAGGCCATTGGGACCAAAGGAGAGAAATCACAATAAATATACAGAAATTTTGGTTCCAAATCCTGAAAACTTTGCTCACATAAACAGACCTTCCTCCGACCACAATCCAATTAAAAGAGAGCACAACTATTGCCAAAGGCCTGTAACATCTAGCTCATTAAAACAGTACCAGTTGACATTATTAGGATGTATTATTTTGCTCCTTTAGCACAGGGGAAGGTTCATGTGAGTAAGTAGCAGGGCTGAGTCCTTCTTTGGCAAAGGGCTTTGACTGGAAAGCAAAATGTCTGGTATGTTCCAGGCAGGCAGTTTCCATGCCTGGCAGATGGTATTTACTTAAGATGTACTGCACAGCCCATTATTTTAAACCAAGTTACTTTGTCAAGTTTACCTAACTTATCACAAGGATTGTTCATCTCTGTGTCTGTATTAGTCAAAATCCCATGTGTTCTGAACTGCTATGGAGGGATTGTTTTCTCCCTGTAGAATTAAACTCGGTCCCATAACAAATGAGAGGTGAAAACCCACAAGATGTTTTCAAACTGAGTCACACACATCCTTTTCAGCCAAATCAAAATGCTCCCAAGTCCTCTGAATCATAGTGTCTACTCTTCAACAGCTTCTAAATAGTCCAGCTCAAGGTGCTCGAGGCCTCCTCTCTCCCACCATATTATGGTGTTCTTCTCTGATTAAACTGGACCTGAAAGGGGAAACTCCTCAGGTTTTTAAGCAAAAAGTGCACCACAAGCCACAAAGATGGGGGGGGGTTCTTGCTTACATTTATTTATCTATAAAATGAGTATAAATAAGAAATGACACAACTAGTATTATACTGGATCAAGCTCACAGGATATGTAATTCATCATTTTACCCTCAAAAGCAGCTATTAAAAGGTGTAACAAACTCGACTACAGACAATTGTTTCATAACCTAGTAACAAGGGTCCTGTTTGCTCAGTCCCTTAGGCACTAGTCCAAACATATGTGATGTCCTATTTGAAACAGCTCATATATTTGTTTAAGTGCAATTAAACATCTGAGAATATCTTGTGATAGGAATAAGATAAAAAAAAAGAGTGAGGCTAAGATGCTATCGTTGACTACACAGCTTGCACAGGAATAAAAATTAAAAGCACATAACTACTGCCAAGAAATAGTAGTATCTGTTTGGAACCTAAAACTGCAGATTTTTTAAAATTAACATTTACAGTGCTCATGGTACAAACACTGCACTTTATTTTCAGAGATTTCTGTATAAATATGGATATAAGAAACTGAGTAGGAAAAATGCTACATACATATTCTCTTAATTAATCAACTATTGTGAGTAATTTCCATTTTACTTCTGTTATATAGCATTTTATATGCCACAGTGACTTATCACTCCTTGTGAATTTAAACTAATTCCCCTTCTGATTATTATTACTCTAGTGATTACTTTATTGAGCATAAATCATGCATTTATTGGCTTAAATGTCTTTTAATATTACTGTCTATACTTGTACAATGGGGTTAATATGAAATTCAGTCTCGTCCATGATCAATGCAGAAGATATATAGCACAACTACAGCTGTTCATTTCACAATTTCAAAATAAGAAAGCCTCAAGTTAAGATTTCACCTTGGCTGAAATCTTACTTTCAGTGAAATTGAGAGTAAAAGTCTCCTAACTTATAAGGAGAGCCAAGATTTACTTTTTTGTGTCCAACCTGCATGTGTCAGCTGAAGTGCCTTTGACATTTCATGGCTGTGAAGCTTTAAGACTAGAAATAGCCACTATTATTGAATCCAATCTCCAGTACCACACAGGCCACTTCTAGTTACATATTTGAACTTTTTTGCCAGATAGTGGCCCCAGTGAAGGTTTCTCCCTTTTAAATGTCCTGTAGTTTATGAAGAACAACTTTTTAAAACTTTAATTAGCTGGACTGCACTCTTCTATACCAATATTGTTTTTAATATAAACACATCTCAGGGCACTCTGAGCTTATAAATACCTCTAAGGATGCTCACATTTTTTGTGTTAAAGTGTCCAACAAATACTTCAACCATTTCAGAGTACAAGTACATAATAAAAGTATTTTTAAAAATCCTATTATTTAATTGAGGAACTCTAGTTTCTTCAAGTTGAGGTCTAAGGACTTGAGGAAAGAATGTATAAGGAAGAAAAGATGATGAAGAAGCTTCAGGTGACATAGGGTCTCAGTTTCTAAGGGGCCTTAAAGAGTGTATGAAACAACGAACCCAAAGATCCCTTTGCTGTGAGCACACACCTGCCCGGCACACATCTAATGGTGGAGGGGGGTGGACCATGTCCCAGCGGAGGTCTGCAAAGCAGCTCTGCAGCTAAGGATGTTCCTCCTGGTGCTCTGGGCAACCCCAGCCCCAGTTCTGTCCTCTCCTGTGTGCCTGGGCTGGAGCGTAGACAGAAGGACCTCAAGAGGAGGCACCGGGAGCTGAAAAGTGGTTGCAAGGTGCTGCTGCCCTGACTCCCCAGCTTACAGGCTCATGAGACAGCAGACCTCCAGCACTGGTCAGAGATGACCTAAGTGAGGGTGTTTGTATCATTACCACCAAGGCTGAATCTTGTTGGTTAATCTTTCACTTTCCTGCTTTCAGTCAGTGAGGTTTAAACATGTGCAGGTAAAGTGGCCAGCATCCAGAACAGGAGAAAGGCTATGGTTCAGGTTGCCTGAACAACTCTATTTTGTCCTCTTTGAATGTCTGACCAAACTCACAGTCTTTAATTTTTTAATTGTGTCCCATTTCCCATCCTGCAATCCACACCTGTGTATATACCAGGAATTTTATGTGGGCTTTTTTAATGTAGCCTGTGACTGCAACATTTTCACCTATATGACTTCTCTGTTCTCCTTTTGAATACAAGAGCATATTATCTCTTATGGCAGAATAATTGTTGAAATTTAAGTCACTTGAATTGCATAATTTTTCCAAGTCACTTGTATACCTCTGTACTGCTTTCCACAAATTCTACTCATGCTTAGAAAAATAGAAGAATTAAACACCTAGAACTAATTACAAAGGGAAGACTATAAGACAGAAAAGTGCATTTGTTTGCACATTTCTAAAACTCACTCAAACCAGACAAATCCAGGTGACCAAAGGTAATAGCAAACATACAAGATCAAAACTGAAATTGCAACATGAGAGTATAAAACATTTGCTGAGTGCTGAATGGAGAGTTTGCCTTGAAAAATTGAAAGTCTGATTTAATATTGCTCCATCGAACAATTTTCTTCAACTGTTCTTGCCTGTGGATATAAACTGAGACAAATCACAGGACATTACACACTGTGGGCAGGAATTTACTCACTGAGAATAGGAATTTGTCTTGTTTTCATTTGCTTCTTCATATTATTGTCTTATTGAATGTGCAGGCGAAGAATCTAATTTTACTGTAGGTGAAAGGGAACATTCCTTTACCAGCCTGTCTATGCTGGGGCAGATGTGGCTTCATTCACCTTGACTTACACTCTACCTGTACTGCACAGCCCAATTTAACATTTTCAGGGTATAGCCTTAATTCTTCATTACTTTTTACCTACAGCTACTTTTTATATTTTCTATTCTGCGCTGAGTTTAGCCATGCACTGTAAAAGAAATAACATTGTGACTCATGTAATATAAATTCTTGAAAGCCACCACCTTATTTATTTAAAGAAAACATGAGTAATCGTTAATGAATTCTCATACAGTTACTGCATAGAGAGTTTGAATAAATGCCTCAGACCAAGCATGCTACACCCCGTTCCTTTAGGCTGAGGCATGTGTCCCCTTCAGTGTGGAAATGAATGGCCTCATGGGGGAAAGGGAATCATCAAAAAGATCACATCTTGAAATTACCTGTTTAATTCCAAACAGATAATTACCACTCACATTCACAGGCCACCTCATAATTCTGCCTGAAGGAGTTGGTGGTGTACACAAACTAAATATTTAGGACTTTCAGAGTATGATCTGATTGAAATAACAGTCTGGTTCCTGTCATTTCCCTTGTGGTGATTTTCTTTTTAGAAATGATTAAATAGTATAATTCCTCTAATGACTCATTTAGTTTATTTTTAACTAACACCAAAGGAAAATACAAAGGAAATAGTTTTCAGCAAATGTGTTTTTCAGGGAGGGGAAAAAAGCTGTATTGTGGTATGATAGCGTAAATTAGCATAGTTTAGAACAGTATATGCAGCTAATGGCTGAAAAACTAGCACTATGTGCAACACTTGTATCACACTGCATCACTGACCAGGAATGGAAGCTTTGTCTGCTTTATACATTATAAATTGGATATGTTGTAATTTTGTAAAACATTCCTTTAACTAAGGAAAAAATTTCCCTGATATAACAATCCTACTTCAGGTGCCTCCAGTCTGAAAACGAGCAAGTGAAAAATAACTGGGTAAGAGCAGAGAGCAGGTATTTAAACAAGCCCCAGGGCAGCTTAGCACTTAAACATGTGGCAGATCTGTTTTCAGCAAAGTAATTTACAAGGCAGGATTCACCATTCCAACAATCTTAAAATGCAGGCTGGATCTTTTTCTAAATGTATGCTACAATCCAAATTATTAGATTGGAGAAGTGCTAACTTAAGAATTGGGGTAGCTATGCTCAAATATTTTGTCTTAATAGCCTTAAAATGTATAACTCAAAGATACACAAATTCAAGCAACTAAATAATGATTTACATGCTTTACTCAACTGAATGACTGAAAGCAAGTTTTGGTTCTCATCTTGCATCTCCTAATCTACTTTTCAATATATTATTGATAAGTTTCTTTGTGGCACTCTGCTAGTTATGAATCCCATTTTTGTTAATGGGGTAAAACTCATTCACCGCTAAAAGCACAGCCTGATAACTCCACCCATTTTAGAGTACTCTTCCAGTACCCTCTGGGAAAAGGATGGGGACTGATCCAGTACCCTCACACTGCTTACAGTCTGAACAAAGGAAGCAGAGAGGGTGACATGCTAATCCAGCAAAACTTGGTGGAAGTCTTGTGAGGGATTGATGGATCTGGGTTTTTCATCCAGACCATAAACTGGAGGTTTCAAACTGAGTCATATTAGTTAGGCTTAGACTTTTTGGTATTGCTAATACAACTATTTGTATGAAAATTATTAGTCATTACTTAGGGCACTGTAGAACAAAATGTGTGCCTTGGTTTTGCACCAGATGTGTGTCTGCCTACATATGGGTTTACAGACAGACATCAGTATCTATCTGCACACATAATTTCCTTACTGCTAATGAACTGACACGTGACCAACAGTGGATCTTGTCCCCAGCTTACATCAATAAAAGAAATAATGTATTCATTCTTAGTGACCCAAAATACATAAATATTTCATATAGTGAACAGTAACATACATCACATGATCAAGCTACTATACAAATATCATTTCCACAGCTCTATGCAGAGCAGGTCGGAAAGCTGTGAAAGAGAAGCAGAGGTCATGCACCACAGACTGACCATCCATGCAACAAGCTGCAGGAAGAAAAGTTACAACTTTGAAACTTCCCACCATGCAACTTTTCCAAAGTCTCAGCAGCACTGGCTGGCTTTGGCAGCCCTGGCTGTCCCAGACAGATTACAGGTTACAAGAGGGAATGCTAAACAGCATCATGACAGGTAGGTGTGTTAATCCATCACATCCTCAGTTAATGCTGTTTGAACACTAAGTTGGTACTAGCACTGCACCCAAAACATTTTCAAATAAACTTGTAGAGAAATAAATTACCCTTTCTTTCCATTCAATCCAGGCCATACACTGGGTACACAGAATGACATAATATCCTTCCTGAAATCAGAGCTGCAGTGAGGACCAGTATCCTTCAAACACGACCAGTTCCTGAGACTGCCTTGCAAACAACTACATTTTCCTAATTGCCACAGAAACTATCTTTTTCATCTTTTTAAACCTAGCCAAAGAATTATACATTGTTTTCTTTATAAATGCAATAAAATTTCATCACTATATTCTGTACTTCTGCCAGAGTTTGACAGCCATAGATCTAAAGAATCTTACTGGAAAGCAGCGCATAAAAATAGCCATTCCATTTAACTGCTGCTGGTCAAAACCTCACACCAATTGCTGTGATATTTGCCAGATATGAATGATGTCATCTCCATACCTGCCCCTAGCAGAATCAAACACCTTTTTGCAACCTGTCCAGAAAGTGGCTTTTATCATCAGAAATTATTTTTTTTAATGTGACATTTTTCTGCATGTAGGACCACATCCACTTTGGAAACCAGTTCTCTTGAAAACAGGATTCCATACAAAACCATGATCAATACAAAACTGTGTATTGATTTGCTTTTTAATCCAGAAAAATTGCTACAGTTGGTTAGGGTTTTTATCTTTGCATTAGCCATTGTGAAGATGATTTTAAATTGTGTGCACAGGCCAAAGGATTTGTTCTGGGGCCCATCTGCATTTAGCTTTAGTGCCATAGACAGACATTCAGAAAAAACCAAATCGATACATTTGTAATGACTGCTTAGATAACTGCTTAAGCAGCTGTGGAAAGCCTAGTCAGCAATTATTTTTAAGGATATGGGACAAATTTTCTAATGCCCTGACAGTTACACACGCTTGTTCCCAAAGGATGTTATCCCAGTTGACTTCTTCCAGTTGCACTGGACTTCCGCTTCTTTTTTAATTGGGTGACCATCTATTCTTCTTTTGTGGGTTACCATGGGCAGGTCTGACCTGTAGCAACCAGAGCAGATGGGCTGGTGCCAGTAACTGCTCAGACAGTCACACAAGACGAAGTTCAGCACCTAAGATACCACAGTAGTTTATGATTAAAAGGTAACTTAGTTAAATGGCTAATCATGCACTAGCATTTGTCTCCTGGTGATCGGTGCATGTGTGTATGTGTGCAAACAGAGAGCTATGAATGACTACTTCAAACCCTGTCTCTAGCCACATTAATTTGGAATAGACACAGGAAACGAGCCTGAAATATGAGGCATTAAAACCTGTTCTCTTACGAAAGAGCAGAGCTGCAGCCCCTGCGCCAGCGCCGGGCTGCGGAGCGCTGCTGCCAGCAACTCACCTTGCTGAATCTTCGTCACCAGCTGGTGACGGGCAAGAATCCTGCTGGTCCTGTACGGAGGGCGCCGGGCGGCCGGATCGCAGCGCCACAAGAGCTCCTGGCCCTCGGGGGACACCGCGTTCAGGTACAGGCAGGCGGTGCCCGCGGCCCGGGGCACCTGCTTCAGCATCGCCGCTGCCCCGATCGGAGCCGGGCAAGGAGAGCAGGGACGCTCCAAGCCCCTGGGAGCTGCGAGGAGCGAGCGCTTTAAACGCCAAAGGAGTGCCAAGACCTACTACAGCTCGGGATTCCGGCTCTCCCACATGATCCGCGCGGGCCAATCGCTCCAGCACAGCAGCCTGGGGAAGTGAGCCTGCCGAGCGGGACAGACAGCCTGCCCCAGCCCGGCACACAACCCCAGCCCCGCACAGCCTGCCCCAGCCCGGCACACAACCCCAGCCCCAGCCCCAGCCCCGCACAGCCTGCCCCAGCCCGGCACACAACCCCAGCCCCGCGCAGCCTGTCCCGGTCCAGCAGGCACAGCCCTTTCCCAGCCCCAGCCTGTCCCGATCCAGCACCGCCTTTCCCAGCCCCAGCCCCAGCCTGTCCCGATCCAGCCCCGCACAGCCTTTCCCAGTCCCGCACAGCCTGCCGAGCCCCTCACAGCCTTTCCCAGCCCCAGCCCCAGCCTGCAGCAGCCCCAGCCTGTCCCGGCAGCTCCCCGGCTGGCCGGAGTTTACCCAAGCACGGAGGGGCTGCACCGGGCCGCTTCAGAAAGCAAAGAAGAAATAGTTGAAGATGTTCGAAAATGCGTATTTTAAAGTATTCAGGGCTGCCGAAAACTTTTTTCTCCTCTACTCTACGCTGCCCAGCTGTTGACTCATCTCTGGAGATGATGCCCTCACTTTTCTAAAAATCATACCCCTGTTTGCCAAGAAAGAAGTCCGTTTACGGAAGGGCTGTCTGAATCTCCAAAACCGCACGGTACAAGGAGCACTGGAACAAGCGAAGCCCTTGGGATGAAAAAAATTCAACAACACCTAGCAGCAGCCACTCAGCATAAACAAAACCCAAGAGTCCCTAACATTAATTCTACCAAGAACTGGTCACAGCCTGGAAGAGGGAAAAGAGGTGGAGATGTTCTCTGTTATTCATATTTTTTGTTGTTGTTTTTTTTGTTTTTAACAGACTGAGGGGCATGTGTTTTCATTCTATCCTCACATATCAACCACTGAGTGAGCAGAAGATGCTATTTCTTTAATTAATCATATGGAAACAGAACATTGCCACTTTTATAAGCAGGAGGGCAGCAAATCTGAGTGAAAATATACTGAAAATGCCCTTCTAGTCAAATAATTTTTAATTATATTCTAAAATACCAATATTTTGTATTAATACACCCCTAGTGTGTGCTGATTTCTAATAATTATGGGAAATGAGGGATTTCTAAGAATCCCAGGTCAGGAATGATGCTTCCACCTCCATGCCCCTTCCCAAGAGACCAGTGTCAAGCTGGGGTGCGGCAGCTGACAGCACTGTTGGAGTGGCTGCAAACCCCAGACAGCAAGGGCTCAGCCCCATCCCAACTCAGGGGGGATCTTGAGCTCCCAGAACTCTACCTGGACATCCATCTGCAGTGACATTATTGTCTGTGTCCTGTTCCCCAGCCTGAAGGCCAACAATATCTCACGACATGCGATGGTACAATGGAACTCTCCTCGCACTCCCTGCCTCACAGATGCTGACCAGGACAGGGCCATCAGGTGGCACTGCCTGGGACCTGCCTCCTCACAGAGGACAGGGCAGGTATAGTCACTAAACGTGAGAGGGGGAAGGACAGCTCTTGTTCACAACTATTCATTAAAATTTTGCTCCATGAAAACCCCCTTAGAACATAGTTTTACTGCGATGCAATCTGTTCTCATTACACCTTATGAATTTTATTCCTCATCAATGTGAGACTTGTGCAGTGCCATAAAATGGAGAAATATAATTCCAGGTACTAGAAATTTAAAATGAATGCTGTAGACTGGAAGCCTTCATTACCTGTTATTACCTTAACAGCACCTGCAGGGTCTGTACGTGCTGCTTTTTGCTCCAAGTATGCCTGCATGGCCTCCTCTGAGGCTCTAAGCAGAAACTTCAAACTCAAGAGCAAAGACACAGCATCACGATCATCTACACTCCCAAACAGGGCTGGGCACTGGCAGCCAGGCATAGGACTGACTTCTCTGCCTTGCTGTGCAAAGAGGAGAGGCAGGATTGCTTCACAGGTGTGAACAGAGAGAGCCTCAACAGCAGGGAAGAGATGGCTCCCATTCCTACTCCAGCTTGCCAAGCCAGTGTCAGTCACTCTGCTGCCATCTTTTCAGAATAAATATCCCAGAGACTCTCAAACATCAATGACAGGCACAGTGTTTATCCAAAGAGACATTACCTACCTCCATGCAGGGAAATTCATATTTGATTAATCTACAGTTCTTTGATCTAATTCTATTTTTAAAATGCCATTGCTAATGTAAAGCAAGTATTAACATTTAATACTACTCTGCTTAAATATTCAGAAGGATTTCTTTTTCCGTTGGAAAATGCATTGACTTTTTCAGCTAATGGGATTCTGCATTCTTCCTTGCAATACTTCCAAAGTCTAGGAAGCAGTTGAAGAGAAATGTAATGCTTCAAAAGCCAGTCCAAAGAAACAAAGACCACAGCAAGAGCCTAAGTAAGGTGTATATACTAGTGAACACGTTCCTAAGGGATCAGCAAACCCAGTTATATGCTTGTAACAGACAGCAGAGTACCAGCCTCAGTGCCCCCTGGCTGCCCATCCCTTCCCATGTCCTCACCAAGGGGTAAGGCAACAGGGCAGAGCTGCCCTGCCAGCTTCCCAGCCACTCATCTCAGAGGTTACAAAGGACAGAATAAGAAGCCTCTGTTGCTGAATGATGACTTTCCTCTCAGACACCAGGGTCCAAACACAACTTCAGAGCCAGAGGGTTGCCCCAGGCTCGGTGCTGACGAGTGCTGCCTGCGCTGAGGCTGAATTCTTTGGCTTCAGTCCAGTACTTGCATAGTAGTCAAATAAAACAAGAAACAACAAGAGTTAGCTGGTCTTGTGGTGCGTGTTTGAAAGCTCCTGTGCTTGAAGTTGTGCATGGCGAAAGAAAGAAGTAGCCCTCCTTGCATACTTTTAAAATGACTATATCCTTGTTTGGTGACTGCCTTGACACTCACTGTTTATTTTCAAAAATGTGTCATTCAGACAAGGAAAATCCTTTGGCCATCAACCTCTCAGACAAGATGTACTAGAGAGGTCTAAGTTGTTATATAATAGCACTAATTAATATTTCAGTCTCAGTCTACAGACTGTTTCTGGAATAGTTAATAGAGCAACACTGAACTTCATGCTAATGCATCTCATAAAAGCACTTCAAAATAAAAGCTTCCCTGTGCATTTTACAAGGAAATGTAAAGGGAGGGAGCTCCCTCCCATTTTACAATACACCTGAAATTGCTGCCAGTCTTGACAGAAGCACAGCCCATGAGATGACAACCCAACCCCATGCTCCCATGTTGTGACTGATCCATGCAGGAAAGGAGATTCCTTCATAAAAACATGTCTGGAATTAGTGGGTTTTTTAAAAAAAACTAATCAGAAATGTCCACACTGATATCTGTAATGTAATAATCACGTGTCACATCTAAAGTGACAATCAGTAACTTGATGGATACTGAAATACTATGGGATATCAGGAATCTTTAACTAAAGCCTTATTCATACAGCACAGTGCTTCTGATGACTGCATAGACTTACTGGCAAAGTCAGCTCAAGGAGTCATACTCCTTCCTCTCTATGCATTCACCGGCAGAACTGCAACACTTCATTTCTGTTAATTGATTTTTATGTCTCTCTGACACCTTTTCTCCCTGAAATGGCATTTGGTGTGAGAAAGGAATTAACTATTGGCAGGAAAAGTTGCCCCAGGGCTGCTCACAGATACTGCAGTATCTCAAGCAGTACTGGAAATCTGCTTCCATTTCACTGCGAGTAGAGTGCTGACATCAGCTGGAGAAAACAACACAATGTACTCTAGAAATGCTAAAATATATTTGATAACAAACTACTTTAATAATCTACTTATGACTGGCTTATCTGGGCAAGAAAATAGACACCACCTTGGCCTTAGAGAATTACTCCAGGAGGCAGTGCTTCAGGCGGGTTGTTGAGGACAAATTGAGATGAACATCAATTTTCCATTTGCATTACTATAAATATACAAATATATAAATATATAGATATAGATATAGATATAGATATAGATATAGATATAGATATAGATATAAATAGAAAATAGAAACAGAAATAGAAATACTAAACTGATTTTATAGTCAGAAGTGCTGATTTACATCTTAGAATGCGCACCTCCCAGTGAACTGTGAAATATGTCTGTGATGTTGTACCTGGCATGGAGTTCTCCAGGCTGGGATTGAACCTGCTGTTCTCACACAGTAATCAGCCACTTGATCTTCCCGAAGTGACCCATTTCCCTTTCATTGTTAGTTGCACTTATCTCGTTATTTCACATCAAAAATTTAATGGCAACTTGACAGCCTCTCTTCATTAGAAAGCACTGTTTCTATGAGAACAAAACAGTTTCATATCCACTAGAGGAGCACATTTGTTATTAACATTAGTGACATGTAGTTAGAAGCAGGAAACTCTTGTTTTCAAGTCACAGAAGAAAAAAACTCAGGCATGTGCTTTCAACTTTCTGATCTCTGGACTTCCTTCTATAATTCTGCAGGTAGAAGAATAGTTCAGTTTGCTGGATTATCGCCTGACTTCAACACCTTATATATGCAATATATCCTGGATACTGAAGTCCTATCCACATATCCCTATCCTATCCCTACATTCTGTATTTCTTACCTGCCTCTGCCCTTAGAAATGCCTGCACAGCAGCTCATGTACTAAGTACAGGCAGTTTCTCCTTTCTCAAATTCAAGAAGAGAAAAACTTCACATGCGGGGAAGCCAAAGCTGTGTTTAAGATGAAGCTGTCACTTCACATTTTGAACTCTGTCTCTGGGACCAGGACTTTAAAAAGCAGAAGTTCATTTCCTGCTGTTTAGGATAAATGTTTTATGTTTGAACACAGACATTTGTTTGAGAGCTGTTTGCTGGGATTACTGCAGGCTGCAAACTCTTTCATACAGGGCATGAAGCAGCAGGGAGTCTAGAGCAGCCAGAAATGCTTCCCTCTGGCTCAGTGGCACTTTTTGACTTTCTTCCTGAGGCTGTGCTGGGGCACTGAGGCTCTGCAGCTCATCTGGGGCAAAAGGAAAATAGTTGATGTGAGATTTCTGCATGGCCAGGAAGCGAGATGGAGACGGCTAATAGCTGCACGGAATTACAACAGAGGATTGTTTCACGGCAGAGCCCGATACTGATGTGTTCTGGAGGAAAGTCAGCTGCTGTGTCAACTGTCTGATAGTGAGTTTTAAAAATGAACAGGGCTTCTTAAGCATGAGAGAGGCTTACACACACCCTTGAAGATAAACCTCAAACCAGGAGATGAGGCTTCTGAAGAGTACACCATATACTTTTCTTCCAGTGTCCCCATTCCAGCATCAGAGGACAATCCACTTGCATTTTAAGACCCACATGTTCAATGAATAGTACTGCTACATAAAATACCTCCTGATTACAAACAAGAACATCAGAAGCCTGGCCACAGCACAGAAGCAGAAGATTAGAAATTATGTGCAGGAGTGCAACAGTAGTACGTTTAGGGAACAAAAGGATGGCAGGGAGGTGAGTAACCAGCCACCCAGGCAAACTTATGGAAATAAAGACACATGCAAAAAGCCAGGAAGATGAGGGTCAAGGCAAGAAAGTACGATTCATGTCATCAGTTCTCCTGTAGAGGTGCTCAGGATGTTAAATAAAAGGAAAATGAATAGTAAGTGATTTGATAAAGGCTCCTCTAAGATCCTCTACCAAGCAATCATAAAGAACCTCAGCTATCACAGATAAAAAGGAAAAGACCACTTGTGGTTTAATGACAGCTTAAACACAGGAAACAAAAGGAGTAATAAATAATCTATGTTCCCAATGGGATAAGGTTCCCAGAGGATTCACACAGACATTAGTGTTGGAACTTGTTTTGTCCACTATCCATACATGGGTTTTATAATGGGCCTGGATAATCAGCTGGAAAAATATAATAGTGATACCAAAGTATTCTGTCAGTCAAAAGAGAAATTGGTTGTATGCATTGAAGGTGTTTACTACAATATTGACTAAGAAGGCCTTAAAATTTAAGCTTTTGAAGGCTGATAAATGCACAGGACAAAAACCACCCTAAAAGTAACACAGAGTACAGTGATGACATTTAATGGGGCTGTAATCTCTAAGGAAACAGGTCTTGGATAGGTTTATGAAAACCCAATACAAGTGCTCAGTAGGAACAAAAAAATAGCAAAGTGGATTTTAAAACTTTTTGGAAAAGTAATTGAGTGCAAACCAACAAACATGGTTATGCCATTACAAATGTCTGTTCACCATTTGGTAATTATGACGTCTTTTCTCACAGTGGATAAAGTTGGGAATGGTAAGTGGGGGTAGGTTCAAAATGAATGAACATAAATAGTTCTCCATATATGTATAGCTGACCCCTGCAAGTCATTGTTTGAGGTTTTGAAGTCATTGTGGTTGCCAGAAGTTAGCAGCACTCAAAAAAGGATGAAATCCCTGGAAGAAAAATTCAGCAAGGACCATTAAGCCCAAAATTCCAGCTTATGGCTCAGGACCTCCTTGAACCAGGTGGGTGCAGGTAGGATATACAACATGCACAAAATCACTACATACCTTTCCCAGCATTATTTTTCCAAAAATAGCTGCATCTGCCCACTGCCCAGCTGGCCATGATACTGAGTTGGTCTGACCTGTGGCCACCCCACTGGGGCTGCTCTGAGCAGCAGTGGCCAGTCTGTATTCTCACCTGAGCTAACCAGATGTACCACCCACAGCCTATGTAAACGTGGGCTCCTAACAGCACTCCCAGTGCAGAAATGCATCAAAATAACTGCTCCTGTGGTCTGTGGCTGCAGCCTGCAGAATGGCAGTATTTCCCTGGGCTCAGCCTCTCCGTGCCCCCCTGTCACATTTGCTGGTGAAGTGTAACCTCCTGGTCTGTTGGCCACAATGTCGGGCTCAGAGGATGTGACCTCTCTGTCCCTTCTGTTTTCCCAGGGGCTCAGAAGGGACCAGGAGCTCCTGGATAGTTGGTAAGATCATTGGAAGGGGTCAGTTGTTTCATCCAGTGCCTGACAGCTAATTTAGGCATTATGGTCTCACTCTTGTTCAGTTTTTAAACATTTTTCCTCAGTCAAACCACACCAGCACATGAATAGAGACTCCACTGGCCTTAGGTGAACTCTTCACAAGCCAGGAATAGCCAGCGTCCCACGCTGTGTAAAGTCCCTAAAGACAGTGGTTCTCCACAGTAAATTAAGGAAAAAAACACAACAGCTGGGTAATAGAGTTCAAAAGAGAGGAAGACATTTCAGGTGGCAGACCTCCTCTGCTAAAGTATTTGGAGAGGATTATGACAGAAATGAGCTAAAAGTAGTTTCAACTTAGTGCAACTCCATATGCTAAATCTATACACAAGTTCCTGTGGGTTCACAGGAACTCTGTAAATATATTTAAGTAGTGGTGGGCTTACACACATCCTAATCTCACAGTCTCACTAACAAAGTGTTTGGATAACACACTGATAATGTAAGGAAGTGTTTAGATAAACTTAGTTCCTTATAGTTATCCAAATACATTGTAAATCCCCACACAGCCCTACTGCTGGTGTCACTCAGTCACAGACAAACATTCCTATCTGAGCTGAAGGCTCATGCCTTTGTAGACTTCAGGTAAGGGCTTTGCTATTCATTTTCTTTTCAACAGGACTCCAGTACTACCATGATCAAATAGGTAAGAGATGAAATATTCAGGTTTTGATCTGGTTTTGCCAGAAGATTTTCCCTCTCTCTGGGCTAGAGAACCAAAGCCAAAGTTAGATTTCGTAAAAGTTTTTAAAAAGCAACAAGGCAGAACTGAATAATTCTTGGCAACACTATTTCAAATACAGCAGCAGGGGACTGGTGTCTGGGAACATGAAATTCTCCAGGCTCCTTGAAATCAATGAATACTTGTTGCATGATTTCAGTCTCTGGCCCAGTAAGGCAGACAGACACGATGGTTAGGGCACAGCACTTGTGGCAGTGACTTGCTGGAAGACTTCAGGGAAGTTGTATAACCTGTCTCTGTACACCAGTTTCCTGACTGATACCAGTAATCTTTGCCTTTCTTAACTATTTTGGTACCTATATGTAAAAAAAAGGAAATACAATTTTGTAGGAAGATTTATTTTCCTTACAAGCAATATCAGTCCACTAGAGGCAGACTAAAATCTACTGTAACTGCATGAGCTAAGGAGAAAATAAAAACCCTTTAAAATGATCTTACACCTGTAGTGGATTCCTTCAGATGAGACACTTATTGCCTAAACTTGCAGATAGCCAGATATTTCCCAATGTGTTATTAAATGCATGTTGTCAGGTCTAATCAGCTCTGTGTAACAAGGATGTAGGGTTGTACATGTGGTTCTGCAGAGCAGTGTGCACTAACCAGTAAGCTGAGCCTGGACTCTAGGGCTGGACTGCAGCCTTGCGTGCAGGGAAGTGGGATACATACAAAGTGTTTTGTTCACAGACAGTTGGAATTCCTCCTTTTTTATTCTACAGTCCCCAGGCCATCACCACCAGGACAGCCACTAGGTACAGCAAAGCCATCCCTTGGCTGGTTACTCTCCCTGGAGACCCAGGGAAGCTGGGGCTTTGGCTGATGCCTGGGGGAGGTTTAGGTTACGGCGGGGTGGCAATTGTTCCTGGAGAGGGATGTCCTTTGCAGAGCCTACTGACCTGTTCTGCCTCTCCCATTTCCCCAATGAAGAAAACTAAATCAAGCCTTGCAGCAGCCACTGTCCCTGGTGCAGTGTGGGGACATCTGGCCTGACACATGGCAGGTCTGTGCTGCTGCTGTGAGGGTGAGTGGGGGCACTGAATACAGAGCTGAAGTCTGTCCCCACAATGTCTGGGAATGGGCCTGCCCATAACAGGGTGCACACAACATTTTCTTCCCTCCCCTAGGTCACCAGAACAAAGAGCCAGTACAAAAACCATCATGGATGAGCAGAGAATCTGGTCACTGTCCCAGCCTTAAGGCTGAGCCACCAGCTCACAGCAAGTGTGACCAACACACCTGCACACTTATCTGGCTGCATAATATCAGCAAGATTATGTGTGTCTGATTGGCAACCTCACAAATAAAGAAGCTGAGGGAATATGAGACATGCATGGATCACTTATTCCTTACCCAAAGCTAGAATTTAGCACAATCTACAGCAAGTGTTCTGTATAGCCCCATCTGTTTGGAGCAGAAAGAATGATGCCTATAACTTTTAATCTCAAATTATTTCTTTCTTCCTATCATAAAATTTTGGAGTATAAGCTACATATAGTATTTTTTTAATTAAAAAAATAATTAAAAACCCAAATAAATCCCCCGAATAATTCTTGGCAGAACTTTCACAATAAAACAGTAGTGGGACAGTTTACAATATTGATATTTATAAACTGGACAAGTCCCTGGACAGGATTTTCCGTCTTCTAGCAACCAGCTGCTCTATGCTTAATATAAGCATTTCATTTTTAGACTCCATATTTCTTGCATACTTCTTTTCACTCACATTTCACACTGTGCTAAATACACACCACAGAGCTGATGTGTCTCACTGGATAATGCTGCAGGTTGTTGGTTTTTTTACAGAGTGGAAACCTACCAAATAGCAGGACCAACAGAGAGGAGAGGGTTTCCCAGAGCTCCCTTTCCAGCCGCCTTGCTGCTCCTTCTAAAAAAAGGGCAGGCAGCCTGCAGCTCTCTTTCCCCATAGCCTCCCTTTGGACAATGCTTCCAGTGTACAGGAAGGGCCAGAAAAAGCCTAGAACCTTCAGCAGTGCAGGCAAGATGAACTATTTCCCAGCAAACATTTCTCCTTCTCTTCCAGTCCCCAATACAGGTGTACCTCCTTTCTCCCCTAGCTCACACACTCCCTTGCACACCCTCTTCCAGCAGCCACTTACCAAGATTCTTCCTCTGTTGATTCCCCCTCTGCTCGAAATAGGCACACCAAGAGAGTTGGTTGATAAGTTCCATTCCAGCTGAGAATTTCTTTTTACTCTCTCAATTACAGAGTGATGAAAATATTGCTGTCTGCTCTCATGTTTATCCTGGCATCCTATCACATCCTTCTCACAGGCTTTCTCCCTGTTCCACTGTCTGAATATACAGCTCTGTTTGAAATCAGCCTCACGGTGTTCCTCATTTGTTGTTGTCTACTTAAGGTGTTGCTCCATGTTTATGGAATGCAGTTTTACTGGAAAAATTCCTTGGCCAAAACCTTCAAAAGGAACTACTCATCTTGGGTCTATTTTCCAATGCACTTGGAAAGCTCTGACTTTCTGGGAAGGTTGGTTTCCTCAGTCTGGACATTAGACCTCTTTGAAGTATCTCAGTTGGGCAACAAAATATTGCAAAACTGAAATTGCACCTGACCTGTGAAGAAGGTTTGTCCTCTTTATCTTTCCCAATTTTCTTTGCCTCTTGTTCCATCAGATTTTGACAAGCAAGTGCTGTTCTTAGCTATAAGGACATGTAACTAAGGCAAAACTGGGTCCTGAAGGAAGTTTCAAGATCATGATGTTGTGGAGTTCTTTTGCTCCAAGCCAGAATTCATTATATACCCCGTAAGTGCTCAGGATTAGCACGTATGTAGCTGAGACTGGAATTGGCATTAAAGTACTTCGTATGTACTCTCTTCTTGAATTGCAAAAGAATGAAGCAGAGATTCACGTATTTCAGTCTTTATTTTTTCTCCTTTTATGTCCTGAGGAGCTTATGAAAAATAATATGCTCACTGGTTTCTAATATGTTACCAAACATAATAGGTTGGATGATAAATTAAAACCAAATGGAGTTCTGATTGTTTTGCTTTCAAGCCTGTATTGCTTTAAAAATAAACTTTGTTCCCACTTTGCTCAGATTAGTGGCACTTCACTTTGCTCAGACTAGTGACACAGAGGCAACTCTGACCATGACACCTGGAAATGACATGAAAATAACTTTTTAAAATAGCAATTGTGATGTGAGGGATTACACGTCTGCAGAACATTTCAAACGGGAAACAGTCGGCGTGTCTCACAAACTTAGGTGTAGCTCAGCTAGGAAGTGCACAGTCACATCATAAACCTCCCTTTTACTTTGCTCCTAATTGGCAGCCCTGCTAACAACATCAACAAAGAACTATTTACTGAAACCTGGAAGCTAAGAGGTCATACCATAAATTTGTCATGTTGTTATACTCTTTCCTAGGCATTCACCAGCAGCTGTTGTGAAAAACAGGATACCTGAGCCTTGATGGACTTTTGTGCTGATTGAGGACACAGAGAAATAAATATTCATACATCAAGTAACTATCTACTAGTTTGAAAAGTGAACTTCAGAATGCACTTTAAAACATGCATAATGAATTCTGCATGGCTGCTGCCCCTGTTGCTCAGCTAAGCCTGTTAGGGTTCACAAGTAAAATCAAGCAGCTTTTATTACAATGAATTCAGAATGTCTTCTAAAGATGTGTAATTCACATTGTGTAAATCTGCCTCCCCAGAATAAACTGGAAATGAAGAAATACATTTATGCAAGGTTTAGGTACACTGGCAGTTTACTGTCAGAACATGTGCCTTTAAGCACATATACAAGTGCCACTGAAGTCTCAGGTGCCTCATCAGCTCCATCTCCTGCTTTGCTGACTTGAGCAGGTACTTTAAAATGAAGCCAGAGATGTTATGAGCTGCAATCTCTAAAATTAAACTTCTCCACTGCTAGTGGCTCACTGATTTCCATATCAAAGGCACTTAGGTGGCAGCTGAAGAGATGGCTTTTCCCAGTCTGTCACTGCAAGAAAGTCTTTGGTGCTGTCACTTGGCTAGGATTATGGCAAGAAATAAGCACCACCGTAGGGCAATTCATTCCCCTTGTCTCACACACCTATTTCAGGATGACAGGACTGGCTTTCAGAGGTTCCTATTTCTGTCTTGACTGTAAAGAACCTGGTGTGACTAGCTCAGTCCTTTTAGAAGGCAACCCCACTAGACTCACGGCTTTCAAGTCAGGGCAGATGCTTTTCACTCAGTATGTTATTTATAACATGAATCAAGACTGTGTGGATATAGCATAAAATAGAACCTGCATTCTGAAGACTAAAAGAAGTGTAAGTGGAAAAGGAATGAATATTTCTTTTCTCAAGTATTTCTGTCAGTTGGCACAGCTTCGTTGTCTTGGCTGCTACATTCCCATTTGGGATCCAGCCTTATTCTGCAGTTCAAGTTGAAGCTATGCTCCCACAGGGCTGACAGATACATCCGTGGCTGTGCCACAGGTACATCAGTAGCTGTGTCACACAACTTGAGAAGCCAGAGGAATGCCAACATGGACTATATTCACACCTTCATTGGCAAGACAAGTCTAAGGATGCTGTCCTTGGGATAGGAGCCTGCCTCTACTATTTCATTAGCAGGGTCTGCATAGAGAATGGCTGAAAATAGTTATGTGCTAAGAAACTCAGGGAAGAATTAAATCTTCCTACTCATTATTCCCTACTTAAGTTATTGCTGAGTGTTTCATCCTTGCAATTGTGTGAACATGTATGTTTTAGTCAGGCATCTACTGGCATAACTGAGATGAGGCTTCCGGTGTAAAACAATGCCCTCTATTAAAGAAATAAGTCATCAAATAAGGGCATCTATAAATAGAAAGGGTTGTAAAAACAAATAGGGGAAAGCATCTGGTTTGCAGCATCTTTGCACAATTTGCAGTAGCTAAATCTGGAGTCAATTAATGACCTGTTTATTTTCCAAAAACTCAGTAAAATGCCTTGGCAAAAACTTAATCTGTCTCTGGAGAACATCTTACTTCCTTCCATATGTTGCCCGATCTGTCACAGCAATAAACTTCTTCTTCCCAGTTTGAAGATCCCTAATGATTGCACCAACTGATGCTTTCCATAAAAGAAGAGATAATGGTTCCAGCCCTGTACAAGCCACAATCCTCCCTTAAGAGAAAGCAATGCAAAGGAATACAAGAGCAAGTGAGTGCCCTGTGTTACAGCCTCTGTTGTGACCTAGAATCCAGAGATTTAAAACAGCTCCTACCTACAATTCATCCCAGCTGTTTTATAATCCCTCTGAATTTGATAGTTTCTTTAAAATTCTGCCATGCCACGATTAATGTATATGCCTTGGCTTTGTAAACACTTGTCCTGCTGTCCTTGTTTTTTAGGGTGCCTTCCAAAGAAACAGCTTAGGCCGTTTAGTAACTACGCATGTTTATGGTTTTGTATAAAACAAACCAGATGTGTCAGAGCCAATTTTATTTGGTGTTGTCTTGTCTAACCTAGATTCTGAAATGTATTTGTCCTCTCTTTGAAACAGATTAGGTATAGTATCTTCTGTTGTATTATATGTTGGAAATATGGATGTTCTGGTAACTTCCTCTTTCTGATGAACTCATATATCCAACCATACTGGTTTAACAGATAATCTTTTTTAAAAGAATCTACTGTTGGTTTCGAAGTTAAATATAACAAAACAGACTAGTCCACATGATTTGAATATTTAATAATCTAAATTTATACTGCATTTAAGTGCTCTGCTGAAATCAGACCATAATCAAATTATCAGTTTGGTTCTGAAACAAAAGCACTTGGAGCTGTTAGGGATAGGCAGAGACTGCAAATGTAATTACAAAAATACTTATCTGCCAAGCTGATATAAAACTATGTTTCTGATTCTCTGTGGACTAATGTTTCTTTATGTTCAGGAGTAATGGAGTGGGTCAGATCAGGATGATGAGTGGATCAAGCCATCCTTACATCAGAATTCAGGGTGTTTCTGTTGATTTTAGAGAAGTTCTTTATTTTCCTCAAAGTGACTGGCAGGAAAACAAATGATCCAAATCTTTAGCTGATAATGAAGCTGTAAAAGTTTCTTCCCAGGAAAGAAACTGGGCAAGTCCCAAACACCTCGCCATGTGGCAGAAATTCATGTGGAGGCTCAATGTATGTATGTATGTTTGGTTATGCACATTAAGGGTCAGTACTGACATTTTGAATTTTCACTGTGTCTTTTTGGTAATAAAAGTTTCCCAGTTTATTTAAAAGAAGCTGGTAGGCTCAATGCTGTCATGGGGCTTGAAAATTCTCAACTAAGAAAAGTAAGAGAAGATATGTTAAAAGTAAACGAAGCAATAAATAATGCAGAAAAGAGGAATCAGTTGTCACTTTTACCTTCCTATGATATCAGAAATACAGTGATGCTGAATAAAAGTTTAAATCTACAAATTAATGTTTAACAATTGAAGAGAAGTGTGTGCTGCACATTGTTTTTTCTTGCAAGTACATGATTTGAGTCACTAGTTATACTGTTACCCAGCAGGCCACTACCCATCATTTTTCTTTAACTACCAACTCCTCTAGCAGCTGAGCTATATACTGTATAATTAATTTCTGCTACTTTTTTTAGTGAGCTGTTCTGAAGATGAACATTTACCTTCTCTCATGGGCAACAAATAGGAGTAGCTGGAAGCCATTGTACAGCAGGAAAACTGTGACAGAGTTGCCATCACAGGGATGTGGGGATGATTCATACAACAAGAGTGCTGTGGTGAGTAGCTATAGACTCTTCAGAAAGGACAGGCAAGGAAGGAGTGGTGGCGGGATAGCTTTGTAGGTTAGAAAGAGTTTTGATTATCCAGAACTTGATGCCAATGATGATTGGGTTGAGTCAGGGGGAAGAAGCAGGAGGAAGGCCAAGAAGGCAGATATCCTAGTGGGACTCTGCTGTAGACCACCCAAACAGGATGAAGAGTCAGAAAAAATATTCTGTAAGCAGCTGAGAAAAGTTTCACAATCACTAGTCCTTGTTCTAAGGGGGGACTTCTGCTCACCAGAAACCTGGAAACAAAAGAATCTGGCACTTGCCATTATTAAACTCCATATTAAACTCCGTGATTGCCCAGCCCTCTATCAAAATATCTTGGCAGGGCCTCTATGCCTTTGAGGAAGCAGAATAAAGCCCTCATAATCCCAGGGGAAATGGTCAGCAACCACTTAGATACACACAAGTCTATGGAACTGGATAGTATCCACACAAAAGTACTGAGGCAAAAGTTCTCACCGAACCACTTTCCATCATTTACCAGCAGCTCTGGCCAAGTGGGCAGGTCCCAGCTGACTGGAGATTAGCCAACGTGACACCCACTTAGAAGGTCAGAAGGAGGATCCAGGGAACTACAGTTCTACCTCAGTGTCAGGGAAGGTTATGGAGCAGATCATCTTGAGTGCTGGCACGTGGCACGTGCAGGATAACCAGGGGATCAGGCCCCGCCAGCAGGGGTTTATGAAAGGCAGGTTCTGCTTGATCAGCCTGATGTCCTTCTGTAACAAGGTGACCCACTTAGCAGATCAGGGAAAGGCTGTGAATGCTGTCTACCTGGACTTTAGTAAAGCCTTTCAAACCTTTTAGCACAGCATTCTTCTAGAGACACTGGCTGCTTATGACTTGGACAAGTGCACGCCTTGCTGGATAAAAAATTGGCTGGATGTCTGGCCGCGGAGAGTGATGGAGAATGTAGCTACATCCAGCTGGTGGCTGGTCACCAGTGGTGTTCTCCAGGGCTTAGTACTGGGGCCAGTTCTTCTTAATATCTTTATTGACAAAATGCACAAGGGGATTGAGTGCACCCTCAGTCAGTCTGCAGGTGAGGCCAAGCTGGGTGGGAGCATTAACCTTCTGGAGGGCAGGAAGGCTCTGCAGAGGGATCTGGACAGAAAGGGTTGAAGGGCTGAGGCCAATTGTGTGAGGTTCGACAAGGAGAAGGGCAGTGTCCTGCACTCGGGTCACAATGACCCCATGCAGCAGAACATGATCCAGAACGTGCCCAGGTGGTCAAGAAGGCCAATGGCCAGGAGTGTTTGTACCCCCATACTCAGCCCTGGTGAGGCCACACTGCCCATCCTGTGTCCAGTTCTGGGCCCTCACTACAAGAAGGACATTGAGGTGCTGGAGCATGTCCAGGGAAGGGAAACAGAGCAGGGGAAGGGTCTGGAGTGCAAGGCCTATGAGGAGCAGCTGAGGGAGCTGGGGGTGCTCAGCCTGAAGAAAAGGAGACTCAGGAGAGAACTTACCACTCTCTACAGCTACCTGAAAGGAGGGTGTAATAAGATGGGGATTGGACTTTTCTTCCAAGTAATAGAACAAAAGAGAGCAGCCTCAAAATACCCTAGGGAATTTTAGATTGGATATTGGGAGAAATTTCTTCAACAACAGGGTTGTTAGGCATGAGGCTGCCCAGGGAATTAGGGGAATCACCATCCCTGGAGGTATTAAGAAGATATGTTGGTGGCACTGAAGGACATGGTTTAGTGGTGGACTTGGCAGTGCTGGGTTAATGCTTGCACTTCATGATCTTAAAGGTCTTTTCTAGTCTAAGTGATTCTATGACTTTATTTACAATTTAAAGCATTTATTGAACCAAGGCAATCTTTTGGGAATGTTTTTAAACACTACTTCATAAGTTTCAAATGAGTATCATATGCATAATGAAATTGCAATATTTTAATGTTACTCTTTAGTTTTGTGCCTTGAGATAGATGGTTACATATTTGTTTCTGAAGTAACATTTGCAAGTTGGGATTGTAGCAAAATATTTGCTAAAAAAGAGTGTGAATAGTTCACAGACTTGTCAGAATCCATCTGTTTGTGTCTATTAATGGGTACATTCCCAGCTGTGGTCTTTCTAATGCAATAAATAAAAAGTTTCTTTCTTACTATAAATCCAATGGCTGAAATCTCCTTGTAAAATTGATTTATTTCAATAAAAATTTATACTTATGTTAAAGACACCTCTTAAAATGAGCATGACCATGAGATGCCATTTGCATATCATTTCAGCAGCCATCGGACACATAAATGACTCAGTCTTAGATAATTTGCTACAGCATTTTTCTGGTTAAGCCGTGGAAGAGCGTGCCATTCAGACCAGGATGAGAGGGACAGGGATGGGAAAACACAGTGTATTTAGCACTGGAATGAGAGGCACATCCAAAATAATCTAAAGACTGGGACAAATGCTTAGTCCTCACTCCTTCATGCAATGAATCCAACACAAATTTACACATTTACACATGTGTGCAACACACTTTAGAGAAGTCCAAGATATGAACCAATGCAGGAGGTTCCTAAATCTTTAGGAATATTTTTTTAATACTGTGTGTAATTTTTTTTTTTTTTTTTGTATTTTGACTGAGACACATTACATTTCTAGCTTTGGTTTTGATTTATCTCTTTCACCATTCTCTTAAGCTATCCTTATGCAGCTACCTTACCCTTATCCTATGCAGCTACCCTACATTTCATAAATTGCAGCAACAGAAGACCATACACAAAGACATTTCAAACTAATTTTTGCTCAAATTCAGACAGACCTACATATGATCTAAGGTACATTTGAACTATGCTACTGTTCTGAGGCAATATCCCTTTAAATTCTTTCTGTAACAAAACCAATACTCCACTTTTGTGGCTGTCTTTTAAAGTGCTTCTGTATTAAATGACCTGTGAAGGTTCAGTGCCCTTCTGCATCATCATGGCCTGGAAAACCAGCCCTCTCCAGAAAAAAATTCCTTGGTTTATCAATGCACCAATGCCATTCATTTAGCTCAGGCAACAGAAGAAATTAATTATCCCCACATTATGTTACATTTGTGACAAGTAAAATTTGTGAAGTATTTATAAAATTAAGCAAGCTATTTTCAAGTTAATGAACTTGTCTTGCATCTAAAGAAATACCTATGGTTTAAGCAACTTTTTGGTAAATATAAATTTTAATTCATAGTGTTTTGAAATAGATTACGAATCAAATCTTTTTCAACTTAAAGAAAACCAACATTTATAAGTTCCAGTGCCTCCTCTTCCACTGTGCTACAGCATGTTGCTGGATCTGTAAAAATGACTTCTGTAAAAAAGGTTTTATAGAAAATGTTTTCTGTATACTTACTGTTCAACAACAACAAAGAAAGAAATCAGTATCTCTATGAAATAGTCCATTGAAATGCAATTCACTCTGGTGATTATATACAGCAGAGTATGCTTAGTTTTGATCACCAAGTTAGCTGAAAACATCTTGTTCTTTAATTCTCATAAATTTTGTTCTACTTCTACATTGCTAGGGCTCCTGGGTGGCACTCTGTTCTTGAGGACAGAGGATGCCTTGAATATTGCACTGCCCTAACAAAGCCAGCTGTTGTGTCTGACACTGGGTGACGCAGATGGGTTCGCACACTAATTGACATTACTGTATGTAAATTACTGCCCTCTACTGGAATGACAGGCAGGGAGTTTCACATGAAATGGATGCCTTGTAAGGTAATTACATTGATTGTTGAAGCCTGGTGTTTTCTGGAACCAAGGGCCATGGATTCCAGGTGTTCCCGATCCCTTCTTGGAGCATAGCTGTTTGCTGCACACATATCTGTGTGCATTCAGCCTTTGCTTATTGGCAGTACAGGGTGCACCAGGATGGTCTGATTGTCAAAATATTTTCCTTTTTTAACTGTAAACAGGATGTGCAAAGGAGCTACAGAAATGCACTTCTCTTGTGAATGCCCTAATGTCAGTCAAGACAACTGATGCCCTGATGTCAGTCAACCTTCTACAATGTCATATTTTTAAGCCTGTAATAATCAAACGAAAATATCACAAATTCTTAATTAATTGAAAATAATATTCGCAAACCCAAATTTTACAGACTGTAAGACAGGCACCACTTCTTTAAAATCATGAGGCTACTGATGTTTACAGGAAACAGACATTTTACAAAATGAAGTTTTTTCTTGGCTCTTCAGACTCTGAAGTTCTCATCTTCATTTTAAATTTGCTATGCAAATGTGCTTAAGTAGAAGTGAAAGCTGGTTTTCTCAATTAATTGTTATTCAAGGAGATGATTTTTAAAGGAGTTTTGATATATTGCGGCACAAGATTTGGCCATGGCATGACAGAAAAAGAAAAGAAATAAGGAAGAGCAAAATAGAACATCTGTCTCTCAAGAAATCCAAGAAGTACAAAATATAAGAAGACAAATGTGAGTCAAAGCACTGCAGTGAAACAAGGCCAATGCCTGGGAAGTATTGTACAAAATCAAATTGTTAAGTCACCTAAGTTCTCAGAATCCCTAGAAATATGACAATATGGGACATTTTGAAGGGGTTTTTTCATTAAAGCAAAAAGACAAAATTCAGAATTGGGACTTCATGATTCCTGAAACTAAACACCACATCCTACTGTAGCTGAGAAAGCAGAAGAATAGGAGTCCAGCCTCCAGTGCCTTCCTGAGTCCAGAAATTTCACACATTTCAGAATTTGCTGGCCAGCCACCAACAGACTACTGATGTTCACTAGGCAGCTGAAAGTTTATTGTGGATATAAATGTTCCATATAAATGTTCTGGCATAGCTATTATTATACACACAGTCACTTGCATGGGGATATGGAAGAAGCCTATAGGATTTCAGTCATATGAATAAATACAAAAACACCTAGTAGGAAATAACTGAGAACATACATTATTTAAGATGCCATGACTGATATAAAGAAGCTATTTTGGAATGGAAAAGCGTCATCACTGTTTAATGTCAGACAAATAAATTAAGTATTTTTATCAGTCTACATAATTTCCTATATATCTTAGGAAAATATGAGCACCAAAACCTGCATCTATCTAAACGTACATGAACTTCAACAGCATTGTGTTATATACTATGAATTGTTTCCAATATTTGGTCTGCAAACACCAGGATAAGTACAATGTTTACAGGAATATTCCATGAAGTCACAGTGTAGAGAACTGACAAGGTAGCAGCCTTCTTCTTGTCACATACAAGCATCTGCAGATGGCATGAGCTGAGGCCACGTATATGTGCAGAGAAAAAAGGAGAAATATTTGTTTACTGAGAACTGCAAGAACCTTGTGAATGCTCAAGGAACCATGGAAAGCCAGTAGAAAAAAAAACAGTAGAAAAAAACAAATCAAAACCCAAACCAAACAAACCCAAACCAAACAAAAAACTGTACTACAAAAAGGACTGACATAATAACTGTCTAGGAAAAAGAAGTGTACTTTCTAAAGATTAATGTGTCACTGAAACCTGTGAACAGACAAGCTCCAGGAAGAAGGAGACCTGTCAAGAACATTTTTTAAAGCTATCAAATAGAAACTGGCTGACTCAAATGGTATCCAGTTCTATTGCCAGCACTGATTCCCCATCTTATCAGCTGAGATTTGTATCTCTTACTGTCAGGAAATTAGGTAATCAAAATTGAATTTCTTTTAGGAAAATAATCACTGATACAACTCTCTCTGATGAAGGCAGTACCCATTCAAATACAAAATCTGTGTATTAAATGTAAAACCAGAAGATGAATGCTGTTGTCACCCTAGGAACATCTCCATGATCACTCCAAATCTTACATGGCAAATTGCAGAAGAGCCACAGGAACGAGTATGAGAAAAATCCATCTTTCTCTGGACTTTGAGACAGTGGGGAGTCCTTCATCACCCCCCTTCACAGTCTCATGCTGATACAGAAATACTTGGCAGGTCAAGCATATTGGTATTTTTGTAATTGTACTTCTGGAATTAACTTCTTGTTGCTGAGGGTCATGAGAGCCTGGCAGCAGCAGAACTAACAATGGTGGTATTTTGCCACCACTGCCCCCTTTTCAGATTCAAACCACTGGCCTTCAAGGAGTGCCTGGGGAAGGAGATGGAACATACAGGATATTGACATAACCCAGAAAACATAGGTGCAAAGAAAAGCCTCTTCATACTTTAATATTAAACTAATCAAAAACCCCTCCTCACATTAATAGAGAATGTACGGCACAATTAATTTAATTTATGAGATCAATGACTACTTTTTTGGCTACTACATTTTCTTTAGGACTGAGAGCAGAAAATTTCCTGGCATGCCTGACCAAATGAATCACTCATAAGTCACTTTCTTTCTTCCCTAAAGCACTCCATCATGAATAAAGAATGTCTTTCATAACTTTTCTCCTTGACAAAGGACAGTCTTTTCCCATCGATGGGGCTGGGTTAGGGAGGAATTTACACACATACATCTTATCAACATACATGAGAATCAGTATCTTGTACTCTCCAGTGCACTGGTGGGGACACACAACTGCAACATCTCTACTTTGCTTTCTAAAAATGTTATGCGCGTGATTTTAAAATAGAACATAAAAGTATGCCCACCAAATACCACATTTTTCACACATGCATCTCCCATACTCCTTAATTAAAACTGGTCTTCCAAAATGATTTCATAAAAAAAAATCCACTTGTTTCATGAGTGGCTTTAAGGTAGATTAATCTGCATTTGCACAAAGGTCTTAATTCAGAATAAATTTCACTAATGTAATAATACCAATCAATGTTGATCCCATACTGAGACATCTGCCTTTGCTCAGGGGTTCTCATAGGGCCTGGGAGCCTGGTACACATATTTCCTTTGGGGTTTCCAGTGACTTCACCCCAAAATAAACTTCTGCTTTGCAGAATAAAAACTTCACAAACAAGTTCTGAAAAGGTTTAGTTATAAATGAAAATCAAAAACTATGAGAAAGCTACAGATTTGATGGTTCTTTAATTAGGCTGCAGAACCATAGCTGCTCTTGTCTCCATACTGGCATTTCAGAAAACTGTGCTAAAATTCACAAAGTTCTGGTTGTGACCACTAGTTTTAGTTTTTTAAAACCCATTTTTCATTTCTGTATTCCCCAAGAGCAACAGATCAGCAGGTGCCAAGGAGCACCACGCTTTCTGAAGTGCAATTACAAACTTAGATTTGTTTATTTGCATCCAATAAAATCACAATAACCCACAAACCAACCACAAATTACTTTTGAGAGGAGTGGGTGCATTGCCTTGTCATCTTTGCAACATGCTGAATGTGACATTTACTTTCTGCTGGGCAAATTATTCTCCATTTTCTACCTATATCAGATAATGTTCAGTTTCATCTCTGATATAAATGTATTTCGGTCATATCTGAAGAGACACTTGTAGATGCTATTCAATTTATAAGGTCCTCCTGAACAGTTAAGGACACCTAAGAGTAGGACTTGTAAAGCTTTCCGTTTAAAGGTGTTAATTTTGGCTTCTTTAGACTTCCTAGGGATTTTCTTTTACTCACAAGTCTGCCTCATTCCTGTTTCAGTTTGGAGCTTCAGGTAATCCATTTCTAAGAAAAAACTAGTCCATGGTATGTTGTCCCACCACAAATTTTCATTCTACTTGATTTGAGACATTCAGTGCTTCATCATTTGGAAAAAAATCCTGCAACATCACAGGGGAAGCTCAAGAGTCAGTTTAGCACTGGTGCCTGAAAAATCTGTCCAAAATTGGACAAGTTAAAACAGTTTGAAATGTCAGTCTGAGCAAACCACTGGAGGTGTGGTGGAAAACTTGATCCCAAATTCCTTTTACCTAAAGCACAGCCAAGCCAAAAAAAAAAAAAAAAAGAGTGGGAGCATCTGAAACTGTTCCCCAAACCACGCCAGGCAGTTGCTCCTGGAGAGCTCTGTAGCTGAGTGTGAGCTGGAACAGTGCTCAAGAGTGCCCTGGCTGATAGGGCAGCTGCAGCAGGCAGTAGAGAGGATGTCACTGGATAGATAAGAGAGATTTTGTACCAGAAGAGTTAGAGGAGATCAAGTAGGGATTTAATCTCTTAAAGAACACAGAACATACAAAGGACTGTGGGACACAAAGCTCAGGTGAGAAGAGATTTGTCAGAAAGACTGAGGGGGTATCTATGCCACAGACACAGTGGAGGCAGCCTCACAGAGAAGAAATCCTGACAGCAATCTAGATTGCTAAATGTTTAGCAATGTAGATTGCTAAATAACAGCTAAAAGCTGAAATCAGAAACTACAGGCAAAGCTTTATCAGAAGAATGCTAGGGTCACAAAATTAATTTTGCAAACTTCAGTAAGTCTCAGAATTTAAGTCACCTGCTAAATTCTAACTCAGCCCTCTTTCGGCTAGGTAGTAAGACAAAGTCTCATCTTCATCTGCACATGCAGTTTCCAAGAATCCTGTCTGATGATGGGGTGTGGTCATGTATCATGCATGAAGCTCATGCAGTGGAAGACAGAAAAACCCAGGTTTCTGTGACTATGACAAGTAAATGTTGCCCAAGTGGCAGAGCACCTTCCATTCATTGTTGTACACCAGGTGAAACAAAATCTGACCAGACCACCAGAGCCTGCAAGTTATTAATTCTCTGGGTGCAGTACAGTTAGACCCAAATGCTGATTTGCTCAAAATGTTGTGCAACAGCAGCTACTGAGAGTCATAATTTGAATACTAAAGTAGATAATTCAAGTTCTAACTCTCAAGAGCTGATATTCCTGGGGTCCAGTCTCACTTTGGCTCTTGCTTCTATCTGTAAAATGGGAACAAGTAACCTTGAAGCTACTAGGAACAACTGAAACATTAATGTTATGACATATGCAAGCACCAGGCTCATGAACAGTTGAGGGAATTTATAATTCAGTGCTTAGTCCAGTGTTTCAGAAAGCTGCAGAACAGAAGGCTCTAAGTTAAGAGATTCAGCAACAGAGATCATCACTTTCTGCAGTAAATGAGGCTGAAAAATTCTGAGCAACAAAAAAGGTTAGGTGATTGTGTCAGTCAATCATGTCAGTGATGACAATTTTACCCTACGAGGGGGGGCTGTGCAATACAGTAAAAAACACCTTAACACTGGTGTTTCCTGACTCCAAAGTACTGAATTTAAAAATGAAATTAAAATTTAATTTTATTTTAGTGTATAGTAACTGAAAGAATGCCAGGTAGAAGGTGTCACTTTTCCCTTACGTTCAAGGAATGTAAGAACTGCAACTTGTGTTTTACTGTAACAGGTGATTATGATTTGAACAGGGATCTCAGAATTACTTTAGGTGATCACTGTAGGAGGATTTGCTAAATACCTGAATCAAATTCCTTAAACAATGGTTTTCAATAATGGCAAAGTGGTTCAGGATTACGTTAAACCAAAAGTATTTTGTACAACCCTTCAGGTAAATAGGCCCCCACAGGGAGTTAAAATTCTGGTACATTTCCCATTCACTTTGTCAATTCCAAATTAAACCATAAGCATAGTGGAAACAGTGTAAAATACCTCTGCAAAACTTACAAAAAGCACAAAAAACCCCCGAGGGTGCAATTTTTGGCACTGTAGAGGGTACACCCATTGTTTGAAAAACAAATCCCAGTCAGTGAATCAGAAAAAGTGACTAAGAGCTACTGGGCACCACGGATCTGCCCTGAATAGGAGACAGTGTGGAGCAGCCCTGTCCAGGAGCGTGCAGGAGCCAGGCTGCTGCTCATCTCTGCTGCAAAGGTAGGTGGAAGGAAGGAAGGAAAGGAAGGAAGGAAAGGAAGGAAGGAAGGAAGGAAGGAAGGAAGGAAGGAAGGAAGGAAGGAAGGAAGGAAGGAAGGAAGGAAGGAAGGAAGGAAGGAAGGAAGGAAGGAAGGAAGGAAGGAAGGAAGGAAGGAAGGAAGGAAGGAAGGAAGGAGCGAGCACACTGTAGCAGTGTTTTTATGCACAACCTACTTTTCCACAGCAACCCAGCCATGCTCTCTGCCTCCTTGGGAGCAGCTGAGTCAAAATTCAGCTCTCTCCTTGCTCTAGCCAGGATTCGGCTCCTCTCTCCAGCTCACACCCCTGCTGCCCAACAGGGCCCTGCTGCCCTCTGCTCCAGCCTGGATGCCAGGGCACAAACTCTTCCCAAGGAGCACTGGGGAAAGCCCTGAGTAACCTGCTCTGCTCCCAGTGCTGATCCTGCTCTGAGCTGGAGACTATACTGGAGAATTCCCAACACTTCATCCAACCCTAATGAGTACATAATTTTTATGAATTACAAAAATGTGCTTGCTTTCTTTACAGGTGTATCTTGGGCAACTGGTGTCCTGATCCTTAAAAAAGAGATAAAAGACTAAAGCAAAGCAAAAGAGCAACTATGTAAGTGCCTGCAAAAGTATCATCACAGCAAGGATTTAATCACAAGTTTTTATTTGGCTTGACAGTTAGAATATGACAGCACACTAATGATTAAAACTGCATTTAGTTTTGAGCACTGCTCTTGAACCTTAGTTACCAGTTACACTGCTGCTCTGACTGCCAGTCAGAGCTGAAATACAACGGCAACTTTGAGGAGAAAAGATGGAACTTGTATAACTATCTACCTGGTTGGGATCAGATCCACTGCAATGGAGAAGAAGATGGGCTGGCAACCAGCAAATAGTTGACACATTTAGATCAGCCTAAATTTCCTGCCTTGTCATTAAAAAAAGCTGGAAGAAGAGACCAAGGAATATATGCTGCAGCAACGCAGGTCAGCACAACAAACAAATATAAAAACAAGGACAAAAATGCCAGAGACAGAAAAGCAACAGAATAAGAGGACATATCTGGCACCAACAGACATTTGTACACATTTCATTATGTTGTCAGATAAGTAATTTAATTAAACAGCAAGTGTATCAGTGTCTTACCAGAGTATTATGAATAGCACTTAAATTATGGCGGTTCATAAACCCAGGACATTAGTATTCTATCCACCTTAAATAAAAAGTTTTGACTCCATCAATTTTAATACCCAGTTGCTTTAAGAAGTTGGCTACAGTATGATGGCAGCCTGCCCAGGTTCTTTGCTCAATCAAGCAATAGTTGTCTTTGACCAAAAAAGAAAAAAATAGCCAACAGTATCCTTGCTGAATGCCCGCTGGCATCTGCTATCAAAATAGGAAAAAGGGACTTAAAAGAAAATTAAAAACTTAAAAGTTTAGTATTTTAGTTAACCATAATATTACAAAATAGGTTGTTTTAGTAATTCCTTATTGAAGCTACCCAGTTTAGATTAATTTTTCAAAAAAACTACCATGCCATTTTTATCTATTACTTTAATTGTATGTACATAAGAACTAATGTGCTGCAGACATAAAAAACCTGCATCATTTACCTCTGTATTATACAACACAGCATGTCACAATGCCCTAGGCAAGGTCACCAAACTCCTAACAATGCTGTAGGATGTGACAGAGGAATCCATCTTTATAAATTAGACTTCATTATACATGATCCTGCTCATAAATCTTGATGTATCACTTTCTATAACTCTACTTTGCACTTGCATGTACACATACTAGATATTCTAATCTAGAACTTCTAATTCACAGAGTACTTTACAAATACACCCTGGGTGTATGCTTGTGTGCATAAAGCCACTGTGCTGCTGCAATAGCAGCGCTCTAAATGAGACCCGACCTCCCAGAGCACCTGCCCTGCTCTGTGCCCTTCTGGTCCCCACCTGGGGATGGAAAAGCTGCAGGAGGCCGGTTTGCCAGAGCAGGTAGGTGACCTGAAGCTATAGAAGCATCTGAAATGAAACAGACCATTTCTCTTTGGGAGTTGTGCAAAGCAAACCCTGTGAGGAACCAACCTGGTTGGTTAGACTTACAACACTGATCGGAGGAGCAGGTGAGCCTGCTTCCCGGAGGCAAAGCCAACCCTCTTCGTTTCGGAGGCGCTCAGAAGGTGCCTCCGACACGGAGCGAGGGGGCGGCTTAGCCCCGAGCCCGAATGCGTGTGTGAGCAGCCGCGCTGCCCGCCGGTTCCCGGGCAGGTGCTGCCTGCAGGGGCCGGGGGCTGCGACCCGCCTGCCCCGCTCCTGCCCGCAGCCCAGCCCGCCCGGTGCCCGTCCCGCCCGGCCAAGCCGCGGGCTCTCCCCGCTCCGGCAGCGGAGATGGTGCCCCCGGCCGTGCTCCTGGAGCGGGACCCCTCCTCATGCTGGGGCCGGGGCGTCCCCTCAGCGTCCCCGGGCAGGTAGCGGCGGCCGCGGCGCGGCGGGGACTGACCTGCGAGCCGCCGCTCCCGGACATTCCTCCACAGCAAGTCCCAGGCTTTGGCGGTGGAGTCCCGCAGCTGCTCGCTCAGCGACCTCCGGAGCTGCGCCTTGGCCGAGCGGCGCTGGCTGCTCATCCTCGGCGGCTCCGCATGCCGCCCCGGGCAGCCCCGCTCCGCGCCCGCTCTCCTCGCCGGGGACGGGCGGCGGCGCCCACACGGGGCCGCGGGGCAGCCCCGCCGCGCCGCAGCCGCGTCACCGCCGCCCCGGGCGGGCGGCCCTTCCTTCACCTGAGCGCCGCCCGCCCCGGCCCCCGGGGCAGCGCTCCCGCCGCCAGCCTCGCTCCCTCGCTCCCTCGCTGCCTCCCTCAGCGCCCCGTCCCGCGCCCGCCGCTCCCCGCCCTCCTGTCCTCCCCCGCGCTGCGGCCCCCGCGGGGCGGGGAAGGTGCCCCGGGCTCCGGCCCCGCTCCTGCCCTGACCGGGACCCCGCGCCCTCGGGCACCACCGACGGACCGGCACCCCGCGCGTCCCGCGGCCCCGCGCCTAAATTCCGTGACCCCGCTTGTGCCCGTGGGCCCATTTGGGAGCTGCCCTGCTGTCAGCTCCTGCTGCCGCCGCTGCGCTCCCTGGACAGCGACCGGGAGCTGCCCGCCGCACCCCGGCCGTGCCGCTCCAGCGCTGCGAACGCCGCTCCGGGGACAGGTCACCCGCCACGAGGTGACAGAAAACCTGCCTGGCAACGGGCTGCCTTTTTCACGGGAGGCTGTAATAGGCGCTTTGCCCATGCTTCAACTTTTGCGGAAAGAAAATTAGGTTTCTTTCTCAGAGGCCTAGGTTCATCAACTCTACACCCAAGATCAAGCCATAGTCCTCACAACACAGCCTCTCCTGTTTCTTTCCCACTTTCTCTGCAAGCCACCCACTTACTCTCCCCCTCCTTCCCCCTGCATGACTTCTTCTCTTACAAGCTCTTTTGAAAAGGTTTCAAAATTAAACCCCGGCAGACACTTTTTGCACACTTCACAGACTAAAATGAATCCTGATTTCTTCATCCGTAGGCTAGCCAGAAAGTAATGGCAGGGCCCTTATCCCATTTAGGAAAACCATTTTGTGTCTCTGCTTCTTCTGTGCTCTGGGAAATACTGTTTTAACAGTGTCCCCTTCCCTATCCTGGATGTGCCTCCAGCAGAGAGTCTGATAGCTGAGAAGGACAATGGCCGCTTCATTCCATTTAGTCACAATCAATTACTTACTGCTTGCTCTTTTGGCAGAGTATTTGTGATGTGTAAAGCAGAGGCTGATGTTCCTGCAAGGGAGTGCCCTACTGTGAAAGAGCTGCATGGCCAGGTGAAGCAGTCATGTTAAACATTATCGATATCCCCCTCTTGTTTAGATTTAAACTGTTACTGCAATGTCAGAAGCTAAAAGCAAGCAGACAGATGTATTCCATGTTACCACTGTTAATAATGTCTTCTGCTTACTTTGTGGTGTGAATTTGTTTTCCTTTGTCCCTGCTTTTAAGAGGTTCATCTAAAAAGGTTCATCTTAAGCTACTCTATTTTAGCTGATATAGTGAAGACTCTGTGCTTGTCCAGAACTTGTACAGATGTTGTATGTCACTCCTCTGCCTGCAGTTCCAATGTCCTCCAAATGACTGGACAAACACTTCTGAGAAAAGGGATGCCTTCCAGGGATGGATGCATCCAAGATCTGGAAGGGAGACAGCATAATTATGTAAATACTCCCACATCCCATGACCCAGAGCAAACACCTGCTGATGTTAATGGGAGAAGAGAGGATTACGGTTCCTACAATCAGCTCCTCTGCCCAGTAAATCTGCCTCTGACCTCTGCCTCTCTTTATTTAATCTCTCACCAACACAGCTATTACCAGTACATAAGACCTACTATGCCTGTTTACTGCCACAGGCTTTTATCAGTTAGGAACCAGGCAGAGATGAGAAATTAATTCCTGATATTGTACTCAGCTGCCCTATAAAGATGAGCCGTGACAGACAATCTAAAAGTGAAATAATAAACTCAGTTTTGAAGGTTTTGTATCATACTGCTGTGTCACCACCCACAAACGTCAGCCAGTACTGCAACCTTCAGCAGTGCTCTTCTGGCAGCCACACTTGGATGCACCAACTTGGAGTGCCCTGCCTGTCTGGAAGATAGATATCCCTTTCTTCAGTGGCTGTCTGTGATGGCCAGAATGTAGCAATAGAACAAAAGGTATTGTCTTCCCTTCTGCAGCATTTTTGAAGATCTCGCTTTATCAAAAATATCCCTAGACTTCCAGGTTTACTGAAAGCAGCTAATTAGTGACTAGATAGTGGCAATTGCTAATCCCATGTTATCTCACCACCAGTTACTAAGATAAACTGCAGTGATATGGCTGTATTTCATAATAAGCAACAGAAATGAACTGGCAAGCCTAGACCAAACTCTGTGGCAGGCACTGACAAAAATCTTACTGATTTCAGGTACTTTATTGTGGAAAACTGAATCCAGAGGCAAGATCAGATATTGTAGTTTTCTCCCCAAAGAAAACAGTGCTATTGAGTAATGAGAACACATCTCATGCAGCAACTGGCCTATTCCTATTTTATGCTTTTAATCATAGTCAGCTGTTCAGAAGTCTAATTACCATCACGAGTATTTTTGATGTATTACACCTCATAGTAGCAGTTACACTAAGAGCTATTCTGCAGAAGAAGTTACAATAAGAGCTATTTTGCTTGAAGGAGGGTACATGTTAGGAATTATTCATCGGTTAAACAAGCCTAATTTCCTTTTAGAATGTTAGAAAACCTGACAAGATGGTGAAATTCTGGTCTCTCACACATTTTGCATATGTTGGTTAAGTGTATAAGTAGCCAGCTGATCAGTACTTGAAACATTCTGACATCCAGCACAAGATGGCTATCATTTCTGGGGGAAAGAAAAGGAAAGCACATTTTCCACAGAATATACAGTTTTCCTGCTTGATATTAGTCTTGCCAAAATGGTTCTTTTCAGAGCAATTGCAATGAAACCACTGTATATGATGAAGAGAAAGGAGAAAGTTCCCAGCTGCCTTAAAAGAAGTTGAAATATTACATTTGTCTTTGCTCATTGATAACAGAATATTGGCAGGAATAAAAGTACTGTCTAAATCTTGAAGGCATATAAAATATTGGGGAAATGTCTAAACTAGTTGTACCCATGCTCTGATGCCATTGTGGCACAGAAGTCTGATACACTTATTTTATATTTAGCAATTTATAGCTCCTTCCAATCACCATGGTAATTAAACACCAAGTTAATTGACACAGCGTAGTATTCTGGCCCCTAATTAGCGGAGTGTTTTTAATTTGTTACAGATTCCATTATGCAGCCTGATGTAGTCCTAGTAAAGTAACTGTACACTAACTCCAATGCACCTGGTAAGAGAATCAGACCTAAGGAAAGAGAAACAGGACTACATATTGGTTTGCCATTTGTAAACTACTGAAAGACTATGATAAAAGTGCAACTTCTTTCCTTTCCACCCTCTTGTCTTTAATTATCATGAGTCAGGATTTTTTGTTAGCTTTATCACCTCACAATATTTGCCTACATGCAGAAGAGCAAAACAAGATATGTCATGTGGAGGAAAATGTGGGAAGAGTGCATCCTTGGTTACTATGTGCTGTTTAGAGGACACAGGCTCCTTACCCTGGTATCTCTTAGAAAGTAATACTAAAGCAAAGAGGAAATTACAGGATCTACAAGATCAATTATGTGGTCTGATGCTAATAAGTGCAATGCCAAATTTTATAGTTAATTTCATTCTTCAAGAACTGACTGTAATGAAGATTCTTGAAATTTATGATACCCAAAATGGTGTTGCTGTGCTTTTGTAGCTTCAAATAGTAGCTCAGACAGCCTAGATATAAACACATCAAGTAATGTTTATAACTTTAGCAGTGGTCTTTATCTCTTTGGGGGTCCTAGAGCTCTGGAATTTGTTTTCTATCACAGCTTAAATGGTCTGAGTGGGATGTTGTAAGTCTGGGTTACCACTGGAAGGGAAGAAAAGATTTGAGGTTTTCCATTGCTTGTTTTCCTAACAGCAGACTCGGGTGAATTTCATACTAATTCTGTGGTTGAAGTTATGTGAAAAGCACCAAGGGCATATGAGTAGGTGTCCTCTTTGACATCTAAGTAAACAAACAAATATTTTGAATTTTGAATAGAGAAAAATAAGAATCACTGTGAATGAGGACAAAATGTTCTAGCTTGTGCCCTGGCACTCTCTCCTTGTTTTTTTTTTTTTAATTTACATATACAAATTATCATAATTTTGAGGTAGCTTTAATGAGAACAAGTCATATATTAGTTTCACTCTTTTCTGATTTATCAAGAGATTGGCACCCATAAGTTCATCCTACTTCATTTCAGCTTTGTGAATCTCTGGGAAAGGGTTGCTCTGCACTTTGCCAACAGCAGAGCACTGCTGGCTTTCATTAGTGGGGGCCAAATTCTTTCACTTTTGTTCACAATGATTAATGCTGAAATAAATGGAACTTCTTGCAGTATTCACTGTGAACAGACTCTAAGTACGCTCAGATACAGACTACAGTAACAAAGTGTCTGCTGTTTGACTGTGCTCCCTCTCCCTTGCGAGAACAGGCATGGAGGGCATGGGGGGAAATTAAGCTTTAATTCTGTTCATACAAAGGATGATACTTTATTGTTGTTATTATTAATAACAAATTGTTTTCTCGAAGTGCTTGGAAGCAAAAACTGGATGGAGCTAAAGTTCAATCTTTGCCCTCAGGAGATTGCAAACTAAATATAAAACAGGACACCGATGGAGAGAAGACCTGATTGGGGTAGGAAGGGTGGAGTATGAGAGAGAAATAGAACTGGCCAGAGTAGTAACTGCTGGTACTTCTGGCACATCAGAATAGTGTCTGGAAGCACTGGTGCAAAGTGAGTTAGCAAGAGGGTCTCCAAGGAGGTTAATGTGGTATCTTTATATATTCAGAGGACCAACTTTCAAGAACGAGGGGCATTTTTAACAAAGGCATGCAAATGTGTATTTGAAAACATAATGAGTAGACAGCAAAAGCTGGGATCCTGTACACAAACAGGCTGTGGGGAGAAAGCTTTTAATATTGAACACATAGGTGAGGCAAGGGAAGGGTCTTCAGACTTCAGTCAAGCCGCCTCTACTTGATGCACCATAAAGGCAGGATGAGCTGCGATGAGCAGTGATAGAGAGAACTGCCAGGGTGTTTGCATTTGGGATGCAATGCAATAGACCAGATTGTGTCTATCAAGGCAGAGTAAATGGGAACAAAAGTGAAATGGTAAATGTGGGATGAAATTTTTTTTTTTCTACAGCAATCAAAAATTTTCACCTGGAAACCTCCTCCTGACAAAATCCATTGTTTCTTAAAGAATAAAAATTAAGAGAAATCATATATGTTTCTGGAAAATAAATGGGGTTTTTTGGGTTTAACTCAGCAGGGTTTTCACATTCTGGCCAGCTTTAATGTGCACATTTCTCTCCATCTTGCATTCTGCTTATATCTAGCTCTTGCAGGTTATTTTTAATAACTCCTCTACCTCTCCAGTCTCTTGTACTAAGACAGTCTAAATTGTCACAGGACATTATAAACTCCAGGAGAAGGTCCTGTGTGACAGGAGATATGTTATACATCTGTTATATATAACATATATAGCATATATAACAGATATATAACATACCTCCTGTTATATGAGAATGGTGAAGAAGGGAAGAGGGAGGCAGCTGTGGTTCAAATGATGATTGGATGGATTGCCCCCTGAGTAAACAAGGCACTTCTATGGAACAGCAGACAACCAAGCTGATGCTTCAGCTGAAATCCTGAAGAATTGCAGCCACAAGAGCCCTTGCACATTTCTCAGATAACAGACGAGAGGAATGGACAAAACAAACCAAGTGCCAATAAACTTTCACTTCCTTTCGTAAGATGCTCTGTGGACATCTTTAAAATATATTACATTGAAGATATGAAGTCTTGTGCTGAGCAAAGCCAGTCTCTGTAGAAATAGCCAATGCTTCAATGATTAAGCAACTGGGAAAGTGAACTACATTTTATATGTGTAGATGCATTGGTTTTTTACTGGAGCTGAGCTTGAAATTTTGAAGTGATTAATGCCCTTGAATAAGGGAGCAGCTATGTTGAAACACAAAATGTCTCAGCACAGAATATTGCCCCTGTTCTTCTCATTTCAGCTTCTGGTGTCTGATTTTCTCCCCCTCTTCAGTCACTTGACAAAAATATATTGTTTTAAACTACATCTTTCTTTGCTCTCAAAGTGTTCATTTCCTTAATATTGTATTGGGACCTTGTCTAAGCAACAATTTTTAATTTTTCTTTTCTAAACTTCCAACTGTTATTACCATCACAGTAGAAATAATTGGAACATTTGTGTAAAAAAGCCTTGCCTTGCAGCAGTCAATGGCAATTTAGCACACACCATAGCAGGATATTGGTTCAGAGACCTGGGAGCTTTTTCTCTTTCTTTTTTTTATAACTCTCCTGGATTACACAGGAAAACATGATCAGTCTTGACAGCAGGTTCTAACAACAATGCAAGCAAATTGTTCCCCAAACGAATTTACTTGTGAGAGTAAGAACTTTTTTTCAGATACGCAAACACTTCTCTGCACACACACCTTTTGAGTAATCAGGCTACTGACTGATGGCAGCATATTGCCAAGCATCAGTATATTGCAACCTCCATCACTGGCCACACAACTACTACTATTTAAACTTGTTTAACAGATTTTAAATGTATACATTTGGTAGAATTAAAAAGCAATGGCACTCATGTTTTTGGCCAGTAAATAAAGAGTGTTGTGGCCAGTTGCAGTAGGGGATAGAATTTCAGGTAGGAAGTATAGAATGGCCAGAATCAAAATTTGGCTGGGGCCCAAGCCAATCCCTATTAACCTCAACTGTTCTACAGGATCTTGAATCACTAAAGCTGATTTTAAATTTCTTCTTGATTCCACAATAAAGAAGGGCTAATTGTCTGTCCACAGTATTGCCTGAATCTCATTTGAAGTGAAGGCTGGTGACGATTCGATTGTAAGCATCATTTCCCACAGCTCCATTGGGAAGGTTTCCCAGCCGCCTCAGAGCCTGCCTAAGCCCACTCCATCACCCAGCTCTGGCATTACAGAACTCTCTGTTCCAGCAGGCTGAGTGGTACAGCCATTCCTGGGAGTATAAAGGAGCTTAAGCTTAGGAAGAATGCCTGTTTCATGACATTTAACATATCTGGGTATTCCCACTGAGAAGCAGGATATTCATGCTGTGGAGAAGGGGCTGGACTAGGTGGATCTGCAGCTCTTTATGTTCAAAAATATCCCTGTTTCTGTGAGAACATTTTGGTAGTGTCAGGCAGCACCTGTATTCCATTAACTCCAAAAGCATTTCAGTGTTTACAGTAACCAGGAAATGTCCATGTCTGTGTTATATTAACAAGTCAGCAGTAACAACTGCAGTTTCAGTTTTTAGAGCAATGTAGAGAAAGGTTTACTTTGAGTTGCTGAGGGTTTTTTTGCTTGAAAAACAGAGGCCTGTAGTACTGCCCTTGAAACCATTACAGAAAGCTTCAGGGAAAAAAGTTACCAAATGATGTCCAATAGCACTTCCTATAATCAGGGAGGCAAAAGCATAGCTATGAGTTGCAAGTCTAAAAAGTACTTGTGACAACAAATTTGTAGGTCCTTCACCTTAGTATTTTTGCTCGTACTCGTCCTGCCTACTGCATGTAAGGGAGTTTGCATAATGGCATAATTTCATTCAACATTCATTATGTTGGAAACCAAACTGTGTCATATTTTTATGTGGACTATACTACATATGCTCAGAGAGGTAAGCCATAAGGTACCACTGCAAAGTAGGCAGCAGACTTTATAGGAGCAGTGATGTGGTGCTAGAGAATTACAGTCTATGTAACAGAACTCACCTGTGAGAAATTAAAGCACAGCTTTTTGTAGTCTTCCAAATAGGCTCCAATTTCTGCATGCAAGAGGCAAAAGATCTTAGCTATGCACTCATGCGCTTTTCACATAACTGAATTTTAATAGTGACATTAAATTACTATTATATAAACAGTAACATCAAAGACTATGGGAGAAAGCTAGAAAATATATTTTTCTTTTCTCTTTTGGATTGAAAATGGTACATTGTAAAGCAACTTAATTCCCAAGAAGGCAGTAGCAGGGACTGCTCTGTACTTGGCCAAGCATACGAAAGGTAGAGAGACCTTAAGGAGGTGTTTCCCCATCACCTGCTGCTGTGTACACTGATGTGACCAGAATGATGACAGAGATCACAGTCACAGCTCTCTACTGAGTGTGCCACCCCTTGCCTGCCAGAAAGCACCATCTTTTTTATTTATAATTACTTGAAAAGGTGATTCCAAAAAGAACAGAGCAGGCTTCAGCTCCTCCTGAAACACTGTATTCAGCTGGCCTGATCCCCCTCTTATTAACAGGCACTTTTTTGAGACTCCATCAAGACATTTCTCCTTGACTTTATTTAAAAGCCATGCAAATGAAGGAGATATGCAATCAGGACTATTCCAGGAAGCAAGAAAAGGTTTTTACTTTGCTTGTATGTATTGCTGGTTCCAGAGTTCATTTTTTCAGTATTGCAATGACTTCTAGTGAAATCAGTTCCTAGAGATGATGACCTTTACAGTGCTGCAGGTACAGCTGTTGCTCATCTTGTTTACTTATGCTACTGTCATGCAGATTCATTCCAACACCTTTTTGTCATTTTGGGTTGACACAAATCTGTTCAGCAGTAATTACTTGAGATTGTTCTACATTTCAGGGAATATTTTGACTCATTTACATTACAAAAACCCATGCAAATTGCTAGGAGAATAGGTGCTAAAGGGATTATAACTCAACAGGATCTTACCACAGTGATAGCTTTTGAGACAGAAGATCAGTTAATTTACCTGACAGAGAACATTTATATTAAGTAATCCTTGGTTTGATCAAATTTATCAGATACATGCTTTCAGAGTTCAGGCCCTAAAAATATGTGACTGTCAATGCCAAAGGCAAAAAAAAGTGTCAGAAGTAAATATGGAAACCAAAAACCACTCTATTTCTGACTCATACTGGAGGTTATTCCCTATTTCTATTCTGAAATGTTGCTAAATAGTTTTAAAATGATTTAAAGTACTTCACTGCTGCCAGTCAAGTCAAAAAGAAAACTGTTTCAACTGGGAAACATTATCCTTCTTTAGGACTTAAGTAGATTTGGGGTTATCCACCTCTTTCCTGTCCTATAGCTTATCTTTTATAGCTGGGCAAGATAAATGCAAAATAGGTTGTATGTGCTACTAGAAAGTAGTAATAGGCTCTTACTTTGCTTTGCACAAGTATAAATTACCCTTTTAATGCAGAAATGCTGAAACTTAGGGTCTTTTCAATAATTACCAGGGACACCCTCCATTCCCAAAAGAAGTACTCTAATCATTCTTAAAAAAAAAAACAACAAAGCAACACCACAATTTAAACCAACCACTAGTTCCCCAAAAGAAGTACCCTAATAATTCGTAAAAAAACCCCAACAAACCAACACCACAATTTAAACCAAACACTAGTGACAGTCTCACATTAATAATGAAGTTATTCATTTGATGAAGTAACTGCAAAAATTGCCATATCCTTCACTGGAAATTTTCATCTAGTATGGGTACTCTTACCATGTTTATTAAGCATACATGAACATAAAGCCCTCCACTTCTTGCTGATTTGATGATCCTCATTAATAGGGGAAAAGATTCCAGCACAGAGAGTGTGCTGCTGCTTCTGAATATTGCATATATTGGATATCCTTATGAAGGTGAATAGGAATTTAGTGCCACATTTTTTCATGAGGCAAGTAAAATGATTCTATCTCCCCTGCTTACCATCCTTCACTGACTTCTCTGAATGTTTATTTTTGTAGACATTTTTGTAATGTTGATGATGGTGGGCATCACTGTAATATAGTTCCCTGAATTTACATGATTACATTATAATAATATCAATGCTGTTTTTTATACTTCATATAAATCAGTGTTTTATTTGCTCTCACAACTAGTGCTGCAAATTGAACAGCTGTTTTCACAGAGCAGTTTTAATTAAGCTGTCCATAATGCTGCCTAGATATTTTTCTGAGCTGGTAACACTTCATTAAGTATGCAGTATCAGTGAACACTTCAAATCATTCCTGAACATTACCTCACACTTCGGTAAATTGAAATCCCATCTTCACTGAGGTTGTCAAATCACCTTGTTTTGGTGATTTGAATTTGGTATTCAGAAATCTTTCTAATCCTCAGAACCCTAGGAAATCTTGCATTTGCTACAGATTTTGCCATCTGTTCACTCACTTGTCAAGATAATCAAGCTTTAAATGATACTTGCCCTAGTAAAATCCTTTGGGCAACCTATTATTAGCCTCTCTTTATTCTGAAAACTGACAAGTTCAATTTATGTGTCTTTGGATCTTTTATGAAGTTTATGTTTTATGACCAAAATTTGCTTCCCACACTGATTTCTCACATTTTTTCATCTCTGTTTTGAATATCTCTGCAATATTAGTTTTGAAAGCCAAGATAAGTTTTATCTCTTCCTGTTTTTCTGTGCAAAACCAGCTTCCTTTTTCTTTTTACAAATCCATACTGGATCCTACATCTGTATTCTCATTTGGGAATGTTATAGATTGCTTTGTTATTTTCAGAAACATATGATAATTAATGTGGGAAGCAGTAATTATTTTTGTTGCCCACAATGACTTTTATTCACCTTTAAAAATGGGTATCATTTTATCAGCCTTGGACAGCTGAACCTGATGAATGTGTCCCAGCACTTCCATGATTAGCTCCATTTCTCACAGTGGAAATTTCTTTGTCTCTTATTTGCAAAAAAGATTCCAGAATGGACTCACATCCAAGCATTAAGTCTGTTAAGGAAAAGGCGTTAAGGAAATATTCTGTTCAGGCACAAAAATTTCATGGTTTTATAAACTGTGCCCCTAAGTCTTAGAGTGTAAGTTCCTTTCCAATTTTTAGATGTGGTTACAAGTCATCATCTAGGAATATAAACAGGAATCTGGAATTTCAGCTTTTGGTCCTCAGTTTTTAAACCTTGCTTGTTATTACCCAGAAAGGTGGCCAATCCCCAGCCAGCCAAGAGGACATAACCCATGGGTGATGCAATGATGGACCATGGTGTGGCCATTAACCAGCAGAAAGAAAAGCAAGGACTTGTTTTGATTGCAAGGATGGAGAAGATGTATTATACATGGGTTTAGAGACCTTGCAGAACCATTTGTCCATTTCACTGAGAGCCACGGAGGAGTAAGATGCTCTGGACAGCTCAGAGGTATGGAATAGAGCCAACAGGAAGGGCAGAAGGAAGGGAAGGGAAGGGAAGGGAAGGGAAGGGAAGGGAAGGGAAGGGAAGGGAAGGGAAGGGAAGGGAAGGGAAGGGAAGGGAAGGGAAGGGAAGGGAAGGGAAGGGAAGGGAAGGGAAGGGAAGGGAAGGGAAGGGAAGGGAAGGGAAGGGAAGGGAAGGGAAGGGAAGGGAAGGGAAGGGAAGGGAAGGGAAGGGAAGGGAAGGGAAGGGAAGGGAAGGGAAGGGAAGGGAAGGGAAGGGAAGGCATCATAAGCAGGACAGTAATCAGACTCTAAAATGGCTGGGACTATAAGAAGAAACTAAATAGTGGTAAGGAGGAAAACTAAAACTGGATTTTGCAAAGAAGAAAATGTAGAGAAAGGGAATAAATACAGGGGAGTCCAGAAGTCTATCACAGAAAAAACAGTATGAGGTATTTGTGCATGGTGTAGAGGAGTGAGCACAGCAATGAACAAAGTGCTCTGCATGGAACGATCTCTGTTTGCACTGCTAGTCCAGGTTAACAGAATTAACCCAGTTAACTTTAGAATGCTTGGGTTTGTACTTCATTCATTTTAACTTCATCTGTGAAAGAGAAATGTTAATAAAATTTCAAAAGCAACAGATTTCCCTTCCTTGAATTTTGGACACCCACTGTTAAAAGAGAATTGAGGGAGATTGGAAGGGGGGTTGGAAACACATGTCCTTGAGAGGATATCTCATTCCATCCCAAACCAACTGTCTAGAAGAGGTGCTACAGTAGGTCTATGGAGCAGGACTTGATCTAGCTGAAAAAGATGTTACAATTTAAAAAAGCATCTCTACCCCAGTTACAGAAGAGGTTCTAAGAAAGCCATCTTGGACTGGAGGTAAAGCTGGAGGTATCAATTCCATCTCACATTTCCTGTTTCTGTAGAATCCTAGTAGTATTTCACCCTTTTAGACTCATTTGAAAATCTCAGGTTGAGTGTGTTTCAGTTTCACTCTAGTCTTTTCAAAGTCTCTAATAGATCTAAAAGCAAATTCATCATGATTCTCAATAGAATTTGTGTTCTGAAAGCCTGTAACTTGTTTCTTCCTTCGTTGCTTTTTAACATGGGCTATGTTTTGATGTGGAGATGTAGGAATTGTTTTGCTGTTGAATAACAACTTTTCTCTTGCAGCACGAGCTGTAAAACATGAACACCTTGTTGGATCACACTCTGAAATCTGAAATGGGCATCCTGCCAAGGCTCAGGGCTTCCTTTTTGTTTTGACTGTTGCAATGTTCTTGTTTCTGTTAGTATCACGTTCCTAGCACTTGTGCTTTTCAGACACCTACGGCCAAACAGCGTAACTCCACTGAGCCCACTGAAGCTGCAACAGACGTGAATTTGTCTCAGTATGTCTGTAAATTAACCAGTCATTTAAGCTGGAGAGTGACATTGATAAGCAATAACCGCAGAGGAGTGGTGAAAGGAAGATATCTCCTAGTTAGTTTTGGACAGTTGACACTAACTGCGTTGTCAGATAAGTCTTACTGACTGTGGGAAAAGCTGAGTGGGAAAAGTCACACTCGCCGCCTGCTAACCGTAGGAGGAAAACAGATCTGGAATGCAGAGGAAATCTTGACATTATCTGTTCCCCCAACCCCTACCAGCCAGGCAATCAAAATAACTAGCTGAGTATCAGCTGCCTCTGTTCCTGCCCCAAATAAAGGTGCTTTCTTGACAGAGCTTTTGCTCACAGGAGAGCAGGCAAAGAGAAGAAGTCTGAAGTGGGTGTGGGGGAGTGCTTCCTGCCAGAACCCAGGAGCAGCTTCTCTGTGACATCTAAAAGAATACTGATGACATAAACCTAGTGCTGTAAACAGAGGTGGCTCTGCCATTTCCAAAGGACAGCAATTCATGCCTGACAGCCCTGCAGCCCAGAACTCCTGTACTCCATTGCTCCACTTGGCTTCCATTGACATCACCAAGGACACTGTGCCAGGCTCTGCTACAAGAAGGATCAAACCCAAGGGAACAAAACCACTGGAAAGAACTCCTCTCTTCCCATCCAAATTTTGTTGTTTAAGAATAAAGTGTAGCTGTTTCAAATGAACACTTGCACAGTAAATTTATTTCCTTCTGAGCCCTCACAAGACACAAGGTTTATCAATACCCAAGGAAGCACTGTATACTATACTTACATATATGTATCATATATACATCAGAGCAAATTAGAGACACTCTCACATATTTCTGTGTACACTCACCTAGGTGTAGCTTAATACTCTGGATGTCATCCCTATAAGGTTGTTGTTATAAAAAATCAAGAAATATGGGGTCATAGAAGAGTATCACGGCAACAAGAGCAACAAATGAAAAGGTGCACTTTAAACTATGCTACTGAATATATTGAGTTCTCCAATACATCATCCAGCCATGGAGTGTAATGCATCCTTTCTGTCTGCCTTATAAATAGGTAGAAATATAAACCGGAAGTTTATTTTAACTTTGGAAACTCATCTTACTTTTTTCTTACCACATTAGAGTCCAGAGAGGTGTAAATTGAAGATTTTGACTATGTGTTGGTCAGCAGACAAGAAAAGTGTGTGAAAGTAATGGCTAACTTTATGTGCTATATATTTATCAAACAAACAGATCTCAATATCAGTACACTGCTAGTGATGACAAAGAGTGATGACAAAGAGTGATGACAAAGTAACTGTGGCCTTATACCTGCTTTGCCTACTCAAAAAGCCTGGAAATCAAAATTTGTGGCTTTTCTTGATGGAGTCCTGGCAGGGACAGTAAAGCATTTACTTCTGGGGAAGTAATTGCTTAATTCTGGGGAAGGCTGGAAAAAGACCAGTTGGCTGGGGGATGTTATAATTACTTCTCTCCATATACCTTCTTCACTGCTTTGGGAAGCAAGCACAGAAGAAATTATTCTCTGAATCTCTCCCTCCTATTTTGTAACCCAGACCCTTCTATTTGTCTTTGACAGAAGTGAATTACCAACTTCCCAAAGACACTTATTCTCTGACTTTTCTGCACTAAGAAGCCTTGAGCTGCAGCTGGCTGAGCCAATGCTGACCCCTCAGGTGTTTTTGGGCACGCACGAGCAGGTGTGGAAGCTCTCCATACAGCCACAGTGCTACTGCAAGCCCTTCCTGGAGCCAAGCTTAGCATGAATCAATGGCACAGCAAAGAGCACCTGGCAGGATGGGGACTGTAACCTGGACACCAACCAGCTCATGGACCAACATGCATGAAAATAAGCCCATGAGAAATTATTTGAATGCTGAATTAGAAACAAATGTAAATGTTTTAAGTCACCTTTTTGCATGAAAATGATCCATGATAATGTAAGGCTATAAAGGTTTGTGAGGGAAGGACTTCATTCTGCCTGTACAGTGCTCACAAGGACACTACTCTGGGCCTGAGGCCAATTGTCACTACCTCAGTTCAAAAAATTTAAAAATAATAAATGACCTTATTAGTAATCCAAGTAAGCAGCATAGTAATCCAAGTAAGCAGCATTTTTAAGAGTTTCCTGAAAGAACTACATACATTTTATGAAATATAATATTTCCCATTATATATATATATATGAGTCTCCCATTTCCTCAGCTACTTGATTCTGAAATCTGTGAAAAGTAGAGGCTATTTTTTTTCTTTACATATACAAATAATTTTCTCTACAGCTAAAAATGCATCATTAAGAGACTAAGTATAATCCCAAAAAGTTACTGGTGACTGCAACTGGCATAGAGTTTCACTCTACAAAAAAAAAAAAAAATCCCTAAATTTCTATAGGATATACCTGCAAGATTCTGTGCTAGAATCAGTTTACTTCTCAGAGTTAAATCATAGAAACCTTATATAACAGTGTCTTTGGAAACCAAGAAATATTCCAGGGTAGGTATATATCCAAGATAAATAAATATAAAATAAAAACCTACAGCCATTACCTTCCCAAACTCTATGTCAAAAGCCTACACTTTACGAAGGCTGGAATAGCAGATTCAGATCCACTTAATAATACCCACTTGAAAAGCAACCTTTTGGCCATCTGTTTTCTTGAAATTGCCTTTCCAATTGCTCTGCCTTCATAAAGACACAGAGCCAAGATCACAACTGACAGACGCCATTGTATGCAATGGAATGATATATGGGATGGCTTTGGTATGTCTTTTATATTCATATGCAGCCCCAGTCTCCTCCTCTGGCTGCATTTCAGTGGTGCCTTGACAGCATGGTGGAATTTACTAATTTGTTTATGCCTTGTGCTGAGCACTCAATAAATACCAGCATCTATATGTGCATTTCTGTCATAGCAACTTGCTGGCCTGGGTGGAATTAAATACAGAGAACAGGAAGGGCAGAGACTGGATGGTTTTCAGCTGAGAAGCCTTCTAAAAAGGCTCCTGTTTCTGAGTAGTTGACACCAACACTACATAGCTCTTTGTCCTCCTCTAGTGGTCCCACTATATTTAGGGAGAGGCTTATGCAGTGATTACTTCCTTCCAATTAATGCAGTCATTACCCCACGGCAAGCTGCTGAGGCTCATGCCTGGAGGTCCTGTGCTCAGTCCTGGCATGAGCCACAGTTCCATGGTGCTCATGGAAGTGGAGGAGGTGCCTCTGCTCACAGCCAGTGACAGCTGCACAGACATTGTAGCTCACAGGAGAGGAGGTGTCCTTGTGTCCGTGTGTCCTTGAGCCATGGCCACCACCTCTGAGCAGAGCCTGCACCACGGCAGGCTGTTCAATAGCAGGGAACAGTGGCATGGCCTGACTGCAGCCCCACAAAAGGTCCTATGTTGCAAAAGTCCAGAAGCTGACTGCTTTGTTTGATTTCTTTATTGTCCCAAATACTCTGCAGTATGTTCTAGCCAGAAGCTTTTCTCTGTGTTTTCCTGCCTGACTTGCAAACAAAGAATCAGTGCAAAATCCATCTTCTGTGCTGAGCCGTTCAGAGAGATGATGCATGTCACTCTGATGCAGCACAAAACCTTAAACATTAATCCTTAGGCACTGATACTAAAGAGTTAAATAACAAAAACTGAACCTAAAGAATTGTTGCAATGTAAATGTTTTCTAATAGGAAACACTAAAACTGTTGGAACTGCTATCCATTAGAAATGCTTTCTGTGAAGACAAAAGCTTCCTACCATTTAGATTATTCTTTGTTTGTGTGTGTCTCTGAGCTTTAATGCTTAGTTAGCACAATAAAAAGCTAAAGGTTTATTTTGCTGCTTGTATACTTTAACATTGGTAAAAAATTGTCTAACCTTCAAACTTTTGCAGTTATGTCTTGCACAGGAAATAAAACACAAGGACATAATTTGCATTGTGGCTATCAGAGGGGTCTGAGGGAAAGGTCTAATTGAAACAAAAAACAAATATACTTTTAAATTATTATTATTCAGTGAAAATTTTCCAGGCATTTGTTGATTTTGGAATAAATGTTAAATGGCAAAATGTGGTCTCTGCCACGACTCTTGGAAGCCCCCAGTTTAAAACAAGTTGGCTGCTCACGAGCAAAGGAGCTGAATATGGCTGTCTGTCTGCAACCTTTGTCAGGCAATTGTTCAGTCAAAGAAAAATATGACTCAAGAATCCTGTGTCTCCATGAACTTAGTTGCTGGAAATCAACACCACCTAATTCCAACAGAGGTGGAACTTTAGAGCAATTTATCAATCTGAATTAGATCACCTCTTACAGCAAGGTTCCTGTCACATCTCGAGTTGTTACAAACCCAAGCTCCTCTACCAGCTGCTTAGTGTTCAGCTGTCCTTAGGAGTCCAAGCTGTAACCAAACTGACTTAGGAAAAGTATTTATAATATATTCATTCTGAAATGACCTATATTTTGTACAATTATAAACTAGATATTATTTTTAATATTTATCATCTCTATTTTCAGTATTTTTCTTTCTTATTTAAAATGTTGACTAAAAATCAAAATCACAGAAAGAACCATGGAGCAGAGAATTAGGAAAAGATATTTAGAATGACATTGAGTAGTTGCATGGGTATAAAATATTTTTATACATTGCTGCTTTATTGCTTTACAAATGTCTTATATAAAATTCAGAGTACTTCTTAATGAATCAAGTTTTTGTGTATAATTCACATACTAGAACAGTAAACATATAAATTTCTAATCTATACCTGGCTGTTTTGTGCAGTTTTTTTTGAGAAACAGCAATATCTCATTTTCCTCTTGCTTTTGAGAGCAGAAGATCCCTGCCCTCAACTACTCCAATACATCAGTAAGAGCTGACTAGCAAAGATTTGCCTTTTTACAAGAACAAAAAAAGGCTTTGTTCTATAATTTCTGATTATGAAATGGAAGAGGCAATCTCACTGCCTAATTTTGGAAGCCAAACTGGCACTGCAGAAAAGTTAGAACTGGAGCCAAATGAAATGACCCTCTGATGCACTGTCTGCAGGACAAACACCAACTCTACCTGCTTCTAATTTGAGCAACACAGAGCATAACTAGTTAAGAGGCCAAGGTCACCAAACAGCTGGGTTTATTCAGTAGTTTACTTTCACTCTTTAGGAAAACAGCCTGTTCATTTTTCAGTCCAAAGCCAGCACCTCCACTTTGTGCTGGAAACATGTCAAAGTGACCCTGCTCTGCTTTCTAGTAAGTGCACGGGATCATTGGATAAGGATGTTTTATTTTCTCCAGTTATTTAAGGTCAGGTTTTCATCTTGGATAAACTTTTATAGCTGGAGTAATGACAGAATGAGACACAAGTACTGCCTAGGTCTTGCAAGGCACTGCTGAATGTCTAATCCAGCTGCTGCTCCCCCCTGAAGAGGATGAGAAGAGGGGTTTCACAGTCACAGCCTCAGCTCCACCACCAGCACACTTGCCAGGCATTCATGGCAAGTGAAAAGCTTAAAGAGATCACCTCCATCCCCCCCAAGCAAGAGGAAAATCCCAGAATAGGATAAGGTTCTATGAGCCACATCCATTTCCCTGTTCAGAGTGTGATTAGCCCATAATTCCTGCCCAGGGACTGCAGCAAAGGTAAAATAAAACCATGAGCATAAAACCTTTTATGACTAAGGAAACATAAAAAATATGTAATCAGTTGAAAGTACTGTACTCAGGTTTGATTTTGCGATGAATCAAGCACCTTCAGTTTCTAACAAGAGCCAGATGGAGTCACAGCTCCCTCCCATTTCCCAGAATCAGGCCCGTTGTTGGCAGTTGTTCATATACAGCTGCTATATAGCACAGTTCTGTTTCTTACACTATGGAGACCTCTCCTTGAAGTCAATTTGCATTATGCCTGGGCAAATATTGCAGTATCAGGCTGCTCATTAAAGCCCTGGGACCACTGTTGCCCCTGTTTGAATTTTGCATTATATCAGTCAAGGATACACAATTATCCGTGGAGTACTTCTGAAATGGCCAAGGTCACATGAGGATTTTATCGTATTACTGCAGTGCACCATCTTCCTTGCCAGCCCATTGCTGTTCTGCTACAGACTACATTACCATGCATCAGCAAATACATGAGCACACTGCTATATTTAGTGTTTCATACATACCACTAAAATAGAGGATGTGTCAGCTTTTAATCCGACTTCAAATTTTTGTCAGCAAAGTGAGGGCTCGTTTTCCCTACCAGTGATGAAGTGTGCTCTGTGTTAGTCATCTTGAGCTATGTGGTGATAACTTTAAAATACATTAGGCAGCTAGAATGCTCAATCTGAGTGGAATGTTTTTTACTAAGACACATACTGGGGGATAGTAAGGACACACAGCATCAGTCAGCCAGGTTTTAGTAGTGATTGCCACAGGCCACCTACAAACCCAGTAGCAATCTGATGGCAAGAGGAGCAGCTAAGCATGGTGATCTCTGGGGTACCACAGCAGACAATTAGGAGCTCATACACTGCAAGGGCAGAAGAGATAGGTGGTGCAGACTGGGTTTGATGTTATGTACCTGGCAATATGAGAAGAAAAGCATTGATGATGATGATGATAACTTGAACAGAGTGGTGTATTGCATGGAGATGGGACTGGGGCAGTCCTATTGATGGCATCATCTATTCATGAGAGCAGGAACATGGTTCAGTGGCTGAAACCTCAGGTACCACCAGGATAGCCACATTCATTCCCAAAGAAAGCAGAGTTCAGTGGATAAATCTGGTGTTTTCACAGGTCTCTAAAGCCTTTTCACAGTCTCTAAAGCCACTGAACAGGGTATTTTTTACATATTTGTAACACTTGCTTATTAATACCATCATATACAACCTGTACAAATGTGAATTGCCTTCCTGTCTACCAGTTCTACAGAAAGCCAAGAGACAACTTGCCCACCTCAGGCCAAGGGTGAGCCTGTATTTTTGAAAACAACTTTTCCACTCCAAACTTGTCCTCTCTTGCACCTATCCCTTGCACTTTGCTAACTACATCTTAAAGGGTGTGGGCAACACCACATTTGCAGCCTAGATCTAAGTCTAAATAACATTGTATTTATTTAACAGTGTGAAATCATATAAATATATGAATTTCCAAGACTTTGTGGCACTCCATTTCAGTCCAACCCAGAGCTGTCCATCCCAGCCCCATGATGCTGTGGCAGGGCTGTTCTCTGCCACAGCCCTGCCCAGCCATGTAACCCAACTTGCACACTGATATCCCATCCCATCCCATCCTTGGCCCATCTCTGTCCCCAGGCCTCATCCTGGAGCTGTCTGACCTCTGTTCCTGTGTCTGCCCCATTCCCCAGGCAGCCACCAGCTCATGCTGCATCCTGCCATGATTAAAGAAAACAGAAAGCAGAATAAATTAATGCCTCAAGAATCACATCTCACCATTATTTAATTTTTTTTTTCGAATGGTTAGATCATCATTTATTCCAGTGCATGCACTGTTATAAGTACCAATGTCATTACATCTGGAAGTAATGACGCCAGGCCTGGCAAGCATGCAGTGACACTGCCAGCAATGCTCGTACTTCAGATGAGGTTCCCTCATGGGGCTGGATGGTCTGTGCAGCTGTAGATTTTCTTAGACACATTTTGGGTATCCTGCTTAACATAATGCGAGGCACCCACTAGAAATCCAGGTAATAGAAGCCACAAAATATTGCATTAATTTGGGGAGGGGGAGGAAAAGCAACATAAAACTCAACTAGAGAGAGAACAGCATTCCAAAGGGGAGTTTTTTCCCTCTCACATGCAAATATGGTTTACATGGAGAATGACTGGAAGCTGATGACAGCCCAGCCTTGGGGAAAGGGCTGCAGAAGTTTCCACCCTGGCTGCAGGAGCTCTGAGCTGCCCTGTGCATCCCCAACTCCTTACGGGATGGGATGGGATGGAATGGGATGGGATGGGATGGGATGGGATGGGATGGGATTATAGGTGCTCTTTGATGGGGAGGGCAGGGTGACCCACTGGCACTCTGGGAAAAGACCCTCTTGGCCCCTGAGAGCTCTAGAGCTCTGGCCAAGAAAGGGGTCAGAATAATAAATGACAAAAGAGAATGAGAAAGAATAAGATGTAAGGGGAGAATGATGCAGAAAACAAGCCTGAGTAGAACAGTGAGTGCTGTGTTCTGTGTGCGGCTGATACAGGCAGGACAGGTTTTCTCCTCATGCAAGAAATTCCAAACCAGAAAATTTATTATCCAGAAAATATCAGAAATGTTTAGCAACTGCAAATCTGGAAGAAACCCGTGTCCCTTAGCTCAAGACATAATATAATTTAAATCAGGTTTTCTCTTTTTACCTCTTTTTTTTTTTTTTTTTTTAATATTTCAGTGTAACAGATTTCAATGCCAAAATTTTAAAGTTCAATAAAAATTAACACTTCTTGCTTTGAAGACTGTTAAATCATTGCAAGCTGAGAAGTGTGTGCCTGTTTTACAGAAACAATTTGAAATAGATTAATGGATACTAACCTTTTCCTGTAAAATGTTCTATTTGAAGAAATGAACATTTTCTGCCAAAAGCATTTTAATGATAAATTTATTACCAGCTCTACCATATGCTAGATTTCTATGATTAAAGTTTCACCTCAGTGACCAAACTGTGTCAGAAAATGACCTGTCATTCTTCTTTCATGTCTGCAGTCATCAGATTTTCAGCCATCATCCTACAGTTCTATCATTAGGATGGGCACTAAATTTTATCTCTTTGGGTGACAAAATTAATATTGTCATAAAAGTAAAACAATTAAAAATCAGTCATACAATAAAATGGGAACACTGCTAAAATAATTAGTTTTATTTAAAATGCATGTGCCATTGACAGGTTTTTCTTTTTTTTTATAAAGTGAGCCTTCAGTGGCACAGAGAGGTTTTGATCCAACAATGAATACAATTAAAACAATTGCTCAATCAATCTCAGAACTTCTGAAATTCGTTTAGCTTTGGAAAAACCCAGGCATGTGTTTCATTGGCAAATACCATCATGGAATAAATCCACATCCAAATCATAAGGCAGGAAGAGTTAATGTGTATAGAGCTCCAATGAAAATACATACATTTACACTACGCTCAGAAGCCTTTATGTTTTGTTGACCTGAGTTAAAGTACACGAGGGTGGAATTGCCTACAGAGAGCTGAGTTTTATAGGCCAGGATTTCTGTCATTTTGCTAAGCCACTATGTTTGCCAGCAGAGCCACTGAATCAGTGAAATTGACTCCAAAAAGCCGTGTTCATCTGATTTTAAATGACTCAAGGTTGGCCCCTGGAATGAACTGTGGATGCAGTTTAGATCAGAGACAGATGCAAGAAGAAATTACTGAGTGAGCACACTAGCTTAAACTAGTCCTTCAGGCAAAAAAAAAAAAAAGATGCTAAGTCATCTAGGGACAGAGGAGTAATTACAGCAGTGTTGTCCAATTCTTTCCTTTTAATTGGCACACTCTGCATACATCCTGACTAACAAAACAGAAAATGCAGTCAGAAATGGGTGATTCCAGAGGTCAATTGGTTTATGACTGAAATATTCCTAGCTGGCAAAGGCTTTTGTGGGAAGGTGGATTCATCTAGACTTTGAGAACATTACTTTTTGCAAAACTTTGAGGCGGTTATTAAACCCCAGTAACCCACATTCTGGGACGCAGTTCCTTTTCTCTGTATTTCTTAATTGTGCTTCATTACAATTTAATAAGGACTTTTACTCTCAATTAAGCAAATCATCCAAGCAGTTTCTTACGCCTGTTGCAATTAATTGGTTTTGTCAAATGAGGGTTTAATTGTGCGCTAAGTATCTTGCTGAACCAGGACCTGTGTGTGTGTACATATCTGTCCATCCAAACCTTTCCTTAGCTCCTGGCATGATAATGTATGTGCAGCTCAGGGTATCTGAGCATTTAGCTCTGTTTACTGCTCTGGTCTTGGTGCCTTGCTGGCCCCAAATAATTCCTCATAATGGTCAAACTCACTAATGCTGTTAATATTGAAAAATGCTTCAACCAGATAGTGGGCTCCTGCTAAGGGAGAAATCAGGCATTGTCTGCCAATTGGGACATGTGGGTCCCAGGGGGCAGTTGGATTTTTTGAAAAATATGCCTCTGTAATGAGCCTCTTCATCAGATTCAGCTGCTGAGTGACTGCTGAGACAGAAAAAGCTCTGAGGTGTTCCTCATCTCGGCTCACCTCTCTCTCTCTCACACACACACAGACACATGCACACACCAGTGCCATGGCAAGACCTTCAGGCCCCCTCTGACACCATTAACAAATGCTTGGGTTTATCCCTACTATTTCAGAACTTACCTTGCAAGGTGTAAGTCAAAAGGTGATGAATTATCAGCTTTCCTGAAAGAACCACCTTAATCCTACACCAATAGGTCATGAACAGCAGCATGGAAGCGATTGTCACGAATGCACTCAACACCCATTTCATAGCAGAGACTCCCTGGGTCCTCCATCATTGCACACATGGTTACTTACACAAGCCACCAAGAAACTTTCAAGATGTAATGCAGCCTTACCTGCTTTTTCCTTGCACAGCTTCTGAAACAGCATCTGTAAGAAAGTGATTTTTCTTTAATAATGGTAATTTTTTTTCATTCAAATAAGTTCCACATTTCAAGATGACAATCAATGTAATTATTAATGGTCACTACCTTACACAAAGCATAAAATCCAGAGCTTATCAATAAAAATTATGCACAATAGATGTTTTGCTTGCTAATGACAACCTGGCACCCATTTTCAGGACAGGTGAACCTGTCCTGCAGTGAGTCTAGGAGCACGCTCTACAAGCAGATAAGGTGCAACACACTGGAACATGCCTGAAAGGATCTTGCAATGCAGGTGGGGCTCAGTGAGCAGACAGGCTGCTGAAAAGTTGTGTAGGCAGCTCTACTGACGGGCAAGAAACAGGACACTGTGACTTGGGAAGGTAGATGTCTGTTTCCTGCTCATCTGTGACCAAGAGAGGGTTGCTCTGCCTAAGGCTCATGGGCAAACTGACCTGCCATGTTGTTTTCTTCATATTTTTCACTTTGCTGCTTTGGGTTTGCCACGCTAAATGAAAGAGGTGCCATTAACACCACACTTGGATGCACCTCTTGGTCCATTACTCTTCTCTTTAATAGCTTTCAGTGCCCAAATGAGGAGGTTGTTGACAGTGACTAAATGCATTTCCTTTCATAGATCACCAACTCTCAGCAATGCAGGCTGTAAATGAAACTAGCATAATGGGTGAAACTGCACCTAATTTTTTTTTTTAATTAAACAGAAGGGTGAACTGATTCCACCAGGTACCAGTGTGAAGTGCCCAATATGCAGGCAGCTGAAAAGACAGACATTCCTATGCCTTGCAGTGACACACCCTCTTCCTGTTATCTGCTTGTCCCCACATGGACAACCATCTGCACCTTTCCATCAGATGCACCAAGTGCTCCATTATCTCTTCAGTCAATATTGCTTCTGCAGCCTTGATAAGAATCTGTCTATAAAAACATTCTTTTTATTTATCTTTTATCTAATGAAGAATTTTACTGAGATATTGGAAAATTCCTCCTCTGAGCATGGAACCAAATTGATTAGGCATCTCTCTTAATAATAGGGAAAGCACAGCTAGGGTACATTTTTGCCTTCTGCAAGGCAATTTCATTCTAAAAGAGCCTCCTGCTCCATTGCAAGGTCTGCCTGAGCAGCAGCTGAAGTCGACCTATCTTTAGCAAGCAGGGATCAAATGGAGTGGTCACTTCTGATGGGAAGATAACGAGTGGCTGAGTCCAAATCATGTTTCATTAGTGGCAAAGTATCTCATTTCCACAGAGAAGTAGGAAATTCAGGCATGGGCTGTGTCAATTGGCAAGGGACAGGCAGGTCCCACATGAGTGTGCCAGGTTTTTGGGATGCCTTTCTGAGTGAGGCATATCATATTGTCTCTCCAGTCTTCAGTGAGCTGCAGTGTTGTTTATCACCCTGCCTGGGGACAGGCACCTGATTTTTAGAATCATAATTCTGGCATAAGCCTGGTTGGTGCCTAAATTGCTATACTGAATCTTTAGATAAGCACTTCTTGAAGAATACATAAATGATATGTGAATTGAAAATAAATATGTCAGTCCTTCATGGATAACTGGTTTGTGTGTTCTAGTGCTGCCAGAAGGACACCAGCTATTAAAATCATACCCAGGCTATGTTAACTTCCAAGATCTTTTTAGGATGCCATACAAAAAAGGATGCAAATTATTGCTGGAACAATCTCAAGTGGCAACAGAAAGCTGCCAACTAAAAGTGATTTATGGAAATGATAAGGCACTATATAACTGATTGTGTAACAAAATACATTTATTGGAGGACTAGCAATCCATCTGAACAGCATGGCACCAGCTAATCAAATATATAGAAACCACAGACCAAGAGAGTACAACTCTAGCCAAAAGACTGCTGCAGCACCTGCTGCTATGAATAATAAAGAAATCATTTGCGTACAACTCCAGCTGTAACAATTTTGCAAGTGGAAGTGTCAAACAGCAGCCAAAGATAAACACGCTCTGCTGATATAGCCATGTCTTATTTGCTGAAGCATGTAAACCAGCTCACAGAAAGCAGAAGTGTTTAGATGCTGGGTCCATTCCTCCTCCTCAGCAGTCCCATGTTTCAGCAGGGCCCTCCCACGTTCACCTCTGTGAGCAAAGGTCTCCAAAAGCTTGCCTGGACAGTGTCACCCTGTGCTCTGTGATCACAGCAGGATGAGCCAGTGACATGAATGAGGCAACTGTACCTTCAGTGTAGGTTCAGCTACCTAAAGAAAGGCTGTGGATCTATTGGTGGCAGGGAAGTGGACATGTTGCATTTATAAAGAACCTGACATGGCCTCAAGTTTCACCAGGGGAAATTTGGATTGGATTTTAAGAAAAACTTCTTCACAGAAATCAGTGCCAAACACTGAGACAGGCTGTTTGTTCAGGGAAGGGTGGAGTCACCATCCCTGGAGGTATTTAAAAGATGTGTAGATGCAGATGTGGCACTGAGAGACATGGTTAAATGGTGGACTTGACAGTGTTAGGTTAATGGCTGGACTTGGTGATCTCTGAGGTCTTCTACAACCTACAAGATTCAATGTTTCTGTGATTTTCTTGAAAGGCATTCTGTGTGGAAACAAATTACTCAAATGAACTCCTTGGGTGAAGTGGAAGTAAAGATAGAAGCAAAGCACCAGCATTATAAAGTCAACAAGGAAAATAAACATGCACATTGGAAAACTGTTTCTCTGATATATACATAATCTTTCATGGCTATAAGTGATCAGGGCATGGAACTCATCAAACTAGATTAAATGACTTAATATCATCCCAGAAACATTATTGTCACATAAAAGCTTTTTTTTTTCTGACACAGATTATGAAATGGTTGACTTGAACAACTTCAAAACCATTTTAATTTGCAACAGCACAGGGATTCTGTAATGCCAGCCAATCCTGTAATATCATACACCATTTCAAAGAAAAAAAAGACCATTCTGCATCCACGTCTTTTGCTTCCCTCTTCCCCATCAACCTCTATTAGTTATTAGCTCCTTTATTCTCCCATTTCAAACATGCCTATATCTTCCACTGATATTTCTGAGTACCTGTCAAACTGTCATCATTCACTCTCAGGAAATCACACCCTCCAAAAAAAAAATAAAAAAGGCAATTAGTGTATCTGTTCAGCATGCAAATATCTTTGCTAGACATTTAATAAAAAAGCCAGAGAATTTATTCAACATAGATATGGCATCAGAAATATCACTGCTATCAAATAAACCCTGGCATTTGGACAGGACTACTTTACATCTGCTGTTAATAAAAAAGGCTTTGAGTTCTGTAAGCTTGTGTTTTGTGGAGAGCAAGCGGCAGCAGCACTCTGAAACACGACACTCCTTGCAGAGGAAAAAGGATAAATCTGTATGACTTCCTACTGGTTCACTGATACTGAAGGAAAGCACTCTAAACTGAAAAAGGTCCTCCAAATAAGGATTAAAAAAATCATGCTGGTTCTTCATTCTGGCAATTTAATGACCTGCCAGGCCTTAATTAGAGTGACATATAGGCAGTTTTAAAGGAGGAAAACAGCAACCCACATGCAAAGCTCAATCATCTGTGTAGAAGGTTTATTAGATCCTTTTAGAAAGATATTTACATAAGGAAAGAAAATCCTAGTCATTACTTCAAAATAAAATTCTATAGCCCAAAACGGGAAGTAATATTATGACACAGCAATGTTAGCCTTAACTTGAAGTTACCTGGCCCCTGCAATGAGAGCTTCAGTCTGGATGACACTTGCAATTTCCCTAGAGCATGTTAGTCAGCTGAGAATAATGGCAATACTGAAGCTATTCCACAGAAAATACTGTTGAGACTGCTGTGTCAGAAATTTGATTTCTCTCAGAGACTTGGCACCCATCTTTGGTACAGGGTTGAAATTGCTACTGGATTTTAGTGCTTAAGATGTATCTTCAAAGGCTGCCAACAGAGCTCATAATTTTAATTTAAAATACAACCACTGCAGAGGTGTTTATTAGAGACCATATTTGATTTACAGCCCGAGTTCCATTAGTGAATTTCCCCTTGTGGCATGGAAGACAGGTCTTGGTTTGATGTGATTATGCCTCATACCTGTTGCATCACAACACAATGTGCTGTGATGCAACATTCAGCAGGTTAGAAAGCAGGGGGAAGGTGAAATTTTCAATTTCTTCCATTGAACCTGAGCTACTGTGCTGCAAACTATTCATGATGGGGTCAAAGAAAGAAGTTTTAACAGCTCCCCATTCTGCAGTCATGCAAGTCTTCTTGCTTGCTCACAAGAAGAGTGACCAGCAGGTCAAGGGAGGTGATTCTGCCCCTCCACTCTCATGAGACCCCACTGGGTGTGCTGCATCCAGCTCTGGGGACCCCAGCACAGAAAAAACGTGGTCCTATTGGAATGGATCCAGAGGAGGGCCACAAAGATCAGAATGATCACAATGATCAGAAGGCTGAAACAATTCTCCTATGAAGACAAAGAGTTGGAGAAGAGAAGGCTCTGGGGAGACCTCACTGCAGCCTTTCAGCACCTACAGGGGGATTTCAAGCATCTGTAAGAATTCAGAGGACACAGACTTGTCTTCTGAAAACCCTAAACTTAATACTCTGAGCTGTATTCTAAAAAGTTAAAACTGTAAATATTGCCTAAAGATATAAAAACATATTTAATAATTGTGCACAGCTGTTAAAGAACACAATGAAAATTTGAAAATTATTTTCCGTTGTTTAGTATTTTAGTTGGCAAAATTACCCTCACTCACAGTTTTTAACATGCATTTTACTTTAGTCCAAATATTTATTTAAATAAATATTTAAATACATTTTTAAATCTTTGCACCAAGATCAGTGCTAGCTCAAAAAACTGTCATAGAAAGAAAGAGTCATTAAATTGCTTTTATCTCTTTTCTACAAATATGTATCTATTTTGCCTATGCACTATTGACAGAAGTTTCGAAAATAATGTGACATTTCTTATGGCTGCTGTTTTGAAAGCTTTGATCAAATAGAAAACTACCTGGAAACTATATTAAAGTGAAAGCTTTTGAACAGCATTTAAAAATGTTTACAATATGTGGAGCAGGGCAATAATAAAGTATATAAAAATGAAAACCATTCCAACAATGTTCCAAGTGAGATTAGAAGAAAATGAGCTACAAGACTAACAGTAAAGCAACATGCATTTCAGTAAATGTAATTTATCATACTTATCTAAAAGAATTTACTATATTAACAGACCAGGGAGATTTCACCTCTAGCAGATACTAATACGATTTCCAAATGTCAAGCAGTTACAGCCTGGGGGGTTAAAACCAAATTTTAATTGAGGAGGATTCAGTTCCAACACGTGAGGAGCAGCCATTTGAGACGAGTGCTAGGGTGTGCCTCCGTGGTATTTTTTACTGTATTAAACCATTGCAATTGCTCATTTTGCCATCAGATTGGATGATACCATCCATCCCTGTGGCTCAGCTGGCCATGCCTATTTGTCTTGCACTAGCACTAGCACTCATCTCAACAAATGGGAATCAAAAGAAGCAGAACATTATCACCAAAAATAATTTTATCACCAAAAAGTTTCTGCTGTTTAAGTTGTTGCTTTCATCACAAGAGCTCCATTATAGCTCCATTTCCTCTGTCTCACATGTTGCTCTAGCGCAAGCATTTTGTTTAATACTTGGTAATCTTGGGTTTTTTCCTGTCATTCACTCTATATTACCTCTGCTTCTCCTATGATTTCCCCTATGGAATAAAATGACTGTGTTTGCTATTCCATAGTCTTGAAGACTGAACTATCTGATCTCCTAAATTTTGCCCCAGTACAACTAGTGAAAGTCTGAACGTGAAAATTTCCCTATTATTTAATGGCTAGCAAAAAGCCTCTGTGTTGACAAGAGCCTCTTTGTTGCTCACTATGCTGCACCACATACACAGGTATGCTCAGATACCACCATTTACATTAGAGTAAAAAAAAATGTTGCAGCAGTTTGCAATTGATCTACAAATCCCACAGAAGGATAAGAGCAATAATATGGGAATCAGTAGAAGTGGTAATTTGGGGCTTGAAACTATTGAGGACTTTTCCCACCTTGTTTTCCATTTAAAAATTAAATTGACATGACTTTTCAACAGAGAATGTGAATTATCAAATAAAAAAGCAAATTGTTAAAGGGTTTCATTTTGATAGTTTTGAAGGAAAAAATACTTTTTGGGTTGAAAATGTGTTTACTTTAATATTTAACTCATTATATTACATTACATAAGAAATTTGCAAAGCCTGGTGTTGAATCATATAAGAAAATTTTACAAATTGGCAAAGCATTTCACCAAACAGAAAGACTATTTCTATGAATATTTGTACTTGAAACCATTAAAAATGGGCACCAAAGTATCATAAGTTCAGGCATCTTCTTCAACTTCAAGGATTTTATTGTACCTTTTACTATTGATTTTAGAGGTCACTGTAATTAATGTAGAAAATAGCTCTGAACAGGCAAAATTATTTTTTTTAGTATTATTTTGAAGAAGTAGCTATTTAAAACTCCAGAATGTTACTTTGCTATAATATATCCATGGTAATTTTCTTAAATTTTTATGGATTCTATACTGTGCTCATGAAAGTTCATGTTCTAACCAAAGCCAGCTGTGAGAACAGCTTCTCTGTTGTCATTATTTTGCCCTTTGTGGCCAGTTGGATATACCTGAGAGACAGAACACAGATGTTTCACTGCAGAAACAGATGCCCCTGGGCCCTTCAAGGTGACCAGGGCAGCCAAGCAGGTCTGGTTCCACCTGGTGTAAAGTGGTGATACACCCCCATTCTCTTTCACTTACACAAGCTCTCAATAGCACTTCCCACTTTTGTGCTTTTAGATATGTTTTAATAGTGCCAAATATTTTAAAATCTAATTACAATCTAACCTGATTGTTGGGTACTATGTTCTTGCAAAGCAGGTACAGGCAGCCTCAAGAATTTAGCCAAGGAAACAGCTTGTGGAATATGTAGGCTCTTTTGGTTTGCATGGTGTCCTAAATATTCAATTCATCAGTCCCAATTCCCAACACCCACCCTTAAGGATCACTTCCTTACAGGATACAGTTCTGCCATGTCTCAGCAAATTTCATCCTGATAAAATCAAAAAATGTCCTCTTCATTGTGCTTTTACCTCTACCAAGTCCCAGAAGCACTTCGTCATCCTGAACTCTCGACTCTGCAGCAGGACTAACATCAACATGCTCAGAACTGTGCAAATAACAATTAGTGCTCAGCTCTCTGCTAAGATAACCAGCCATGCTTCTGTATAAACAAAGACATGAATAAAAACTGGAGATAATGCAGTTGTCACAACATATGCGTGGGGGTCAGGTGGAAATGTGATGGGGCAGAGGTGGGAGGAAGAAAGACAAATAAGAAGAGCAATGACTGCCAAATGGAGATGAACAAAAGTGAGAGGCCAGAGTAGCCCTGCTTTTTACAATCCTGGAACAATACAGTGAGTCACACATTGCTATCATTTTTACCCTCTTGAGTAGGAAGAAGTGCTATATCTATTTTAAAGATAGAATGAAGTGGGAAAGGTACAAGAGGTCACCCAGCAACAAAGACAGGCACGAAAGCTGGGGACTGCTGTGCTGCTCTGGGAAATGAGTGACTGCTAAAGCAAACAGCAGTTAGCAGTAATCCATGGCAGAACACGAAAACCAAGCCCTGTGAGCTCTGGCTACAGTTGGGGTGTTATTTTAGCTTGGCCCAGAGCAGTACTTAGCTGGGAATGAACTTCAGATTGACATTAGCAGCAGTTTGTTTGTTTTCACTACAGAGTGTCCACAGAAATGTTTCATGATGGCTAGGCTCTGAGTGGATATTGGGTATTCTCCTTCACAGTCAATAAAACTCATAATTGTAATTTAGTCTTAAACAAAAATGCACTTTTCCCAGTGTACTGATGTATTAGCCATCAGTTAAAATCTTGGTCAACCTTTTAGGCTTCTTGAGGAAAACCAACACAGGTTTCTTTTGTGGTCATTTCGTGGTAAAGCAGGGATAAGTGAAGAAAAAAATTGTTTTATTCCAAAGAGTTACTGAAAATGCAGAAGTTGTGCACAGCAGAAGAGCTGTGGACAGCTTCATGAGAGCACCTGTGGAAAATGTTAGGTATCATCTCTGCCCCTTCTGGCATCCCAGCAAGGGCTGATGCCCTTAGGAGAAGCAGACATTCTGATTGCTTTTTATCTTTTAATTTATAGATTTTAGTCTTTATAGAACATTTCATTACTGGAAACCTGCTGTAAATCCTTTTCAATCTGTGATAATTTTTTTTTTGCCTGCCTCTGTGGTTTTGTCTCTGTTTATCATAGCTGTTATGCCAGATTTAAAGAAAAATCTTTTCCCAGGCAAATGACATGGTTCTCTTTGGGAGGTTTCATAGTTCTCCCTTTCTAAGAAAGAAAAGAATGGCTTTTACCATTCTTTTGCTTTCCTGCTTCAGTGTGCCAGCAGCAGGTAAGAGGATGCCACCTACCTCACCACCTTCACAGCAAACGCACACAAGTATCAGAAATGACAACTCCACTGCAAATTCTGGTGTAGCCCATAGGAAAACCAATGCTTGTGATGTGTATTGACTTCTGTTGTTTATTTTCAAAATGAACACTTCAACCCATAAAAATAAGGGACAATGCATTTGTGTTCTGGTCGCAAAGTTAATAATTTCATAGAAAAGCATACATTTCCCTTTGCAGTGGGGTTCTCTGCCAGCAAATGCCCAGGTGCAATTCAGATAACTGCCATGTAAACACCTAAACAATTTCAAAGCCCTGTGTTTCCAGCTGCTTGCCTTACTTTTTGCCTTACCTGCCAAGATTATGCACATGATGAGAAAAGTTAGGTGAAATTATGCTGCATCAGGAGTTGAGAACTCCTTATGCACATGTGAACTAAGAACAAGAGGGCTGCAGTGCACCAAAAGTCAAACAGACATGTATGGTTTGAAATTATTTAGACAAAGCATGCTCAATGTTAATACTATGCTTAAATCCATTTTTAAAATACACTAACTGTGGTGGTGGGCTGCATTTGACTCAACACACTCTGCAGAAACTGGATCTAGAAGTCTTCTCTACAACATACACATCATGCACCCTAACCACCCCCTCTTCCCCTCCCCAGGTAAGCATATGCACACATATATAGACAGACACAATTTAGATATGTGTATATGTGTGTGTGCCTCTGATTCACTCACCCTTTCAATCTTTTCCCTGCAAAAATTCCTGAGATTGTGAGAGAGCATGAATTTGTGTGCTCACATACTGAAGGGGCTGCTGGCTTAATCTGTGACCTCCTGCAAGTCAGAGCAGCATTGACTGAACAAAGAAACAAATGTTCTTCAGCTAGTCATGAACATCTCCACTGCTACAGTGACCCTTGGATTACTGCTTATCCTTAAGCAGTTTGGTCTCTCACTTCTGCAGCTGTATCACTCCTAATACACAAGTCTAACTGCAAGTCAGAGATGTTAGGGTTTCCACAGCCACAACCATATTTTATAATTTAAAATTTACTGTCTTACAGACATCACAAAATGTCTGTACAGAAGCACTGACCTTGACTTATCTCTGTCATATCATGTTTAAAACAATTGGCAAAAGTCATGATGAGGTACTTAATCACCTGCATGCATCCTTCTCTGACAGCAGGAGAGAGCAGAAATTTGTTAAGGACTAGCTCAAATTTCCCTCCCCACCTTTCCCCCCATCCTCCCCCCTTCCCCCCCATTCCTGCATAGCCTAAAGCAGATTCAAACCCATTTCAATATATGTAGTACTGGCTAAACTATTTTGCTATTAAAAAAAACAAACAGACAACAAAAATAAAAAGAAACACTTTACTTCTTGAAATGGAGTAAAATAACTGCACCACCACAGAGGGGTTATAAAATTGGCATGTCATGGACAGCCAAAACAAATATATTCACAGAATTATCTCTATACCTTGTACTCCTATAAGAAGAACTTGTTTTATGCTTCTCTGCAATGCAGACAAACAGTAATTTCTGTTCCTTTTTTTTTCCCTTTCTTTTTTTTTGGTAGCTAAGCACCATGACCTTCCTAGAAATATTCAAGGATTCTTTAGTGGAAAACTCCACAATCTCTTCAGAGTGTTACTGTTCTCCATAGCTCAGTATAATACCTAAATGGAATAAACTAAACTTGAAATTATAGAATCATAAAATGTGGTATTAGGCAAGTTTTAGACAATTGAAATAAAAAGACAACTTTCATAGCATCGCTTAACATTTATGGCATGTTTGTTGAACAATTTTTATACCACTCACTTGCACATCATGGACTACAACTAAATGCTGATGGAATGAATGGAGATTTTTCTGTCACCTTGCATACCTTTACCTTTTTGTCCTTAATCACTGTGAGACAAATATCATCATTCTTTGTTTTCTGTTTGTGTAATTCACATTAATGACTACTGCTTAAAATTTGTTTTTACAGTTAGATTTAAGGCACTATTCATCTTTCAAAAAGCACTGATTTTACAAAAAACATCATTGCTTCAGTGATCTTAAATCAAAGTAGGTCTGATTTATATCAGACCTACAAGATTTATATCAGACCTACAAGTCAGGTACAACAAGAATAAACTTTTAAAGTGAAAACTATTGTGTCAACAAATGAAAAATTTGAAAAACCCCACAGTAAAGGGTGCACTTACTGATTCACATCTATCTTCTGTCCAATTTTATTGGACAGCAACTAAAAATAATGCCAACTCATGATGCAACCTCTGAGACCAGAAAGCAGTTATTGCAGTTCATTTTAAAAAGTTATCTCCTAATTGCTATATTCTAATGTTCCAAGAGAAAAAATTGGAATGGGAATATTTGAAAAGGGCTTCTCAGTGGTCCTTTTACCTACTAATTAATGCAAGAAAGGATTTTCAGCTTCCTATGCTCTCTGGCTGGGCTTCTGGACGTTTGTCAGAATGCACATCTGCAACAACCTTGGTGAGAGCAGCTGCTGGAAAACTGGATGCTGAGATGTCTCTCTACCTATACAGCTTGAATTCTGTTTCAGCATGAAAATGTATATTTGATTAGTAATTGGTTTATTAATTATTGAAGGAGGCTCTCCCAAAGTCTCATGGCTGTGAGATGAACCAATTCCCCATTCCTTGGGACCTCCATGCTGTCTGTGCAAAGAACAATAGCTCAGTTACTGAGAGGCTCAGTTTGCTCTGTTATGGGACAGATTTCCTACACAATCCTTCCTCCAGAAGCTGGAGCAATGATTTTGTACTTCACAGGGTAATGACATGAGAATAAAGGAGAGATGCCACATTACAGTCATTCTGCTGTCTGTGCTACAATTCATAGTGTCATGCATCTGAGGGCCTGTTCCTACTGCACTAGGAGTAAGAGAGGACTTTTACATAATTCTAAGTAGATCTTTTGCCAGAGAAGCATGTAAATTCATGCAAATGAGTTTTCAAAATTTGCTGACCTCTTGACAGCTTATGGAAGACAGTTTTCCATAACCTGGCTTTCTCCCAGGATTAGCTGTACCTCAGGACTGGGGGCAAGGTCTTGATTTAATCTAGGACCTGCAACACTCACGAGAGCTTGAAGGAGACCATCAAATACATAGAACCTTATTATGAACTGCTAGAGTTAATTATAGAATATCTGGAATTTCAATCTGCTTGTTATGTAACTTCAAATGTTTCATCCCTTGCAGCAATATCTGGGGCTTCATGGCCACTTGCACCTTCACATTCAAGGCCCTCCAGTATCTTAGGCACTCTTTAAAACTCATTTATGACTAGAAATACCTACTAATATTTTACAGCTGATGAAAAAAAGAAAAAATTCAATTGGAACATAATGTTTATACCACAACAAACAGGACAGTATCAAAACAGACTCAACAATGTACTTTATGACAGCATATTTTAGCTTACCAAATATAACAGCCAGTGTCAAGCCTCCTTATCACCTACATGATTAAAGAATGAGAATATGTAACTCTAGGCAGATGATTTAAGAAAGGAGAAGGGGTCTTACATATTAATCAACTGTGAGATTAAGGAACTATCATTATTTCACTGACTTCTTTCTACTTCAGATCTTTATACCCCTTTAGTCTGAATTCATAGCTACACAAACCCAAACAGGCAGCAAATGCTGGGTGGATGTAGCACCATGATGCACTCCCTGGAGTTCCTCCAGTTTTCATGCTAAACATTCTTAAGGCTCTTTAGAGATAAAAGTCTGATTTCTTGCTGCATTTTTTCTATGATGTACTGCAATGTTCACCTTCATTCTATGTCAAGTCTAATATAATTCATATCTAATCTTAGGCAAGCCTAAGCTCTCTCTTGACTAAAATGGATTCCAGCATGAACCTTTTTATTTTAGTAAATAATCAGACAATGACATTATTGTGGTGACCTTCATTTTAAAGAGTTCTGAAGGAAAGAAAGAGACACTCAAATTACCTTCTGCACAAGGGCTTTTCCACATTTGGTATCAGAATGTACCCAGCTCTTTTCTCTCCAGAAATTTTAGAGTTTTTGATCTTGTGTTGTAAATTTTCAGTACACTACCTGTCAGCTTTTTGCTAGTCACAGTGTTTTGGAACACATATTGAGAGCTTTATCCATATGAGATTAAAGTAAAAATTCAAGACAGCAACATAGAGAATGCAGCAATTTACCATTTATGCAGTGTTATGTTATTTTATTGCTTACATTACAAAGTGCCTCACATTCAGGATTCAACAAGAAATAAGGTCAATTTTTATGGGAACACACAATAGATGAAAAACTAGGTCAAACCCCATGCATATGTATCGGATCAAAGGATCATCCTTGGATTGAAGACCTCACAGCCCAGCTTAGACTTTCATTCTAGATTCTACACCAAATGTGACATTTTGCGAGGGAAACACTCACTGCCCAGTTGTGTGCTTATCCTCAAAAGTGCAATCGATTCTTGGATCTTGAGAAGATGGAGAATAAAATGTCTAGTCAGGCATTTGGGCTCCAGAGAGGACAAGGAACTCAGAAATCCCCAGAGCTCAGCATTTCAAAACAGCCAGCTGTAGATTGCTTTGCCAAGACTGAAGCTGTACTTAGGCCTGCTGTACTGGGGTTGTTCAGCCTGGAGAGGAGAAGGCTCCAGGAAGACCTCATGGTGGCCTTGCAGAACTTAAAGTGGCCTATAAAAAAGACAGGGAGAGCCACTTTTCATACTGATGGGAGCAGGCAGTGGGTTTAAACTAAGAAAGATTTAGATTAGGTGTTAGGAGGAAATTCTTTACTCAGAGGTAGTGAGGCACTGGCACAGGTTGCCCAGAGAAGACGTGGATACCCCATTCCTTTAAATGTTCAAGGCCAGGTTGGATGGGGCTCTGAGCAACCTGATCTAGTGGGTGTCATCTCTGCCCCTGGCAGAGGGATTGGAAATACATGATCTTTAAGGTCCCTTCCTTAAACCATTCTATGATCAGGATGCTCAGGTGCCTACTAGAGATGTTTACAATTTATGAACTGGTGCCAGTGGATACAAAAATAGACATGACCATCTTTCTGCCACTAGATCTGCCCCTAACAGTGTAATTAAAAACTGAAACATGCCATTTTGCATACACAAGGAAATATGTATTTACAGGTGATTTCAATACTGCTCTGATTTTTCAATATACTCAGCAGCCACTCTAGATCATGAAGCACAAGATTAGGAAAAAAATTTAAGAGAAAAAAATTAAGAAATTCCTGGCAAGTTTTACATTCCCCTTTAAAAAGAAAATACATACACCCTCCCTTCCTCCCTTCCCTCCAGCAAATACCACTCATGTTTAAGATTAGATTATTTTTCTCCCGATTCCTCTTTAGCTGCCAGAGAGTGACTCATTGTCAGATTGATCTAATTACAATTACAGACCTTGTTCTTCTGGTGTTACAAGGGAAAACTAGGAAACATAAAGGAAAAGGTCAATACAGAAAGACTCTACAAGTCAGGATATGTTAAACAGTGCCACTAGTGATTTCTGTTGATTTTTCTATAGTTTTCTTTTTAAAATAATGCAACAGAAATCAGTTACACTTCTCAGACACCTACCTGAAAGGTTGGTTTTGTTTTTGTGCAGCACATTACAGATTTTAGTTCTTTTGGCATAAGAGTGAAACAAGAGTGTAATAGTTTAATAATGTAGTTTAATAATAGCATCATAGTTACTGTTAGTAGAATAACAAATATGAGGGATTAATGTAACATTCAGGGGATATTTTGAAAGATTTATACCTTTGGTAGGAGGGATAATTTAACACCAACTGCTCTGCTAAGTCATTAGCAAAGCAGGATTTCTTTAAAGTTATATTTGCAATGTTTAGCTTTTTAATATTATTATTCTGAAGATACTATAATGCAAGCTTTATGTTAACTTATAGAACAAGGCACATTGAGCATATCACATAGTGTCTAAACAATGGATATAGTTTAAAACTCTAATTTATACACTTTGAAGGCAACAGTATACTTAAAAAGTATATAAAAATTCTTTTCCTGAGACCTATCTGTTGTTTGCCTTCAAACTTTTCCAGGAGCCAAAGAGAAAGGTTGAGTCTAAGGATCTTGCTTTGTCAGAAAGTTTATTTAATATTAGTAACCAAGAGCATTAAATTTGTACATTACTGTAATAACTTTTGTGTTTTCATATACTTCTAATTTTCCCAGAGAATGTAATTAGAGAGTAGGTATTTAACGACCCTATCCTTGTCACTGCCTTTATCTAATAGCTGACATTATGCAGCTAAATATGTCACCCCTGAGAGTCTTCTCAACTTGTTTTGAGATGCTGACACGGTGGTAAAAAAAGCACGGCTACCTTGACAGTTTTGCAGGGGAAACAGTTAGTAGATCTTACTGGTTTGGCAATTCAGAATAAATTAGCTTTGCTGGAGAAGTTTGAAATACTGAACAAACACAATACTGATGCAGTAACGCATTAGACGACATTATTAATTGGAATTAGCAAAGCAGGTTGTTAAGGCTATTTACTACTTAATTTTATTAATTATGTTTCATTTTGGTTAAAAAACCAAAACCATAAGCCTCATAATTTCAGATAATAAGATTTTGCCTTTTTTGTTTTGGAGAAGAGATATGAAGTATAGTAAATAATATTGGTTTTTAGTGACTAATTAAACAAATGTAAAGGAGGCTAGGAACATACAGTGCAGGCCACCTGAAAATCTTTACTGCAAAGGGACACCTTGTAACCCAAACTCTTTTATTTCCAGGAAGATGGCTGTTACAGAACATGACTGTCTTCAGCAGTGGCTATGGCAGTTGCATAGAAGAGACTTGGTTCAAGAACAGACTAGAATCGATGAAAATGAGAAGTCAAAAGAAAATCAGAATTTCCATTGCAACATTTTCGTCATAAATAATGAAGAATCAAATTAATTGAAGGTATGAAAAAACCCCAAACCTATATTGAAAATATGTGATTCATTTGTACATTTAACTGAAAATAAGTGCTTTTATATTCCAAGTCATCAAGATGTTAAATTTTAGCACTGTAACAAAACTTTGAGTTAATCTAACAGTACATTGTACATGTGGGATTGACTTCATCTAGTAACAGGTGTCTACAATGCAAACATTTACAGCTGAGCCAGTTATTCTGTATGGGATATGGGTCATCTCACAGCATAATCTCCTGAATAAAGCACTCTCCAAATGTACCTGGTTTTAAAAAGTCCAAAAAAAATCCCATGCATTTTGTAGAAACAGCATTTTCCACAGAACTGCAGCTCTGTGCAGCACTTGTCTTGCTGCACTGCATAGTCCCATGAAGGTCTGCAGTGGTACTTCCTGACCTCTCTGAGTCAGTACTAAGGTTTAGAGAAGGTACCTAATAAACATGGAAAATTTGAACCAGACAAAAAATGTAGCAGCATCATGAGAGGTGTGAAAAGACTATGTGAAAGTAGATGCTAATAGAAAAAGTCATTCATGCCAAGTTGCTTTCTTCAGTGTAAATACCTCTCAGTGAAAAACATTAAGTTGGTATAAAAGTCGCCTCCAAGGAGACAGTAGACATTTGTGTAAGTTTTTCAAAACACTTCTATTTCCAACAATCTGAAACTTAGAATTGGATTCATGTAGCAGAGCTAGCCCTTAAAAACATATTTATTGAGTGCTCAGCAAGTGAATTACAGAGGAACTGACAAAAAAGATGTTGCTAAATAAGAGCTGATGCCTTGTGATGCAAAATAATGTGATAGAGACTGGTAAATGGCCTTGGTATGCTGACACAAATTCTCTGCTCTTGTGGCATTCCTCCTGCAGGATCTGGTCCCTGCAGGAGGATTGCAGGGCCTCAAGGCCCTTCCTTCCGCATTTTTACCCCTACTTCTCCCTTTATCTGCCCAGGATTTGCTGTTGGAACAGCTCTTGCAAGCACCTCCATCACCTCTTCCACTGAAAAGGCAGCAGGTTTCCCAACCATTAAAGCCTTCACCTGAAACAGGTTACAGCATCTGAAATGAGCAGCCTGAAATGAGACCTGGGGATGCAGTAACTGACCAGGGGGTAAAGTGTAGGACAATATGGAAACATTTGCACCTGGGAGAGCTACAGCAAGAAGAGAGTCTGTTTATTTCCTAAATAAATGGTCTGTCACCATCGCAGCTCAGTGACACTCCACTCTCTGGCGTGCCCAAGCTAAAAAAAGTTCCTGAGATATTAGGATACACACAGAGAAGAAAGGAGAATAACATGGATAACAAGGCAATGTTTTTCTGTGAATTAGTGTGCAGTATCATGAAGGACATCATGGAAGAAGCATTGACCATCTTTCAAAAGAATCACAGACCTTCTGAGGATTCACAGAGGAACCACTCAGAGTTGTTAAAAACTGTAGAGAGAGCATGAAAAGACCAGTTGGTCCTAGGAGGAAAGTATAACATGGAAGATGTTGAGAAATGCATGTGTATGAAAGGTATATCAAGACCTCTGTCTTAATTTGTAACCCCAGAACACCAGCATCCAAAGGCATGAATTTTAAAAATGGGAATAGGAAACAGATTTTTCTTGAAGCAGGAAATTATACTATGACATACATTTCTGATAGAAGGCTTTGAGTGCTAGTGTTTAGCAAAGAGACAAAAGAACTCAGGCACCTTTTTGCGTGTCAGAAATATCCATATTCATTATTTTTCAAGCCACTGGATTTTTGAAATTAAATTGCTTGAATAAACCTATTTCTACACAGGAGCCAAGTCTTCTGGGTGGAGGTTAAGTCCCAAACTGTTAGCAGCATATTATATGTAAGCCTACTCACCAGGCAATAGTGATGCCCTTTGAAATTTGTGTTTCTGGCCACCCTGAAAAAAGACACTGTGGATCTCATCCAAATACCAGGCCTCCCAAAATGCCTAGCAAACATTCAAAGAAGAGTTAAACAGAACACTACAGGGTGGTTAAAAAGTTATCATTAATTACAATTATGTTTTAAAATAATAAATAACAGCCACAAGTGAAATAACTTAATTTTCTATGCCTTAGGTTCTCATTTCCTTAGTGGAAAACTTTGGATAATATGGTCTGTGCAACACAATCTACTCATCAAACTAATTACAGTATAAATTTCCACTCAATCTGTTTAACTAAGCATTAGTTGGAAAGTTCTTGGGAAACCCTTACCAACATAGTGAAAACCTTCCTTTATATAAATCATTTGAAAGAATATAAGAAAGGGAAGAAATCCATTGAAATTTAGCTCTTAGAAAGCTGATGAATAAGCTAATCTGTCACTGAGTGACTCAACGTTCAACTGTTTAAAAATGGCATATGAACAAAACCCCAGGAGAATGCCATTGTTCTGAGCTATTTTCTTTTCTTAATTAGCCCTAATGCTATTTTATAAAACTATTATTCTCTTTTTTAAGCTATCTTCAATCTGAGCACATAAATATGCAAAATATAGAAAAACAAAAAACAACAATAACAACAATTTCTGAAGTTAAAAGTTGCACCTGAAACTGGAACTGCAGTACTGAGAAATTTATTGAATTTAGGCTTCTTTTAGGATATAAATTGAATATGTTAATTTTATTCATCAGAAACAATGGCACAGTGCACATACATACAAAATCCACCAGAAATAAGGGAAGGTCACCAGGCTAATCACTTTGGCTTATTTCCCTTTTCTGTACTCCCATCTGCCTATTTTCTCTGCTCTTCATATTTAAAAGAAACAACTTGAACAAAGTTAGGCCAAAATTGACCTACTTTTTTTTGTTCGTTTTAGTTCATTTCTTTTTTCTTTGCAGCATCTCTGCAATTTGTATACCTTCTACTTCACACATGGTTTCTCTTTAAAGCCAACTGAATAATGTCATGTTTTTTTACCACTGATGAGAAAACCTGTAACAGGACAGTACAGAATCATCATTGCCAGGGATGGATCTTTGCATTAAAATGGTGTTGTATGCAGGACAGGTACCTCTACATTGAGAAACAGGTCACCTTAAGCCTACATAAAATTAGAATTAGCAAGTCTTCAGATCAAACTAATAGAAACAGAAGAGCATGTTACAATAACATGGTTTCTTGGAAGTGTGTTCTTTCCACATAATTTTGTGCAAATAGATTCAATTCACTTCATATTAAAATGCGGCACTTTGCTCTGAATCCTCTCCTCCCAAGCCAGTGCAGTACATGTTACTTATTAATCAAAGACTGTAGAAAAGGAATTTTATCAGTAGGTAAAGTACAGTCATTTGAGAGGAAAGAAAACAACCTAAAGTACAGAAATCAAATCAAGTGCTACAAAAAGTACTCTGTTCTGGTATCAGCAATGCCAACTTTTGAAAAAGAACATTAAAAATTTCTCCAAGATGGAAATGGGAGCCAAAACTCACTGCAGAAACAGACAAACCTGGCAATTGCATATAACACAGCTCAAGACCTAATAACAGTCCAATCTGTCAGTCAGTTCCTGCAACTGGCAGGAATTTTCAGATCAGTTCAGGAGTGATGCATGGACCACAACAGCTGCCAGCTCATAAGGGCTCAGCATGATGACATGAGCAATGAGGAACCCAAGCTAGTGACTGAAATTGGAAGAGATCCTAAATTACAGCTTTCTCCCCCAAACCTAGTTCTCCAAACTTTGTTATATATTTTGGTATGAGAAAAGTACAAATAAAAATCTAACAGAGCTTTAATGAGAATGGAATACAGGACAAAGGAGAGTTTATGTAAGCAGACCTAACTGGAAAGGGAAAAAAAAAAAAAGCAAAGACTCTTTAAAATAACTGCTTTTAGATTCATTGGCCCCACTCAGAAATCAAATCCCAGCCCTGACTGAACCTGTCTTGCCAGCTACTTTTTGTGCTTGGCAGGTAAGATGCATAAGGAAACAGTTTGAGTGCAGTTGCCAATCTGAATTTTATGGGACTGGGCTAGACTATCCTAATCACATTGATACCATTTTGCTTTGGCTTTCTCAAGTCTCTAAGAAGAAGCAGATTTGCAATGCAAGGTGGGTCAGTGAAAGCAAAAGGAATAGAGAGCCTGCAAACAGACTGGTTCTGATGCAGAGGAGTTGGTATTCCCTGTTATTTCATATGGATCCAAAACAAAAGCAAGTGTGAGACAGTTTAGTTCAACTCAGAGCTCAGATGAGATAATCTGATGGTGGCAAACCAAGCAGCTGGGGCAGGATTCAACTTTCAACCACAAGCAGGAGTGTCCTTTCTACCACTGCTCAGTAAAGCAGAGTGCAGCAGGTACTCTGAAGTGCATTTCACTGCACAGTTACATTCACATGTCCTCCAAGCAAACAGTGTGCTCCTGAAGGCTGTTGTGGTGGGTTCTGAAACCCTCCACAGAAGAACTGCATGAGGGCTCTGGATGAAAAGGAAAGACAACACGACCTCCATGTCTCCTCCTTGCTGGTGGCTGGAACAAACTTCTGCACCTTGTATTTCTGAAATTACAGGAATTCTATCCCATTTGGGCAGTACTATACAGGTGAGTAGAAGAGAACAGCCTGGTTTCTCCAGAAGAAGAGGAGATGGAAGAAAAATATTGCAAAGAAAGGAATTCTTCATCTTTCCAGCACACCTGCAAAGAGGCTAACCTGGAAACTGTAAAAGTGGTAAATAGATGTGGGCAGAGTTCCTGGCAGTGGTAGTTCTGCTAACTACTCAAGACAATCTTGTCCAGAAGACAAGAGTGGACCTCCTATACTACAGAAAATTCATATGATATACTAAATTGCATAGAGCAGTTCTGTCATTGCAGTCTTTCTTTCTAAAAAAGGAAAGCATTGCACTGTCCTGAGTCATGCATTTAGGACAGCCAGCAAGGAAAATGTGATGGAAAAGCTGCTTATTCTGGGAGAGATACTATCTTCCTTCCTCTCCAGAGCCATACAGTTTCATAGGGTTAGGATCCTGTCCCAGACAGCGTGGTTTGGAAATTTGCTGTTCTTTACTGGAGAAATGCTAATGAGCACAGCCTTTTACCCAAAACATCTCGCTGTCTGAGGCTCTTGCCAATTTGTTTGTTTGTTTTTTTAATTAAGAAATAAGTTTGCTCCTCATGCTGAGAAACAACTGGAGAGTCTGCTGTACCAGGGTACAAAGAGAACATGTGAGTCACGTTTGGCAGCATCTGCCATTACACACAGCAGAAGCTGCACTTAAGCCAGTGCTGGCTAAAGCAAGGGAACTCACAGAAATAGAGTCTTATCCATCAACATCACTGTATAGGTCAGAGAAGGCAGAAGCAGCATATCAATTTGATCTGGGATGCTGTATCAAAAGACCTCAGGAGGGTTTTCACAGAATGATTCGTAACTCTAGAAAGCCCCCAGGCTATTTGAACCGAATAGCAGATGTAGGGATAGATGATACTCCTCTCAGGTACAGAATGGATTGCCTTTATTGGAAATGCCACTAGATATTCAAAGGAAGGAAGACTACAATTAATGCTGTCCTTTCCCTTTTACCTGAGGCTATAGGATGGAAATTGGGATGCAGGTCTGCAATCAGAAACATTTTTGCCTTTGACCACAAAGGAAATAGTCACAATCTGGATCACAACTCAGCCTGTGTCTAGAGTCATAGCCCGGGATCTGGAGTAGGAAAAAAATAACTACTTAGAAGAAAATTGTAGTGCTCCCTTCGGTTCTCCTTTTCTTTCCCAGGTACAAACACCAAGCATTTGGAGGTGTATTTGTACACCTCACACAATAAAAAGGTGCTTTTACATTAAAAATGTATCAAACACAAAAATACTGCAAAAACTTAAATGTGCAAAATTCAGCACAGAAAAACACTGACCAGATGCCTGTTTTTCTCATAACAAAAATTAGACAAAATAAATCTAAGATCAGCTAAGCTAAGTCATTAACAGAAACAAGATAATACATATCATAGAGGAAAATATCAAAGATATTTTCCACTGAGGTTGGAAAATATCTTTAAGATTATCAATTCCAACTGTTAACCCTGTACCACTACCACGTTAATCATCAAAGCATGTCCTCAAGTGCCATATGCACTTTTTTTTTTTAATACTTCCTAGGATGGTGACTCCATCACTTCCCTAGGCAGTCTGTGACAATGCTTTATAACCCTTTCTGTGAAAATATTTTTCCTAATACCTAATCTAAGCCTCCCCTCGTGGAACTTGGAGCCATTTCTTCTCATCCTGTCACTTGTTACCTGGGAGAAGAGGTAATGGAGAGGAGCAGACCCGAAGACAGGTAGATACAAAATATAGAGACGAAAACTCTTTGATTTTGGTCATGCTGTATAAAAGCAAGTGAGAGCACTGAACTTACTTTGGTGATGAAAGTAGGTTTCCTAAACTGAAGTGATGGGATCTGCATCAAATAGGTGGAGAGGGCTTCTCTGTGGAAGAGAACATACTCTAGGAAGAAGTGAGGCAGGGAATACAGAGATGGATATTAATTTGAAGGGATTCACTCGTACATACATAAAACTACCTTGTTTCTGTTTGGGAGTCCCTGGATAGAAGGATGCACAGGGGTGTAGTGTATTGTATAACAATAAAACAGGTAGTATCAATCCTCCCATACACACATAGCAAAGTTGACGGTCTACTGCCAACATATCTACATTAAATTTAACTACATAAAGCAAATTTAGTTTTCTGGATGCCTGATTATTTTTCCTTTTTATCCACACACATATATATGGCACCAAGGCATATTTAGCAACCATTCTTTCTTTATGTCTATGTGCATATCTACATATGCATGGAGAAATGAGAAACATTTATATCTTCTGGCCTTCCTTCCAGTTATGTAACTATTAAGCAATGTCTTCAGCTGTTACCCTTCTAAAACTGTTCTTCTGATCCTACCTCACTTAGAGTTTGCTGCATCTTGTTTTCATTATGCTATAAAACTGAAGCAGTGGAGGAGGAGAGCTGTAAGAAAACCATTTGTTCAATGAAGAGGCCCTCAAAATAGCAAATACATTTTATTGAGCTCTTTTGGTAGAAGCTATGCTCTTCTGAAAAGTTAAAAAAGGAAGTTTTGACTCTTTCCCAATGGAATGAAATTTAATTTTTACACACACATAGATATCAGAAATAGATACTTGATTTCATATAAATATAAATATAAATATAAATTTAAATATATCCAAAACCAAATAACTGTTGTACTGTGTCATAAATGTAATTCTATTTTTATGAGTGTCATATCCTTTGCTGATTGAGCGCCAAAATCTCTTTTCAACCATTTCACTTCCAAGACAAATTGTCAGTATCCCCAGTGGCATGTATTAATTTATAGATGAGCAGGATCTTCATGGGATTACCAGCTGTTCTTCACATTTACATCCTTTGCCAAAATAATATTTCATAATGATTTCTTGAAGCACTCAATTACATGGAAAAGCCTCTGTAATGACCAGTCCTTGGCTCACCTTGCTCTCCTGTGGAAATACCATTAAAGCATAATTCTGTGGGTTGGAAAAACATATGTGAAGATATGAGAGTTGTCTTGGAAATACTTGGCTCCTGGTACAAGGAGCAGTAAGATCTGCATAGGGCATATCTCTCTAGCACATTTTCCAGCATTGTTGTCAGGATTATCATGTTAACTCTAGAGCAATCTATTGTGTGAAGTACTTCTCATTTGACACATAAATCATGCCCTATAGTCCAAAAAGCTTCCCTTGTAAGTGTAAAGGAGAGATGAGGCAACATGCCTGCAGACCAGAGAGAAAAAAGAAGCACCACAGCTGTGCTTGGTTGATGCACTGCCTTTTGTGGTGCACAAATGGTCCAGCTCCCACCTAGGTTTGCAGAAATGGAGTTTTAAGAAGGCTTTAAAAGGAAGATTGTTGCTGTGCCCTGGCTGTTTACAAAGAATTTTCCTAAAGTGTGAGGTCCCAACTAAGAGAGATCACAAAGGAACTTTTAAATCTAGGCATTTGGGACTGGGGAAGGGAGAGATGGAAGGTGAGCGAGTAAGCCAAGAAGTGTACATGATAAGAAAGGAACAGGCTATTAAGGAAGTTGCAAGTGAAAATAAAGACCTTACCTTTAATACAGCAAAAGACAGAGGCAAGGCTTGGGGAGTGAAAAAAGAATATGACTGAAGTGATGGATGAGGAAAATGATCCCTGCAGTAAAGTTAGGTAGATCTGAGTGGCAGGATTACACTCCTTTCTCACAAAGAAGCATTTAGTTCAGTGTCTCTGCTGAATCCAGAGGGGTTACTTTTGTGAGTTAGGAGTCTCCTGGGTCAGATAGAGCTCCATGAACTTTAGTGTGCTTCCTACTGAACTTCATTTATCTGAAAATTCAGTTTTAGGCAATGCATGTCAAAAAGAGCATAGACCAGAGATCAGAAACAAAAAATTATCATGGACATAGAAAATGTTAATTGCACAGGAAAACTAGATGAAGTAGGACTGTTAATCTAGAAAAGAGTGGGCTGAAACCTGAGAGTAGTTTCCAAACATATGTTATAATGAGAAAGGAAAAATCTTTTTTCCACAGCTGAGGAGGACAGGAGGAAATTATTTTAATGTGCAAGGAACTTCAGACTACACTTTCAAGAATGTAATTTCTAATGTTAAAACACAGCAAAACAATGGTTGCATGGTGAGATTGTGGGGTCTCTGTCATGAGAGAGCATACAAACATCTCTCAGAAGTGACATAGATCTACCTGATCCTATACTGCAGCAAAGGAAATAAAATATAGTTTACAGAATTCTCTAAAGCCTTTTTTTTTCATCTCTTGCTCTATTAACCTTCAAATAACCAGTTTATAACTCGTAATACAAGGTATTCTTCATGACTTGATCAGTACAATGAGATTTATATAATCAAATTTTACTTCTGTAACCTCTCTTAAAATACTGTTTCATGAGTCCAAATACTGTGCTGTGCTTTTTCAAGTGTCTTTTACTGATTAAAATAAGAGCCAGTTAGAAAGCTGAGACCTGAAGTGGATCATTACTCTTCAGGTCTTGTTTTACAACTACTTCACACACTGACAATGGCAGATGTGGTACAGAAGGTTTTCTTGCAAAAAGATAAACAGTAAAGATATAGTCCCTGGAGCTGTGACAGAATGGGATAAGTAAGGAAACAAGTGTTACCTGGGACCAGTTTTGTCCCAAGGAGTAAAATAAAAAACTCTCCAGGAAAATGAACTACTATCATAGTAATTGATGCTGATGCTGAACAATCATCTTTCCTATAAATTAAGCCAAAACCATAAACAATCATATTTCAATTTGAAAATAACTTTTAAAAAGCCCAAAGACTACGTGGTTCCCAGTAGGTCATTCTAAAATAACTATGGCTACACTTAAAACAGGAATTTGATATTTCTTATTTCTTCAAATGTGGCTTTACATTCAAGTTCTGTGGCACTGTAATATTTTCAAGAAATGAAGTTTCCTGGACAGTTGGAAGTGATTAACCTTTATGATACTTTGAGATTTTAGTGGGGTTAAGGAACTACAAAAAGCAAATACCAAAGGACTCAAATTTGGAAAACACTATTCCCATTCATGTCACCAAACTCACTACAGATCCTTGAAAAGCCGTGATTAAAAATAGCTAGACTAGATGCATGTGTGTCAAGCTGCAAGTGTTCCCAGAGGGTAATCACACAGATGTCCAAGCTCACACAACGGAAATTACAAGGCAGGGTGCCTGCCACTAAAGAGACATTTTTCCTTCACACAGAAAATGGTAGACAGTCTTCAGAAAAATGCTGAGGCGTTGTTCACACAGATTAAACGTTCCAGTCCCTGAGGGTCCTTATTCTAGCAAGAACTGTGAGATAAATAAAGACAGAGAATCTGAAAAGAAACAATTCTTCCAAATAAACCAAAATAGCATTATTGGAAATCTGAATACAAACCAATTGCAGCTGAGGTCGGGATGCTGCTTTTAGTTCCCATGCCAAATCTTCCAAAATCAACATTGTGGTTTGGCTGTATGTTATCAATAACCGCTTGCCATGCATTCATCTGACATGACTCACTGACACTCAGCTTCCTTCCTGCACTTCCTTTGGCTCTCAAACATAGCCCTGCATTCAAACTTCATTAGTACTGATGTCACACACCAGCCTCTCGCAGCAGCACCGAGTCAAGCCCGGCACTCACACAGGCAGAAGCTGACAAGTAGGAATGGCCATGCACACTGGTAATGTGCCTGGCTTTCAGAGCCTGCCAGGGGTACAGAAAGAGCATTAAATTACTGAAATCTGAATTTTAAAATCAATATTAATGCTGGGTAAATGTAAGTGTCTGAATGAATCTCTCTGCCTTGTGTGCAACCACATGAATGCAGCTGAGGAGCCAGGCCATATGGCCCAGGCGGCTCAACATTTACACTGCTAATCTGCACAGTAATAGTCTTTAGCTCTTAAACTTTCTCACTTTATTCATGAGCACATTACGCATTTTTTGTGGTTTTAAGAACTTCAGATTAGGATCCAAATAGAGGTTTTATATAATTTATTTGAGAAACCAGTAGATACCCAAGAAATTTTGCTGGGACACCAGACAATACAGGATGCACTGTCTCTGCCAGTCTACAAATTCCATTATTTTGGCAGGCAGGCAATACTAGGTTGCAGCTGAAAAAAAAAAAAATAAAAAAAAAAAAGGAATACAAATAGCAACTTACTGCTGGAGATGTCAATGCATAGCAATTGCTTTCAGGGAAAAGGAAGGCTACACTTTCTGAATACTGACTTCCAAGCTACTTTGTTGAATGTATGCTGTTATTTAGAACAACTATTTATTACAGACATCAAGTATAATATAAAAACAAACAAAAAAGGTGCTCTGCAATTTCTGTTTCTGGAGACAGCTTTGAACTGGTTTTGCTACTGCTAAATGCCTTATACCAAAAGCTTTTTAGGTTCATAATTCTTCACAAACACTAAGTAAAAATAGACATCTGCCCTTGAGTCTTAAGCCAACATAAAATATTTACAAGGATGGCATGACAACCAGCGTGCTTCAGTTTCTGTAAGAAGTTGGAATTCCCCTGATAAGTGGAGGTTCTGTGAAGTGTTATCATACTATTTATATCAAGTGTTATAAATGAAATTCTTACGCTGAAGTACATGTATCCAAAGAAAATACAGCCTACTTAAACAATATTTTTGCTCCTGATTTTCATACAAATTAGCTTTTTCATCTGCCTGCAAGTTCTTTCTGATTATTCTGCAATTATTTCTAATTTCTCTGAAGCTGCACATTAACTAAACAGAAAGAAGTTATTTTCCATGGTGAATAAACTGACTCTATATCTATGAAATCATTTGTACTAGAGTGAAAATGTGAAGGACTCCTAAGTTTTCTGAGGGATGAGGGACCTGAGTAGTGACTCATAACCATGTCACAGATGAAGTATAGAGTTCAGATCCATACAGATCCTTATGAAGCAATGTTGGATGTCTGTGCTATATATTCCTATATCATAATCCCATGAGAGCATGGTGCAGAGACACCTCCAGTGGCTTTGGGTGATGTTGGCCAAATAAAGTCCAGTTTTTAACCTCACTCTCAGTCCTGGGTCTGTCAGCAAAGCTGGCAGTGGAGAAGTAAGGATGCAGAATGTGTGAGGACAGTCATGGAACAAGAAAAAATATAAAGAAGACATACAGTAGACCAGAGAGAGATTTTAGTTAAGAGATTAAACAAGACACAATACATTATCAATACACTCTAGTGAGAAATCAATTATCTAAAAGTTGGGAACCCATGGTCTAGGTGCTTGCAATGCTGCTGAACTTTCCCTTGGGCATGGTGCTCTGAGGCCTTAAAGAAATTCCTCTAGAAGGACTCCTGCAAAGCTCCATGGGAATAAATGTATCCCTGGATCTGCAGGACTAGAATTAAAGCTTTCATTAGCACAGTGTCTTCTCACACAATGTTGACAACACTGTTCCCAAATATACAAGTAGCCACAATTTTGCCTGCTTTTGCATTATGTGCAAAGCAATTTTAAGTTACAAGTACATGTCCTAAATTATTGGTCCCAACAGTGAGCCTATAATGTAGCAATGATTTGCAATGATCTCTGAAGAGAACCTTCAGAGAAGCAGTTAATCATAGGATGTTGTGTAACATCAATATACTTGCTCAAAAGCCATGAATCAACCAGAACAAACAAACCACCAATTCTAACCAATGTCTTCTTGGGAGGTCAAAAAACAACAACAGGAAAAAAAGACAACCTTCAACAATTATGCCTGAAAATCTCTGATCCATCTTTTGTCTTTCAATATGCAAAGTTCATCAAGAGTTCCTTGGATAAGGTAGGGCTAAACAGAGAAAATAGATGTCTTCACCACAGCCATCAGTAGAACTGCTGCATTCTTCAAAGCTCTTGGAATTTTGTGTCAAAGTCTGCTGGAGCTCACTGTGCTGAAGGACAGTCAGGGACTGAACTGCCTCCAGTAAGCCACTATACCTTATGCTTTACCTGTGCATTCCCCAAAAGTCCGGCGCCCCCTGCCTGGCTATATCCATCCCCAAACTGAGATTTACTGTATGCTTTGCTGAGGAGTCAGTTTTGATCTTCACAATATGAGATTCAGGGCATTAATAGTTTTCAATATAAAAAGCAGGCTAACAGCACATTGGTAAAATGTCAGGTAAATAGATAGGCTCATTTCCACACTGAGCAGCATTATCATCAGGAGAAGTCTGGAGGGAGGAAACGCTGAGAAAGGAAACTCAGAACCAGAAGTCATTACGGTCATAACTCATACATAAGACAAAGCAAAGTGTATTTTAAAAATTATTTAAAGTGAGATATGCCTGAACACATAATTTCCCTAGGGATGGCTGGGTCTCTGGCAAGCACTTAAAACATCCGTGTTCCTGGGATGAAGTTTTTTGAAGACAAAATGCTACCATGTTGATTACCATGAGAAGGAGAATAATTGATTTTCAAAAGTACATGATTTCTGGAAGTTCAAGCTAGTCAAGAAAAGTGGTACCATATGCCAAATGGGATGGACACTGCTGAGGATCTGGCCTTGTTTCTTAGGATTCAGTTAGAATTTAACAGGAGCAGAGTTAGTGAGAAAATAGTAACAATTTAGCAACTTCAAGTCATTTGCTGCAGGAAAAACAAAACAAAACCAGCAGATAGCAAGCAGAGAAAGTCCTAAATCCAAAGGCATCTTTACTTTGGTTGCTTTTCCTCTCCTGCATGCATGGTGCATGAACTGCGCAACTCTGAAAAGCTTAAATAATTCAGGAATCAGAACCTGTCTTTCCCAGCCTTACCTGCAACTCAGTCTTGTTCTAGATCCTCTCAGGAGGAAGGCCTATGGGGTCTTCTCCTAACACAGCTCCCCTCAAAGCTTACTGGGAGCTTCAGTGAAGGCAAATCTGCCAGGTATAGGGCACACACCATCCAACAGCGCCACTTCATCGCTCCTAGCAATCCACTGCCCTTTATTTATACCCAGATGTGTCTATGGCTTGTCCCTAGTTATTTTTACCACATTGTTACCTCTAAGGCTTCCAAAATTCCTACCCAGGTTCCATCTTTACTGGCTGTCACTCTAAAACTCAACCTTTTTCATACCCCAGGAGTTGCGCAAATTGTTTTTGCCAGTCCATCTTCCACATGTGCATCCTGCAGTGGATGTGGGAGCTGAGCAAGCTGCTGACGATATGGCAAATCTAATTGTATAATTAAAGCCATCTGAAAGGGAAAGCCAAACTTTCATATGCCTAAGGGGAGTGGTTTAGCAAATATATATGCAGATGGAAGCATATCAAGAGCAAACAGCTAGTCATTCACAGAATAAATATTCCCATAATAAGTGCATAACGAGGAGCGATGGTAGAGCATGCAAAGCAGATGGCTGATCCATGCAACTAAATGTGTGGGTCCCAGAAGCCTCATTTATGCTTGCACTTTCCCTTTTTTATACCCTAAAGAATGAAAATAACAAAGCAAGCAATAAAAACAAAACACTGCCCCCTTTTCCCACCCTCTTTCCTCCAAAAACAAAACCAAAAAAAAGTCAGCCAAAACCAAAGAGAAAGAACAGGCCTTTCCAGGAGATGACCTGCTGCTCCAGTGAATGAGAAGTGCCAGATGATACACACTGGAAATCAGCATGAGCCACGATCTGCTGTGTTGAAATGCCTACCACACCTCTGAACCTGTCAGTCAGACTGGGGAAACTCTTACCCTTCAGACCCTCAGCCATGTGCCACAGGTGAGTGAGGGATCTTCTTAGCTGCCAGAAGACTCTGCTCTGCAAATGCAACCTTTGCAGACAGAACAGGGTATAAACTGGGAGGCTGTCAACCATGTTACTGGGATGCTGACTCACTAAAAAGTGCAACTACACTGATTTTAATGTGTATCACAGTACCCTGAATGCCTCAGACAGCAATGTTCAAGATGTACCTTACTGTATTGTAGGTCTGAAGGAAAAAATAGTATTCCAAATAATGGTATTTTGTTATATTTTATATAATATATTCTGGGTAAGGTAGGAAGAAGCAAAGCAAGTGTTGATGGGAGTACACAAGAGAGTCCAGCAGATCAGGAAAGACAATCTTGTATTGATTGTGCAGGACTGAAGATCAAAAGACCTGGTTGGTCCTTTCAGTACTGTGAGAGACCTCATGGAGGAAGCTGGGCAATCACTTCCATTCTGGCCTTCTGCCTTCCAGCTGCAAAACGAAGATAGTGTCCTTCTTAGGTCTGAAAACTTAAATATTGCAGTCCACCTCTTTGCATGTGGCTGTCTGTCTCCTGAGAAAGCAAGCAGGGAATGCAAACATTCCAGAATCAGATGAAATGTATTGTTACAGAAATGCCTGTCAGGAAACACTGGGTATGAACTCAGTCATGCCTACAGAATGCCTTCAGGTCCCTACTCTAAAATGCTAATCAACACTGGTTTACAGTTGAAAAGGTCTCACGTCTACTTATGTAAAATGAAAAGAATACAATCATTCAAACCTACATTCAAGAAGTGGGACAGGGTACACATTTCAGTGTTTTGCCCTCTTAATTCTTTCATGGTGATTTTTCAAAGCTATAGAAAATTTACAGCTTGGTTTGCTGTAAAATTTGTTTTGAGCAAACCATCTCTCCAAATTACTGAGTATTTTAAATGTGCCATATGGTACATAATTTTAGTTTCCCACATAATTTTTGTTTACCCCATAATGAACTTGATCTTTAGAGCTGGAGAATGTCCGATACCAGTGTTGCAATATGACTCAAAATGAATGACACTCGCACTCTGAGATGTCCAAGGCAAAAAAGGGGGGATTTATTTCTGAACCTCAATATTTATAGAATTCCAAAAGTGACCATGGATTGGGGGATGAAATTGCCACCTCTCCAACTACACTGGTCAAACCAACAGTCCATCAATTCTCTCCTCCTCCAGAAAGTAATGCAAAACAATCATTATTTACATGAAAAGTGTGTGAGAAACGCCATTACAAAAATGTAAACATCAGGTTTAGAAGAACTTAGAACAGGGCAACATACCAGTAATTCCTTTAAGAGCTTGAGGGGACCTTTTCAACATAATTTTTAGTATCCTAGAGTATTTAATGTCTTAAAGGGAAAAAAAAAACACCTTCCACAGGCTTGTTTGATATAAGAATGTCTACTATAGACATACACTTCCTATCCATGTGGTTTGATATCAAGACTGGCCTGGATGATTTTATTGTCTGGAGAATTTGAACCTGCTCTAGTCCTCATTACAGGTTTTTAGTTCAGTCTGAGATAATGCATTAAGTCTCAGAATTAATCTCTATTGTTGAACCTCATGAATCTCTGATGTGGTGAAAAAAATTAATCTTGAATTTCAACCACTATGGGCTGTATCTCAAATAATCTGGGAATTATGGATATTTAATGGATATGATACATATTTCTCAGAAAAGATCGCATCATGTTTATACCTGCTGCGAATAAAGCAGAAGTATTCTTCCTTTGACAGCACTCCCTAAGTAGCCCACCCAAACTAGGGATGTACACTCCCTGGACACCACCACCTCAGCCACTGTGAGAAAGGCTGAGTTACTTCTTTTGCAACCACTTTTGTAAGATTCTCCACTAAAGATAACTCTTGTCCAATAGGCTGTGACTGGGTGGGCAGCTTGGCCACAAACTTCTAACACAGCTACAACTACAAAAAATTTCCCTGTCCCTATGTAATTTGTGCCAGACAGTCAGCAAAACCCACCACACTCTCATTTGCCACATCCTAAGAGAATGGCATTGCAGGAGGACAGTAAGTGTGTGACACATGTGCCAGTGAAGATGACTGGAGCCACAGGTATGACAGCCTAGCCAGGACTCTGGGGAGCAAAAAATGTGTTTGTTTGGTTTTTTTTCCCAAGAGGCAAAAGCTATTCTTCCTGATGGGACTTTAATCCATTCACAGCAGCTGGAACTCCACATCACAGAGGCATACACAGCTGGACAGTTAGGCATCAAAATCAATCTCTCTCATAAAAAACAGCCCAGCCAGTAGAACATAAGTAAACTCAAGCTATATGTCTTAAGGAGCCCTCTCAAAGAGGTGCATACAAAAAGAACCAGTGGTGAGTAGAAAAAGTCATTCTTCTGATATGTCTTAATAAAAATATACCCTGAGGAGAGAAATGCCAATAAATCGACACAGAGCTACCTACCACCCAAAACTTCTGAAGAGACTTACAAAGGGAGGCTCCTCAGTTAAGCAAAGTCAACAACTCTGCAAGCCTCTGTCAGCAAAGAATCAGACAATCCTGACCCTGGGTTGAATTCCTGCTGTGACACAAAGACTTAAATACAAGTCCTTGCTGAAACTTCAGATACACTGTCAGAAAAAAACACTTAGAGAAAGCAGGCGAGAAATCCTTGAGGTACTGCTTTGGTACAGGTACACCTTGGGGATTAAAACTCATTATAACCATTTATTGCCAAAATTTCTTTTTCTTTTCTTTGTATTGCTACAAGGGATAGGGCTAGGGCAAACAAGACATCCAGATCAGGTTCCCTGTTTAAAGAATTCATTAAGAAGTAAGGGTACAATCACACCGTGTTACACTTCGAGCTTATGTTGTTTAAGCTCTCACTAAGTTCACTCTGCAAACAGACTGACTGACTGGCTGAAAAGCCAGCACAACACAGAACACAGTCTGTAAGAATACAAGGATTTGCATCTCAAAATGCTCCAACTGTACAGTCCAGGACCACTGCTGTCTAGAAAGACAGTGATGTCTGACATCAAAGCACAGTTGTGTTAGGATTGCACTGCCTGAGCAAGGAGCAAGGAATAATTTACAGAGCCACGGCTATAGATAGACATCTCATTAGGCAGATTATCTGAGTTGAAATTTCAAGAACCTTTAGGAAACTATTTTTATACATGAATCAAGGACGACTCCATTAAAAAAACCCAGCAATCAAAAGAGGTCAAGGCTTTGGATTTCGCACTGCATCCTGAGCTGGTGTGTCAGCAGAGTGATGCTGCGCACTGCTGGGAGCAGCTCCCTCCCCACACTGATCCAGAGAGAAGAGTGCCACCTGCTGAGGTCCTGCCAGCCTTCCTGCTTCAGTCCTCTCATCATCTCTGTCTCTCTGTCCACATCCACCCTCCTCTGCCCGTGTGATATTCCATGTACATTGGGGTACCATGTGCCTTCCACTGACAGAGCTTCCTGCTGTGCTGGAGTTAGTCAAGGGAGCAAGGAGACATTCAGCCTAAGAACTTAAAGGAGAATAAGATTCCCTTTTCACCTGAATCAGGCTGCAAATCTCCTGGGAATTAATCTCTGGATTAATTCCAGAGCAGCAGGAACTCTGTTTTGATGAATTTTCTATTTATCTGTACAGGCATCCTTCGTAGTGTAGGCACAACCTTGGATTAGTTTTAGTCAATTTACACAAACAAATGAAGCACGTTTCTTAGGATACTCTAGGAGTAAGGAAAAACAGGCTACAGGAATTAATATCATTAATGGAACTGTGACTTTTGCAACCATGATTGCAGAGAAGATAAAAGTGAACATGAAGGATAACATCTGTTTCAGTGTCTGTGCAACTTGCCAGTCCCAGGGGCATTTCAGAGAGCCCAGATTCTGCTACGGCCTCAACTGCCAAAAGTCTTTTTGGTATTTTTTCCAGATGAACTTGTGAGACATGTAACTAGCTCTGAACATGCTGAAATTAATATTTAGTGTGCAGGTTGAGACACTAGATGAAATAGGGAATCTGGAAACCAGGACCTACAAGAAAAAGCTAGATGAACCAGATTGACCCTGCAGAAGGAAGGCAGAAGGCAAAGAACAAGAACAGACCTTGTTCTGTGTACTGATGATGAACACAAGAAGGTATTTTACAGTACGAAAGCATAGTAAAACTTTCTAATCATCAATGGGGTACTGAAATGAATTTGAACAGGCTTTATAGTCTGTCAGTGGAGGTCTTAAAAAAGATATCAGAAAAACTTACATCAGGGTGACACAGGTATAGGTGATTCTGATGTGGTAAAGGGGAACAGCCTAAAAGACCTCTTGAGGTCTCTCAGACTGTAGGTTGCTGCACTTCTTCTCTGAGGCTGTGCTAACTCTGTTTCAGTGCAAAACTCACAGTCCAAGATGGAAACTCTAATTTGTTAGCTCAAGTTTTAAGACATGAAAGTCCTTCTGAAAATTTTCAGCCCAATTTTCATCCTTCTGGCTAACCCAAAATGTTCTCAAGCTTTAATTGGGTGGTTCATCTGAAAATTTCTATTAGGATATGTTGCAATAAAGAAGCTTCAGCCACTTTTATTTCTGAGCACTTTGGTTTTAATAATGATTAGTCATTGTAAATTTTAATGCAATACCGATTTAAAGGTCATCATTATGACACTTGGCTGCTTTAGATAATACATGACCTTTCTACCACACTGGATTATCAGAAAGCTCAATCTATCAAATAATCTCAAAATCACTACTTTATCACTCCATGTTTAGTTCTGGGAATTCACAAAAAAAAGGCCCTATGTGTGGTAGCAGGACAGAAAATGTCACCAAATAACTTTTCTGAAGTTTTAATTCCCTTGAGTGCACATCCTTTCACAAAGGGCTACATACACCCGAGGACAAGGGGGTGGCATTTGAGCAAAGCTGCCTCCTTCCAGTAGAAGCACAAGAAAAAGTTGCACCTTGCAAGGGATTATCTCTGTTAGAGAGATGGGATGCACGATTTGCTCCATTCATTTGCATAAAAAATGCTCTCCCCGTGCATTATGCTGGCCTCTGTCTCTGGTGTGTTATAGATGGAAGCTCCTTCTTCCCCAGCGTGGGAAACAGGCATGAGCAGCCCACAGGCTCTCCAGAGTACAAAGAGCCAGAGGCTGGTATTATGAGAGACCTTTGCACCACCGCTTAAGTGGGACCAGGGGTCTGACTCTGCCCAAGCTCTGAAATGCCACAGAAGCACTTCATCAGCACGGGCAGGACACATTTTTAATTATACATCTCTGGTAATATTTGAATCCCTTTGCTTTGCTCTTGCTGTGAACGACAATTGTAAAAGTCATAGCCTCTGTCTCAATCATGTGCTGTCTGATCAACATGTGAAATAGCCAGGAAAACCCTGCCAGAATAAAAATTACAGAAGTACTCTAAAAGAGGCATTATGGTAACACCATAACATAGAATATACTCACTCTTTTTTTTTTTTTTCCTTTTATCTTTAGGCTGTTGTAACAAGTATATCACGAGGCAGAAAAAAGAAAATGCAAACTCCTGACCAGATGGACAGACAGGTAAGGTATGACTGTACATACTTCCGTGAAGAAAACTGTGCTCAACCAATGCCACAAGCAAAAACACAAGAGACAGCCTCGTAGGGTTGAACCCAGCACATTCCTGCCATTCTCACCCATGGGAGCTGGCATACTCTATAATTTGTTCTTTCCTCTATAAAACATAGAGTGCTAAAAAACACAGTAGAAAATTGTACTGTCAGCCAGTTATACAAACCGTGTGTTGCATGCAAAACACGAGCCCAAAAAACATGAAAAGAAAAGAAAGAAAAGAGAGGGAAATTGTTTCTCTTTTGCACTTCACTAAGTACAAAGTTAGCTGCATGGAAGTGAGGTTCTCTTTATATTGGCATAGGCTTGGTATAATGTACTGGTATGGTTCCCAATCACCTCTTGTTATGCATGTACAGAGATTCCTATTTTTACAACTTGAATCTCATCTCTACGGACAAAGAGGACATTTCAGTTTGTACTGAAGAGCAATGCATTTCTGAGGCTGCATTTCTGCTAACACTGAAACATAAGTCAGCAAATTTAGTGCTTATTTTTAGCAAAAATGCACTACTATGAAATGAAATTGTGTTCCTGCGAACAGTCAGTGTTACCAGAAATAAAACACTGTTTTATTTCTGAAGTGTTTCTGCAAAATAATTCAGTCAGAAGATCAGAAAATTAACATATTTCAACAAATGTCATTCTAGAATATTTAAATTTACATATGATAAATATGTCTATAAAAGTCAAGTGGCACACATAGGATCAATTTGGGATGTATGTACTAATTAAATAATGCCAGCCTGCAACTCTTATTTTGTCACTGGAGCTGGAACTAGAAGGCAAATCTCACTGTGTGAGTTTGGGACAGTTATAATGAGAAAGGGATTGGGCTGGCTCAGAAAAGTGCTCACTCAATAAATTTTGCTGGCAGTTTCTTCTCATGGGGTTTTGGCAAAATCACCCCCAAGCCCAGCTGCTCTGCTGCTACTGCCATCCCTGGTGGACCTGCTGGCTGCCCTTGCAGAGGTGGGTGACCTCTATTTTCCAGCCGCTCCTGCGGTTCCTCCATTGTTCAAAGCTTTTCTTGCAATACAAACAGACATTATCAGTTTGAACTACAGAAATAGCCATGTAATGCCAAGCAATAAAAAGAACCAATTCTAGCCTCCTCCTGATACAGATTTGGACTTCATATACCTTTTGAAGTACATTAAATGAACTTTACTCCAAAATGAGTTGGAAACTTCAATTTGACTTTATACTGTATACAAAAAAAAAAGCATATAAATTATGTTGTCTACATCCATCAGAGAATAATTGTTTTAAAATTATTTTTCAACGGCATTTTATGAATAAGACAGCTCTTTCCTTTCCTGCATAGATAACTCAATTAGTTTTACAAATAAAATACAAATACAAAATACAAAGTATGTCCCTAGCCTGCAGGTAATTCTTATGAAAACTAAATTAAAATAATGAAATTGATGCAAAATACTGCTTTAAAAGTTACCATTAATACCATTAATATACTTTAAATTAAATAAATATTTTCATGGATCAAATGATTTAACAATAGCAATTTGAAGTAATTTTAAATACTGCATAGCTACATTAGGATTATCATCTTCAGCTGGTGACAGCATTTTTGTCAGAAAAAAAATGGTATTGAGCAATTAATTAAAAAAAGAAATTGTATTGGGTGTGGCTGAGATGGAGTAAACTTCCCCAAATTCAGCCCTCAATAGGGCTGTGCTTTGTAGCTAGAAAGGCATTGATAACCTGCCATCATTTTGGCCACTGCTGAGCAGCCCTTGAACAGCACCAAGGCTCTCTCCAACCTTGACCCCTGACTCTCGAGGGCCTGCGGGCTGGGGGTGGACAAGATCTTCAGAGGGGACACAGCTGGGACAGCTGACCCAGGCTTGCCAAAGGGATATTCCAGTCCATATGAAGCCTGCTCAGCAATAAAAGCCAAGATAAAAAAGGAGGAAGCAGGGAAGGGCTTTTGTTATTTATAACATCTGTCTTCCAAAGCAACCATTACATGTCCTGAAGCCCAGCTTCCCCAGGCTGAACATTGCCTGCTAATGGGAAGTAGAGAATAAATATTTTGTTTTCTTTTGCTTCTGGATGCACAATGTTATCTTTTGCTTTATTAAAGTGCCTTTATCTTGCCACACAAGTTTGGTTTTTTTTCATCTAATTTCCCCACTGAAGGACCTGACTGCTGGGATGAGGGAATAAAGACAAAAAGGAAAAGAAACAGGCTATGCTGGGTTCTTATGTTAGGGGCACACTTTGGCCAGAGTGCTGGCAAGTGCACTGGAAACAAAGCAGATGAGAAAGCCTGAGTATTGTAGATATTGGAATACACAGCTCTCAGGAAGGAAGGGAGGCATCTGCCCTTCACTCCCTATTACTGATTTTCATTAGAGATAGTACAATCTCTTCCTGGGCAATGGATTATTTTACTACCAAGAAACTACTTAGTCTTAAAAGCAGGGAAGATTCAGTCTTCCAGGAGCACTTGATGATCTCAGAAATGACTGCAAGTCCAGAGTGCTCCTGGGAAAGAAGGGTATCTCAATGTCCCCACTGTGCAGACAGAGCAGGGGAAAAACAGAGGCACAAAGTCCTGTTCAGAGGCACAAAAGTCCACCATATGGGGGTACACGTGGAAGTGGAGTGGGTCACCTACCTGACTACTTCAGCATGACTCTGTCCCAGTGAGATTCTGGTGAGATTAAGTACTGAACATGAGAAAAAAGGTTTTGCAAAGACAAGGTTTCAAGCTACCTGCAACTGTACTGGAGAGCTATTTTGCTGACATAATTAATAGCAGCATTAAAGAGGAAAGCAATTCACATGACTAAAGGACACAGTTTGAAATTTGTCTTCTCCAGAATGGGAACACTCAAGTTAGCACTCTATGAAGAAGGATGGTCTGGTAAGCAAAACCAGAGACTGTATATAGATTCTGCTCTTGACCATGTTGCAATCAATCATCTGGTTTTGAGACTTTGAGAAAGTAAGTAAAAACCTGATTTCTGCAAAAATTTCGCTACTTCTTCAGCATGAGCGATGCTACTTTTACAAATGCATTTAGTTGAAGCATAGACAGAAATCTTCAGCTCCAACATGGCCAAATAATTTTGTGTTCAAACACACTACATCTTTGAGGAAACAGAGCATTGAATGCTATGTCTTCATCATTCAGCTCCAGGCTTCTTAGTTCATTTTCTTGTACTTTGTGGGTCATAAAAAGTAGCCCAAAACCAAGATGGGCATAAGAAATCTTTGCCAGAGATTGCACAAGTCTTCTTGGGGCTTTACTATCAACTTTATTAGTGGGGGCAAGGTCAGAGTAAAGCATGATCTGCCTAATCGTCACCTTGGGAAACACACCCTACTAGATAATGGGATGGAACTGTTGATATAAATTCTACCATGAAGTGATAAATTTATGACTGTATCCAGCAGAGACAGTGCATGAAACTTATTCTGGTGTCAGGTTTAGGCACTTGTAATCTCAGATGGAAAATTAATACTGCTTACATATTTTGTGGAGAAATAAAGGATCAGCTCAAGGCCTGTAAATAGCTTAAGATCCTCAAAATTGTAAAGAGTGCTAGTAAAAGTAAAAACTGTTATGAGTTGCTGCATGATAACCTTTTCTGCCCTGGATGTTGGCAGCTATTTGATAAAAGGCTTTCACACACGCTCACTGATGGAATCATCTCTGATCCCTGGTGGTCCCAGGCCAGAAATATTGAACAAGGAGGCACACAAGAAACACAATGATTCTGACTTTGCTTCAGCTGTTAATATTTTTAAATTTCTCTGCCTCAAATATAATCAGAAGGTCAGAAAAGCATTACACTTACTACATAGAAATAATAGCCAAAAATTATTGCCTTATTAGTTTTATATTTCTAAACAATGTCAGAAGATGTCAGACATCCTGGAACCACTGATCTAAACTGTGAAACACTATTTATAGCATTAACTAGTATTTCTCAGAAAAAAAATCCTAAAGGAATCATAAACACTTCAGTTGTACAGGTTACAAAACAGTTTTGCTCCTCATTTTCTGAATCAAGTGGCTTAGCATAGATAAAGTATAGTTCACTAACAGTTTCAACTACCAGAAACTGGCACTGATGTGAAAGAAGCAGTTTGCCTTGCCTCATCTCCAGCCACTCTGACCCCCTCTTGCACCAGCCTACAGAACCAAGTCTGAGCAGAGAATCTGACTGAGAATCCAGGTCTCAAAACTGTAAAACAATCTATTTTAGCCCTATGTATTTAATATGTTCAAGTCATTTGTCAAATTAAAGCATAAGAAATCAAAACTGCACTCTTCAACTCTACTTAAAAAGAAAACAAAAGAGTAAACTTACAATAGATAAAGGAAAAAGCACTTTTTACCAATACATAAAGTTTTGTTTTCTTGCTCATTCACAGATTGCATGGACAGAGCATACTGTGTTACCTGCAAGACCTAGTGGGTGCTAACTGATGGGTTTTTCAGACCTCCATTAGACTCCTAAGTTAGACTCTGCTCAGTTTTCTCTGCTCAGAGCATAGAGAGGCAGGCACTGCCCATCAAATGCCAGATTGTAATTTATACGCCCTGGGACAGATTTATTTTATCCAGCTCTAAGCACGGATGTCTTGAGCAGGCACTTCTGAAATACGTGACCAAACGACATCAGCACTTTGGGGGCACAAAGCACATCAACAAGAGACCTCCACTCAGGCAACTACCTCAAGGCAAGGTGTGTCTTGCTGTAGATGGGCTTTTTCCTCTCCATTAATGGAAACTCAATAATGTAGACATGGATTTACAAATGCCAGCAATTGACAGGTGAAACTTTGCTGTTTGTCTCTCAAGCACGTGGCTTCCCTGCCAGGTACATACTTCCTGTAGTACCTCAAAAAGAAAGTTTCAGTGAAGCAGCCCTGGGAGAGGAAGGAAGGGCAGGAGACATCAGCCCTAAACCCATGATTTGCTTTTTTATTCCACCAAAATATCATAAGAAGTGCAAGTCATAAAAACAGGCATACAAACAGCATACCTACTGTGACAAGTTTGCAAAGAACACTTCATTGTCCCTTCTAGGCTTTTAGTCTAGTTGGTATCCATGAAAAGTGTGCAGCAAACATCACTGCCTTATATTGAGAATTGAACAACTGTGTCCTGCCTAATCTCTGCATATCATTCCTGAATAGAAGCATCTCTGCTGTTTGTAGAATTGGTCTCTGTTATTTGCTAATCTCAATAACTTATGGGGTATTTGTTTCTTTAAATCTCTTGGGTATATGAGCTACTGGGGAGTGGAGACAGGTAAGTTCTTTTGGACCTTCTGACTCACAAAAAATTGGAAGAGAAGAAAAACTGGATCATCAAAATACAAGAGGTCTGATTTATCTCTGTGTTACTCCCAAATTATGTATTATACCATCTGGATATGGGATCATGGGAGTTAAACAGATGCAGCCTGGGTGTGATATAGAAGGAATTATTCTGTCCCACCCTGTTTACTATAATGAAAGCAACTTCAGTATATCCTTTTTAAAAAATATGGAAAAGTCTGTATCTTAAGGAATAAACAGTGAAAATCTGTGTATTGGAGAGATATGACAGACAAATGCATACTGCATGCCTGGAGCTAGACATAGCATTATTTGAATTTGCATGATAAAGAGCACCAAAAGCAGCACTTTGAAGGAAGTAAAACGATCAACTCTCCTGAATGACATTTGCAAACACCAGTTTCAATATTTATTCCTAATTTAAAGCACTGTGCAATAAAAAAGCAGCTCAATAATTTCTTAAGAAATTCTTGCCTTCAGTTTTCTAGACTCTCTGATGCCCTAAGAAACATTTGTACTTTCTGCATTAACCTGCTCTTACTCCAGTATACAAAAATGATTGATACAATGCACGGACTGTACTGATGAGGATTCGTAGAATTGCTTTTTATCATGCTAGTATTTCCTGATTTTCAACAAAAAGAAAAAAAATAGACTTCGGAAAAGAAAAAAACCCAAAACTTACATCCTCTGCCTTTCCTCCCACACACCAGTAGCCAAACAACAGTATTACTGCAACACCACTTTGAAAATATTTGCATAGTACTAGTGGGAAGGCAGCTAAGCTGTGATACTTGTACATGCCTGAACATTTGGCCAAGGTAAAAAACAAATAAAGTTGGCAAGTTTCTTTTTAATTAATTCTGTTATCTATTCCAACTAGAACAAGCAACAAATCAGAACAAATGTTTGCGCTTTTGCAGAAATGGAAAATAGCAAACCTATTCTCCAAGGAAAGAAAATAGCTAGTGGGAAGACAATAATGTTTTCAATTAGCAAGCAAGTGGAGCCAACCTTCAAATTTCCTTTTCAGTGCACAGAAGTAGGTTCATTTAATGAAATAGAGAATTTTTATGGGGGTATGCATATCATTCTTTGGTAGATGAATACGACAGTGTTCAAGATATCTTTAATATAATAGATTTTTCTTTAATCCAAATTGTATAGATAACTTAAAATAAGCACCTTGTTCAGGGAACGAGAACTGATGAGATATTGGCTCAATGTGTAATTACTGCTAACACCTATTGGTTTAGGGACAGGAGGAAAAGAGGGGGGGAAATGTGATGCCGATGTCTGAAAATACCTCTGAGGTTATTTGTGGAAGAGATGCTAGTACAACTGATATGCATGGCAGAAAACTGACAGAAAGTATGCTTAAGAACATATGGACAGTAACACAGGATAATGGCTTAGAATAATTGGGATTTTGGAGGCCAACTTCTTTGAATGATCATGCAGATACAGGCAATTTGACTGCTACACTTCCATTTCAAAAAGCTTCTGATGAAGTTGACCATCAAACTCAAACTATGCTATGAAGGAGGAACTACAAAAAAGAGGTCAAGAAATAAAAATGGATTTTCATTGCTAACTAAAAGTGAAAAAAGAAGTTTCAGAATAATTGATTATTTTCTTTTACAGTGGATGGATTACCTGACAGTCTCATGGATCTGTTTTCAGCACACTTACAAATTAATTGGAAAATGGAGGAATAAAATTCACAAATTAATCGGAAAATGGAGGAATAAAAGGGGACAGTTTTCTGATAATATTCAACTACAGAGGTTAATAAAAACAAATACTTGCTGCAAGAGGACATCATGATGTTGAATGGTTTTAAAACAAGCAGAAAAATGTAAATCAATAGTAAATGCAGTCATTTGCTGGAGGAAAAAAAAAAACAAACAAACAAGAAAATCAGCCTCAGGTATTCACTACTTCCTACAAGATGCCTGAGATTCAGTTTTTGCCAGTACAAGAATTACAGCCAAAATGATAATTCAGTAACAAAATTATAATAAGAAAAATGTGTTGTATCACCTACTCCACAAGTGAACTTTGGAAATCAAAGTATCTTTGTTCTTTTGAATATCAAAAGAACAAACGAATACAAATGAGTACAAAAGGCACAACTAGAGTCGAAAAAGACTCTTAGGGGCTATTAATTACAAAAATGCAATATAGTGTCTATCTTCAATGTGCCTGCATGATAAATACCTCAAAGGAAGTTGAGATGGCTTACTATCTGCTTGCTATGTCCTTACACTTCTTTCCTGAACATCCAACACTGGCCACTGCCAAAGAAAGGACACAGGGCTATAAGTACTTTTGATTCAATCCAGTGCAGCCACTTTTTATGTTGCATGATGATCACAAGTACTACTGGCACACAAGTAATTTAAAAAAGGGAGACAGAAACTATTTACATTTCCAAATGAAGACACTGATCCTAAAGTAGTTTACATTTAGCTATTGGGAAAGTAAATCAAAGCCTTTTGAGAAAACTTTCTGATGGATTTTGATAGATTTTGATAGCAAGCTATAGCCATCACGTTGTAAAAAAAAACCCAAGTAAATATTTCTATTATTGGTTAGAAGTGCGATCTAACTAAAATTCCAGAATTGAGCAGTCAGGCTTGCAGAGAATGCAGTGTGGAATTCACATGAATTGAACACAACCAACTGTCAAGCTAAAAAATCCTAAGAGAGTACTTCTAAAATAAGCCATGAAGAAAAAGCTGTGGTGGTTGCTCTGATGCCTGGAATCCATCACATGCTACCTACAGATGAATTACTCTTTAGAAGTGCCTGTTTCTTTCCATTGACTATGAAGGTGATCCAAGTGACAAGTTCACATGTAGAAGTTTTCATCAGTGGTCTAAACTCAGATGAACCCCACAGCCCTGGAGCCTCATTAACTGAAGTCTAACTTAACTTTTATCTATAGCTGCTTTGCAAACCAAACTCCTCCATGCAGTGCAGTATTTGCACGAATCAAACATTTGATGTGTGTGGAATAAATTATTTCAAAGAAATGCACTGACAATTTTAATGATATAGTGTAAATTCTGAGGTTACTGAACCTGAGAGTCAGATAATGCTGTAGCTACTTACATCAGTTTTAGGTCGTGCTCCAGTCAACACTTGGTAAGGTAAACAATTTAGATGCTGGTAGTCTCCTCTTCTTTTCCAAGATCCTTTTTCTTGATGATCTCCATAAAGGCCTGTCTCTACTTGAACAGGGCACTGTAAGAGAATTTTTAAAACCCTATAAATAAAGACAAGCCAGAAATATTTTTAATGTGAACAGAAGATAAAAACTTAGGAATTTTATCTTTTCCTCTGATTTTATCTTTTCCTCTGGATTTTTTTTCCTCTGATGAAAGGCAAACATTTGGTTTTGATCTTTTTTTTTCTTAAAAGCACCTGCTGCATCATTTTTACACTTTGCTAAGCTAGACATCCCATCATTATGGAAAGTTGCTTCCTTAACATCCAGCATACAAACTGGAGAACTAATCAATAATAGTACACCTTCCTGTAACTTAAAGGAACTGAATCACTTTGTAGAAAGAGAAATAGTTTTATTAAAATTATTTTAAAACTATCTTTTAACTTTATTTCATGTTTATTTTTGTATATTAAACAGAGACCCAGAAAATCCCCATTTTCAAATTACAGATTCTGAACTTTCAAATAAATGTTCCTTATTCCCCAAAACCTGGGGAGTTCTCATTTCATTGTTCCACTCCCACGCCATTTTTTAAAAGATGGATGTCCTAACTCTGGGCCCACACTGAATGCAGTGTCAAGAAGAGACCAATTCCACAACATTCCCTCAAGTATCATGGTTTGCCCAAGGAAAAACTGGGTGAGTGAGCAAGAAGCAACACATGCTGCAATCCAGCAGAATTCATACTACGGACAATCGGGGAAACAGGGTCATGGGTGCACTGCAGAGCAGTCCCAAGCTGTTGGGGACAATCATTCTAATCAGCCCATTTTCAAGCTCTTCCTCTCCACAAAGTAACAAATGGGCTGCTGATCTTTAATAGCAATTGCCCAGTTCCCAGTTAGTATATTTTGTAAGGATGTAAAATGAGGAGGCTTTGAAAAGGTGACAAAATAATTAGTATGCAACCCCTAAAAAGTTTGAAGACAATATACTAAAGCAAAAGAATTAAATGAATACGTAAGTCAAAGAAAAAGCTTTGTTCAACCAAAGTCAGATCTCTAACATAAGATGATCAAAAATAAACAAACAGTATTTCCCTGTCATTCATGAATAATAAAAGACTGAAACTGAAAAAAATTTGATTCTCGTTTTCAAGATTTCCTGCTTTTTCTGTAGTGAAACTGAGTACAAGATACTAAGTGGCAATGAAGCAGATACATTAAACAATGGGGAAACACACTGCAGCAAGAGTGCTTTATCTCTGATGTTTCATTTTCAAAGTGCCTCCTTCTATACTGCTAAAAAGGATTTTTCTTCCATAGGAAAGGTACAGATTTTACAGGAGTGGAGCTATTAAATGTGTTTTTCCAAAACTAGCAGTTTTGTTGTTAGTACATTCAGAGAGTACAACTTTTTGCGCTTAAATTGTGTTCATTGCATTGGTGAGGGACTGTTTCAGAAAATAATTTGATTATAGACAATTATTTTTAACATCTTTGGATCAGCTACTGAGGAATCCAGTCAATGCTACATCCACATAATATTTGCCAACAAAAAAATGACCAGTAGCAATTTGTGGTTTACACAGATGTAGGAAGAAGTCATCCCTTAGCATTCATGCAAAAGCTATTATGTTTTAGAAAACACCTTGAATTTTCTCACTAAAACACTGCAAAACTCTCTGCTCTCACCCAATAGGTCCCATAATTTTTATTCACCCAGCGCATATATTGGCTTCTGTAAAAAAAAAATCTATATTATTAATAACAGATACCTTCACAACAGGAAAATGCAAAGAGTAAAAAAATATCAAAGAATTACTAGCAGAAACAGGTGAAAAATCCTTCAGTAGATAACTGACTGGCTCAAACTAGTGATTAAATTACAAAATATATTTCTGTGATATAGCATTTGCCATAAGAAATGACTCTGTCATCTGTTAAAAATTGTCCTCACCCTCAAGAGAACAACTTTCAGAGCAGCAGCTCCAACAAACCACTCATGCAGTAGTCACCTGCTTTGGAGATTTTGGGTATCCATCTCAGTCTTACACCTTTAAACAGTTCACCCAAAATCACTGTCAATCATGATTTCTTGCGTCAGTTCACAGTTGAGGATAAAACCATATTAAGAACACAAAAGTGGTTCATTTTATAGAAGGCAAATTTACACAGTTACTAGTAAATATATGCTTGAGAGAGGTCTTCTTTATTTTCAAGTTTCATGGTAAGTGACAAGAATAAAACATTTGATATGTGTGGAACAGATTACAAGCTATAGTTAGAAATATGGTACAAATAGCATGAACTGATAGAATATAAACTACTCATACAACTTGAGTGAAAACCAGACTGTTATTTTTTCCACTGCAACTCTCATTTTGAAATCTGCAGGATCTGTTTCTTTACAGTACATTTATGGAGAGATTTATGAGGATCTATCTCTTCTTTGACTATAAAGTAAAACTAAAGCCACCCATTCTGAGGCAAATTATGAATTAATATTTAAATCAGAGCAGATGATTCCCTTGCTGTATAAGTTCTTTTGTAGGAAACAGCAAATGGTATCCCGTCATCAGTTCCACAACAGATTTTCTAAGACTCTTTTTGCTCTGATCTTGCTGGTCTCATTAGAAAGACTTTGTATTAAGTGACCTGTCCAGTTTCTGTATTGAAATTGGCACTTGGAGGTTTAAAGGTCATTTCCAGTTTGTCATATAAGGCTACAAAAAAATGTGTCTGACTCACATATTTTCCCATCCACAGACAACTAAAATGAAGAGATCTCTTCTATTTAGAGTGAGAAGAGGTGGTTGATAAAGAGGACTGCAATTCCTCAAATATCATGCTAAGCAAAACAGTAATTTTGGTGCTGGTGTTGGGAACATCCTAACACCCTAGCAGAGGATTTTGGTGGGAGCATATATCCCAGGAAAAAGGCTGCGATGAGGCCTCAGGAAGGGAAGTGGTGTGCTGGGGTGCTGGTGATGGCATTCTCTATGCAACCATTTCTGATGATGCTGTTCTTATGTATCAAAGTTCATTTGAAAAAGTCACCTATTTAGATTTTTCTGCTGTTTACAGGCAATATGCCCTTCAGTGAGTGCTTCAGCAAAGGATTTGAGGTCGTATCCTATGATCCTCAGGCCAACATGAAAAAAGAATGATGCCTAACCAAACCACAGCTTTTACCTTAGTAGAATAGGCACAGCCATAAAATAATGGGTGTTTGGATCACTGGTTACCAGACTGTCTCACAATGAGAAGTGTTTAAACTCTGATGGCTGGGATTTCACTTTCAGACAGAAAAGCAGACTACGCTGCCACTGTATTTCGACAGAAGATATGGAGCATTCTCCTACAAGAAGACAGAACACTGTCCCTTAATGGGCAAATTAATTATGAAATTAATTCAGCTGGACAGAGCTGGTTCTAACTGGCTGACATGTACAGCAAGAAAGAAATGAGATGGCCATGGCCACTCTGTTACTAACACTCTCTCTGTAGAACTTGGAAACACAAAGTGCAAGAGTCTGAACATCCCACCTAGAGAGACACAAACATTTACATTGTGATGATCCACAAAGATGCTTACTTCAAGAATTTACTTTTACCTAATGAAGCAGCAGTGACAGCAAAAACATTCACAAAAGATCACCTTCCATGAACTTCATGCCAACATTCAGAGCTGAAAATCCTCACAATTCTATGTTAAGAACTGAGTTTAATCATAGTCTGAAGCAGAGAACACTTATATTTCTCATGCCGGTCATTCTCCATTAATTGCTTATATAAAAAAATTTGCTTATTCAAAAATTAATAAAATTATATCATTGCTCCTTTAATCCTATTTGTCCTCAAAATAAAAGCTTGAGAAACTGTCATCAACTGATGACACCTGTCATCACAAAATATTCTGAACTAGAGGATTGCACCTCTAAATCAACTATTCAAATAAAAGAAAGAGAGAAAGAAAAAAAATCTAGCTGTCCTGGGGTAACTGGGACACTAGTTCAACTCTTAATGAACAATGTCTCTCTTGCTGTTATATCTTTAAATAAATATAACAAATATTAATAGGTTAGCACTTAAATTAGCAATCTGAAAAACATGCAAGCAAATATCCCTAAAAAAACCCGAAAGTGTATAATGATTTTAAGATATCCTGACAGAAAATTTACAAGTTTCACCCTATCACAGTTCTGCTTATTTGACCATTAGTTATCCAATGTCAGAAATTTCATTTTACTGAAAACTTTCAACTTTACCCTAACACTTGAGCTCCTTGGCCTATTCTGAAACACAACTGGATCTAAAAACTATAGCTTGAGGAATGCTGTAGCTAAATGTTAGAGAACGTATCATATCACACACACATTCTTACCAGTTGCTTGTGCCTTTCAGAAGGAGTACTGGAGGGAGAAGAGCCAGCACTCAGAGCTTCTTCAATATCTAAGTTCAACTGTTCCAGTTTCTTCATAAGCCATGACATAGAGTCTGGCCATTCAGATTCTTTTTCTGGTTGGGTCTAGAAGAAATCAAACATACATGAAGTCTTAAAATATTCAAGCTGCTTCTATCTTGAAGATGCTTATTTTTTCTTCCAGCCCTCTTTCTCTGTCCTTGAGCAACATTCTTCCATTTAGAAAGCTTCAATTATCACTCCAATCCTGATGACACATATTCATAGCTGTTCTACATACTCAAATGACTTTTGTATATCTGAATAGCTTTCTATCACTTCATCTTGGGTGACCCACTGCTATTTCAAGCTAAGCAGAATCAGGACTAAAACTAAAGTCACTTTAATGCCTCTTGTTAAGCCACTTCTATTTCAGCATCTCTCCACTGATTGCTTGTTGCCAACAGGAACCAGAATATCGAAGGCCATCATATGCACTGTATTATATTCCTTACTAGAATTCTAGAATTGTCAAATCCTCTGCCCATATGGTGGGAATACTTTATTGGTCACTTTGTCACTAGGATGCATTTTTCCTTTTTACTTGAAGAGCTTTACTGTATAACTAAAATTTTAATCCATTGTAATGTAATCGACAAAGATGCTTTTCTTATTCCTTAATTTCCTGAAAATCCTTTCCAGTACTCTCCTAAAGCACCTCTCCATGGTAGTCCCTATGTATGCTGATGCATTATGCCTTGTTTTCTTTATTCACACCACTTCTAGTCATCCCCTACAAAAACCAGTCACACTGACCTCCCTGTCAACACAGGCAGCTACTGCTCCCCAGAAGACTGTCCTGAAGCTACTTCAGTTCCTTCATCTTCCTTCCTTTCACAAACAATACATATCTTTGCACAGAAGATAATTCCATAGTGAGCATCATCAGACAAACAGTAATAATGCATTTTCATCCTGCCATAATCCTAAGAGCATCATAACAACACTCCTCAAAACCCAGGGGAGATAGATGAGTACTGTTATTACTCTTACCTGATAAATCTTTATGGTACTTTGTTTCCTTACAGCATTTCACAAGTGGAACAGAAAGATAACTAATTGGCTCACAATTGTAGAAAAAAACCCCTTTACAAATAGAATGCAGGAGATTCACTCCTCTATTACACTGACATATACTATTACTAACAGAATTACTCATTTTCTCCCCAGTAACTAAGGTCCCAAATCATCAGACACTGAGTCTCATATTAGCAACAAACACATGTTCCCTTCAGAGGGGCTAATATGATCTTTTCAGAGATTGTTTCAAAGCACAGAAAAATAAATATCCCAATTTTTACTTTTCCAAATCTTTCTTTGGAATTTCACCAGTTTTTACAACCTCTGAGTATTTTGCCTGAAATGCTGTTATAACTGCTAAGCTGCACTTCAACTCTAAAGCTATTAAAATTATTTAAAGAGATACTTTGCTTGCTTCCCATTGTCTTTCCAACTATTTCCAAGTAAACTACAGGATGTTCCACAGAAAATGAGCATCAAAAGACACTTCACATATTGAATCCATTCTGAGTGAGATGATCTCACATAGGAAATGTGCATATTGATATATGTCCACAAAACTCATTTGTAAACAAAGCAAATGTTTTCCTGTGGTTTTGCTTCCTCACATACTGGTCTTTCCAATACTAAAAAACACTAAAAAAAGAGACTCAACAAGGACAAAACATGAAAACCCACACAAATTCCACAAACAATAAGGTATAAATTCTGCAAAAATCTAAAATGAATGTTCTATTTCTCAAAAGAGTTAAGATGCAATTTATGAAAAAGGAGCTGTAAGAATATGTTTTCTTACTTAACAATAGTAAACAATTCTGAAGCAACAATCACACAGGGAAATAAATAAACCGTGTTTGATTTCTATGAGCTATGCAAAAATCATTCTTGCCAGGTGATAGGTACTGAAGGTTACATTAGAAGTTTGGATTTCTGAGTTTAATAGGATGCAGGAGCAATTTCCACATGTTGAAACAGACCACTTTGTGTTCCATGACAGAAAAGAGTATTTTGAGGGGTGTTGAAGAGGTGTCTCTAATTTAGTGTTTTCCATTGAAAATACAAAGATAAAAATTCAAAAAATTTCTAAGACACTCCAAATGTATGCAACAGCACACATGATAGCACATTACAATAAAAAGTAAAGCTCCATGCACAGGGAAGCACATTTTGCCTCTATCTCGACAAATATTTACCTACTGGAACAATACCTGCAATATTCACTGATGTTCTCTCAAACAACTGTATGAGCCAAATCCCCTTATTTTTATAAATTTCTTGTTTTAATGCTACAGAATTCAAATCACAGTCATTTCTAAAAAATACAAGTCCTAAAGAGTTTCACCAAACTATAAATCTCCTAGCATTCTCCATTCAGTTCTTTTTTTTTCAGTCCAGTAAGACTCTATATTGTGTCTATTAAGGGGATGAGGAAAAAGATGGGGTTTCATTATCCTTGAAGATAAAGCCAAAAGGGCCTAGTTAACAAATGCCATTCACTAATTGGAAATTTGGCACAAAAGCACCATTTGGAACAAATGCTGATTGGCTACGTATTTCAAAGGTTGCCTGAAATTCCTGCTAAACAGAAAAAACATGATGCTACTTACATTCAAAAATATACAGCCTGCACAGTAGGACTTCTAACTGGTGAATAAATTTTGCCTAATCCATTCATGAGGAACACAGCTCCACAGTGTTCAGCCCCAGTAACTTGGTTGGACACTATCAAAGTGCTCCAAAGATCTGAGTACCAGTGTTTCCTGCCCATAGCAACTGCACAGGCAGCAGGGTCAGGGCGCCTTTGGAAGCTTTTGTGTCTTGCCCTTCAGAAGGAAAAAAATCTCACTTTAAATTATCTAGAGAATCATGGCCTGCTTTATTCATTGGGTTTTTTTCCCCTAAAAGGTTACAGGGAGAACACTCCTTTCCATATATTCTCAAGGTCCTTTTTTGTTGGAGCCATAGCCATTCAGCAATGCATAGGAAATGCTGTTACCTTTTGAGGAACCTTGAAAGCATAGAGACCGAAGTGAAACACTTTTTACATGCTACCTTCAAACACAGAATCATTTAGTTTGGAAAAGACCTCTAGGATCATCAAATCCAACTGTTAACCCAGCATTGCCAAGTCTACCACTAAACCACGTCCCTCAGTGCTGCAGCTACACATCTTTTAAATATCTCCAGGGGTGGTGACTCCACCACTTCCCTGGACAGCCTGTTCCAGTGCTTGAAGCCCTTTTAGTGGGAAAAAAAAAAAAAAAAAAAAAAAAAAAAAAAAAAAAAAAAAAAAAAAAAATCCTAATATCCAGTCTAAACCTCCCATGGTGCAAATTTGAGACCATTTTCTCATGTCCTGTCCTAGACAGATGAGCAGATAGATCTCCAGAAAGACCAGACAATCCCTTGTCAAACAAGTGTTTCAAGGGGGAGCAACACTGTCTATGGAAACCACGGCACACCCTAGGCCAAGAACAACTTATTGGCCTTGAAAGTGAACTTCTTTGCCATATAGATTTCTCAAGTCCCACATACTCACGCTAGATTAAAAAAAATTGTAATCATAAAACAAGAATCACCCTCCATGGAAAACAGAAAATTAAGTGGTACAAACTTCCTAAAATCAGAAACAGATGCAGCTATTATGCTTAAGATGGCTATTGTACAGAAGAATTATCCCAACAAATGAGATTTACTAAGACATATTTAGCAATCAGCAAAACATAGAACTCAGTTCTATCCTACAACAACCACAGTCTATTTTAGAACAGCTTAATGACTTTGTTACATGTACACATTCATATGTATCCTGACTCTGTATTCATTTGCATAGCTGAAATTTCATTACTACCAGTAACAAATCAGAGATAAAACAAGGTGCAAGATTGTGCCCAATCACCTAAACACTTACTTGCTCTTTTCTAACACTGAAAAGAAAATACATTCCAGACATTCAAAGGTTAGTGCCTTTTGGACCAAAGGCTTCTGCACATTGTTTTTCAGCTTTCAAGTATTCTTCACTAATCTTATTCGGCAAAAACATCTGTGATAAAAGGCATATTTGTTTCAATGTTTGGTCATGAGGCTTATTGCAAGAGGCATAATCGCTGCCAGCAAATCTAAATTTAAACTGAAAGAATGTGGCAGAAATGAACAACTCCATATAGAACGCTCAGGGGTCAGGGTTAACCCTGCTGCCAGACCTCATCCTATACTGGAAGCAGAAAGGCTTTCTAAGTGAAGGGTTATGAGAAAATTACACAACTCTAAATTTATCTGATAATTTGTGCCTTTCACTTTAGAACTTCAATAGGTCCAATTGTTCTGGTAATTAATGTATTGTACAACTTTGGGTAGAAAATCAGTAACCACAGAGTAAAATATACCAATGCTATTTAACCCTCCTCCCTATTAAATCTGCTCAGATAAAAATTCTCTCTGATGTACAGCCTAGATCTGTAAATAATGATTTTGTGGGACAATTTCAGGGACCAAATATCATATTCTGCTCTTGCTGCACAGATGGGGCTCCTCTGTTCTTAAAAAATCTCTGTGTAAAAGGTCTCTCAGCCATTGATGGCTTCGCCTACAGAGAATGGGGGAGGAAGCCAGATTGATTCCTGATGTAAAATCCTTCAAAAAATAATTATTTAGAATACAAAGAACTCTTTCATTCAAAAAATAGATTTACATGTGCCTTCTATATTGAAGATAAAATACTTCAAAAGGAATTTTCCTTAATATCCCACTACAGTGTTGCTCAAGTATTTACAGAGCTGTTGGATGGACAACTAACTTGTGGCACCTTCATCCTGGAAAGCAGGTGAGTAAACTCAGCAGTTGGCAACCTTTTCACTTCTAAGAACTGTATGGTTATGTAACTGAGATTATCAAGGAAGTCTCTTCCATCTCTCAAGTCAGCAGGCAAGGCCATGCACGTAGGTTTCTGGGAAAATGAAAGCTCTGATCCCCAAACCACTCACCTAAGATGGGCTGTAAGACCTTAGCAGTTTTGCAGAAAAAAGCTACAGAAATAATAACATGAAGATATGTGTCAATCTGTTTAAATGGAAACACCATTTCCGAGACAAATCATTTTCCCTTAAACTTATTACACTTCTTAAACACATCTCTGTATGGAACTTTGATTTTCATTCCGGTCCAGCCACTTTCTTTCTGCTGCTTTCCTTCCTGAAGGCTGCTGCCTCAAGCTACTGTTTTCTTCAGACAAGTTTTCAGAAGTGACACAAGCCATACCTGGATGAATGATGAAAACTTCTGTGTTTTTTGATGCTCTAGAGCAAAGTAAGCTGAATTTTAAACACATTCAAGTTTGTTTCTGGCTTTTCTGCATTTTCCCTTAAAGTGGTTCCACACACCTGCCTTAATTTTCTTTCACTAAGCTCAACTGCACATTTCTGTGACTTTATGTGTCTGTATTTAAGCACACACTATGTCTTTGAATAATGAATACAGTAAAATATAAAAAATATTGTGGAAATACTAACTTCAAATATAGTACAATAAGGATATATGCTTGGATTTTTTAAACTACTAATAGGTGCACAACATGGGAGAAAAAGGAACCCAAAGAAGCCATGAGAAAATAATGTAACATAATCCTGACTTCATTACATGTATTTGACTACTTGACTTTCAAAGTCCAAGTGGCTCAGGAATGGACTAAATTATTTTTAATAACTGCTTTTAATCTTTCAGACAGTAAATTGACAAATTTGACCTTTAATTTGCATTCATCACATTGATCTTGCACTGTGATAATGTCCATCATGGGAAAGAAAACAAAATTCTGAAGTCCTGTCTCTCTTTTAAGGGTTCTTGCATCAGTTTTTAAGAAGTATTGCCCTAAGCTAGACAGGACAGGAGAGAACCCCTCGTACCAATGGAGTCTTCCAAATAGTAAGTTTATGGAAAATTTCCCAGATGAAGAAACCCATGCTAATTCCTACGACTGCAGGCCACAAACTGTATCAACATGGTGTTTCCCCCAGACAAGAGCAAAACTGGAAAGGGAGAAGAAAGGAATTTAGTTGAAGACAAGGTTTGGGGCAAAATGTTTTGGAAAACAATTCCACACCGCTGCAGAAGTTTTAAAGTGCAGTAACCCAGACAGTCTAATATGAAAATTCTACTGCAGCTTCATTTTGTTTCTAGCCAAAGCAACTAGTTTTATATTGAACTTCTCATTAAAAAAAAGAAAAACCAAAAAAAACCCAACAACAACAACAAAAAAAAAACAACTTAAATGGCACCTAATTGGTTTTAACATTTTGCTCCAATGATTAAATTTTCCAGATTCTCAAAGCCTACAGCAACTTCACCTTCTATTCTGCTTGAAATTATGATGTCAAGCATCACCAAATTTCACGAACAGGCTGTTAGTCAAGCCTGTACTGATGACACATGCTACAGAACTGGCACCCAAATGGCCAGACAGTCTGTCTTAATTGACATCTGCTCCTATTTCAGCACATGAATTATCCTCTTGGGTTATCCCATCTTCAGCTGCTTCACAACAGATGCCAGCTCATCATCTATCTATTCTACCATTTCCTCCACCTTGTGAGGTGGAGGAAGTGAACTACACTTCTACTATCCTAGACACTTGTTCCAAGCAGTAGTCAAATTCCTGACACTGTCCATATTCATTTGGTTTGGCACCATCTGCAACAGCAGTTTTATCTGCACATCACAATTAGTGACAATGAATGACAAAGTACTTTACCCATATAGGTATTGAGACACAATTAATTTCTTCACAAAAAAATAATTGCAAAATTCTCTTACCAGGACTCCCTTGGAAAATGTAACCAGCTTGTATCTGTTCACAGCAGATATCTCCCTGCAGTGCTTCCTGACTAATAAATTTTAGGTTTCAGACTGGGTTCCATGAGACTGAGGGATCTCATGCCACTAAATCCAGACAAAGTTACAGACGAGAATAAGTAACTTACAGATCCTTCTCCCCAGCGTGGTTGGTTGCACCTTTTGAGATTGGGTAGGACTTAAACCAGTTTTCCTAAAACAGAGTTCTCTCTCTAGGAAACATTGTGGTTAGAACTGTCCAGGATGTGTAAAAGCTGGGCTCAGCTTCACCTTTGGCCTGATACATTTCATATGCTTTAAGGGGAAGGGATGCACTTCTGAGTAACAGAGAAGAACGAGAAAATACTGACGCTCTAGAAAACAAGAGGGAAATACCTGCAAATCACCCCAGAGGAATTAGGGAGGGCTCCTTCCAAAAGGTGGGGCAGCCCACAGGCCAGCTGAAATGCCTCTATGCCTATGCACATGGCACGAGAAACAAGCAAGTGGAGCTGGAAACCATGGTACAATTTGAAAGCTACAACATATTAGGAAAAGAGGCTGGGGCAGAACTGTAGTCAAGGACTACAAGGTTTTTAAAAGAGATATGTAGGGGCAGGGTTTTTGTACTCTGTGTTAGGGAGGGGATAGATTGTGAAGAGCTGCCTCTGAAAAACAGCCACAAAAAGGTCGACAGCCTGTGGGTAAAAAATTCAAAGACAGGACCAACAAAGGACACCTGCATGTGGGGGTCTGATCAGGGGGAAACCAAGGTCAAGGCCTCCTGCTTCAGATGCAGAAAGCATCACACTCCAAGACCTCATCCTAGCAAAGGATTTCCACCACCCAGGAATCTGCCAGGAAAGCAACACAGCTAGCTGTAAGAAATCCAAGAGGTACGTCAAGGAAAACTTCCTGGCGCAGGCATTGGACAAACGAACCAGATGAAGAGCACTACTGACCTGGTGCTCACCACAGTGGATGAGCTCATTAAAGGGGTTGGGACTGGAGGCAGTCCAGGCTGCTGTGACCTGGCTGTGGGTTGACAAAATCAATGAAGTTGGAAAAGACCTCGAGTGCATCGAGTCCAACCTATGACCAAATATCACCAAGTCAACATCAGACCACGGCTCTGAGTGCCACATCCAGTCTTTTGTTGAACCTTTCCTGTTCATGATCTAAGGAACATGGGCCTGGTGAGGAGCAAAGCCTGGGCCATTAACTTGGAAAAAAGGAGACCAGTAGTTAAAAGTAACATGAACTAGAAAACACTAATACCAGATAGAAAGGATAACAATAGGGCGTTTTAACCGAAAATGATTTTGTGACGCATGAAACATTCGGGAGATCACATCCATAAACCTTCTGAAAGGTAAAATAATTTTGGGAAAGTTTTTCACTTTGGGAAAAAGCCTTCAAAAGCTAGGGGAAAGCTTAGCTGGGCTTATATACAGCATAAAGCACTGGAGCCTCCAAAGAGGAAGTACTTGTGCCTTACTTTTGCTGCTGGCCCTAGAGTGAAGGGAGCTGTGTGGTGTGTCCCCGCGGGGAGCAGGGGCAGCACTACTCCCCCAGGAGCACCAGGAGCCAGCATGGGTGCCTTCCTCTCTGCCCTGTCAGCTCCAGCTGTGAAACAGCACACACAGGTGACTTGTTTCACAGTTAACCGGGGTTTTGTTTAGTGTTTATTGGTAAAGCAATGATCTTGTTTAATACAGCAGCTGAATTAAGCAAGGCCTTGTCTGCTGCCTTTGCAGACTGGCAGCCAGGGTGATCAGTCACAGCTGTCAGAACTCGCTCGGACACAAGCTGGTGCTCCGTGTGTGGGCACTCCAAGGCACTGAGGGCTGGGAATCAATCCCTGTGCTGGCACCAGGGCTGCCCTGGCAATCCAACACACAAGCTGAGTCATTTCTTCTAAAAATACCAGTGTCAGTGTTTCCTTGAGGAACTCTGGAGCAGGTTCTAGAGATTAAGATGGTAAAAGATAAGACAGAGATCTCAATATCTGGCAAACTTCAAATTGTAAAGAAAGAGACACCAAACGCCAGCATACTTTTATTTAAAAAAACTGATGTTGGTAGCTATAACCTTAACACTTTCTTATCTTAAAATACCAACATTCTTGTTTTCAGTTACTGGAATTTTAAAAATTCATACCTACAGTGAAAGAATTTCCAAGAAAATCGGGACTAGAGATTGTCTCCAACTACTTTGAAACTTCAACTGCTTTCAAAGTAAGCGGCTTCTTTTGGTTACACACAAAAACATAACTCATAAAAGCGCTATTGATGATACAAAGCCAGTAAAATCATAACAATACTATCATCCCATTTATGACAAGCTACCACACAAAACCCTCAAACCCACCAAGGATTAAAAGGATGCTCTAAAATTCACAATGAGTCATGGAGTTCTGTTAAATCTGACACTGCTCTCTGCCCAAGTTCTTACAATGCACTAATCAGAAAATACATTAATGTGTGTTAGCAAGCCATTTGTAAACTGAAATCTGAAATTAATGGAACAAATAAAGAGCAAAAGGTACCTTCTGGAATTCAAGGGTACTTAAGGACAAAGATGAGAAAGCTTGGCAGAAAGGATGCTATTTTTATGGCTAAGGATAGGTGGTGATGGGACAATGAATGGAACATGAATTTATGGGAGAACAAGAGAATAGATGATAATTGAAATAATGTAAACCTTCTAAATTATATCCTGAACCAATTTTCATCATGCTAACAATTAAGAGAGGGCATTAATCCCAGACCCAGAAAAGTCATTAGGCATGATTCCCAGATCTCCACTGGAAGTTTGTAACCCAAACATCCAGGTTTACTCACCAGGCTTCAGTATTAATCAAAAGCAATTTAAATGCCTCTATGCATTTGTTGTAAGTATTTAATGTTTAAATGCATTTTAAAAATTCACAACCATTCCTGAAACTGCTGAAATGTCTAGAGCAACAAAAGTAAGAAAACTTACATAGTTCATATTGGTAACTTTATTTGAAAAACTTGCACAAAGCCAAGACCACGTTACTCAAGAAATGCTACTATAGTTGCTAAAATATCACAGAATTATCTGGCATTAAACTCGTGACAATTTACACTTATCTGTTAAGTAACAACAACAAAAAAATTATGACAAGCTATAGCTTGTGTGTGAGCTGTACAAGAGATTTCCCAAGTTTCCCTTGTTACTGTGAGGGTGGTGAGACACTGGAACAAGGTGCCTATGGAAGTTGTGGATGCTCCATCCTTGGCTGTGTTCAAGGCCAGATCAGATGGAGCTCTCTGAGAAATGTGGTCTAGTGTAAGGTGTCCCTGCCCACAGCTACAATGCTGCAACAAAATGATCTTTAAGGTCCCTTCCAAACCAAACCCTCACATGGTTTTATTATACCCATGTAGTTCCACCAAAATTCTTGTGGTTGTCCCAAAATAGCATGCACATGCAAATCTTACAAACACCTTGGTATCTTCACACAAAATGAGAGCTGACATGTGCTTTAATTGGTTTATGACATGCACACTGAGAACGCCACGTAAGATTTGCAAAGAAACCAAATTTTGCAAGAGCAGCTCTTGCAGCAGCAGCAGGGAACCTGCCTGGGATTGGGACACGAAACAGCAGCACCATCCCACGTACGGCTGCACAAAGGCTCCTTCCTCCAAAAATCATAGAGGAGAAAGAACAAACAAAGGGTTTCTCCAATCAAAAAATGAACTTATGAGCATTATGACCTGTAGGCGACCAGATCTCCTCAGATCCCTCCACATAATTTGAGTAGCATACTTCACAAAATAGAAAAAAAACCCCAAAACAAACCAACCAACCAGACAAAACAAAAAAATAAACCCAAGACAAAAGTGTTGCTTTTCCAGATCCTTCTCTTGATGGAGGAAAACCAAAACCGAAGACCGACACAAAAGCCCCCCTAAACCAGCCCCACAAATCGTTTCCCCACGCTCGTGCTCAAGGTCACAGCACGCCGGGTCCGGGGGCCAGCGGGGCCGAGGGGGGAGCGGCGGGAGGGCTCGGGGCGCCTTTGGGGCACAGCCGCCCCTGCCGCCCCAGCCGCGGCCCCGGAGGCGGGCGGGGCGGGCGGCCCTGGACAGCGCTGGGGAGCGGGGCCCGGCGGGCGGAGGGGCAGGAGGGGCAGGAGGGGCAGGAGGCGGGGGCGCTGAGTGGGCGCTGAGGGGCGGCCGCGGCTTTCCCGCCCTTCCCGCGGTCCCAGCCAACAATGGCGGCGCCCGCGCGCGCCCAACGGTCCCCGGCCCCGCCCTCTCCAGGGGCTCTCGCGCGGGGGATGGGATGGGAGGGGCGGGGCTCGTGCCCGGGCCAGCGCCCTGAGGTGCGCGCGCAGCGCCTCTCCTCTTTCCCTTTCCGCTCGCGCCGCTGTGACGTCGCCGGGAGGGGCGGGGCCGGGGCGCGAGGGCGGGGGCGGCGGCCGCCTGCGGCTCGCGGGGCGGCAGCGCCACCTGGCGGGCGGCGCGGCGCGGGCCGAGGGCGCGCCCTAGCGGGCAGGGAGGGGAGCGCGCCCCGCCGGGCAGGGGCGGCGGGAGCTGCCGGGGCCGCGCTCCGGGACCCGCTGTGCCTCGCTCGCCGGCCCCGCACCGGGCGGCCTCGCCCGCAGGGGCTCTGTAAGGAGAAAAGCCGCTGCCAGCGAGGAGCGGCTCCTGCAGGGGGCGAGGCTGAGCCCCGGAGCCGCCCCCCGCTTGGCCGTGGGTGCGCTCGGCCCGTCCCTGTCGCCTTCAGGGGAAGAGGGGCCACCAGGGTGCCCGGGCCGGAGGGGCCGCCGAGCTGGCCCTGCCTCCGTCTTGCCCCGAGATCCTGCCCCATGGGGTGGAAACTGTCCCAGCCGGGTGTGGCTTTGCCCCTCCGAGAAGTGACTTTTCCATAGCGCCCTGCCTCGGGTTCTGCGTATGTCAGAGCATTTCGGCTGGAAAGACCTGCCCCATGCCCTGGCTGGGCGTGCGGAGGCTGGGGCGAGTGCCTTCCTTGGCTGCACAGCTAAGCAGAGGTACACAAGGCCAAAAAGTAATCGGAAGCAGATCTTTCATTTCTGGGCTCCTCCGTGCAAGAGAGACACAGCTCCTGGAGCGGATCTAGCGGGGGTTTGCGGGGAACTGGAGCATCTCTATTCAAGGGAAAATTGCAAAGTGTATCAAGGGAGTGGAGGAGCATCTCTCTTGCCAGGAAAGGCTGTGGGAACTGGCCATGTTCAGCCTCGAGAAGAGACAACTGAGAGGCAGTTCATCAATGTCTATGAGTTTCTCAAGGGAGGGTCAGAGGATGGACCAGGCTGTGCTCCATGATGCCCAACAATAGGACAAGAGGGAAGGAGCAGAAACTGATCCACAGGAAGTTCCACCTGAATATGAGGGACTTTTTTTCTCTATGGGTCACCAAGGACTGGAACAGATTGCCCAGAGGGGTAATCTGGTGGAATGTCCCTCAGCAGAGATATTGTCAAAAATATTTTTGCAATTGCATACACTGGTGAGAAGTTCCTGCTTTTGTGTTCAAGGCTACAGTTGCTACCATAAGAGCATTGCACTTAAATTTTTTTTTTTTCTTTTCCCCCATGGTATTTTAAGAGAACAAAGTCATACTGTTCTGTCTTTGCATTGTTAAGCTGCTGTGACATTTCTCCCACAACTTTTGAGCATTTCAGATACCTTCAAGCCAGTTTGGAAGATGGGAAGAAATATCAGGGACAACCAAGTTGAATTAAAATTTTGACTGTACAAGAGACAAAAGCGATGGCCCACTATAAAACTTAGGATGAGATAACAGACAGTATAATTTTTTAATAGCTGCTGAGGAACTTATTTTTGTGTGCTAATTTGCCAAGCAGTGGGAAGTTACCACTAGGTAAAGCACATATTGATTGTCCCTTGCTGGAGTGGTGGAGGGAGGTGCCAGAGACATTCTGGGGGAAAGGAAGTAGAGAAGACATTGGCAGTGCTGGGAAAATAGTGGGAAGTAGAAACTGGAAATAATATAAGAACAGGAAAGGACTGGAGTATGATGGAAAGCAGTGAGAAATGTGGAATAATTTGGGCGACAGGAGGTCCTGGAAGGGGTGAGGCAGGAGGCATTAATTCTGCAGAATGTCAGGGTGGTAATCTTAAATCTGAAAAATATTTTGGAACAATTAATTACTTTTCTGAGATAATCATCATGGGGTGATTAGGTGAATTCTGTAGAAACAGAAGGACAATATATTTTCACTTCCTATCCTGAGACGCTTGATTTTATAAATGACTTTTTTTTTCCCTCATGAAGAGCAATTAGTCCCTGATCAAGAAACTGAAGGAAAATGCATTACAAGGATTGTTCAGAGCTTATTTGCTGATTTTATAGGATTTGTATCATTCATCTCACATGCTCTTTTATTCTTTCATAAGCAGCAAAGGGGTTTCTCAACAGCTTCTGTTTAAGTGTCAGCCTTGCCAGGTTGCTCCTTGCAGAGCCCTCGGGGAGTGCAGTGAACTTCATTAGGTGCCTGTCTCTTGTGGCCAAGGATCAAGACAGGGATCTAGTTAGTCCCTTTCTGGATGTTAGGCAGGGGAGAAATAGTGGATTAAAAAACAGATTAAAAGAAAATTATTTTTTGTGGCAAAATTGCAGCACGAGTGCATTTTTTGAAAATCTTTTCTGGGAAAAAACTCGTCATTGGGAATGAGGTAGGAAACAAAATACCTCTGTAACTAAAACTACAGTGTAACACAAACAATATATTATATATTTTTTTAAGTTTTGAGTTGGCCAGAGTTAAAGGGAGGTGGGAGTAAGTCTGAAATCAGAAATACCATTATGCTTGGTGACTAGATAAAACCAGCTCCAGGTATAATTTATGGTACATGCACATTGCTCAGTTTTAATGTTTTGTCTCCCCTTGTTTTGAATAGAGCGTGGGCTGTAGCATGCAATTATAAGAAGCTTGTCAACGTGACATAAGGACACTGGTCAGAGCAACAAATAAATCTCCTTGCATAAATTTTTGGAAGTGAGAACGATGAGTAAGGAGGCACATTTTTCTTTCATTGTCTTAAGTTTCTTAAATGCCTGCACTTAATCAGATGGGATCTCCCTCTGGAGCTCTTCAAAGACATCAGTGTCTTTTCCTCAACTGTGTAAGAAATTTATGTGCTTCATTTGACAGCCTGCTTTCTCTATAGTGTGGAAACTGGATACATTCCCTAGCACCCAGATCCAGATAATATTCTGCTGATGTCTTAACTCTGTGTTAAGGCAAGATGTGCTGTGCTCCATCCCCATTTTCACTCCTTCTGGTCTTCCTCCTACATTCCCAGTTTTTCTGGAAGAAAATTATAAGAGCTGCAGCCTACTCCAGCAGCCCCCATGGATGATCAGGAACCATAGATATTTAAGTATTTGAGTGTCAGATAATTAATCACCTAAACTGCAGAGATCAGATTTCATTCCTACCTGCCTAGTAAAACTGGCAAAAGCTTTTAACCTGAAGAAGCAAAGGGCCTTACACAAAACATCCTGAACAAGCCATTGGCTGTACCTGGGACATGTCTTGCAAATCACCTCTCTGTGTCTCTGCTTGGGGATTTTTTGCCATCTTTTGTTTGGTAAACTGAAGTATCTATTTCTGCTACCTGCCTATGCTAAAAGCTGCAGCATCAGGTGTGTTACTATAATAATCTGCTGTGGTTTATGTTTTTTTTTTTTTCTCTAAATGACAGAATAGCCATGAAAAATATAGAAACTAAGAAGCTGAAGGAGTTGGGCAGAATTTAAAAGCTGAATTAAGATAATCACATTATGCACAAGAACAGTCATCCCTTATTAATGTAGTGTGTAGTTTTATATTGTTAATTATTAATGCTAGTTATGTACCTAAAGTGTTCAGAATTTGAGCTACATTTCTTCTTTCAGAAGAAATACATAAATACCATGTGAGTGATCAAAACAACTTCCAGAATTTTAACTATTCATGGTATTTGTACTTATTAATATCTGTAGACAGCTGAAGCCCTGTCTTGCTAGAATTAAAAACTAAAAAACTAATGTTGTGAAGTCAATGTTGCATTATTATTGCCACATAATACTGACTGCATATGGTGAGTGCATATATTTATAATACTGACTGTATAATATTTTGCTGCCCCTAGACATCTTACTTTATGAAGACTCTTTTAGTCAAAAACAGAAACAAAATAGTGACTATATATTTTAGCATGTCTTTTTTAACTTGGGAAGAAGATAGCTCACTTAAAAAACCTAAACCACTTTCTGTTAAACAAATCAGTTTGATCTCAATTTTTGAAGAAAAGATGCTTTGATAATGCAGCCTTGGGCATTGTTCCTGAAAGAAAATAATAGTTTATGTGTTCCCAGAGCTTCTAAACATACTTGCTTATACCATGTTAGTGTTTTTGTATAACACATAGGAAGGAAAATGAGGCTTGGAGATCAAAAAAATCTGTCTTGCTGTAAGAGTATGGTCACTAAATAGCAAAAACTACTGTTACCAGAACTTTAAGGTTCAGGCATGTTCCCTGTCCCTTGCTTCAAACATCATCTCCTGGAATGAGAAGGGTTGAGGGACAACAATGATCTGTAGCGATTACTTTTAAAATATCCAAAAGTTCTACAAAACCTTCAAAATACAAATGCACTCAACAAGTTCTGAGGCAGGTGAAGCTGAAAACATGAGCCTGTCCTGGAGTTTCACTTACCAAGAGTTAGCCTGACTGTTACTGACTTCCAGTCCTAGCATAACTTTTATATTGGAGCACTTCAGTTTTATTTGTATTTGCCTGGCTCTTTGTTAAGTACCTTAACTGAAAGCACTCAAAAATTCTGTTTATCCTTGTTAAGGTATTTGGTATTACTTTTATACTTATTTATAAAAGTAATAGTTATTAAACTTATATATATTATATAAGTGTACTTATTTATAAAAGTAATAGTTATTAAAAAGAGCAGGAAAATATTGCTCTTTGGAATTACTAGGAGAATTACAAGAAAGAGCAAAAAATCCCCCTGCTATGGGATGATTACCAACAGTGATAATTCTATTCGCAAGTATTTCAGTTCCCTGTGATATGGCATATTTTAGAAAAACCCCATCAACCACAAAAATCCACATAAAGAGACCTCTTGGTATAACTCTGCAAATAACTGCAACCAAACAATTCCTAGGCTAATTCAAGGATTTCAGCAGGTTTCTCCAGTTACATACTTCAAGCGAGTGTATTTTGAAATGCAGGATACTTAACAGTAGCAATAATAAGCAAAATCTTGCTAGCAAAATTCAGTATAATGTAGAATTGCAAGATCTGCAGGTTTAGGAAGATCTCTAGATATCCTTGAGAGGAAAGCTTTATGTGCACCTGGGGTATATCCAAACATGCCAGGATAAAAGCTGGAAGGATCATAGTTTGTATTTTAGCACGCTGTCTTAACGCAGCACTTGAGGAACTTGAAAAATCTACAAGTTTTCCCAATTGCTCTCCAATCCTGCTCATCTCTCTATAGTCCCAATGTGATACTGCCACCCATAAAAAAACCAAAAACTCAAACAACAAACCAAAACCCAAAACCCCAAAACAATTCCAAAGGGAATTGGTCTAGACAACTCTTGAATGGGAAAATGTGCATAAACTGAGCAGTGTACAGTTTGGCCCTGGTGGGAAAACCCTGCTTAGACAATGTAGAAACCAGCCTGGTTGCAGCCCAGCCAACATATATTTGAATTTAAAATTTAAAATGCCAAAGTGATAGTAATTTCATATCTTACATGACAAGTGATTTTCTTTTCTTTTAATTGATATTTGTCAATGCATCAGACTTGAATTACTTTTCAAAGACAGCTTAATTTTGACAGCTTTCCTCTGGGTAAAATACCTGTACCTGCAAAGCTCTTTAGTGGCCCACCTAGCGTGCTGCTGGAGGCTCCTGACATATCACAGCCAGGGTAAGGAATTTTTCACTGTCATAGAGAATTTTGAATCTTTGGGGAGTTTTTTTCTGAACTAAAGTAACTCCAAATTTAAAAATAATTACTTCCTTTGCAAAATGGTATGCTTTTATTTTTCATGATGTACCTAGGAGATTGGGGTTTTTGATAATACTGCCAATTTTAAATTGGATGCATAAACCAAATGTTCCTTCTCAAATTTGTACAGTTTTCAACCATACTTGCTACTCTTAAAAATTCCTTTTAATTTACATTAGAATTAAATGCTGTGTGTTCCAAGGTGCTTGTGTGAGCACTCCTTAGAATTTGCAACCCTTTGAACACAATTTCTAAATAAGAAAAAAGCACCCATCAAGAAGGCCTAGTCTTTTTTTATTACTCTTTTAACTTAGATATCTTCATTCTGTTTAATGCAACTTAAAATCACCTTCTTAAGAACTTTTTACAAAACTGGAAACATTGCACACAGAAAAAGATGATCAGAGATAAAAACTCTGAATGTATACATTCCAATTTATAGCAATTCTAACTATTTTAAAGTTTGCTATTATTTTTTGTTCGTATTCATGGTAAATTCTTTTACTTGAAGAAGTGGCAATTTTAGAGTTTGCTGTCTGTCATTCACATGCAAAATGCAAGCTTTGTCATGTCTGAAAAGTTGAGTTTCAAAAGCATTTTCTGAACTTCTATAATTTGTTTTTGCCTTTATTTCAGAAAGACCTGAGTTTGTCTCTGCTTGCTTGGAATACTGGGGGTTTCCCACTAAGGCTTCTTAATCTCATTTCTCTCTTTCAATTTTTTTTTTTTTTTTTTAGCATCAGTGGCATTCTGTGTCCCCCAAGACAAGGCTTGGACAATTCAAGACAGCACTTGATCTGTTCTACACCAAACACAAAGCAGAGGGGTATCCTGATAGCCCCCTTGCATTAGAAATGCATCATGGTATTGCAACAACTTTTATTTTAAAAAAAACCTCAGGGTCTTTGGAATGTTTCTGTCATCCAGGGATAATCTTTTTTAGTTTAATCATCTTTTATCTCACAAACATGAAGTTTTTCCATATATCACTAGTTATTTGTAACACCCTGGACAAATCTGCAACACAGCAGATTAAAGTACAGCTTGAGGTGAACTCTCAGAGTCTGGATCCTTAGTTGCACAAATTCTCAGTACTCCACTTCCTCTCAGTTTAGGCACCTATCTTGGCATGTTAATAAAAGGCAGTCTGTATATTCTTGCTTCTAGTTACTGCCTTTGTGTACTTTTCTCTTGATCTTGATATGTGGTGTACATCGTAAAAAATAAAATACATACAAGTTGAAGTATTCTGTTCTGTTGTTTCTTGGCAGGTTTAGCAGCTTTTTTTACGTTTTAGTTTAAGTAAATCAGACCCCAGACTAGCTGCCAAGGCTTTTGCCATGGTGAAAAGTCCTCATTATGTAAATACTGAAATGTCACCCTTATACTGCTTGAATAGAAACAATAAATAGTAACTGCAAACCTTACAGTAATTTATCTACCATATTACTAATTGCTTCATCACAAAGATTGGATGAAAGCCAAACAAAGTTTCTCTGCACATATATTAGAAATGAGCTGTTAAATCTGTGATGCTAAAACATTACCTATTCTAGACCTGATCTTTAAAAAATTGGATTGATAGTCTAAATGCCAAAGAACTTCAGAATCCATAGAAAGCACACAAAGAGACCCCAGTAATACAATGCAAAAACCTGGTGAGATTTTACTGAAGTTAATTTCTGGAATAAAAAATATTTCAAATGCAGACATAGACTTCAATGCCCTGTCTGATTTATTTCAGGAGAACTCTAAGCTAATTCAGAGGAGAGTTTCCTTCTCTGCACTGCAAAAGTCTCAGCTCTGAGATAATTCAAAACTGGACAAGAGTTTTACAAGAGCATCAGTTTGTACAAAAGCTTGGATAGAAAGAACAATCTGTTTCCATTTTTTATTGCAATTTGTAATACTCCATACTTGGAGAGATTGTTAAGGAAAGGCTTGAGGCTTAGGACACTTTCTTGTAGACAGTAACCGCAGAAGAATGCCATAAAATGAAATCTCAGATCTGTCAACTCTCAATGAAGTTCATGACATTTAAATTTTTTCAGTGTATCTCTAAATTGGGTTCAGTCATGGATCTCAGTGTCCACACAGATTTCTGGTTGTGTGGTAGCCTGCGATGTGGCAGTACCAAAATGCTCATAGATCCCTCAGCAAGTCAGATCATATCAGTTGGGTCCCATGGCCCTACCAAAGAAATATGTCTGTTACAATATCAAGCTAACATTACTTTATTAAAATTTCATGCCAAGAAGGACAGAGGGATCATAACTGTATCACTAGAGTCTGATTTTCATTAACTGGACATGTGTTACCTAGGAATAAGTTTCAAAAGCACCTAAATGCCTTATAGGAAGTGCTACAATCTTCCAGTGGGACTTCTGTGTATGAAGATATCTGTAACTTATTTTTCTTAATCCCTTTCAAGAACTTTTAAATATTACAAAATATACTTTGTGAGGTTGTTGATTCAGTAAAGTTCTGTTTCTGTTTTTTTCATTCGGTTATTTTTTTCTCCTTTGCTGTACTGCAGTTCTATTGGCTGACTTGAAAAGCATACCAAATCCTTATTTGTCAGCCAAACCAGCTTTAAAATGCAACCCTTCCCTGGTCTCCTCATCTTTTGTACAAGTTTCTGATCTCACAAATTCTGCTTATGCCCATCCCACAGTTTATCCAGTGTCTCCATCTGTTCCTTGAGGAAATATCTTTATTTTAATGATAAGCAGATTAACAGATTTCTACATGTTTCTTCTGGTTCCCTGCACCTAAGACTCAGCCTGTAATTCTCACAGGTGCCTCTTCCCATGCTCTGACAGAGCAATGTTGTTCATCACAGCCTTGACTTAGACAGGCCATATTTTCTATTGACTTTTTCTCTCCTTCTGTAGGGATACATGAAATATTTGAATGGGTTCACATTGCACAGGTTCCAGATATTTTGAGATACTTTTCAAGAAGAATCTTGATACAGCTCTTTTATTTTATGGTCCCAGTGCAATCATAAGCACATAATCTTTTTTTATGTTTTCTGATAATACCAGTAGTAATATTGCTCTTTCCTGAGGTGGTCTGATGATTCTAAAATATTCAAATACACAAAAAATAAAGCAGTCAGTATTTGAAAAAAACCCATAACTCACAAGTAGTGAATACTGTCCCCCTTTAGTATAAAACATCTGTTGTGTTAACTGTCTAGTCTTCTGAAGCTTTACAGATAAATAAAAATAACAACAATAAATGTAAACAATAAACAGTGCACTAATGCTCTTGAACACGCTAAAGCAGGGGTTCCCAAAATGCTGTTTTGTGAGGTCTTTTAATGTGTGCGCATGGGCTTTGATGAGGCTGTGCAACAAAATTCATTGGCAGTTCAGTATCTTCTTGGAAGGACAGCTATGAAGTTCTACACGTTTGAGCAGCCCAAGGGTTTTACACTGTGCAAGGTAACTCAGTAATCTCACCTTCTATAATATATGTATTATATATATAAAATATATTTACAACCTAATTCAACACCAAGTTGAAATGCACTTTTTGAATTTTCTAAAGGAATTTTTAAGTCAAGATGAATTGTCCTTTTGACTAATTATCCAATTTTCTTCATTAGTTTATCCAATTTTCTCAGACTCTCACTATGTCAGTAATTTATACTATATCCTACACATTTTTAGAGTGATGGTATTTTGCAAACTGCAGAAGAATCAACTGCAATGCAGCCCTCTGATTTTTTTGAGCATTAGTCACTCCATCACATGGAGATTTGTTTACTGGCTCTGCTTTTGATAAAGAACAGGTTTTGTCCCCTTATATTACAACTTTTCCCCAGGAGGGTTTTGGCAGAGCCCAAGCTGGAAGGGACTGCTCAGAATAGTCTGTGGGATGCATTCAAAAAAACCAGAGTGCATCCTTTCTCCAACCTCAACCCTATAGCCACTGATGCCTGCCAAAGATGATCTTGTGATTTAGTGTATCTGCTAATGGCAAGTAGTGTATCTTTTCTAGGGCCATATACATTTCTATTTTTTAATTCTATATTAATCAACAATGAGTGAAGCATGTTTATTAAAACAGGCAAGCAGCATGCAAGTATGTTGGAGAAATGAAGGGCAGTAATTTTGATAGCATCTACATGTTCTCCTACATAATTTCAATATACCAGTTCTTTTCATTATGATTTTAAAGCATATCCTTAAATTACTATTCTTCATATAACTTTACTGTTATTTTCCAAAATTCCTATCATTTCTTAGTAGAAACAGTCATGTAGCTAATGTCCTCAACAAGCAGGACACAACAAATGCCACATTGTAATGGGAAACAGTTACGCTATTAGGAATACTGAGGTGACAGAAAAAAGTACTCAATGCAAGATGCTCTATTCACCATTAGTCCTTCAAATTTGTGAAGCCAATAAAAAATCCTTTCATTAACTTAATAATTAAAGTCCCTAAGCTAGCATTTATCTGACTCTTAATAGTAAAGAGCTGATTGTGATTATTTATCGACTGACAATAATGCATCACTGCTAAAGCAATCAGGAGTTCTCCAACTCCTTTTCTGAGCAGGCAGGAAATAAGCATAAACACTAAAAAACTTGCAAAGTTCAAGTCACCGTGTCCTTATCTATCAGCTCTCAAGAAAGTGCCACTGAAATACAGAAAGTACAAATCTTACAGACACACAAAGGAAATTAGAATGTATAAAGCTTAGTGCATCACTTCTTTCTTAGACAAGTAATTTCCCATTTTTCTCCCCTTGATTTCATAGCCTGTTCTCCCTGGCTATTGTTATTTCAGTGCTCAGCTCTCCTACCTGGGTAGATTTCCAGTGTCTGCAGAAGATGACTGAAAGGAGATAATAACAACTGTATTATTCCTCATGAAGAAGTCATCACAAGTTTGCAACCATTCTCCTCCTCTAGCTTTGGAGTCTCAGTTTCATAGGGTAAAATGAAGTACAAACTTCCCAAGTATGGGAGGAATGAGAGTAGGAATTTGTACTTTACTCTAATATGTTCCTCTCCAGTTTATGCTCCTGTATGACTGAATTAGAGAAGAAGGTACTATTGCAGGGCAATTTTCAGATATCTTGAATTCCACCTAAGTTCTACTGCCTCATTAATGAAAACAGAATAGTACCTCTCAGAACAGTGCTTCAGAGTGGCTAAGCAGGGCACTGAGCAGAGTGTAAGCCACCCAAGTACAAGGGTAAGAAGCTTACTTTGGCACCTGATCACAGATGTAGGCTTCACTGCTGCTCTGTTTTGATCATTTAAATTGAATAAACTCAACGTAATCTGAATAATGAAAATTCACAGGATCACAGAGTCATTAAGGTTGGAAGATACCTTCAAGATTATCTAGGCCAACCAGCAACCCAGCACCACCATAATTACCCCTTAACCATATCCCCAAGAATCACATCCAGATGTCTCTTGAACACTCCCAGAGATGGTGACTCTGCTACTGCCCTGGGCATGTTGTTCCAATGCTTAACCACTCTTTGGGTGAATTATTTTTATAATGTCTAATCTGTCCTCTCCTGGCACAATTTAGGGCCATTTCCTCTCGTCCTTTCACTTGAGACATGTCACAAGAGACTGACCCCCACCTCACTACACCCTCCTTCCAGGTGCTTGTAAAATGATGAAGTGTCCCCTGAGCCTGCTTTTCTCCAGGCTAAACACCCCCAGCTCCATCAGTTGCTCCTCATCAGACTTGTGCTCCAGACCCTTCCACAGCTCCCTTATCCTTCTCTGGACACGCTCCAGCCTCTCAATGTTCTTCTTGTAGTGAGGGGCCCAGAACTGAACACAGGATCTGAGGTGTGGTCTCACCAGTGCCGAGTACAGGGGCACAGTCACTTCCCTGCTCCTGCTGGCCACACTACTGCTGATACAGGCCGGGATGGCATTGGCCTTCTTGGCCACCTGGGCACACTGCCAGGTCAGATTTATTGTCCAAGACTTAGAACTTTCTGATTCCTTTCTCATAGGGTATGATTACTTGATTAAAATATTTACAAGTCACACAGAAGGATACATATATTTTAAGGAATGATAATTGACTTTAAGACCTCTGGCTTTTGAATAAATTATATGGGATTCATCTCCTCTTCTTGTGACTGCAGCAACTGATGGGAGAAGACTGACATTGACAGTGGGATCGAGTGCACCCTCAGTGAGTTTTCAGATGGTACAAAGCTGAGCGGTGCAGTTGGCACAACAGAAGGACAGGATGCCATCCAGAGGGACCTGGACAAACCTGAGAAGTGGGCCCACAAGAACCTCATAAAGTCCAACAAGTCCAAGGGGCTGCACCTGTTGGGGCCGTCCCAGACGTGGGCACAGACTGGGAGAGGAACTCATTGAGAAGAGGAGAACTCAGGGTTTCTTGTAGAGGAAAAGCAGGACATGAACTGCAGTGTGTGCTCACAGCCCAGAAAGCCAGCTGCATCCTGGACTGAATCAAGCAGGCAAGATGAGGGACAGATGCTATGGAAACTTCCATATTGCATTTCAGCAAATTATTCCAGTCTAAATCTTGTGATTTAAGCCAATACAATAATTGTCAAACTTTTCATTTGGCAGTGAGTAATGAGGATAAAATTTACCTTACTGTAGTACAAGGATGGAACAAGGAAATCAATGACAGTAAGTGAATAATCAGGGAAAGAGAAACTGATCATCCTTTTTTTGTTTTTTCAGTAAATTACTGTTTTCTGAAGTAATTTTCAGAGTTCAGTTGCCTTAGTTTTAAATGTCAAAAACAATGGAGCTTTCACAAACCTCCTTTATGACACTACATTTTTCCTTGAAGTTTTACTGATGGTGAAAGCTGATGGCACAGCTCCCCTGCTAACACAATGCAGAGCTGCACACAGAGCCTGTCTCTGACATCGTACTGGCCACTCCCATGCCTGCGCAGCCTCCTCCAAAAGTCTTTGAACTTACAGTCTGAGGGCCAAATCCTGACAAAGATATTCATTGTGAATGCTACCTTAATTACCTAAATTATCGGTTTCGGTCATCTTGTCTCTCCTGGGGAGTGGCATCTCACTCTTAGTTTGACCCAGCTGAACACGGTAACATTCAATGCAAATATTAGTCCATCATTATGGTGCTTTAAACAAACAAGCAGGTTTGGTTTAGATCTTCCTAAATGCGTTGAAAGAGGCATGGTAAATGGTAAATTCATGGTAAATATGAATGCAGACAGGGAGGCTGCAGAGGGGCTGCTGGAGCACCTAGCAGTCCTAATGGTTACCCTAAGCAGTTCCTTTCCAGCACTTGGCTTTCCTGACTCAACCCATTGTCTCTCAAGGGAGCGAGAAACAATAGAGGAAGATGAGACAACTCTCTTAGGTGCCCTAAGTAATGTCAACAGCCACAGAAAGCTTTTTGGCTGTTCCAGTTGCTAATATGGGCTGCCCAAAGAAACTATTTGAAATTGCCCCAGAAAGGATTTTAAGTTTGCTTCCATGTTGGTAGGACTATGCTTGTCTCGTTGCAGCAGCCAAGAATATTAGCAGGGTTTGTATACAATCCCCGGGGTGAGGGAAGATCCATGACAATTCACACTGTCAAGGGTATGATTTCATAATACTTTCTTATTGCCTAATATCTGTCAAATACCTTCAAGTATTTACTTCCCTGAAATGTTAATCCTGAAAGTAACACATACTGTTTTCAGGCTACGTAAGGATAGGATAAGTTTATGGATGGAAAGTTGAATAGCAGCTCCTGGTTAAATGTGGTCTTCAGCTGTGTCCTGCTCAGTATAGTTTGAAGAAATGACAATCTAGAAAAATGTTATGTTTCAGAAGCTATTCTGAATTATTTATTGCCCCTGAACATGGAGCTGGCTGCATGCACAAACGCTGTATCAAGTTTGATATGAAGACTTGAAGTTAAACAAGCAAGGAAAAATGGCTGAAGGTGCCACTTCAGAGCTGCAAAAGAATCTCTGGACAGAACTAACCAAATAATCATAAAATTATCTAGATTGGAAAGAACCTCTAAGAACATTTAGTCCAACATTGGCCTGAGTGTTTGGGCAGAACTGTGTTGGGCATTAAATGTACTGCTGATTACAGACTCCTGACAAAGAAAAACAAATTGCCAAATTTAGATTTTATGAGGAGGCACAGGAAATATATGTGGAACTGCTCTAAGGGGGGAAACTCGGGGACCATGCTGAATTCAGAAATTGAACAGAAGTACCATTTATCTTGTACCACTTAGAAGAGGCAGAAGCCTTTGGAACAAGAAGAAAGAGCATTTTTAAAAGGCCATCATTATATGAATTGTTTTCAGCAGTTTCTTCCACTTGACAGAGTTGGCAGCATACACAAATTGATTTTTTTCCATCTTCCCTCTGCTTATTTACTGCTCAGTGCACTTAAAGGTTTTTCTCTACTTATTAATTAGAATGAAACACGAAGTTCAAGAGTTGTCACCTAAATGCGTGTAACAACTATTTAAGAGGAGATCGGGACAGACTCTGCTTGTGGTGACTGCCTGCAAGGGCCAGCGCTTCCTTCTTGGAGAAGGTGGCAGCCTTTCCTCCTTTCTGGAACTCAGATAGGAGGTTTGCAGTCAGTAACAGGTGCCTCTGGGTAGGAGTGTCCCTGCAGGATGGATCTTAAACACAGTTTCACTGGGAACTCCAGTAGCAAGGATTTAGCCAGGGTCTTGTGCAGGGTGCTCTGTATGATTGTCTGTATCTGTACAGCCAAAGTAATCTGTTTATTATATGATTATAAGTTTAAAGTTTAGCAATACCAGTTGCCCTTGTCAGCATTTTTACCTCATGCTGTCTTTATTTATTTGATTTCTTTCCACTAGAAAGACATTTCTCCCTAACACCATTTCTAAACAATAGAAATAAATAACTTGACAGTGACATACATTTGCTTCAACCAGAGTCATGGGGAGAGATTTCAGTCTGCATAATAATGCATGACTGCTGTTAAAATTTGAGAGACAAGACAATCTTAATGTTTATTTTAATTTTTTTTTAATTCTTGGAGGCTTTCCTTGAATGATGCTACTTATTTTCATAGAAAAAATCAAAACCAGGACTGCAACATTGCATCCATTTTTTAAAATGTTTTGACACATTTACTGAGATTTACTAGGTAATTTCACATGCTTGTCTGGCAATTTATAATCCATTATTTTGCACTTCAAGCTGCATCCTTGAGTTTATTTTATGGCATAGACATAAAGTAAACTAAATGACAACATCTTCTGGCGTCTCCCTTTTATCTATGGGAATGACCTTCAGTAAAGAAAATCCAAAGAATGTTTGTGCATCCATTTTGAGATATATTATTTTCATTAATGTGAATGTTTCTGAGTAATGAGGAAGTAAGACTTGGCTTAGGTTAGAAGAACAGTGCAATTACTTAATAAACCATGTGTCATGAGAATCAGGGTCAGTAGTGCATCAAAAGTTGCACTGTTTGGGAACCATCTTTGGGCCTTGGTCTTCTAATATAATCTGCTGAGGAAAATTTCTAAAAATCTGGCTTGCTTATTTGTGTGCTGATGGATTTCTGCAGTGAAGTTGGGATATGTATGAAATACAGCACAAAACTCCCACTCACTTAAGGGCATAATTAGTCACCCCAAACTGGAGATAGATTAATACTAAAGGAGAGAAGCAATTAATTTATGGCATAGTTTTGATGTAAATATGGACATTATAGTCCAAACTGTAACACTTCATTTAACCAGAATCAATAAAGCAACTCTGTGTTATACTCAGTAGAAGAAAAAAGGACAACTGCAGGCAGAGTAAAATAAAATACACTGGGTAAAAGACTACAGGACTACAGCCTGGTTTTCAAGGCATAGAGCAGATTTACATGAAAAATAACTTTTAAAAGCTGGAAGAAGGAGAAGAGAGGACAGAAAGGAATGCCTGACCTGCAGGTTAAGATCAATTTGTGCTCCAAGGTCAGGAACATTGGAATTCTAAGGGTTTGGTTTTGCCCACTATTTGGAGTCACTTCTTAGTTTTGTATTAGAACTGACTTTCTCCAATGATAAATGTGTTTAGCTCCAGTCATTTGGTTTGTCACCAGCTGTGAGCAGGGAGAAACCGTGCTTATTGTCCAGACTAGAGACAGTTCAGCTGGGAGGCTTCTGTTCCTCCAGTTCCAATAAACAAAGTTAATTTATTCAAAGTTGAGTTGTTTTTTTTTTAATGGAAAGGTTGTATATAGTTGGATGATTTTTATTGCTAAAGATTTTAAATTTTGTCCTGAAAACTTCTGTTTTCATTTTGGCCACTGGTCTATAAAAAATCGTGATATATAACACCACAGATTTAAAAAAAACGGAAAAACCCAACCAACCAACCAACCAACCATTATATACCACTCTTTAACTTGTCCTCTATATTGTTTTAATGAAATGTTAGTACAGAAAACAGTTATTAAGTGGAAACAGTGCTGTGGGTTAGGTGGCTCAGTGCTACAGTACCACCACACTAAAAGCCCATTTTTCAGCATGAAGAAACATATTCTGCTCTGAGACTAAATGTGAGCTCTATCCCTTTGGAACAGTCCTCAGACTGTGTGCTGTACATAGCTTGATATATGATCTTGTAGGAATGTAGGAAATGGAGCCAATCCCATTTAAATAAAAAAGAAACCAGAAAACCAAAGTTTGAAGTTCAGGCTAATAGAAGTGTGGTCAATCTGAAGTAAGATTTGTCTAGTGAAAAAGACTAGTATACTTTTACTGTAGGTTTAGGTTCTTAATTTTGTAATTCACAATAATTATCACCCTATAACAATTTACACAATTCCTTTTCCTCCTGTAACCAACCCTAAATGGCACCTCTTATTTAAAACACACTTGAAACTAAAGAATAGCTTGTATTACCTCCAGCTCCATATGTTTTTCTTCTTTGTCATGGTCCTTCAATGCCTTTTCAGATTGATTACTGCAGTCTTCTAAATGACAGGTGTGCTGATATTTAGTAAGTTCATGTTTAGCTTGCTTTCTTTGGGAAACATTCCTTCTCTGAAGGCCTTTGAAAAATGCCTCATACAGTGGCAGTTCTGTAAATGTGTCATGATCACCTCTGTTATCTGCTTCTTCCTCTTCAGAAGAAAAATCATCTGCGTCTCCAGCCTCGCAAATATGGAGCTTAGTGCCGGCTTCATGTGATAAAAATTCAAAATCAGAAAATGTGATAGCACATGGTTTGTGTTCTATGACTCTGATCTCATAATTTGCTTCTGGATTCTTGTGTGAATTTTTTCCTGTGAGGACTGGCCATTCTGTGTGCATGGGAAGGTTTAAAGGATCTTCCTTTGACATGTGCCTTGTAGAACAGGATAATTCTTCACAAAGGTGCTTTGTCTCGGGCTGGTTGGTGGCACTGGAACACCCTGCAGCCATGCCGAGTTGTAAGGATGTCTCATTGTGGTCCAGTAAGGATGACACAGATGGCAAGCTCAGCTCAGGTTCCAGTAATAAATTCTGAAATTTGTATGGACTTGTCTGATTTTCTGTCTTTCTTTGGTATTTTTCATACTTGGCTTCCTTTGGAGTTCCCAGGCACTCAGCAGATATAAGATAAGGTGAGCCCTGTTCTTCTTCATAGATGTTAGTTTCCATTCCAATGGGTTTCATCCATCAGAGATCAAAATGACTTCATTCTTGCTTGTCTTAAGAAACATATATCTGCATATGTAGCCAGGAAATATATTCTTAGTTTTCCAAAACCATGATCACACAGTCATTATTAATGCTTGGAATCTCATATAAAAACATCTGAATCCTTTCAGCTCCTGAAAAAAAAAATAAAAATGAATGAAAACATGCTTGCAATGGAGCACACCAGCAAAAGAAACCCTGAAACTTGAAATGTCCATATAAATTTACTTCAGATTTACTTGTGCAATATTTCATGTGTGCAGTTTAAATGAACTTTAAACATGAGAATTTTGACTTGTTTTGCTTATAGACTAGGAAAGAAATGGCAAATGCAGAATTTTTTTTTAATTAATGACTCTTAAGTTGGTTGTGACACAACAGTTCAGAATCATTCAAAGTGATGTTAGACATATGCTTGTTATCTAAACATGCCTCTCTATTCACTGTATTTTCATTGTCTATTAAATCACTGACAACTTTTACTGCTCTGATAAAGCTACTAAAATGTCATAGGGAAGACTAAGGGACAAAACACATGGAAATGTCACAGGGAAAACACAGAAAATAATATGTCATTACATGTGTGATTTTCTCTGTCTCAAATTCAGTGAATTGCCAGTGCAGTGCAACACCTGCCCATTTCTAAGAGATTTGAGAGGGAAAAGGAAGAGGCTAAAATAACAGAGAGCTTCAGTGCTACATCAGAGTTGGCCTTGTCTGCTTTAAAAGTCTTAGTACCCATGCTCACACCTAGGCAGGGCAAGTCCAATGCTCTGGGAGAAGGGAGCGGCTGAAGAACTGATCTCACATCACTGAGTAGCTTCTGTTCACCCATGCATGTCATTTACTTCTTGTGACAGATTGAATATTGGTAGTATTTATTTTAATGATTGTTTCAGTACTCCATCTGTGAGAGAGCAAAGCAGAACAGAAGCTTTTTCAAAATAAAAAGAGAAGCTTAAGCCTTTGATATATGTGGCAAACCTGTCAGTGATGAGGAAGATGTGTCAGAAGGCAGCACTGTGCCTGTCAAAGTGGGAAGCAAGCAAAATAAGATGCTGGCATATGATGCGCCTGTCACTGCATGTGCCATAAACTGAGCAATGCACACCAGCTAGGCATATTTTAGTGCTGGTTAGTGTGTATTTTACTGTTACAGGCATGCCTTTGGTAATAGAAAGAATACTGTAACACATCCAGAAAATTTGGATTTATTGTATTACCTTTGTCATTTGGACTGCAGCTGTAATAGATGTGAGCATGCAGTTACACACTGTTTATGTAGATCTCCTCTCAGCTATTGATAGCTATTTAAACATCAGACATTATTGTGAACTGTCTAACCTCCTGCTGGAGTCAGTGGAGAGAGAAAAATGCTTCCAGAAGGTAAATGCTCTCACTTAGCTTGTTTACCTATTTTGATGTGAGAGAAGTCTCCATCCTGGCTTGACTGCCTAATACAAAACTACAGAGGATGTCTAGGCAAAAAGCTTACACCAGTCATCCAGCCTTTAGAGGGACGAATAATGCCAAGAAGAACTTCAGCCCACAGCTGTGGTACACAATAATAATAGATTACATTATCTATGCATGAATGACAGACCTACTCCTCATTTTCTCAGGTGCCTCAGGGTAGTCATCTACACAGAATTGACTTCAGTTCCAGAAAGGGGAGAACTAGTTGAGCAAAAATGTCTTCAAAAAACAAAACACATTCCCACATTTAGATGGAATGATTGGAATAACTAACTTTTTGCATAATATCTTGTACATTGTGGGCACAGTGGAAAGGCCTCTTGCCATTTCAGGTGATTATTATCTGTGCTTTGCTATGAGCCATCACCTTTGCTTCTGAGTCCCTGACAGCCAGCACCCTGGAAGGAGCCACGCTGCCACCACACAAAGCCAGCTATAAACCAAAAAGTTCTGGCTGCTCTAGCAGATTGCACAAAGGGCAGAAAAGGAGCTTTGGCCTGGCTGCCCACATCAGGTGAGAGGGTGGGATGTGTTCACCAGCCATTGCTGCTGGTGGCTGTCCTGTTCTTCAGCTGATGGTAGTTCCAGAAGAAGTAGCAGTGCTCAGGTCTCCTCCACAGACTCTTTCCCAGTCTTCACCCCTTCCTATTGTCACTCCTTCTTCCCATCCTTGGCCCATTTCCTGGGCCCTCTTTAGTTTTGGTAATGCTGCCAAGCAGGATCTGCTGTGATAACATCTGCAGAAATACACCTCTGTGTTCATAGTAACATCTCTGCTGTAATAAGCCAAACATTCAGCAAAAAGTGCTCCAGAAGCAGTTACAGAAATTCACAGGATTACAGAATGGGTTGGGTTGGGTTGGAGAGGACCAGAGGGGGTTATCTGGTCCAACCTCCCTCCACAAGCAGGACCATCCTGCAGCACATGGCACAGGATTGTGTCCAGACACTTGCTGAATATCAACAGTGAGGGAGAGATTCCCCAACCTCCCTGCTGCCTCCCTGACAATCTGTTCTAGTCACAGAGATTAGAACAACAGAGAATAATAAAGAAGTTATTACATAATATGGAAGTTCTACCTCATTTTTAGGTGGAACTTCCTGTGTATCAGTTTCTGCCTTGTACATCAAATTCTGCAGTAGGCATGCCCAGGATAAGTGAATTATATATTTTTTTATTTCTAGTACTTTAGGATGGTGCTTTAGACTCCCAAAAATGAATTATCAACCAAAATATTGTATTTTTCACTATGTCTCCATATAACTCTATATTACTAGTATTTACAATCAATACCCAACTTCTTTTAAAACTTTGCTAAGTTATTTCTCTCAAATGAGTTTTGGTTTTTACAGGATATGATGTAAACCTGTAATTTTTACAGTTTAATTGCAAAAATCATGAAAGAGCTTTTTCTGTTTACTGGATTTGCTATTCTATTGTATTCTTTTTTTTTCCTGGGATGAGACTGGAATAAATCAAGTACTCAGAAGCAGGCTGGTTTTGTGCAAGTATGGCAAGAAATCTCTGAAGGGGAAGTGGTGAGAAGAATGTCAGTTTGTCCTTGTTCACCCTGTGCAACATTATCTTTTTACTCAATCTAGAAATGGCTATGAAAAACCCCACACTTTAATGTATAATATTAAATTCCATATTTATAAAGAGTGACACATAGACATTTCTAGCTCCTAAAAATGGAGCAATCTTGGCAAAGCAGAGAATTTAGAAATCCTACCCATAGCAAAATTTTTAACTCAGAGTGCTCTGAACATTCAGAGCTAAATCTGTACATGTCACAAAAGGCCTCTAAGACAGTCCTGCAAAAGAATGTAATTCTCACCACAATGATGAATGTATACACATACAAGTTCTGAAAACCAGTAATCTTTCTGGAAAGGTCTTCAAGGCTTTATAAATAGGGAGATTACTTTCGTCTGCATATGTAATTCTAAATATATACTGTAGCATTAGCTCCACTGGTAGCAGCTAGTGTAGATGAGGATATGGAATAATGAAAGTATATGTCGGTTTTTCAACTAAAAAGATAATTCAGAGGTAACTGTCCAATCAGAATTGACTCCAAGAAGCATTAGTAAGAGCAAAAACATTATAAGGCAACACACAGGATTATTTTTTTTTTTTTTGCTAAATGTGAAATGCATATCTGAGTGTAGCAACTTCAGCTGTTCACACACATGAGTTTAAAACTTACAAATAGAATGTTGTTTATTAATGAAAACTGCTTACAAATCAGCAATGAATTAATACAGATTTTTGATACGCCAAAAGTGGCATGCCATGGAAGGGAAGTTCTCATATGGTCTGGCACACGCAAGTGTGTATGTGAAGCCTCACAGATCAGTTTCTGTGTATCATGCTCTACTGGCTTGACTCCCCTTTGCCTGAAATCAAATTATTATGATTTATTTTGTGGCATTACTCTAACAGCAAGTGTCCTAAAACAGTTTTTCAAACATGGCTTAAATTAGTACATTTCAATAATCATTATGTATTTTGGCGTTACAGAGCATGTGATTATATGTAACTTTTTCAATTTAAATTCAATTTAAATCTGAACTGACATAGTAAACCAGCAAATCAAGTTCTTATCTTGGCTGGAACAGTGCACCACTCATCTAAAATAAAAAGTTTCTACCTCTCAGGCCCTAGTGCATTTTTTTCCCTTTCACAATGACTTTGCATAGTATTTTCTATTGACTTATACAATATTCCCCTGAAAAACTAAGCAAACAAGGCAAGAGAATGCGAGACACATAGACTAAGAGAAAATAACGAGATTAGGATTTTTTCCTGATGATTATTTTACCTGTTTTGCAAGGTAACCCCATATTTTTCAATTCAGTTAATTTCCATAAGCGTAACAACAGGAGCTGTGTGAGTAGCCAAAAGATCCTCCAAGCATTGGGGCAGAACAGAAAAAGAAGTGAGCAGATCCTTAACAAAAGACATTTCAGCTTCCTCGCTGCACAAGAACTCTGTCAACAGAAGTATGTGTGAGAATCCCTGGGGCGAAAACAGCCTTCTGAAGGCATTGGCCAAATTATTCACAGAAAATTACAGAAAAAAAGGAGAGGGGAAGGAAAAAAATAAAAAGAGAGAGTAAAAGCATGCTTCATAGGATCACCAGGCACTTCTAAAAATACAGCATGACCTCATTCTTCACATTATGCCAGAACTTAACATCGTGCTTTGCTTTATCACCTGGAGCACCTGGAGTCAGGTTCCCACTGCTCGAGTTTGGATGCTGTCAGATTTTGAAAAGGTAGGCAGTAAAATGCCTTTTGATGTAGTATAAAGGCAGTGTAAAGCAGTACCAAAATTAGCTTCCTTGTCACTTGCAAATGTTAATGATTTTTTGCCTATGTTTCATCAAGACCTGCATTTGCTGCCAAAGCTTTACAAGTCTTTCCTTTTATATATATTAATAGAATCTTAGCTTGCAGACAGACTTCTGCATACACTGCAAACTGTAGTTGCAGTGCAAGTTACTGGACACATGAGCCTCTGAGTGTGATTATAAATCAGTTATTTGCAAATCTAACCTGGAAAGGAGAAGGATGCATTGTCACTGGAGTTATAGTTAAATTTTGGAAATGTTTCTCTATATTGCTTTTAAACAGAGCAAAAAGCAAAAATGAAAATGCTGCAATACCCTTCTACTCCTGTAATGGATGTATTCATGTACTCAGGCTTGTAGCTGTAGATTAGGTTTCTCACCTTGAGATATCCTTGAGGGACACTTGTGTATCTTGGCACAGATGCTGCCACAACTACTTCCATTCTGACTCATTTCAGCGAGTGAAGGAGGTGGCACTGAGATGCTGGTATCTCTTACACCTCATGCTCCTGATTGCCTTCACTGAAGTTAAGCAGTATTTTATTCAGCAACAAATTTGGCCTAGTTATGAATGAGTTAGTCAGCGAATGAAGCGACATCTTGAGGCAACCATTTTTCAGGAATTACTTTATGTGACAGTTTGGTGAGGGTTGTCTCAGTTCAGAAGTGCTCATTATCCCAGGACAGTTGCACTACCAGGTCTGTCTACTACCAGCTTTGCCATCACTGCCTCCACCTCCACTGCGTCTGAAGCTCATTCTCATTGCCAAGGAAAATAAAATACCTTCTCAAATGCAATAAAATAAAATAATAAAGAGACACTTTGTTAATTTAATAGTGCTTACATTTATGTTTGTCTTAGGTGCAACTGTTGGTGGCAGATGTGCTGTTTTCCAAGCAGCCTCTTAACAAGCACAGCAACGTCAGCAATTCATTTACAGCTGGACCTACTTGCAGTGCATAGGAGGAAAGATTGCTATGAGAGGAGTTGTTGACATACTTTGTGCTATTAGCTGAGCCTGAGGCTGAGTTTAACCCAGCACAGGCACTGACATCCTGCCAGTATGCTGACTCAATTTATTTCTGCCTAAACCAGCATTTCCAAAGGCACCGTCATTGACACCTTACAGCACATGGTAATTGCAAATAAAGCGAGAAATACACTCTGCAATACGACTGTTGTCCTTTCTAAGAGCTTAGATCCATGGGCAGTGTTTATTTCTAGTTAGTTTATATAAAGTGGGCCTTGATTTTGCAAACCTTTCTGCTCTGTGCAGCCTGTGAATAGGTGAATAGCATGATTACAATCCTGAGCAAAACCAAATGGCAGGAATGTGTGAGCAGCAGTACAGTGTCTTCAAAGAGTAAGATCTGTCTTTCCTTCTTCCAATAGGCACCTTTTACCACTGCATTCAATGTGTTATTTTTGTATTCCCTGTCCTGCCTCATGTACCTTGTCTTACATCAATCTCCTGATGAGATATTGGTCAGAGGTTGTTGGATGGACTACATGCTTTTAGAGGGCAATTTTGAATGATTTAAGAGCACACTCTGAATTGCTTGAGAAATTAAACCTGATGTAAAGATAGAATACTTTGGCTTTGTTTCTATATGGGCAGTGCAGTCAATGTGGAACAGGAAGAATGGCCAGCTGTACATGGACCCTGTTCATAAACACAAGGTCCAAATGAACCAACACCTGATAAATGTTTTTAAAATAACACTGGGTAAACCACATAAGGAAAAAAAGTCTGTGCCCTTTAGGCTGATGAGCTTCACATTGGTGAGATCCCAGGTTTTTGTCTAAGCTGCCAGTCCACACCAAAGTCAGGAAACATCGTTTCTGCAAGCAAAGATGCACAGGCATGAGCTGCTTCTCCTTCCTGTTCCTTCAGCTTTTAAAGTGAATTCCATCATATGTGTTCATGGGATGCTCAAGGGACTTTTGGAAATTGATCTTCATTTTGTGCAAGTGGAAAGAAGCTGGAAGGACCAATTTTATCTTTTTGTTCATATTGGGTGATGTCAATGATAACATTTACTTACATAACACAAGTTCTATTAATATATTTTTATTTTTAAGCTCCTGAAAGAGAAATGATGTAAGACAACCACTTCTCACTCTACAAGTTAGGTAAATAACAAGCAGCTTGCTTTTAGTTTGTTTTTTTTTTTTCTGTTTAGCTCTTTTCTATTCAAAATTGTTTATCAACAAAAAAATTATCTTTCTCAGCCTGCAAGTGTCTTCAAAAATTATACATATCCTTCTGAGAAATTGCTGCTGAACCTGTGACACCAACTAGCAGCCAAAAGAAGTTATTTTGGCAATTCACAGGGCCAAGAACTGGTATGGTCTGGTTTTGTATGGTTCATGAGTCCTTAAAATGAAAGAAATTAAGTACTTTAAATGTATTTCCCTTTTTGAAAAAGAAAAACAAATCACGGTCTTCAGTGCTTTCATGATAAAGTATCAGTTCATATTAATTTCAGTTTTAACCATTATTATCCACAATCTGCATATAAGGAATTGCAGATTGCTATAACCACACACACAACAGGAGAGTTGTAAGCTGGAATCAAAATTTCTCTATCACTAAAGCATTGTCTTAATCACTTTGCATCTTCCATCTGTCAAAAATGTTTTATTTACTGATTGTCATGATTGAATTTACACAAAGAACATAAATGACTGAGGCTTCATCAGGCATCATGAGTGAAGATCAGCACTTGTTTTCATAGGATGAACTCTTCTTGATAATATTGTTTATGGAAGAGAGTTGCATTTCATTAGAAATATGTACCCTTTTACCTCTGATTCTCTTAAACAGGGATAAAAAGATAATCTTAAGCAACCCCCTATACCACTCCAAGCTTCTGATTTTCTAATAATCTATTAAATTCTCCCCAACAGCTCCAACACCCTTCAATAACTCTTAAATGCAGTGCCTCTGCTTCAGGCTTCCTTTACACCCACAAGTTCAGTTTCAAGTTCTGGTCCTGATCTTCAAAATAATCTTGAAGCCTTGACTCTTGCCTCAGCACGCTCTGTCCTTGCCACCGTGGCCATGGCCCACACAGGGGTGAAAGCCTGGTGCAGGGGAAGAGATGCCCCAGCAGGGGCTACTGCACTCATTGCAGCAGAAACCACATAAAAATATGTCGCTCTTGCTGCTTTCTGAGTGAAGCACAGAGAGAAAAATAACTCACAGGACACTGGTGTTTGAGATAAGAATTGCCTAAGTTGCTCTGAAACCAGCCAGTCTAGAGAGTGGGAAGCAGCCAGTCCCCGCCCAAGTACATTAATCCTGATCACAAGACATGATTGTTTCTGATACCTAAGCCAGATGGCTGAATACCTGAAGGAAAAACAGGTAAATTCAGCTGCCCAAACATGGGCTTCTAATGTCCTTTGAGACATCCTAAACTAACCCCCTTGGCCTCCAGCTGGCAGCTCAGAGGTGCGAATCTCCAACTCCTCTGGCATACCTGCTGCATGGATGTCATGGGACAACAGGGCATTTCAGGGGCACTGCTTGGCACCTGCAGGTAGGCACTTGTTTAGGCAGATGAATTGCCCTTTTAGATTCCTCAGCAGGCTATTCAAAGAATGTAACTTCAGGCACCTAATTTTGATGACTAACTTAGCTTTCTTAGTTAAGAGCCCTAATCTCTCCTTTCCCTATACAAAAAGCCTGCATTCTTAATGTATGCGCCTCAATTCAGCTGGCATAAGTACTGTGTTGCTTCCAAAAAGAGGTGTGTTAGTCTTGTGATTGAGCAAAGAAGCTGCTGTAGGAATCCAAATTGATAAAAATTGCCAGCAGCTCCCTGCTGCTTAAGGACCTGTTTCTGTGCTGCAGTTATTGGGGAAACTTTCAAGGCTAGATCAGAACATACTCAGAAAACAAACAAGAACAAGCACTTTAGTGCCAGGTTTGTGGCACTTCAGCTCCCCAGGTTTGCACTCCTATCAGTCTTATAAAGTTTCTGCAATGTTTTGGCAACATGCTACATTTCTCAGTTGAAATACGCTGCTTAATGCAAGACTAGTAAACAGCTTGAATAGGCAGGGCTTTGATTTATGAACTGCATCAATATGGTAATGAGCATGTTGGCTGGGCAATTAGTTTTCAATTGTATAGGCTCACACCAGCTTTTGTTATTATGAGTACAAAGGTTTGTCAGAGTACTTCTGAGTTCAGTATTTCAGAATCCTCTGGTGTCTTTATGCCTATTGGACCAGAACTGAAGCAAATTAAAGCCTCTGCTACACCTTCTGAATCTAATACCACTAAACCATGTGTATGAAAATATCAGCAGTGAATAGATTAAATAGATGCATCCATTTTAAATGCTACTTTGCATGCTTTTTTTTTCCAGTCTAAGGTGGGCTTTGATCTCCAGCAATGTCTTTATCACCCTCTCTAATCAGTGTCTGTAATGAATGCTAAAGAAATAGTGACCCTGCAATAAATGTCAATTACTACAAAGGCCATGCTGCAGGGCAGCCCCTCCTCTCAAGTCCTGCTGGGTCCATGAGATATAAATGAGCAGCAAGGGAGGACTGTGTCAGCTGCAATGAAGACCAGTTATTTCAGAGGGAGCAAAAGTTATTTTAGAGGAACCTCCTGTGATCCCTATCTCTAATTGCAGAAACACCAAAATGAATCTCACTCAGTTTTCATCAAGCAACACTTTTTGATATAAGGACTCCTCCTTCAAAACCAACCTATATTTGATGGATAACCCATGCATTTTTGTTTAATCAAAAAACCAAAACAAAATAAAAAAGAATATTTATGTTGGGAGATATTTACTCCTTTTGATTAATTTTCAAAGCTTTCAGAAGAAATAAGTGTTTGAGCATAAAGTGCTCAGATGAATACTTCAATATTTTCAGCCTTTCTAACTCTTGCCCTCCATCTGATTTTTAAAATTATATTGTTAAGTATTCAGTTAATTTGACAGAATCTCATAGTTCTTTCAAATTCTTCTATTTGGGGGGATAAGCTTTGTTTTGTATTTTTTTTTTCCTAAATAAACCAGGCAAAGGCAAAACATCCAGCAACACTTAATGACAGCTGCTTTAGAGATGTTCAAAGTTTATTTAGGTACAAAAGGAAGTGTTTCTTAAGCCAAGGTCCATATTTGAGGCCTGAGTAGCTATTTTGAACAAATTCCCTCTTTGCTTTCTAGGTTATTTCTTCTCCTGTTATTTGAGATCTTCCAATAATTAGTTACAGTCATCTGTTTTCCAGTCACAGTTCTTTAATTCCAAATTTCTACTTAGGCTGATTTCTTGTTTTGCTTGCTAAATTAGACAGATTTATTACCATAAATCAGATGCTCTTTCCCCATAGAATGGGTTACAGTTTTATCGAATAACAGCGCTCCTTTTTGGATAAACTCAAACATTTCAAGGGGTTTGACAATTATAGTCTAAAAATATCTAAACTAGCTCTAAGCCTGCTAGCCTAGGTCTCACAAATAATGAAGCAGTGGAGCTGAGGCACACTGCTGTGATACCCCTTTTTTGGGGGTATCCAAAGAGCAACTCAGGTCTTTACAAGATACCTGCAATAACTGTATGCCAAGTTCAGAGGTCATCTTTGAAGCTATTCCCTGGAGCTTTCATAAGTTTGGTTTCTTATGCTCCTTTTTGGTTTCTTATGCTATTTTTTGAGACTCCCTCAGATTTTCTCCACTTGTGACATCTTTCCTCTATGCAGACTGAAACTGCCTGGGGTGTTTCCACATGACTTTATGGAACAAAGTGGCAAATAAGTACCCATCTTGAAAAATTATGCAATCCACTAGAGAATGCTTCTAGAAATTTTAAAAGGTCTGCTACACCTGAAGTGTAGTCCACAAAAAAAGAAAAGCTGTTTTGTGGGTTTTTTCCCAAAAAATAAAAGTAATTTGGAGTAGAAAAAAATACCTGAAATGCTTTATATACAGTCCAACAGCTATATAAAGCAAAAGTGCAGGATAATTATTCCTTAATTTTTTCTAGTTTTCCTTTCCTATATAAGGTATTTATTTCCAACCATTAAAAATAAAACCAAAAGATAAGTAGAAATCTTAATCAAATGGGATGTCAATTTCATAGCAGGATGAAGCTCGCACAAACATGAAATTAATTTAATCTGATTTCCATGGAAATGTGGAATTGTTGCAAATTCTGTTACTGAGTTCCTTAAAAAAGCAGAATAGTTATGTCCAGGTTCCGCACAGCATACAAGTGTTAAATCAAATGATTAACATCTTTCCTTGGCCAGGCAAGAGCCTCTGACACTTAATTCAAATAAATGATCTCTGACAGAGATGGTGTGTTTCACCTTAATTTTATGAGTAAAAAGTTTGTGTTAATGCAAGAGAGATTTTCTTTCCTTCAGAATGCTGAAAGTCATTTATTCAGATATCAGAGAGAAGGAAAATTAGTCATTTTTCCCCTTTGTGACAAGAAAAAAGACTAGTTGCTTTGTCTGAGTTTTAGAAGTGCCACAAATTCAGTTTCAATCTTCTTTCATTAAAGATGCGATGTGTTCATCTGTGCACATTGCATGTCCCTTTACAGAGACCCTCTTAGGACTGAGGATGCCTGTGCCATCTTAGTGGGAGCTGAGGAGTTGAATATCAGTTTTTCATGAAGCTCAGACACTAAATCATAGCAGTCTAAAGTGTTGGTGTATATTTGTAATGCTAGAAATAAAGTCTTATTTTAACACTGAGGAATAACCACCACATTGGTAATATTTAGTTTAAAAATATAAAAAGAAGTAAATATTTGATGGTTTATTACCTCTCTGCTCAAAAAAAAAAACGTACAACAAATGCTCAAAGTTTAAGCACTCAGTGCCTTCCTACCCTAATGTTCCAAACAGCTTAAGGCTAAAGTTTTTGATGTTTTTATCACTAAATATATAAGGAGGCTTGATCTTCAAAAAGCTACAGGCCTTTCCTTTTGTAAAATGTGAGCCACTTCTAAAGCGCGTTTCTCCAAAGGGAAAATGTGTCTGGCAGCAAACACTCTGACTTCAAAACTTCAGGCTCTCTCTGGCTTTTTAAAAAATACATGTCTTCATCCCCACTGTTTTCAAAAGAAGCTTAAAAATGGTAAAGGACTATAACTAATGCAACTTTGGCTCCTCAAGCCAAAGTGCTGACAGGGCAAAGCAGCTGCATGAAATACAGACTTCCCTGCACACCCCATCCAGGCATAAATTGCAAACCACCCACAGCAGGCAGAGTGGCCATGACAAGGGACCAGCAATGGCACTGCCTCTGGCCACCCACACCAGGGCACTTACTGCTGACAGGTTTTTCTCTGCCACCTCTCTCCCTGTTAAAACTGCAGTAAATGAACAGTTTTTATGCTTTTTGCTGCTGGGGAAACATGGAATTGGTCTTGTTCATCTCTCATCACCAGAAGTTATGTGAACACATGGCAGTGCCTGCAGCCACAAAGGCACCATGGATTATTAACCACAGGGCTGCATTGCTTTAGTCAAGCCACACTTTGCAAGATGATGCCCAAAAGCAGTGAAAAGCAGAGTTACTTTTAGTGTTTTCTGGGGGAAAACAGAGCCCTGTGTAGAGACAACGCAAGGATGCACAGTAAGGAGAAAATTAGCTGTGCCACTTCCCAAAAAATATGTCCTCAAGGCTCAACAAGCCCTGGAAGAACCTCTGAGCTCAATAAATAGGCTGCATGATAGCAAATAAATGGACAAATGAAGATTTGTAATAATTTAAAATTTCAGTTGCTCCAGCAGACAAAATTAACTACCGTGATCAGAGTCAGATTGTGTATAAATATAGAGAAAATTATAACACCACTCTAAAATTGCTTATATTCACAGCTTAACATACTTATTAACCTTTTCCCATTGCATTTCAGCATATTGATATTCTTAAAACATAATGTCTCGTATGCTAATGCAATATTTGCACATATGCAAATGCTCAGGCAAGGACTCTGCTTATGAGACAACCTGGGCTGTACTCCCCATGTGTTTGCTGTAATGCACTTCTGTCATCCCTTTAAATCAGTGGGAAGGCTGTAGTGATTTTATATTGCTAGGAGTGTCCATTGCAGTGAGAGATTGACGAGTACCAGACTGAGAGCTGGTTGACACACCTTTACCTTACTCCTGCTGAAAATGTATATTACCACATGGATTTTAATGACTTATCCCTACCATTCTGTAGCCTGGGATTTCCTGCTGCACCCTGCCCATGAGACAGGCAGCCAAGGATGTGGCAATACAGGAAAGGCAATGGTGAAACAAGACATGGTTATCTTTGACTGCTTCTCTGCGAGTTATTTACATCTAATTGTGCAATTTTGCAAAAGGTTCAGTTTCCCTTTAATTTGGCTGCAGTACCAACCTGGCAACATCACAATTTCAGTAAATTCTTGTCATAGATGACCTTCAGCTAAGTAAAGAAATGTTAGCTTGCATAAACAATTCCAAAGATATTTGAAAGTATCCTAAATAAACACCATACCTGTGAGGGTACAGGCAAGTAGAAGGTTTTATGAGCTTCTGCCTGAAATACTGTTGAGTTTCCTCAGAGCAAGATGCAGAGTGCCATTGAGTTTACCTGCCATGTGTTTACTGCTACAAAGCCTCCTTACCCCACCCCATTTCCCTGTGCAATGTAGATATATGGAAAAGCAGAAGTATCCACCTTTCATTGGCATCTTTCAGGCTGAAGACATTGTCAGTACTGTGTGTCCAAAATAACTCTTTCAGTTATGAACTTCAACCTATGCAAGCAAGATAAAATACTGGGACTACTAACTTCTAGGGTTTGTTTTGGGAGAGTTTTTATGTAATGGTGTCAGTCAAATAGTGTATATGAAAGCAATTCTTCAGAGACAGTTTAAATGCTACTGCAGAAATGCCTACCAGACTGTGAAAGGTCTATTTTAAGAGGTATTAAAAAGACAACAAGGAAGGTTCCCTCAAGCATGTGTACTCTGTTCATACATGGTGGTGACAATTAGTGTAAATGCTCTTTATCAAACACCATTTTATCTCAAATTAACATTTAAGTGGCAAGATTTCACTTTATTTGATATGATAGGTAATTAAAGAAATAAAATTACACTAATTTCAAGATTTTTGAATTCTCCATTTTTTTTATAAGAAAACTTGATAGCTTTATTTTGCACAACATTTTCCATATGGGGGTGTGCCTCACTAATGCATATTTGAGGAGCTTATGACAAAGAGGAGTGCACAAGTGAAGATAAGTAGTCACATGTGTGTGTGCCTGTTGTTATGAATTCAGCAATGCTGAGTGCCTCTCACTCTGTAACAGCTGGTATGAGACTCAGGAATTTCAAAACACTAGGTGCTTCTACATTTCACCAGAAACAGTGGCTAAATTAAATACCTTCAATTTTTTTTTCCCTCTCCCAAAAGATATGTGACAAATCCACTGCCACAGAAGTGCAGAGGAGCTTAGAAGTGTCTCTGGCTTGCAGAACTGGCTGGGACAGCAGAGGTAAACTGGCCACTAGTGATGCAGAGAAACCCCTTTGGCTTTCCTTTGTCCTGTTTATGTCAAACACCTTGGTGCTCCTGATGCTTCCCTTCTCTTGGTGGATGCTCTGCAGTGAGTGATACTTTGCAGGCAGGGACGGGACTCCCCATGTAGCACTGCCTGGGCAGGCAGGAGGAGCCCACGGCCCGTAACCTCCCACCACCTCTAGCAACAGCTCTCAGGGCAGCCCAGAGCCAGGCAGGAGGCAGGTCAGGCACAGCTGCCTTCAGCAGGCCAAGCTGCTTGGCTCTGGAGGTCTCTGGATCATGGATTTGTAAACTTGCTCAACATGAACAGCATCCATTATCTCTGTCTTGACTTGCAAAGCGAGCAAAAAGTCTAAAGGAAGGGACCCAAGGACAGAATTGTCTAGGACAGAGAAAGAGGGGTTTGGGGATGGCTCACATGGATTGAGACAAAGGCTTGCTTTCAGAGAAAGTTGGAAATGCCTGAGATTTAGGGTAAAGGTTGATATTTTTGAGCTGTATGTTACTTTAAGTGATCTGGCACTGGTCAGGTAATGAGTGAGCTCATGCTCTACAGTTACATGTGGAGCCATAACTCAGCCCATCTTAGAAAGACTATGAGCCTCAGTGGCACCAATAAACTGCAAAAAATAGGTAAGTGGGAGAAGGAGCGGGGCCTGGGACTCCCCCTGTTCAGGGAGATTCTTCTCACAACAGGCCAAAGACCCCAGTACCTCCTTGCTCACTGGGTTTAGACCTGTAAATGTCATCTCCCTTTCAGAGCAGTGTTTGTTGCTGGCAGGAGGATTGTGCCGTGCCAGAGGATGTTGAAACCTGGTGGCTGATGGACTTTCCTGAAAAGTGTGAGCAGTGTTTTAGACAGTGGGTCTAAAAAGCAAATATTCCAGCTCCTGGGCAATGAGAAGCCTCTTCTGCTGCTGCCATTAGAGCATCATTTCTTCTGAGCTCAGGAATGTCAATAGGCAGAAGATCTGCTCCCAGGAAGGAAGGTCCTGCTTTACTCACAGCCTGGGCTGCTCTCAGCACAGGTCTCTGGGTGGGATGGGGGCTCATGGGCCAAAGCTCTGGGAGCCACTGGCCCCAAGCCTTGCACTCCCCAGACCCCAGTGTCCCTGCCAGGCAAGGAGCAGGTCTGCTTTCACATGCAAACCAGGATGGAAGCCAGAGAACAGGCAGCATTGATGAACCCAGCATCAAAAGCAAGGGCATGTAGGAGCTGAGTTAATTGCTGCTTAAAGCACTTAAAGCACAAATTCAGAAATTAAGATCTGATGCAAAGATGACTCAGAAGCAACACACTGGGTTTAGCTGGCATGCATAGGGATTTTCCCTCTTAAAAGGAGCTACACATTTGTTAGTGCCAGAGAGCTTTTATAACAGGAGAGTTGCTTTAGCCCCAAAACAGTGTTTTCTAACATTGCCCTCTCTCCCAATAAGGGAACACCAAAGCTGACTCAGAGAACTCTGAGCTGAGACTCTGCCCAGAGGAATAATATGAATAATCTAAACCGCTCTTACAGCTCCCCCTGTCAATTTACTAAAAGCATCATATCTGTAGTTGGATCTGTGGCTTAAAAAAATGTGCCCTAAGGCAGGATTTTATTTGCTGCTATGTCAATACATTAAAAGATCCAGAATGTGTTTAAGAGTAGGCTGATGTGGATTAAAAAAAATCAGTAGAATTCTCAAAATATTGTTCTTGCTTTCTCTGAATAACATCTTACAGAAAGACATGCTTCACACTACATGATTTCAAAGTGATGAAATCTTTGCTTCTTCACTGCCGCTTTTTGTGGCTCCTCCTTTGGCTCAAAGGAGTTGTGCCAATATAGAAAAAAATGTTATTTATATTGTGGTAGAGCCAGGATGCCACATAAAGAACCTGTTCTTTATTGTGTGAAGTGCAGTAAATTCACAGGAATGAGTCCCTGCCCAAGGAACCCACAGCCTGTAACTCTGAACATGGCACAGCACAAGGAACTGTGGAAAGCACAAACGACCATAGAGAAGGCAGATCGTGATGGGCATAAATAAACACAAATGTTGGCCAGCGAGGCCCCAGAGGCTCATGAGGCTGGTTGAAGGCTTTAGAAATACCGATATATCACAAAATGCTAATTTTACGGTCACATCTGGGATAATTTTTAAAAAGCATTAAAAAGCATTTTAAAAAAGCATTCATCAAAGCATTACTGAGATGTACTGCAGTACTAAAGACATGAGGAGGTTCCAGGGGATTTGGTCGTTCTAAATTCGGGTGGAATTGGGAAGCAAAGTATAATTTCAAAATATAGATGAAAATATTTTCAGTGATCTTGTGAGAATATCATTCAGCTAGTTACTGCCTTATGCTTCTTTGTGCATTTTGACTTAGGTGAGATTTGGATTGTTTAACTCATTCAAACTACTTCAGCCACCTAAAGTAATTATTTGTAAAGTTTTGGTAGGTCAATGCAACCCCACAGTTTGCTGTATTATGTATTATATATTCTTTCTTCTAAGTGGATTTTCAATCTATTTTTAAGAGTAAAAAATAGTTTATTCTTAGCCAGAAATTAATTAAATCCCATTCATTCAAATGAAGCTAATTCCATCTACTCAAGGACCTTTTCTATGTTAATGCCTCTTTTCCAAAGTTCCATAAAGTACTTTACAAAATACATATCACAATTATGGAGGAAAGACCATGGAGGAAACAAAAGAAAAAAAGGCTGTGTACATAGTTTCTAGAACATTTTGAAATTAAATATTACATCAAATTTAAAGACAAAAAACTGTACATTTTACACTTAATCTTACTTAATGTGTTACTGGAAACCGGACTGAATTTTAGCCTCAGAGCATCTTGTGAAGCAATATTCAGTCTGTTACCATGTTTACCCTTATAAAAAAAATCTGGAAAACTGCTGCCCAGAGAGATGCAGCTTTTTTTGGCAAAAGATGTCCTCACCAAGCTTCTTTTACTACCTTAACATAAAACAATTTCCTTAGTGAAATAAACTGTATGGTCAAAGAGAGCTGTTTGCTATAATAACTGAATCTAGAGTTTCTTCCATGAGAAATCTCTTGGTCAGAGATATTATTTTTCTCCATTAGCTACTCAGCTCTTATTAAAGACAGCTCTTCAGAAGATACCACACCAAAGAGCAACAACTACAAAAACAACAACAACAAAGGATTGAGTGTGGTGGTTTGCTCCAAATAACTGCCTGAATCAGAGCAAAACAGATTGCTGAGGTGTGTCTTGTGCTGAAGCTCACAGAGTCTTGGTTTGGCATGTTTATGGCTCTGCTGTCTAGTTGCATTTTTTTAAAGTTGGTTAATATAACTAGATTTTATAGATATCTCATTTAATAAAGCAATCCAAAACAATCCATAGCAATCCCTCAAACGTTTTGTAAAAAGTGTCATTGCTGTATTATTAATTTTATTGACTGGTGCACATAGGGAATTAATCAGTTTGATCTGCAAAACAAAATTATATGTAATAGGGGTTTTAGCATAGCAAAAAGATTCGGCTGAGGAAAGATGTGAGGAGATGAGATGGAATAAAAATTAAAGCTATTCAAAGTCTATTTATTAAAAAATTCGGTTCATGGAACTGTGAGAAAAAATGATTGCAAACCAAACCAAACCAAACCAAACCAAACCAAACCAAACCAAACCAAACCAAACCAAACCAAACCAAACCAAACCAAACCATACCAAACCAAACCAAACCAAACCATTATAATAGGTCAAAATTCTAGTTCCTCTTTTTTAAAAATTAATCTAGGCAGGCATTTTGCTAGCATTAATAAAATGCCTTTTCTGACATAACAGAAATTAATTGTAGAAGAAAGTGTTTTTTTAATATGAATTCTTTCAGGAATTCCTGCTTTGAAGAAATTAACAAAGTTGTTTCCACCCTGATCTTCAGTGAAAAATACTTTGGAATGTTAAATTGTCTTGCAAGGTCTAATCTGTGATTTCTGCTATTCACCAGTCCAAATTCTAGAGAAAATAGTCTCTGCTCTAGAAAATGTATAAATTGATAAAGAAACATTAATAACAAAATTGTAAAAATTATTATTTCTATCACAGATACTGGATGAAAAAACCTGAGGCTGGTAGATGACAATTTTAGTTTTACTAAAGTTGGCTTGGAACAGGAGTGTCAAGAAAAGTCTCAGAGAAGACAAAACTGTTACACCATAATCCAAGCTTGGAAACAGTGCCTCTTAGGCACAGTCTGTGTGACCAGTTTTCACTGTTTTTCTGAAAATAAGCTGCCCATTAGAAGAGTCTCTGTCTCCAGGGAGAGCAGAAGGCACTTCGGATGACAGCTATTGACAGGGTGTCTTTGCTGCCCAATCGAAGCTCACCAGGACTGTCCAGGCCAGAACCACATGTTCCACTGTGAGACACCAAAACTGATGCTCTCTCCTGGGAGCATTTGATTTAGCTTGTCACATCTCCATTTCTAGAGGGGACCTGCACAGTCCCCTGAGAAGCTGAGGCAAGCAATCAAAGTCTCAGTGCTTCAGCAGGGACCTTTCAAGGATACAGAGGTCCTAAGCATGCCCCATCCCCAATTAATCTACAGATGCTGTACTGCTGGGATTAGTCTATCAAACTTGTTATTGGGACATTTGCCATTAAAAAAAATAAATGGGCAGAGCATACACAGTGATATTGGCAGAAAGAAGTGCTGCCTTACTCATTATTTTCTCACACTTTTGGTGTAGTAAATAAATCAACTCTGAACATTGTTTAGGAAACTTGCAGCACTAGTATAGACTGCCTAAAATAACTTGCTTATTGATGACCTATAAATCCAACTTAAATCTCACATTAACCTTTTCTCTGAGTAGCTTTTTCATTAGTAGATGATTAAGTGATTGGAAATGGCTGAAAATGAAGCCACTCAGCTTGCAAAAGGGCAGACCAATGTCCCTGATGCATCCATAAGTCCTGGTATTTTTCAAAATTGGAGGCACCAGCTGAAACTGGGCTGTTTCTTGCACAAACTGATTCAAAACCACAAACCATTGCAAGGTAGGGGAGACATCTTGTTCGTTTTTTTTTAAAGGAAGCTTAAGGTCATACTTTGCATGCTGTGCTCAGCTCCCAGACTGGATCTCTTATTTTTCCCCTACTGCATAAATATAAGTAGGGTGGGATTCCCATTTATGTCAGTACCACATTACTATTGTCATGTCACAGAAACCTTCCTTTTCACCTGCCAGAAGCTCATCAGAATTGCACAGTATTAACTGTGTTCTTGTGCAACACCAGACCCATAGAGTGATGCCATTTTGTCAGACCTACTATACTTTGTACATAAACATCAAAGAATTTAATGAAAAAAAACCCCTACGTATTTCTTACTATTAGTCTTTAAATATTGCCTCTCTCCAGAAGCTCAGTTTTGAAGAAGCCTCCCAAAATAGCTCAGTAGATTGAAACACCAGAAAATACAGAAGAAGAGCCACTTTTAACTGACAAGAACCATCAGTAGGGCTACCTGGTCACACTGCAGTGGTAATAAATTGGCTCCTGCATCTAACACCAGTTTCTACTACCTTGTCTGCCAGATTATTACATATGCAGAGAAGCCTTCTGCTGAGAGATATACACTTCAATTTCAGCCCATGACCTCATATTTTACCTTTTTGCTAGAGATTCAGACCTAGTTCTGTGTTCTACCCTTAGGTACTTGTACACTGTAATTAAATCCTATCTCACCTGCTCCTTTTTCACGGCCCAACATGTTAAGGTCTTGGAGACATTTCTTGAAGAAATGTATTTCTTGAAGAAGATATATTCTCCTGCCTCCTAAATAAGCCTTGTTCCTTGGACCACTTCCAAGTTTTCCTTAGGGAATGCACCAAATTACAAACCTCTTGAAAGATTTAGAAGTCCACGGGGCTTCACGTGGTGCAATTATTGGGGGAGACTGGCTTTAAAGAATATGGCTGGGCAGGTTAAAGTCAATGGAAGTTCAATGTGTGGAGAGATTAGAGGATCAAGGCTTGGTAGGCTGAATGCAGTATGGGACCTAAAAATGTTAGCAGGAATTCAGACAACAGTGTATGTTCAAATCCTGAATCTAGGGCTGACTTTAATTCTTTGGTGTGTTTTAAATACCTATGTAAATAGCTGTGGTTGTGGGGAAGCCCAGGGAAGAATTGCAATTTGCTCCAAGGATTGTGCAGCTGCAGAGAGGCACCTGAGTTTGTGTAAGATGCTGCAGGGACAGATGACAGTAGGAGTCCCAGCCCCAGAGTCTGGGGTGAGGCAGCAAGGTAGGACCAGCTATGGAAGCTCCTGCATTCCCATCCTGCCTGGAATTAGGGTCAGATGCTGCTTAAAGTCATCTGACCCTGAGCTTCAAAATTGCTGAAAAGTGAGAGAGAGGGATTGGACCTGAAGGGTCAGCACCCCCACCTCCTTGCCCAAAACCTCCTCCTCCCCACCCTCCATAATGTGGATGTGCAGGAGATCTGCTCCCCAGTCAGGTCAGCTGCCATCCATCCATCCATCCATCCATCCATCCATCCATCCATCCATCCATCCATCCATCCATCCATCCATCCATCCATCCATCCCACTTGACTGGCCTTGAGTCACAGGTCTGTGCCACCACAGCTATCATAAAACACTTCCAGAGGATGCCTGAAAGCGACGAATCCATCACATAAATAAAGCATAAGTGTAATTTGCCCTGAAAGTGGAAGAAATGCTCTGTTTAACGACGCCCGCTTGTTGGATGATTGCAGCGGGCGCGGTGACAGTCACAATGATGAACTGCTGTTCCTCTGAATAGTCCCTCAATAGCAGCTGTGTGACAACTCATAAATGACATTCCTCATACGCAGCACCCGATAATGCCAGCTTCACTACGCTAATGCACTCATTGCTCTAATATCTCAGCTTTTCAGCCAGAGAATGCTGCCTGCCTAAAAAGCAAAGAAATTTTTGTGCTATTTATCAGAAGACTTTGTACTTTGTTTTCCATGGAAAATGGGACTGTCCTTTCTATGTCGTAGGATAGTCCTTATTCCAACAGGTAATACAAAAGATTAAATAAAAATAAGGAGAGGAAAATAGGTGACAGTATTTGCCCATTTTTCCCATGTAAATGGGTTTAATGATAAAAGTAATTTCTAAAAAGCAATACTGAAAATCTTCTAGGAGGAAGGTCATGAATTTCTGAAACATTATTCAAAGGCCTTTCCTGTAAGAAGTGGACTCCTAGGGCTAGATAGCACATTTCCAAAAACTGAGGAGCTCCACAAATGTTACGTGTCAAAAGGAGAAGTGTTCCTTACTGTTCCTTAACATCATCCTGTGCATATTCCACTAGGAATCCTTAAAAAATATTTCTGCTAAGGATTCCTATAAAATATTTGTCAAATCTAGTATTTTGTGTCTCAGCCTTGCCCTCTTTATGAAAATCTCTGTCTACAGAGCAGCTAGCCTTGTTTTGTCTTTATCTTTCAAATATGCACTCAAACTCATAGAATCTCTTTCCTTCTACCTTTTATTTTCCTTTCTGTGTTTTTTTTTTATTGCATCTCCTTCCTTTACATTAGAGGTGGAATGAAGACATACAGTCTAATTCAATACCAGGAGAGTATTTCTTTCTAGAACCCCTGCTGAAATACTGTTCATTTACTTGTGGTCTCTTATACTTGGCAACCAGCCAACAACACTTTTTGATTTTTAAAATGTTAAGGGAAAAAGTACAGATAATGAAACAAAGTCCAATTAGAGGGACTAACATCAAAAGGTCGATGCCTTTGCAAAGGATTAAAATGTGCACAACACCAGAAGTAGCCTTATTTCAATGTTTCAGACAACGTGGAATAGAACTGCTGAAATCTCCCACAAGTGGCAGGCTTTGCCTTTGCAGCCTTCATGGTTGTTTTTCTTGCAGCACAACCACAGATGACAGACTATAAATCTGTGGTGAGAAATGGACCTTGTCTGAAGGAGCTTGCAAATTAAACATGCACAACAAGAGGTTGGAAGGAAAACAGAGCCAGAAAAGGCAGGCAGCAGATATGTGATAAAGGCAGCAGCTGCACAGGTCCAGGTCCTCTTCCCATTTGGTTTCAATCAAGTATTCCAAACCTCAGGTTTTTCTCACAACAGTACAGACAGAGAATTGGCAAATTGTGGCAACCAAAGTCATCATCACCATATCTAAAATGTGCTAATATTCAACTGAAGATTTTTTTTTCATTTTTAAAATTAGTTTTAAACAGTCCAGGAACAGGCATTGCAAGGCTCCTACCTTTGGCAAACTCGGTTTAGGAAGACCAGACTTGGTTACAGCCCAAGCTGCTGCTGAACCCACCTCACTGCCACCTTCTTAGTCCTTTGCTGCTCTCTCCAGCTTAAATGAAGGATTAAAAAGGAGAGCACAATTGCATGCTGCATTTATGTAAATCTTTCTCCTCTGATTTTCTAAAACTACATTTTCATTTTTGTTTGTCAAAAGATTTAATGTTTAATTAATCTGTCTTAACAGACAAGAAAATGTGTTCTAGCAAAAAGTTCCTCCTGTGTATATATGGTCTGTTCAAATAACCTTTTTCCCAACTTCTCTGCAATCAGAAGATTTGAATTTTAATGCAAAATGTTCATGCTAGAACCTGATCATATCCCAGAGCTACAATTCTGAGTGGCATCAGTCCATGGTATCTGACTGTATTTGCCAAAAACATGTCAGGACTCCCCTATAGTTCAAATCACCCCATAAATTCTGCACTTACACAACACGGGTGACCTCATACCCAAGGCATGCCTTAATGATCAAGCAAGTGGAAACGTTCAGTAAATACATTGAATGTTTGACATTGTTATCAGTGGGTGTTCCCTGGGTCTCTTGTGAAACAATCCCAAGATTAATGCAAGGCCAAGAAGTGTCAGCCAAGTGAAAACCTTAAATGTTAGTTAAGAAATTTAAATAGACAACAGCAGTTTCCCTGCATTAAAATTCGGCAAAATAGTTCTTAGAGAAGTATTGGGGAAAAAACCCCTGGATTTTCTGAACAGTAAGTTATTTGTGTTGCTTTGACTGACTTTCTTTTAAGTCATTGCTTCAGACATTGTGGAGCTGAAAGAAGTGTGCCAGTCTCATAAGGAGTTCTGAGAAATTAAAATATCTCAACAAAAGTTTTGATAAAGTCCATGATAAAAATTTGGTTTGATACAGACAGCTTTTCAGTGTTTCAGCCTTTCAGCCTTTCAGCCTCTCAAAATCAGGTCTTAGAAATATTCCTAGTTGAGAAGAAGACTGATTCCCTAAACCAGAGCACAGTGCCCCCTCTACAGTGCACAGAAAACTTGGCTACTTCTACTGATTCCCGTGTCAGCAGAAGGCATTGACATGCTGTAGTAAAATAACAGAGAGGGAAAGGAATGATATCAGAAAGAAAAGCAGATTTTTCTTATTATTTTTCTTTCTCTGTACTTCACTTTACAGGCTAAGTTGAATTTAAATACACATGGTTGTTTTTGCACACTGGGCATGGGGCGCCGTCTGGGCCCAGAGCTGTGGGGCAGCCCCTGCAGGGGTGTGTGGGGCGCTGGCAGGGGTTCCATCCACACGGCTTTGGCGCCCCAAGCAGCACAGAACAGAAACATTCAGCAGCTTTGAGTTGCAACCACCATGCTCAGCATTGCCTTTCTTGGGCAGTCTTGCAAGGAATGAAGCCTTACCCTGTAAATATTATACACTCCTGGTTATGAACCTGATTAGGCTGCTGAGAGAACGGGACAAGTCAAATGCTTTAAGCACACGTAGGAAGGATATACAGGGTTGAGTTTGGAAGCTTTGTGTTAATGTATCTTGTATCAATACAGAGACATAAAAGAGTCATTAAAAAAGAGTCATAGAGCTAAATTTATCAACAGCAATAAATGCAAAACCAAATTCCCAACCTGCCGGCTGCCACAAGCATCACCTGGTTGCCTTTGCACTGAAATTATTTCCATCAAATAATTCACATTCATAAACTAAACTAAAGAACATAAATGGAACACTGCAAAGGATGGATTTGCAATGGCCTGAGCTGAAAAGAATTTACTGCCTAGGTCACAGAGGTGCTTGGATGGCCCTAGGAGTTGGCTATAGCAGTGTTCAAGGCGGTGGCAAAAACGATGGATCACAATCACATTTGTGTGCTACATTACTAAGTAATGAACTGCTCTGTACTACATGTTTTGCCTCCAGGAACAGCTACTTATGTCATTCTTTTTAGTCATCTTTTTGCAGCAGAACATCATAGTTTGATAACCAACATCTTTAGTTTCAGGAGTTCAGAATTGTGCCAAATCTTTAGCGTCAATTACTGTGTGTAAAATGAAATATTTATGGATTCTATGGACAAAAATTTAAAAATCCAGCATGAACATCCATTAGCAGAAGTTTTTCACTTTTGCTCCCTATCTCTGAATTCAAACCCTTGACATGTTAATGAGCACACTCACAAGTAAGTAGGTGTGAGAGGAAAATCAGGGCATCGTCCTCCCAACAGCAACAGCATCCCCGTTCTCAGCTCTGTAATGCCTTTTGCATGGTCTTGATGGCCTGACTTCCAACAGTGCCAAATGGTTAAAGAAGTAGAAAATAATTTTTAGGGATGCACTAAGCACCTAAATGAATTAAGAATGTCCCATCTACTTATCTACTTCAGGAATGACCTTGCTAACTTTGGTGTGAGGAAAAGCTTTTCCTTAGGAAAAGAGCTGAGCTTGCATGAAGAAATGAGTAGGCTGGCATTTGCTCCTGCCCTGGATCCCAGAAGACTGAAAAGACCTGATAAGCAGCCTGATGCAGTTCTCTTCCCTAAGGTAATATCTTTATTCCTCATCAAAGATGAATTTTCATTTTTATCATAGTTTTTTCAACTTAGGGACTTCATGTGGATAACACCTTATTGGAGTAAGTGATACCAGCTGTTATGTGATGTGATGTGATGTGAAAGAGAATGTCTCAGTAAGGGTTTTTAATGTGGATAAAAGACTGTATTACAATAAATAGAAAATATGTTTATCCTATTAGAGCTAATGCCAAGGATAAAATCCTCTGTGATTCCTCTGTGTGCACACAAACCAGATGCTGACAGGCCCAGCTGCAGACCCCATTTTACCAGTTTGTCCAAGTCATCCTTAGTGAATCATTGCATCTTGTCTTGTTTCTAATCTAATTCCATCCATTATCCAAGATGGATAATTTCCAGGGAAACATTATAGAGGCAGAAATGTCTGCAAAGAATAAAAATTGTGTAAATCTGCTTTTCGATTTATGCAGTGCAGAAGTCTTCTGCCAGCCCTTCTTCCATTTGAGCAGGTCTGCACATGCAGGAAGAGGAAAATGAGAGGCATGAGCCACAGTCTGAATATCCAGTGTTTATGCATCCCACATGGCAAAAATGAGTGTATGGCAAAAATCACTGATGCTGGTGATGGCATGCTAAGACCACTGCCTATAGCATGAGCTTAGACATTTGCCCACACTCTGTCTGTTCATACCTCTTGTTTCTTGTCTTGTGTTTGATGGGAAGCTTATTCACTCAGCTGTCACTTTTTTGTTGTGTGCCTGTATGGCAGCCAGAACAGGGAAATCATGGCTCAGAAAGAATGGCCTGTGTCAAAGGGTAGCCCAAATTAAAATTTGGGGTCCATGTAAAAAACACATGCCTTAGGTCATTGCCTATATGAGGTAAAGCAGCCTAGCAGGGTAAAACTGTCCAGTTCTGGTGGGGCAGAGGTCACATCTCTCCAGCACTCTTTTTTCTCCTTGTTTGTCCATACAAAGCCATCTGGGCACTTAAGAATGTCCTAGCACCTTCTCAATAAATGCCCTCTATAACAATGCCTCAAAATTCAACCCCATGTTTTGACTGGGAAGTGTCTTCAATTGGAAGACAACCTGGAGGAGAAAAAGGTAAGATAATTCCTTCTCTCCAGGAAAAGCAGAGCAAAGCAAAAAAAGTGAGAAGTCCTCTTTTCCAAAGATGTAAATAAGACTTTTAAGCTCACAGCCCGAAGGGAACTGCATGCCCTATCCACAAAACCAGATTGGTTATGAAATTGGATGTTTGTTTAATTCAACAGCATTCATGTGCCTGGCTCATCATAAATCTTAATATGTAAATAATCCAACTACATGGATTTCAGCAGGAGCAGATTTCACACTGATTTCCATACAGAAGACATTAGAGAATTCCTGATTTAGTCATTAGGACTGTTTTAAGGGGTATTTGCTGGGGAAAAAAAATGTGTCCCCTGTTCTCAGTCACCTCAAATCCTATGAGCTGAGGGTGGGGTTAGGGACCCCTTCAGGCAAGCCTGGGTGCCAGTACAGACTCTGCTGCCCAGTCCCCACCTGGGGCAGAGCTCTAAACCATGCCCATGCAGTGCTGGGACCTTCAGCCCACGTTGTGGTTTAGATCCCTCGGGAGTCTCATTTGGGCATTAGGAACCTCTGTGCCAATTTCTGAATCAGAGAAGGGCTCCAGCAGCCAGTGGCATCTGGGGCATTGAGTAGATAAACGTCTCTGTGCTGCAAGGAGGATCACATGGACAGAGGACAGTGGAAGACATCACCAACTCTGCTAATTGGTGGTCTGAGCTGCGCTTTTAACACTGAGTTTATCATGACAGCTGATGTATTTTAAGGTTGGATGCTGCTGAGCTCATTCATCTCACAGAAGGCGGCAGCATGATGGAGCATTGAAACACACCACTGACACAAAAGCAGACTGAAGTTAATTTAAAAAAAAGCTTAAACATCTGCTCCAAGAACCAGCTCTCTAGTGCATAGATGGGAGCACTAAAGTTTGAAACATTACAGAGTGTTTAACCAGTACCACACCAGATGTTAGACGTTGTTGGCAATGGTGTAGATATTATCTGGCAAGTTCTCGTGAGCAGCTGACAAGAATGAAGAGTGACATATAAGAAACAGAAAATGCCAGCCATATGGCATGAATATTATGCTAATGTTTCAGGTGTCAAGCAGTAGTCGCTTGTGTTTAATTTGAGTGAGCAAAATTTATATGGATTTTATTGATTACACGATGTTATACACAATTTCATTTACATCCCCATATTGTTACAACTGTAATTTTGCCATTTAACAGTAATATACACTGAACTAAATTCCTCCACTTAGGAGCAATGTTGTTATCTTTATGGCTTTACTAACACATCTCCATGTCACAGGTGTAATGTTTATTCCTACAGTGCCACTGCGGTCGGCGAAGGAGCTGTGCTGCAGCCTGCAAGGCACCGCTGGCTGACGCTGCAGCCTGAGGTTGTTTGTAAATACCAACAGCCTAAGAGAAGTGCAGCACCCAGGCTCTTTATGGGTGTGTCTCCACAAAAATAAATTGCCGTGATTTGATCCCCAAACCTCTTCATGCTGGTGTTGTATTTGCCGGGCATTTTCAGGAGGGAGTTCTCACAGCAGACTGGGTGTCTGAGCTTCAGACACTGAAGGGGAGCCCCACTGGCAGCTCAGCTCTGCCACATTTCCTGAAGGAACATGATGACAAGCTGCTGTACAGACCACATGCCACATCAGAACAAGGTTTTTTTCACTGAGAAGTGGAAGAAGAAAAGCCTGGTGCCACAAAATTGTCCTAGTCGCTCTGTATCTCACCCTTAAAGAAGCTCAGATCAGCCTCATATCACTGACAACAAAGGGAAAGGAAAACCAGCCTGAGTTGCTGGATTGTCAAGAACTGTCTCACAGAGACAAGGCTTAAAAATGGCTCAAAAGTGCATTTGTTTGATGATTCATTTTGGGCTGCTTCTTGGTCAATGCATAAAGCAGCACATGACACATGTGACATGTGCTGAGGCACGAGGGTGATGATTGGGCTGACTGTGGGAAAGGCCAGCACCACTTCTGGTCTATTTTATACAAGGAATAAAAAATTATAAAAATTAAACTAAAAAGAAAAAGGAAAATAAAAATAAAAAAAAAAAAAGGATGGAAATGAATTAAACAGCAGCAAAGGTCTTACTAGGGATGAGATTACAGATTGCTTACTGTGATATTTGCATCCATACAAAAGGTTAAATGGTAAAACATCTCCTTATAAGCATATTTGTGAGGGAGGTTTCCACTCCTTGTGGCATTATATGGTGACTATGTAATGAAGGTATAATTGACATAGGCTGAAGTGGTTATGAAGAAAGGAATTTGAGAGATAGAGCACATTGTGGAGCACACCTGGGAAAGATGCAGGTGGGCTGGGAAGGCTAGACCCTGCCTGGTTCTGAGAGGAAAAGAGGAATTCCTACATCTTGCAAACACCCCATGATGTATTTGTGATGCAGGTCTTTGCTGTGCACTTGAGCTATGCTGAAGAGTAATTGGGTAGGTAGAAAATGTCTGCCTGGTGCCACCTGCCACAGTCACAGGGTTATTATTAAGTGGATTGAGGATATATTGGCTGGAGTGAGCACTTTCTGTCATGAAAACTCCAAAAGTTGGCTCAGATGTTGCAAGACAGACTCTCTGCCTGTAGCTACAAGTTGTGCCATTCTCTGTCGAGCTCCTCATTACAAAAGTTTGATGAAGGACAGGTTGCCCTCCACGTGACTTTGGCAGTGGTGTTGCTGGTGTGGTAACATTTCCATTGCCCTTGGATGCAAGACACAATTTCCAGGTTCTTTGGTAGCAGCATCCTCTGCTGTTTCTAGCAGGCTTTGGAGTCTAGCCAGCATCAGAGTCTCCTGTAAGCCCTCACTGTAAGCCCACTAGAGTCATTGTCACCCTAATGCCATCTCAGCGTGTCTGCCTACTCTTGACTGCTGCGCTGGTTCTCCTCGGAGCAGTGTGAGACAGAGCACCTCTCAGTGGTTTTACTTCCTTGTTTTCCTAAAGGGCATAACCAAGTTTTTTCATAAGCACAGTCTGGCTTCCTCCTCTTTGAAAATCTTCAGACCAAGCCTGCATCCCATTTTTCCTCTCTATATAGTTTTGCACTTACAGGAGTGTTAGGTCTACAATATTTTCAAAGCATCGTTCAATGTATTATTCATATAAACCCTGGGCTGATGCTAGTCCACACACCCTTCTTTGAGGTTAAGCTCTGTGAACTGCATTTTTATATGTAGAGAACAGCTCCGGTCATAATGCCAAGTGCAATAGCAATTACAAAAGAAGGAAAAATGTTACCCTCCAATTATGCCCTAAGTACTGCAGAGGCAAAGCAAGGGCAGTGTTTGGGTAGTGCCAAAAGTGAGATCTAAGCCTCATAAGTGGGGATTGGATGCAGCTGTCCCACAGTATGGCTCTGAGCTTTCAGTTTAGTACACTGTCAGTCTTGCACCAAAGATATCTGAGATCTATGTACATAAGATTACAATCATTTTAAATCACCTGTTTTATTTTGCTCTGAAGAGAGATGAAGCCATCTGGTCTCACTTTGGAGGTGACAACCAAAAACTGCTGGTAGCGACAGCTATCAGCTCAGTGGTGAAAAAACCACTTTCTTCTCCCAGGGTAACAAGTGGCAGGATGAGAGGAAATGGCCTCAAATTGCACCAGGGGAGACTTAGATTGGATATGAGGAAAAATATCTTCACTGAAAGGGTGGTCAAGCACTGGAACAGGCTGCCCAGGGAAGTGGTGGAATCACAATCCCTGTAAGGCTCCAAAAATGTAGATGTGGCACTTGGGGATGCAATTTAGTGGCAAACACATTGGATTAACAGCTGGATGTTGGATTAACATGGGAGTTGAACTAACATGGGAGCAATGCAGCCACAGCACCCAGTGGGAGAGGCAGAGGTGGGTGTGTCCTGGGCAGAGCTGCGGGGAGGCAGGAAGGCACCAGCTCCTTCACAGCCCCTGGAGAGGAGGACATGGGGAGGAGTGGCAGACAGCAGCGTGTGGATATGGGCAGGCAGGAGCCAGGGAACAGGAACATTGCTGCTCCCTGCTCTGGTGCTTTTCTTCAGGCTACAGTGGGTATTGCATTCACATCTCCATGTTTCTGTTCATCCTCTCGCCTTTTGTTTGTGATCTTTTCAGAGCAGGACTGTCTCCTAATACATGTTTTTTCAGTGACTTGCACTGTGAAGCCCTGATCTTGCTAGAGGCCTCTAGTCATGACTTTAATACAAATGATAAATCATCATCATAAAACAGGACTGCACGAATCCATAACTCCTGTCATAACTCAGTGATGAAGTGTCAGCAGCTCACAGACATATGACAAGGTCAGGGAGACCACGGAAAGCCAGAAGAAGTGAATGCTCACAGGAAAGAGGAGGTGTTGAATGGCCTTGAAATATTTCTAGTATGTGTCAGTGTTATATCCGTGTCAGTTCAGAGCTGATTTCCTTTATCGATGTCACCTCCTGACAGCGATGTGGCCGGGAGAGGGACTGAGCCACACATCACAGGCACTCACCGAGGGGCAGCTGCATGAAAACATGCAATACAGTCGCAGGGTGCTTCCATCCTCAGGCTGCTCTGAGGGCACCAAGCTGGCAACCAGGCTTCAGCAACACCATTTCTTTGTCCTTTTAGTGATGCCTAGAGACACTTACTCATGTCTCCTCTCTTTTTTCCCTCTGTCTCATAAAGGAAAGCTATGTGCGTATGTCACACAGGGGATTTTGATAGTTCTGGAGCTTCTCCCTTTCACCTGTGAGTCAGCTCAGACATACACAAGGATCATTGGCCGGGGAACTGCTTTCCCAGGCAGCCTCTGGGCCCATGGCTAAATTCCCTGACAGACCCCATCCCATGCTTGAATCTGTACAAGTCAACAACATGCTTTGCAAAAGCTGTCATCACTCTCTAGGGTTACACATTTTTTCAGTGTCCCCTAACCTGTAGAGGCAAGGAGTTTGGGAGAGCCAGAGCATAACAGGAAAGATTTGCTGCAGGAATGTGAGGAGATGGTGGTGAAAAACCCAGCAGTTCTGTCCATTCATAGCAAATCAAATAAGCATAGAAATATCTTTAAGCCATTTTATCTGGCAAGAAGCCATGCTGTCTTTTCAGCCAAAGTATGATGCTTGGAGAAATGTAGCTTCAGTAAGCTGAATAACAGGTGAAAAAGAAGCATGAGGGCAGAGTCAAGATGTATTTATGGAAAAATATTTGTCCTTGATGAACTGAAGGATTTATGCTATTCCTTCCCATAGCTTCACAGCTTGAAGGCAACAATTCTGTCTTCCTCCTTATTCCTGAGATTAGAACTTTCAAAAGATTTTTAAGTGTTTCAAAATAAATGTAGTCTTTAGAGCCTTCCCTGCTGTAGGCTGCTGAAGGCTATGCTGTCTGTCACATTGGTTTAATGGCTTACACAACCAGGAAAAATCCATCTTGTTCCCAGTTATGACTGCACTGTAAGGAACTCCTCTAGAGACTCCTATTTGCCAGATGGCATCATTTGTAGACAGACAATTGCAATACAATGGAGAGGTTTTTTTCAGAATTTATCATTGTTAAATTTTACATTTGGTATTGAGTACTCTAAATGAAAGCAGGTTCATTGTTCAATACTGCCAAAATCACACAGGCTATTGCAAGAAAGAAATCACTCCCGGATTCAGGTCCTGGTGTATCAGCAACACCAGAACAACTGCTCTCCCTCCATCTTGGTGGAGAAAATTTCCAAAATTAGGATGAGAATTGGTTCAAATAGTTTTGGCACAGATGACACAGTAAATCAGATGAACAGAGAGAATTAAAACAGTGAAGCAGGAAGGAGAAAAGCAGGAGGAGCTGAGAAGTGACATCAGATAAAGAGATGTGAAACAGATGTGCTTGAACCTGAGCAAGGCTATGCTTTGGGATAGATTAAACAGGAGCAGCACATGAGACAGTTTCCCCTGGAGAGCCACCCAGAAGTAAAGTGCTTTAAAGAAGAACTTGAAATCAGAGAATATGTTATAGTCAGTATGATAACATGTGCATTAGGCACTGAGAGAGACCAGCACAAAAAGTGATCCAGAGTAAGAAAAGGAGAAAAAGTGTTCAAGACATTGGAAGTCCAGACAGAAAGCAGAAGCTTTCAGAGACTTGAGAAAGCTGGACACTACCTGAAGGCAAAAAGCACATTAGTATTCATAAAAAAAATAATTACAGTAATTTGGACTGCACTTCAGGATGATGTAAATGGGCTACTGACTTGCTTAGCATTTGAGGCACTGCCACTAAATCATTGCTTGGACATTCTTGTCCTTCATTTTACTGCTGTGACAATGCAGCAGCCATGAAGCACCACCACAAGGATGCTCTCTCTAGGCTGCCAATGCTTTTATCTTGCTCTGTGAAGGTCAGATCCTGGCAATGTTAGGCCAGTCCTCCATCCTCATTGTAATATTCAGGCACCCTCTGAACCACCTCTTTTAAATCCATACAAAATGCAGCTCTTTGCATCCTGGTTTCAGGAGATCAAATTGCCATCCTCTCTTATCCTCCTCATGGACACAAACTTGTGGTCCTCCTAGCTCTGAGCTCATCTTTTCTATCAAAATTTACAACTATGAGACTGACTATTCCTTACTTTTACCATTTAACAGCAGCAAATTCAGACTAACAACTGCCTCTCTGGTTTCCTTTTCCTCATATTTTGATTATTTATATGGTTAAAATTTTAACTTTTAATGTAGTAACAATCTTCAAAACAACATCTTCAAACCTACTTCTTTAGTACCCTGCAACTCATGCTCATCTGACCGTGGTTAAGTGAATATGCACTTTCATTCATCTTTCTTCTTTCTACTTTTTATTTCTACTTCTACCTGTTGGCTTGGTGGTTGGTTTTTTTTTGTTGTTGTTTTTGGTTTTTTGTTTGTTTTTGTTTTTGTTGTTTGTTTGTTTGGGTTTTTTTGTCCTCTTATCTCCCCAGCCCTCAAGTTTGGAGCATAGTGAGGCTATGTAGCCATCTGTCTGTCCAGTTACTCTGCTGCAAAATCCTCCTACCAAAGAAAGCCTTTACTATGGGTTGGGCTAGGAACTATTTGCTCTCATTACCATCATGTCCAGGAAGACATCTGTTGAATCTGTGTAATAGGCCTGACTTTCACTTACCCTTTGTCTTTCCAGCTGTAGAGACCCACCCTGAAGTCTCATTAGCAAAGTAAGAATAATGACACTGTTTTGTTTTCCCACCTCCAGGCAGCTGCAGAACCTTCCCTAACCAACTGCAAGCCAAGTCTCTTGTCCCTGGAGTCCTAATGCTTGAGAAACCCACTAAGTAGTTTTAGTTTGCAGTTTATTTCCCTTGTGCTCTGTGTCTTTCAGCTGGCTTCATCTGGGATCAGCAATGGAGGGAGATGATGCAGACTGAACTCATGGCAAAGGAACGCAAAAGAGAGAATGTCAGAGGAACAAACTAAATACTAGGTAATTTCATTTCTCAGCTGGACAAACTGATATTTTAAATGACGACTACCATAAGTTGCCCTCCCTTTTGTGGGTCCCAGTGTTTCTCTTTCTTTATTGCAATGGCCTACAAGGCTTGAGCTCCTCGAAACCTCCAAGAAAAGAAGTCTTTTCTTGGCTATTTTGGCTTTCAATTTGTAGACAGTGACAGCCCTGGAGCTGTTGGATGATGTATTTGGCAAAGGCTGGCCTCCTTAACTAACTCAACCACAGATACCTCACATGCAGAAAAGATGTGGGATTTACAAATGGGTGCAGCTCTATCAGGAGAACCAGGTACATGGTCACTAACATTTTTGCATGCTTTCTAAGCCCTGACAAATTTCTGGAGACCTTCCCATAGTTGTTCTGCTCTCACAATGTCTCTTGGAGAAAAGACATGGAGCTGGCCAGAGAACAGAGAATAATACTCCCCCAGGTCAAGATTTCTTGAAGTTGCCTCCAGCAGACAACCTCACGGAAAAAGGAGGAGAGGGACTGGGAGTTAATCACTCCCCCTTTACACCAGGGCTACATCCTTACTAGCAGGTGTGGCCTTATTTCCATCATTTTCTTGGCAGTTTGGAGGTTTATCATCAGATCGGATTGCTGGCCAGATCATGGGCGGTGCCACAGCTCAGGAAGCACAGCACGATGAGCTCCTCATCCCTGCTTCTGCTGTGGTTGGGGCAGAGTCTCCCTAAACTGTCACACACACAAGGACATGACCTTAAAATAACAATTTTTCAAACATTTTTGAGGAACACAGATTGCTGACAGAGAATTTGAGGCAATCTAAATCTTAGGTGAGGACAAAAATTCTGTGAAGCTAGCTTCAAAAAGGATTTAGTTTGACCATATCTTTAACCTGGGGGTCGATTAAAAGAAGAGAAGCTTCAGTGACTAATTTCTACAGGGTCTGAAATATAACAGGTTATTAAACGCACAACACAACAGCTGCAGAATCTGACAGAGATATTGTTCTCCCTAAGCATTTGGTAATAGAGTATTTCAGATGATTGAATAGCTAATAAAGTCAGAGTCTTTGCTAAGTAGATGGATACCAGCAATATTGCAAAGGTAATTATAGATTTCTATCAAAAAATTCTTGACTCAAAATATTTATTCTCAGACTGAAGCTAATACGCAGATCTCGGTTACGGAAAAAATATTTTAGCCGCTATTTAAAAGGTTTCCAATTTGCTCTACTGTAGTGGCTTCCAATTACAACCAATTTCAAGGTGTAAGTTTTCAGATTGAGTATTCATTTTTTCAAGGTAAATCCTCACCAGTTGTCACATAAAACTAGTTTTCCCATTAATCATGTTCTTAAGCTTTTTGGCAGTACAGGGAGGCTTATTTCCTTTGCTCCTTCTCAGGCATCAGGCAGCTGGGATATCTGTACCTCTATAAAGTTACAGAGTGGTAAGAAAGGGTCAGAGGAGCAAAAAACAGTGTTAGGGATGCTTGCAAAAAAAAAAAAAACCATGCACAAAATTATTCATTTGCTTCTTTGTTGCTATTTCAGCCTGCCTTTTTTTTTCAATTGATGTTTCAGACCCTTTACTCATTCTCTGTGAGAGCCACTAGAAAACCAGGGTATGTTTTAAAATCTTGCACACTCAGCTATGCCAGCTAATTCACAGGCTGCAGAAAAAAAGTTCTTTACATCTGCAATTTATCCCATTATCACGGAGGAGCGTGCAGCAGAGCTTGTACTCACACTCAAGCTAGTTTATCTGTAACTCTGATTATTTTTGCCTGGTTTATAAAAATGCAATGTATACTCGTTTCCATTTAGTTGAGCCAACTCATATCATACAGCACTGCCCACGTCTGCTTTGCTTTGCATTTCTTAATGTCACCTCCTTTGCAGGCTTTATTAACCCCATGCCCTGCCTCAACACACTCAATTTTCCTCTTTGAAACCCCATCTTGAGTACTCATTGCTGTTACAAAAACTGTGAGAAATGAAATGGCAATGGCTCAAGTGTAAAATAATCGAAAATATTTCAAATATATACAAAGAGGAGATGTTGTTTCATTCTTCTCCTACCATTTGGGTAGCACTGCATTTCTCAGAGAAAGCATTTCTGAGAAGCAGAGAGTTTGTGGGCACAAGTGTGTGGCACCTGGGCTGGAGGAAGGGTGCTGGAGACCAGTCAGCTCCCACTGTGAATGTGGCTCCAGCATCACCATCCCTGGAGTAAAGGACAGCCCCTGCTCACCTATAAAATGCAGCAAGGATGTGACAGTGACTAGAGCAGCGTGGGCACCTTAACCTGCTCAGATATTGCAGAGCAATGCCCGCACAGATTTCATGTCCACACACAGTAAAACACACATCAGGATGCTGGATCTGAGCTCTAACCCTCTAGGAAGATCTGCTAGGATCAAAGAGGATTGCTGGTGGGCTCTATTGTGCTGATGAGGTGCAAAAATATCAAAACCATATGCAGAAGTGTCTTTACCTTTCCCTTATGCACAGGAAGATCAGTCTCACAAGCTAACTGTAAATAAAGGATGCCAGCAGCACTCATGGTCATAGGGAGCTGTTGCACTGAGGATGCAGGCACAGCATTACAAATTGCTGAAAGATGTAGACTTTGCTGCACACTGGTGCAAGTACTTGTGTGTGCAGGATCCAACAGGTTTTGGAGGCTACTTCAGCGCATATTAAACAACATATTCTTCTGCATCTAAATATGGTTTCCAGGTAAACTGAGAATTAGGTCCAAGCCAGAAATTTGTATCAAAGTTCCAATTTATATGAGAGAGTTCAAGGAGACACATTTGGTTTTGGGATTTTTTTTTTGTTTTGGTTTTGTTTGGTTTCTTTGGTTTTTTTTTTTGTTTTGTTTTTTTTTTTTTTTAATTACTAGCTAGGGAAAGAGATGCTAGCTGCTGAATATTGTGAAATGTTTGTTTAAATTTTCAAGACACTTTCCCTTCATGCTGTGCATGTATCTAGGGTTTTGTTCCCATTTCTAGCAAAATTTGAGCCTAATAAAAAGTATTCTAACCTCCATTTACTGCAGTGGCCATCAGCTAGCTAGATCTTTTATTTCTATTGTCAGTGGCAATAAGAAATTGGTGACAAAAAAGATTATTGTGGCTGTAACTGCAGTGTTATTTATAAACAGCTAGATGCACAAGAAATGCAATTTAAATTTCATTGTGAGCAATACTCAGTTCTAGAGCTCTCTGATGTACAATTCATAGCTGCTTAAATTGTAGTCATTACTCTCACACTACAATACTCTTTGTCATAACAAAGGGAAATTACTTTTCTGTCAATTACTTTTGCAAGATTAGTTAATTTGCACTTGCAAAGGGTTTGGAGCAGCATCTCAGTTCCATGGAGGTGTTTCTCAAAAGCATTTGGCAATTAAAGTTTGGGGAAGTGGAAGTCACCTTCAAAATGTAAAGAAGAGAGACAGCTCATGGATCTCAAGGTGTCATATGCCAGTGAAGAGCAGCAATGAAGAGCAGATCTGTCACTGACAGACTGCCAACCTCAGTGCTGCAGAAACCTGTACTGAGGACCTGCAAGAGAAATACTCCTGTCTGCAAGAGGAATGCTCCTCTCTGTTTCAGTACTGAACAGCCACTCAAGTCACTGGCAACATTTGAAATCACTGCCCTGACCACACGTGAGCTGTGCATGCATTTATCTCTATAAAACATCCTTCTCTTCGGCATCTCCTTCTGTTGCTATCTGTGTGTTTGCTTAATCCATGTCAGAATGCAGATAGCAAGAGCCAAAATCATGAGAAGGAATGTTATTTTTACTTACTTGCCTGGAAATTCTGTGTCAGCTTTAGCATATCTGGCTTGGATATCCACCTCAGTCATCGCAGCTCCTGACCCTAGCAGCATAATTTAAGGTGTTGAAGTTTTAATGCCTGAATTCCTTGGAGGGGTGATGGAGGAACTGTGTGCAGCATTGCCTGAGAGACAACACAGTGCTCTTCCACCCCTCTTAAAAATCTGCTTCAGGAAGGCTCCCCCTTCTTTTTCCTTCATGCGTCTCCTCAAGCAGGTGTGGCACTTAAGGGCATGGTTTAAGTGGTGGGTTTGACATTGCTGGGTTAAGGCCGGACTCAATGACCTTAGAGACCTTTTCCTAACTTTTCCAATAATTCTATTATTCTTTTAATGATTTCTGAGGCATCGCCTGAGACCCTTCTTGCTGGGATCAGGGGTATTGTGGGCAGGAGGTGTGGCTGTGCCTTCTGCAGCCGGTGAGATGCTCTCAGGGGGGAGGGTGCTGGCATGACATGATGCTGTCGCTCCCCAGCCCGCAGGGATTAACACCCACACAGAGAGAGCAAACAGGACCCAACAGAGGCAGCAAATCTTCTCTTCCCTCCATGAAAATAGTGGAAAGCCTTTTGGAAAATGAGGCATTCAAGAGAGGCCTCAGATTTAGTATGAAGAGTGGGAGGGGTTTTATACCCTACCTCTTCCCTGCAGCCAGGCAAGGTTGCTTAAATCACCTCAAAGTTGAGGTCACAGGTATTTTTTTGTAAGTGGAGCAGAATAAGTGGAGTGCAGACACACCGTGTAGCTGTATTGTCATGCACTGCGTGCAGCTGGCACAGCACAGCTTCATCTCTAGGTATTATTGCAATTAAAATGATGAAATAGCAACAGCACAGGCATCCTCAACAATGATGTTTGTGTTTAGGCATGTCAGACTATGCTGATACTGATATCCCAATGCTATATATTGGCATCACAGCTCTCACGGAGTTTTGCAATGTTTTCAATCCTAACCCCTACCAAATTCCAACAAATACAGTCACAGTCTTCCTTCCTGATACTGCTCTCTTGATACAACAAGGGGCAGAGCATCCTTATCTTTCCTCCCCAGCCTGAGCTGCCTGCAGGTGCTGTTGCTGTGCTTTGGCGCAGAACATTTCAAAGGCAGAAATTACACAGGAGGGAGTTCTCAGCAGAGTTTACAGAATGTTTCAGGGCACCTTAATCATATGTTATTTCTGTTCCCATTAGGTTAATGAATTTGCAACACTGCTCAGCCCAAAACTAGACTCTGCTCCAGTCATCCATATAAACTTTAGAAAGTGTTTAAAAATCATGAGTGTTTATGTTGCCTTTAATTATTTTCCATTTCAGTTGCCTGGATTTTCTTTTGAGACAAATTTTCTTGGTTTACATCAAAGCTATGATCCCACCTTGCACAAAAGATAAATCTACATTTGTTTCCAAGAATTAGAATTAGGTGGGGCTAAATTCTGCAGATTAATAAGGCTAGGCATGAAGACATGTGCATAAGAATAAGGATATAAAAGTGTAAAGATATGTACCAGGGTATAAAGATACAGACTGCAATTTTCAAACTTTCAGCTTGAAACAATGACAGACAATATCCAAAAATTACTTTCCTTTTTTTTCTTTGGCTAAAGTTCCAAAATATTAGAGTCAGTCCCACTTCTTTTTTCTCAACCACTATTTAAATGTCCCCTCTTTAAAATATACTTAGTTTACCTATTTGTTTCACTACAATAACATGCCAGTTCTTAGCTCTTTATTCACAGAGGGACAAAGGAAAACCACATCAATTTTTGGTTCTATATGATACAGAAACTGTTGCAAAAGGTAGGGGTTTTTTATTTATATGCCACTCAGACTCCTGTAATTTCAGGACATAATGCAGTGGCACTAAAGCATCTGGGATTTGAATGTTGAAAAAGCCAGTTGTGGCTGTAAAGGTTTTGGGATTGACAGTGTTTGGGATCTGTTTAATTTTTCTGGATAGACCCAGAGAGCTTGTGGTCTGGGTTGCTCAGTGGTGTACCTCCCTACAGCTCTGCACATTCCTTTTACATGTGTGATCCCAAAAGCTGCCCCTTTGACATATGAATACAGTTGTTTGGGTTTTTTTTTCTGAGAACATAAACCCAGCAATTTAATTAAGGTAATTTAATTTGTCTTCAAAACAATGCACAATGCATTCATTAAAGTAACTTAATTTGTCTTCAAAACAGAGTATTATTCATTCACCCTAAGGCATGAAACACGCAGCACAAAGGGCAAAAAACATCAGAGGTACATGATTCTTACTCATACCCTCATCTTTCCCCTTGACAGCTTTTGTGCTTTCTCATTTTGCGCTTCAAGGAGCATTTGTGTTGTACTAGCACCAGTCTGTTTTTACAGCGCTTTCCTTTGCCCTTAACTCCCTTCCTTTCACACATTGCTTCTGGACAGCTTCTCTCAGGTGACTCAAAGGCCCCAGCTTTGCAAAGCTTTTGTGAGAGTATAGTGTGATACTTCTCAGTCCTGAAAAAACAGAGATATTAGCAGTGTTGTGACCAAGGTGTTATCTTTTAGGTCCACAGACCTCCGTGACTTTGCGGACTCTTTTGCATGTGCTCAGCTTCTCTTCACCTGCTTGATCATTTTCAAAACCCCTGTTCACAAACTGCACAATAAATATCATCTCACAAATACACATGTGGAAGCAGAATATTAATTTAAAAAAATATCAGGCACATTATTCTAGTTTCCTAGTGGAACTACTTGTTCCAAAATAACAGCCTGTGATACATACCTATTATCAGCAAAAAAAAAAAAATGCTATAGAATACCAAATAGTTATAAAAGACAAGGTTTTATAAAACTTTAAAGTTTTGATAATTTAAAAAAATGTTATAAAAATTTTGTATTTAGGCTGCATACATCAGATGAATATTTTGTAAGGTAAACCTTGTGCCCATACAGACAGAATTTAGTAAGATTTTTTAATTAATAGAGTGCCGTTGTTGAGAATGTGCCCACATAGCACAAAAATATCTGATATGTAATGATAAAAAGTACTTCAAGAGAAACTATTTTAGGTACATTTCAGCTGAGTTAGCTTCATCTAATCCCCACTTCTGTGGTAGATATGAACACACTTCATTCTAGGAACTTGGGAAATGCCAGAGAAGAGCAGGCCTGTTGGCTTCACTGGTGTGTTTATTTCTTGGTGATACTGAATGTTTAGAGACGTGTGTGCTCCTGGAAGTTCTCACAGCAGGTAGCATTTGTAATGAACTCCTTAAAATCTGAACATACCATGTTCTTGTTTGCCCTTCGGAGTAACTAGGAAACCAGCCTTACCCCAGAGGTGTCTCTCCCTTTCAGACTTTTTGTAGCTTTGGCATTTCCAGCTAGCTGAGATTAATTTCTATTGGTAAAAGTATCACAGAGTTCAGTTCTTTAGCTGCAGCAGGAGAGGTATAAACTGGATATTTCTGACCAGCAATACCAGTCAGAGCTGGCACTCCCATTTGAAACAAAGCCAGCTAATGCCTCTGGGATGAATCTCAGGAGATAGGACAGAGCCTGCAGAGAGCCACACAAAACCTCTCCTCTCGGTAGTGCAGGAGCTCTGGACTGTCCTAGCGTGCAGAACAGGGAAATCAAAACTGTTGCAAGGAAGCCCCACCTACAACACAAAATAACCCATTAGTCTCTCCACCACAAAGAGCTGGGAGTTATTTTGCTGGGTAGGTGGCCATGGGAACAGTGTGGTTATCATCACACAGCAGAGACGGAAACCAGACCTTTCTCCAGGAATGGGGAAGCAGCCTCCAGGAGTACCACAGGGAGCAGCACTTTCACAGCAAGAAGCCAAGCTTCCCAAAACAACATCACCACTACAGAACACCACAAACATAAAAATTATCAAGGAAAACCTAAAACCTTTCTGAGCAAGAAAGGAAATAAAGAGTAACACATACATTTGTTTTCTTGAGATAGATATCAAAGGTTAGACAAGGTATGAGGGCACATAGCTGGATTTAGCTTCAACCTTGCATAGACTGGAGACACAAAACTGAAGTTCATGGAATAAAAGTGAGATTGCTCTGTTTAATCTTTGCTTTTGGAAGAAGCTGGAGGTGAAAGCACAACTGAGAGGAGGCAGGACCATCCTTCATGCACAACTGCAGTAACTCTTGTTCATCTCCTCGGCCAGCCTGGCAGGGATGGCAGCTGCCTGGATTGAGCCACATTCCAGCTCTGGTCACACTGGAATGACTCCAGGGTCATGTCATTGACTTCAATGAAGTTATTCTCTATTCATGCTTGCTAGCTGAGAATCTGGCCCATTCTATCTCGGCAGCAATATCTAATAGAGAAAATACTGCCAAATTAAGGGAACAAGAAGAACTAAACTATGTGACATGAAGAGGAAACATTTTATATTATAAGGATTATTGAGGCCCTTTAGTTTAAGGACTTTATCAGCATTTTAAGGACAGTTCTATATATAGAAATGCATTTCTATATATGCCTAGATTTTCTTTTAAGCCTCGTTTGCTTAGAAAGTGAAAAGAAAATGTATTGATTTTAACATTATTGAAATAAAAATGCTGCAGTTTGTTCAACACGGAACACTAATTCATTATACATCTATGAGCAGGACTCTTCCATTTAGGATTTCCTCCACATCAATTAAGAAGGCCTTTCTGACCAAAGTATGTTGAGTTTCATGATTTTCTCCATGGGACCACTTTTCTGTTCATGCCAAATTCAGTTTTGGGAAAAATGCTGTGTTTTGGCTTGCTGGGTAAATCCAGGTTGTTCATGATGTAGTGACCAACAAAAGATGGAGAAAAAGAATCAAGGTAAGGGAAATTTATCATCGCTGTATTATTTCCAATAAGTTCTGATTAATTCTCTGCAGGGCTTGATGATACAGTATATCTGACTTTAGAGAAGCCAGGGGTGTAACAAAAGCTCTGCAACCAATTATATAAGAGTAGCAAAAAGTTATAGGTTTACTCCAGAAGTTCATTTCTAAAAGAAATACTGACATTTACTCTTTAGCAGGCAATGGACTGAATTGCCTCACTGCCGTTGTACTGAGTTGGTATCATCCCATGCTGTGTGCTCTGACTAATGCAGCAGAAATGCACTTGTATGCCCACACCTCATCTGGATGCTGTTTGTGTTGCTGCATGATCTGGAGGCACCCAGACAGAGAATGAGTGGTGATGGATCCACCAGGGATGGGGCTTCTGCTATACCTACTTAGCAGTAACATGCCACTTAGCCTCAGTTTTCACCTAACCTTTGGATTTCATCTGGACTCAGCAGAATATAAATTTATAAACTGATGCAACACCCTGGCCAAGAAAGAGAGACAGGAAGAAGAGAAACATGCCTACTTACTAAGGAAAATGTAAGTTAAATTGAGAAAGGTGTTGGATTGTTTTGGGTAGCTAGAAAGACCTGTGGAACAATCCAGATGGGATTTAAAACAACCTTTTTTTTATTTTTTTAGAGCATGTATCTCAGCTTGCACTAACATCAAAGTGAATCAAGAAAAGTTGTAGCATATAGCTCTTTTCACACAAGATTCTGTATAAAATAATGCCCTAGGATGACAGAGGTCCTGTTAGACCATCCTGGACAGTTCCCATAAGGAAGTGAAAATATCACAAGCCTGGAGTGGCAAACTGCCTGCTCATGTTTGGACTCCTGGTCTGGGTATCAACCCTTAGAGCTCTCCCACAGAAATTCATTTCATTATTCCTATGCAAGAAAGAGCAGGTTATTAATATTTCAGCTACAGAAATGATCCTCCTGTGCTAGTGCAATGTATCTGTTAGAATTAGTTCTGTAAATCTGCATCATAATGGACAATATTCTCTAAAACTAATTTCCTGCAATCATCATTAATTGGCCAGCTTTCTAACACCTGGTACCAACAGATTTTTCATCCAGCAAGTGCAGTGCCACACAATGGTAACAGCAGGTTTTCACCTAATCCCTCTCCATACACAAGCAAACATCAAATGTGCCTGTAACAAAGACACACAGACCAGCCTGACATTTGCTGATAACTCCCAAGAGATTCTCCCTCAGTACAACTAGTCCTGCTCAAACAGACTTTCCAGTGGAAAAGATGATTTGAAATAATTTCAAACTAGACTAATTGCACTCACTTGAAAAGAACATCCTTCTCTTCCTCAGCGTGCACATATATTAGTCCAGCTGTAAGTGCAGCTAACACTTTGCAAAGTTTTCCAAAGCAATAATTATTTCATCTTAGGACAATTCACAACAGCTTGCTTGATAATGAAGTTATGCTGATATATATACTTCATGCAAAGTTGCACACACACACACATACATTCACCCGCAAAATAAAATTTAAAAAATTTTTAAAAGTAGGCATTTAAAACTGCTTTTAAATTCCACTCACAGTTTCAAAGTTCAAGCATAAAACTTCTTGCCTTGCATCTGTAGCTCCAAGCTGTCTGTAAAGATAACACAGTCCATCAGATATCCTGGTTTTGTTTCCTTGCATAAAAATATCATCTGTGACAGGCACAGGAGCTGGCTTCAAGGACCAGCCCCTTCGGCGGAGCACACCAATCGGGAGGCCCGGGAGCACATGTGGAATATGTGGAATGCTGCTCGCCGGCACGCCGGTCACGGCCACGGGCACATCTGCGCGGCGGGACACGGAGAGCTGCCAGACAGCTCGGGTGTCACGGAACCCCGCGCTGGAGGTGCCACGGTCCCGGCCGTGCCCGGTGTCCCAGCCCAGCCGAGCCGAGCCGAGCCGAGCTGTCACGGAGCGCCTCAGAGCCGCCGCTCCTGCTGCACCAGCCCTGGGGACACCTGAGCCTGAGGCCAAGGCCTTGCCCCTTCTGACGTTTTTCTTTAATGGTTTAATAAAAACCTCCTTTACCATTATATTTAATGTCTCTTCACTTTTTCTCTTCGCTGCTCTTCTAACCCCCTTTAGAGTTTTATATTCCAAACCATGCCTGTGGAAAAGTCCTGGGCATTGAAAGCCCCTCGTATCAGGGGGGCCGGCAGTGCTCCTCACCCTTGGGGTCAGCCTCACCTCGGATTTCCTCCCTTTCCTGAGGCCGCAGGGCTGTCTGCCCTCAGGCTCCCTGCTCCTCCTGCCAGGTTTGTTCCGTGCCAGCTCTGCTCGGTGCCTGTCCGCCACAGAGGTCAGTTTCTTCTTGCATCTGTGGTGACACTCCAAGCGCATGGCTCAGAAATGGTATTTAGGGATACAGACCCCGCTTCCCTGCTCCCTGCGTGCCCAGCCCTCGCCCCGGAGCAGGATGAGAGGAAGGAGTTCGTATCTGCTAACGCCGCCAAGCCAAAACTCAGACCATACACGGGTGAACTAACATCTGTAGGTCTGTTTTTCACTGCCGGAAGGGCAAGTCACAACGTGCTGTGAAGGGAAGCCAGTAAACACAGTGCAAAACCTGTGCCTTTTCCAGCTGGAGTGAGAGACCTGGAGGCCTTCCCCCCTCGCACCTCTCATAACCTCAGTGCTGGCTTTATTAACTCAGAGTAGCAGCTTCACTTGATCAGATAACCTGACTTTTGCATTCAGGGTGCAGGTTAGAGAGGACTGGCTGTAATAAATGCTGCTGTCTCTAGTCTGAATAACTTGCTGGTTTAATTACATTATTTTTCCTTCTAATTTCTAGTTTAGCAGATTAGTAATTCACTAAAGGGTCATTTTACAATGTTTTCCGATGGTGGATTAACCAGGCTGGTTAAAAACCTAGACAAAGCTCCATTTTCCACCCCTTGTTTCTCAGAGGAAAAATTCCCACAGAATGTCACTGCGACAGGACGGACTTCGGCCAGTGAAATGAGTTCCCGCCGGATTCAGGGTGGAATTTCCCATTTCCAGAGGCTAAGGCCAGCACACCCCAAGCAGGAAATAACTCTCCGTTAGCAAGAGCCAAGAACCCCGGTGGAAGCGCTTTCTTTCATCGGCCGCCGGTGGGGCGGGGAGGAGGCAGCAGGGACCGTCTCTGGCGTGCCGTAGGTCTATTGCAAATCTGCAGCAAGGAGCAAACTCGTTCCCAGTTCCCAGCCGGGAACATTTTGTTCAGAGGTTTCCGAGCTGGGAGCAGCTGGGGCAAGGCTGGCCGGAGATTTTCCTGCCTGATCCTGATCCCGGTTCCGCACCCAGGGGTGGTTCCGCAGAGGGGTAGAGCTGGGTCAGCCTGCCTGGCTCTCCCGGGGGCTGGGACAAACCTTCCCCCTCCTTTGCTGCTGAAGAAGATGCACTGTCTGGCAGCGCTTCGGAGGGGGAGGTGGAGGAAAAAATGCTGAGCCTTGTAAAACGGGTATTTCCACTGCGTCTGAGACCTTGCTGGGGTGATGCAGGGGAACCTGAGCAGAAACCTTCCTGTACGGCCAGGGCAGAGACCTGTTCCGAGGCTCACTGACTTCCCACAAGCTTTCAAAGGGTCTTGCTTCACTTTTCATTTTTTTGGTCCTACACGAGGTCAAACCTCCCGAAGAGAGTTTTGCCACATGCAGACCCATGCCCTCATGGCAGTGACAAGTGGGACCTTGAATCTGCACTGGCACTCGGGAGAGCTGCCTGAGCCCTCTGCCTGTGGCACTGCTGTGGCTGCACAGGGGGTGGCACAGGTGGCCCAAATTTGCATTTGGCCTGGCAAACTCAGCTTGATAGATGGTGTTTAATGTCCAGCCAAGCCAGGTTTTGAAAGCTAAGCTACACATAAATGGCTGAGATTTAACAAGTCACCTTACCACAGCAGTGGGAGATGGACAGTCCTGATATCTCTTTCAGCCTAGTTGCTTATCAGCACTTTCTTCCCTGCAGGATAGCTGCATTAATTCCCAGCTACATTGCATCTCACTGAACTGTTCTTTTCCTTTACTCCCAGCATGTATATTTTTCCCTCTCCTTTTAGTCCTGATTATTTCTGACTGTGTCCTACCAAATTTCTATCCTTGATATTTACAGCTTGCAAATATTCATTGGTTTATTACATTGCTTCTGATCCACCACTTCACCAAGGTCTGTATATTTTTCCTCATGAATCAGTTCCTCCAGACTCCCTATTTTTTGCTGCTCTTTCCTGTAGAGTTTGCAGACTTTGTTTGGTTTTAAAAGACAGCGGAGGGAAGTTTAATTCTCTTTTCTTTAATGAAGGGCAATAGCTGGATGAAATGAAACACATATTATGGAGAGTTTCAGGAAAACTTGCATTTGAAATGGCCAGTTCTAAACTTCATACTTGTTCCCTCCTATTTGCCACATTTGTTTGGATCCCTAGCATTTTATGCTGCAAACCTTCACACCCCTTTTGTAAAACACAAATACAAAATTGACTGTCCTGGGTGAATTCATTGAGTCGCATGAAGCCCCCTGAACAGGCAGGTACATGTGTGGGCAAACAGCTTTGTGATTGCAGTCTCAGGATGAGATCTTCAATGGTCCCCAGGAATCCAACCCACACCATTGCCTGAAAGGTGGGGTTTGGTGGGAAAGGTGGGAAAATGCACAACCCAGGAGGAGCTTCAGCCCTGCCTGGAATACCAGTCACAGGTGGCTGCTGGGTCAGTGGTCACTGAGAAGGTCACACTGGCACCTGTCTCTGTCTCTGTATCTCCCCTGCATTACCCCAAGGCCAAAGTGCAAACAGGCATCTGAGTAAAGAGAAATCTGTTGCAACATGGTGTGAGTACAATAAGTCTCTCCAACCTTTGCCACCAGACGCTGCGTGGTTGCCTTTGGCACAAATTGTACTTTATTCTGCTAAGGATCCCACTGGAATCTCACTATGCTTACTAAGACTTAGTGGGAGCTGAAGGAGAAAAAAAATAATCTCCAGGGAGTTTAAGTAAGGTTTGATTATTTATGGGAGCAGCAGGGGAATGGTAAAATTGTCCTGGATTTGTTGTGAGGCTCTGGCATTGCACCAGACTGCTGTTTTCCAACCACTCTCTTTTTTTGGATGCTCTTAAATCTAGACTGTAACTTCAGATTAGTGAAGTTCTGCATAGATGATGAAGAATCAGAGGACAATTCAGGGCTGCTCTCCATCTGGTGTATTTTGAGTATTTCAAGAAATTTTGACTCCTTACAGAAAGAAAAAAAGTTAAATCATGCACCTTTCATATAACTCTCTCCACCAGGGGCTATTCCCTGTGGACTCTGTCTGCAATGCAGCAACCAGAGAGAACAAGGTCTGTAATTTTAGTTCAGGTATATTTGGGCTTATTTTTATTCACATGAGCTACAGCAAGCTGTAGCAGGGCTACAGATGCCTCTTCAGCTGCAGTTTTTCCATTAAGGCTGATTTATTACCCAAAAGCAAACAAAAGCAATATAAAAACCAACAAGATAAAGGCAACTAAATAAGTATTTAGCAATGATATCTACTTGTCTTTGCAATAGTTTTCATAGTCTTGTGGTTTAGGCCTGTTTTATGGTCCTTTTAATTTCATGAAATGTGTGGCATGTCAGTATTTTTTTTCAGCTCTTAAAATAAGTGATAAGCAATTTTTTTTATCAAAAATCTCATAGTAAGAATTTTTAAATAATACCTGAATTGAATTCAATCCTATCATGTTTCCCTAGAATGATTTCTTAAGAGTGTGAAAATGGGGAAAAACAAATTCCTATCTAAAATTCTTCATAACTTACACCAAGAAAAGGAAAGAATGCCTTCCAGCTGGTCTGATTAACAGCTAATATGTCATATAATGATATCAGCATAACAAATATGTTTAATTTTCCCTAGATAATGATAGCAGTTAACCCAGGTCAGAAATTAATTTTAAAAAATAAATATAATTAACTGCTGAACTGCATTTCCCTCCCAGAAACTAAGGTCAAAGTTCTGGTTTAAAAGACATTTTTTTCCAGTAAAGTTAGCAGTTTTCTGCTGCATAAAAGCAGCAGAAAACCAGCCCCAACCTTTGAGGATGAATCCAAATATTCTAGACTGAACTTCTGAGGGAAACTGTTTCTATGAATCAGCTCAACCAGCTCCCTTCAACAACAGAGCACTTGTAACTGTGATAGCACCGTCCACTTTTCATTAACATGCAGCTATCAGTGTGGTGAGTCACACTATAAAGCATTTAATAACTGTTCTCATAAATACCATACACCATCTGGTAACTGAATCAAAAGGCTACATGCCAGTTTTACTTTGGGATGAAAAGGTCTGTTTTAAATTTACACCCATAGTCTCAGGGTGAACAGATATTACAAAAAATTAGCATAGAAACAGGTCATCCCACCCAATTCTCCAAAAGTACAGCTGAAAATGAAAACAAATTATTCAGTGGGATATTTTGACATTATACTGTTTGTTCTCATTGCAAGTCAGAATGACAGGACTTGAAACTTTCATTATTCATGTCAAAAGACACCAATCTTTTTTTTTATTATTATTCTTAGGGAAGATGTCTGCATTAAGTTTCTTACTAAATTATATTGAAATGAAATGTTCTGACATGCCCAAAAAACAAAAAAAGTTTTCTTCTGAATTTGCTGGAGTGACATAAAATACTTTGCTTCATAGCAATTCAGCTTGAGACTTCCACTTGGAGACAACATCACCTCATCTCGCAGGAATGCTGGCTCCTGCCATCATCCCATCACTCAGGCTGGACACTGATTAGGTCACACAAGAAGCCTGGAAGTCCCCCGATGCAGCTCACTCGGTGACAAAGCACGGCAGACTTAACAAGAGGAAGCTTTGGACATTATCACTGCATTGGCAAGCACTGCACAGCTGGAATTCAATTTCTATAAAACTCAGATAACTCAGACTGCTGAGGTTTATTGTCCTGACATAGAAGTTAAGGGCATTTTGGTCAGAAAGGGTTTGAATGCTTATAAGATGTATTAATTAGTCTAATGAAATGTACTTGTCAGAACACACTTCTGCTCTGTTACCCATACATTTTTCAGTTTCCAATTCTCAGAAATAAACCAATTATTATCTAACCCCTTTCACTGAAGCTGCCTCTAGTCAATTATAGAGTGTGAACTTCAACTGGCTGCACTCCAGAGGTTATAGTGGGAGGGAAGGAGCTGTGGAGGTGATGGAGGGACTGAACGTGACTCGAATATCCCATGGGGAGCTGGAGGTGAAGATGTATTATAGTGTGTGGGCCCAAAGGAGCAGCTATGCAAGAAGTAAGCAGGAACAAATCAATATGTCGAGTATAAAAATAAAATCCTACCAAATGATGTAAATCTCCTTTTCTCAAGCGAATGTTAGGAAAAAAAACTATTCAGAGGTTTCAGAACAAGAGATACAAACTCCAAGGGGAGGAAATCCACCTATGTGCAACTTGCTGTCCCTCTCTGGGGTAACTGTGCCCCTCATAGACCAGGTGTTGCCTTCTAAATGCAAGCAGAAAACTCTACTTCTAAATGTCCCTGTTCCTCCACCCCCACCCTCTCAGCTGGCTACAGCACCATCCTGTTTCTGAACACCACCAGCTTCACAAGGTACTTCACAGACATGTCTAAAAGCCTTCCACACTGCCCATACAGAAATGTTGGCCCTCAGAGGCTGGCACCATCAGCTTTGACCAATCTTGCAAGGCACTTTGCAAAAGTTTTAAAAATGAATTCGGAAGTATTGAAAACTCTCGATGAACCCTGCAAAGAAATACAAAATTGAAACAACTTCCCTCCAATTGTGACCAACGCTCCATTGCTGGTGATAAGATCTTTCTGTAATTATAAAACTGCAGGCAGTTTTATAATTACAGAAATAAAACACTCTTGTGTGTTTATTTCCTGCGCTGTTTTTGATTGTTGTGCCTTTCTGGTTCACTAAAGCAGCTGTCTAAATTCTGGCTTATTTGAGATTGGTGGCTATAGCAGTAAGAATTCATACAATGTCTAGGAGATCATCATGTGCAACTGTGAACAAGAAGGACAGCCCTTTCATTCTCAAATAATTTTTGCACAGGGTAAAGCTCTCAGAAATGGAAGTGGGAGAAGATTGAGAAGAGAAAGATACCCTGTTTCTTCCCAGTCTAATCACAGTAGTTATATTGAAAGCAGAGGTGAGAGGAAGTGACTGGCATGAGATCTACCAAAACAGGGCCCCAACCTGTGTGGGGTACATATTTCAGCACCTCTGGAGGGCTCATGCCATTATTCTTTATATGCTATGATATACTATTATTCATTATCCCATTTAATGTTTTGTTCCTGCTTCTTAGAGCACCAGCTTATTTATCTAGCACAAACATTCTGGAAATTAATTGTATTTAAAGAAATCACTTGAACCAATTTGGTTTATGGAGCTGTGTTTCCATTCATCTCCTCCTTGATCATCTCTGTCTTAAAGCAAATGATTCACAGCAAGTGGGAGTTCCCTGTCATGCCTCCACACACCAGTTCCAGCGCAACTGAACAGCTCTGACCCTTCAAATTCTCACCTAAACTTTCCCAGGGACAGACTTTTGGCTTGGTGCTCAGGTTTCTTGACCTCACAGAGCAAGAGTAGAGCTGTGGTCTGGAGTTTCATCACTGAGTCCCGGGTTGCAGCCTGTGTGCTCCCTGAGAAGCAAAGCCCCCAGACACATATATTTGCTCTTAGAGTTGAACTTCTAATGCTATCAGAATCAAACAGAATTCAGAATTCTCAAATCTGTCTGTACCATTAAGATCTCCTTGTTCTACGAGTATATTAAAAACACTGAATGTGCCAGATCAGGCTCAGTTTCACCACCAGTGTGTATATTGTGAGAAACACGTGTCCTTGCCATTCTCTGGGCAGAGCTGAACTATTTCTGCCTTTGATCCAAGCAATACGAGGGAAAGTGGATGCCTTAGGAGCATGCCAGCCATTGGTTCATATGTTATGCTTGCCAAGATTGTATGACTTTCTGCTTTTGGCACAAAACTGTGGCATGCTTTTCTGCTTTTGGCAAGTGGACGCATCTTGGCAATGGCACATTTCAGGCTTGTGTGTGCTTGCAACGTGCATGGAAAATGTACTGTCCCAACACCCCACATGACTCCAGAAGGAATAATAATCCTAATTTTTTTTTTCCAGAGGAGCATTCTCAGGAGCATATCATAAACTCAGAAACGCTGGTTGCGAGGGACCTCTGGGGTTCACCCTGCAGCTCTATTGCCAGCACTTGGTCAGGTCAGCCACGCTTTTTCTAACTGAGCTTTCAGGATCCATTCCAAGGATAAAGATTCCACCACCACTCTCTTTAGGCTCTCAAAATGTTTCCTAAACTCTATCCTGAACCTCTCAGAACAGTCTGTGGCTATTGCCTCTTCTGCAACTGGGCATCTTCCACTTCCAAGAAATCCTTGATTCTGTAGTCTTTGTAATACCCATTGGCATACTTGTGGGCTGCTATTTCATTACCTCCTGGTGTCTTTTTCACCGTAGACACCTCAGCATCTCCTTCACCTAATGGGCTTTAGGCCTAAAGCTGGACACTGTTCCAGATGGGCCAGTTCCAAGCAGAGTAACAGTCCTTGCTATGCTGGCTTTGGTCCCAGCAATGGAGTTGAGGAAGCTTCTGGGATGGAAGCTCAGGCTGGATCATATTTAACCTGGCACCTGGGTCCTTAAGTTCTTTTCAGTGGGGCCAGCGTGACTCAGGCAGTTTCCACTCTGCTCTGGTGCAGGGGTTATTCTGCCACACACAGGTCTTTGCCCTTTTCCTTGCTGAAGGGAACATGGAATGACCCCTCAAGGCTCTCAAGGTTCTCAAGATCATGTTGAACTGAAGCCCAGGAGTTGAGTACCAGCTTTTTTACTTCACCACCAACTAGTGTTATTGTGAAGTTTTCTGTTAGTCATTTACAAGCTAATTTTAAATATTTAACATGTAGTGTTAATCACAGACCTCAATTAGAATTATGGAGGCTTCATACCTCTGTAAAAGTGGCAAAACTGAGCTATTTTATCTTAGAAACATAAAATAGTTCAGGTTGGAAGGGATCTTTAAAGGTCCTGCAATGAGCAGGGACATCTTCAACTCCATCATGTTGCTCAGAGCTTGATCCAGCCTGGCCTTGAGTATTTCAGGAACCTGAAGCATTTGCATTCAAGAAGAGAAACAGAAGAAAGTACATAGAGAAAAAAGTACATGAGGTAGGTTTTTTAGTATTGCACATTCAGGGACAGTCAAGGTCACGGAATCATAGAATCACAGAAGCACATAATCATAGAATCATAGAATTATAGAATGGTTTGGGTTAGAAAGGGCCTTAAAGAACATACAGCTCCACTCTCGCTGCCATAGGCAGAGACACTAGACCAGGTTGCTCAAAGTCCCTTACATGGCCTTGAACACTCCATCCACAACTTCTCTGGGCAACCTGTTTCCATGCCTCACCACCCTCATAATGAAGATTTTCTTCCTATCATCTAATCTAAACCTACTCTCTTTCAGTTTGAAGCCATTCTGCATCATCCTGTAAGAAATTTCTCTCCATCTTTCTTGTAAGCTCTCTTCAGATGCTGGAAAATCACAATTAAGTCACTCCAAAGCCTTCTCTTTTCCAGGCCGAACAATCCCAATTCTCTCAGCCTTTCCTGAGGAGACGTTCTCCACTTTTCTAATTATCTTGGGGGCCTCCTCTGGACTTGCTCCAACAGGTCAATTCTTCTAGAGCTGGATGCAGAACTGCAAAGTGGAGTAGGGGAGGCAGAATCCCCTCCCTCGCCCTGCAGGCCACACTTCTTTTGGTGCACCCTGGACATGATTGGCATTCTGGGATGGATGCAATCCCATACTTTGCTAGTTGACATGCAGCCCCTCACTCCCCATCACCCCAAGTCCTTCTTGGCAGGGCTGCTCTGCATCTGTTCATTCCCCAGCCTGTGCTGGTACCAGGAGTTGCCCCAACCCAGGTGCAACACCTTGTACTTGGTCTTTTGGGCCTCACGAGGTTCCCATGCGCCACTTCTCCAGCTTATCCGGGTCCCTCTGGATGGCATCCCATCCCTCAGGTGTGTCAACTGCACTGCTCAGCTTGGCACCATCTGCAAATCTGCTGAAGGTACACTCAGGTCATTTGAGTGTTCTTGTGCATGTTTATATGCTTAATGATGTAGCCTTTTTTTAAAATGAATTATAATCCTATCCTGAAGTGGCAGGATGCATTAAAATTCCTGATACATTATTTGAACTTTACAATCACATTGAACCACTTCATTGGCAATACACACTCAAATTTTGTTTCAACTCTATTTTCAGTATTATTACTGCAGGCTGCTTTAGTCAGTATAGTAGCATTTAGGAATCCAATAGATTGTAAAATAGAATTGACCTTGTCATTACCATTGTCTGTCCTAGCCAGTAGGGAACATATTGTTCATAGCTCTTTCCTCACATAAGATCACAGAAAATACAAGCAATTTTTCCTTTAGCTAGAGAGAACATTTCAAGAGAAGATGGCAAACGCTCTCATGTTGATGTTAAAATCAGACTGTGGTGGTCATAAGAATAGGAAATTCTGTTGGGTGAGAGAGAGAAAAGCTGCCTTGTTCTTAACATATCCCTTTCTATTTTCCAGAATGCTGCGGCAAGCTCAAACTCTCTCTGTATTTCTTTGCAGCAAAGTTGTCAGTAATGGCTTCTACAGAAAATTTTAACTGTAGAAGACCTTGTACCAAGCTTGTACAAGACAGTACTATTTTTATTTTCCATGCATATGAATTACTGGTGTATGCAGTGGCGAAAACAGCATTTCAACATGTGCCTCACTTCAACAAAGTGATACCAAAATACTCAAGAAATATCTAAAAGTTGGGCACACAAATTTTGTTATAAAATATAGAGCACTAAGAGGCTCACTCAGCATGAAAAGGAGAGAAAATTTTCAAAGAAAACCAGAAGTAACAAGCATGGGGTTTCTATATTCCAGTATGTAGCTTGAAACTGAAGCCCTTATTAGAGTACAGTTCGGAGTTCTCAGCAATGTGTTTTCTCTTGTAAGAACAATACCTGTCAGACACAGCCTATTACTTATAGTGAGGAGGATGTACAAAGACAGGGTGCTCAGAGAAATATGGAGTGAGAGATGTTCAGTTCTCACTCAGCTACACCATGAGCAGCAATCACAGCAGCCTGTAACCCAATTGCTCTTGTTAACTACAGATTGCTGCATCCTCGAGTCTCCTGAAATAGTCTCCTACCAACTCATTATAATATGACCCATCTGCTAGATTTGTAGAAAAAGGACATGTTCCATCATCTTTAAATGCAGTGCCTGAGCCACTGTCCATGTTTAATCCCTCTCTTGCTCTCTGAACTATTACCTTGTCATCATTTCTAGAGTCCTGGTGCTAGGTCTGTATATACAGTAGTAAAGGACCCTTGAGATGTCACAAATTCTTTAATGTGACATCCTTATAGCCAAGAAGTCCTTGGGGAAAATAAAATGGATAAGTGAAAAATGCATGAAGTAAAATACAGAGTTCAGCTTGGGTAAAAAAGATGCATATTCTGTTTTAAATGGGATGTATCATACCAGTATGTGACAAGGATGAAGTATTTCATTTGGGTGAGGAGTGGTAAGCATCCTTTGAAACAGGATGGAAAGAGATAGCTAAATCCTTAGTCTATAGAAAACATCTTCTGAGTCTACTTCTTTTCCCATTGGAGAATTACAAACATGAAGGAAGCATTCAGCCCAGATTTTATGACATTTGCTCAAGAGAATGTCTTTTGGTCAGGCACCAAGAAGAGATCTCACTGTATCACAACAGATTCCAATCCTGTGAGCGTGCAGCATTTAACCTTTTCTTACACTGGGAAGCACATCCCTGGAGATGCTGTTCTCACCAGGAATCTCTTCTGGTATAAGCAGGTGAGCAAACACCAGCAGGGCTGCTTAGCTCAGCTTGGCCTTTGTAGCAGAAAGCTGAGACAGCCTCAGGCACCTCAAGTGTTGGCCACTGAATAATTTGCCATAAGTACAAGAGCACCACCTTGTGATCCCTGAAAGCCAGCCTGCCAGCTGGAGGAGGAGGATGGCAGCAGTGCCCTCCTGCTGCTCCCAAGGGTTCTCCTCTGTCCCTGGGACAGCCACCACCATGCAAACCTGGATGCACTCCTGCTGCATTGCTTACTCCAGCACATTGCCTTAGCAGTGTGAAAGGGCACAGAGACGAACGTAGAACAACGTACCACTGATATTTGATCTGGGAGAAGATGTGGTCCTGCAACTTTTCCTGCTGTGCATGTCAGGGAGAAGAACAACTTCCAGTGCAAGCAGTGTTATACATCCACCCAAAAGGATATGTCAGCAGCAGTAATAAATCACCTGGCTGCAGCTGCAGCCACCAACCAAATGCCCATAGAGCACAACAGGATGCAAGATTTATTAAACTGGACTGCTGTAAACCAGGCAAAATCCTAGGCTGTGGCAACAGATTTATTTTTCTGGGTGCTAACACCGGTTGAACAGCACAGTCTTGCTCTGTATAGATGATCTGCCTTTGTTTTTTGGTCTGTCTTCAGTAGAACCATTAAAATGGCCAGCCCTGAGTTACAGTTCCAGGTCCTAATGAAAAGACTTTGCTTCAGACAAAAAAGAAAGCTATTTTCCAATTTTTAGAAATCAGCACATTCACTCAGAGATGCCTTTCATGTTATAGCAAAATTTCCACTGCTGTGGAGAATTTAAGAAAAGTTTGCACAAGCTGAGGATGCTTGTCTGGCAAATAAGGTGTAAAGATCATATATAAAATGCAAAACAGTACCTAGATGTTATCTGAAACAATTTTCTGGGACAACAAAAATCTGGCGTCAGAATCACGTTTGCAAAAGAAAAGTTGGCAAAGCAACTTAAGAAGTCCTGCAATACTGTCCAGAAATTTTAATTTTTTAAACATATAGCAGTGGTCAAATCAATGAAAAGCACTTTGGAAGTGCTGGATTAATTTAAGTTCTATTCTGGTAATTATGCTAGGAAAGTGAAGGAATCTGAAAAATCCAAAACATCACCTCCTACTCATTTACACAGAAAAATTGGAAACCATTTGAATCCTTGCCATATTATTGAAACAAGATATTTTTATAGATTCAAATAGTTAGGAAAAGATTCCAAAAGCCTTTAGGTGCCTGTGGCATAGCTCAAGCAGAATTTAGATGCCTGCATTCATGGGAGTGAATCACAACAATTCTGCCTGTGGCAGGCATACCTGCAAGGCACCTAAGCTGTCATCAGTAAAGGCATTTAGGCACCTAAAGTACTTCTAATGTGTATTCCCAGAGGCCTTCTTATCTTGGATGAGATGAGTGTCTCAGCAGATATTTTGTTTCACGGTGTGTTTAGGCATTCTCTAAGTATTTGCTGGGCTGCCTAGAATCCTTTGTTTATTAGGGATGGTTACACAACACCCAGCCCGTGCCAACACCACTGAGCCCAGCACAAAGCAGGGAGTTCATGTGCCTGCTGCTATTCCAAAGTCATCCAGATGAACTCCCCTGTGAAATGGTGTCCATCATCTGCTCTACCTGTAAGGTGAGGAACAGTTCCATTCCTGTAGGAATCTTCTTTTAACACAGTTATTCATACACAAGCAGCAACTGAAGTGGCTGCAGGTTTTCAGAGCTATAAACTCCTCTCACTCAGCTGTCAGAAGCCCTGAGACAGGGAGACGGAACTTCAGATTCATCTCTTGTTTCAGCATTTTCTCTGCACCCCTTTGCTTGGCACCCTGGCTGTTGTACAGTCTAGTGTCTAACTGTTTTCCTCCGCTGTATAAAATAACTAAGGAATAATAACTCAGAACTGCAGATTTCTGCCTCTGAGGTGGGCGTCATCATGCTGGGGTCCCTGTGTGTCTGGGTTTGGTGACTTTTCATCCTAACACATGTGAGTACAAATCCAGATTCTGACATCCACTTTTCCAGAAATGCTAAATAAAGAGAAGACCTTCCTTGTACTGCCATTCATTCCCTGAGATAGTTAGGGCGGCCTTATAGAGCATCAGTATGAATAACACTTCATGATCAAAGGAATAATCTGAAACTTTGAGTTATTACTATTTAAAAAATAAAAAAGGAACTTCTTTTGAAGGATATCCCTTTTAAGACTAAAAGACCCTAAATAAAGCACCCTAGATGACAGTAATAGTACCAAGTATTCCTTCTGCTATTCTGCGAAATGCCCTCATGAGTCTGAAATCATATACTGGGATGTTTTTAGACACTAGACAGCATGGAAATACTCTCTGTAAATGAGGAATGTTGTAATTACAGAGCAGCAGTACAGGAACTGTAATGGTGAGGACCAAACCTCCTAAGTCAGTATCTCAGCACTGTGGCTGGCAAAGACCAAAGGAGCTTGTGACTCTGCAGACCCACAGTGAGTGTTATAAGCAGCTGAAGGAGGGAAAGAATGGCTAGTTTGCATCTGTCATCTGATCACCTTAGGACTGATTTTTTTTTCCCTTTCAGAATTAGGATAACAGCTTCTAGAAGAATGTGACCAGAAATGTGATTAAAAATAGCATATCCATAACAAACAGCTCTTAATGTTGTGTATAAGTATGTTCACATCAGTTGGCAGAATTTTTTCTTTACATGAAGACGCTTGAAAATTATTGTGCCCTAAAACATAAGCCATGGAAAATGTTCCTTTGGTTAGAGCAAGAAGAGAGACACAGTAAAACAAAAGTCATTATTTCTTTAGGTACCTACTGTAATGGTACTGTTCCCTCTTCACATTTTTTTCCCTGTTTGTTTTAGGGTATTTCCCATCTATGGGCCACCCCGGTACTATCAAACCACCCCAGTGGCAGATGCCCAGCCGCCTGTTCTACCTTCTCACAAAACCCACTGTCCTGACAAGTTGCTGCTTGGGACAATCAGGGACCATCCCCTCCTCCTGAGAAGGGACTGTCACAGGCCCAGGGACAGAGGTTGAAAATAAAGTTACAGCTAACAGAGCTTCCAGAGGTACTTGAAATGCTGCACTAATTGTGGCTCTGTGTGTATCTACCTCCCAGTGGCAGCTCTTTGAGCTCTGAAGGTCACGAACGCTCACAAATATTTAGCAGTAATAACCCACCAGAAATGTCAAAGCCAGGAAGTGAAATGCTACACCCACAATTCTCTATGCATTGTATTTCACTTTCAGCAAAGCATAACAAAGCAAAGCAAATAGCCTCGGAAAAGTTCATTTAGCCAGTTAGAGAAAGATGGGATTTTTTTTTAGTATGATTCTGGCTTATGTATGTATCCATTTTCTCTGCCTGACCTTTTTCAGATCAGCCTCTGTTGCTCAGAAAATGGTCTGTCTTTTATTCATGCTGGGTCTCTACCTGACATCAAAGAGGTTTGCATATGTGGATCAAGAGATCAAAGGTGCTGATAATCTCCCAAAATCTGCTTGGATGTGCCATTCAAATTAATACACTGGTAGGAGTTAGCTTCGGTATTATTATACTAAAGAAAACATCGAGTTTGGGAAGTTTTGCTAGGAGGGTTTGTTGCCATTGACAGGTTTGAGACAAACTCGACTGCTAAGTATCCCTAATTAGCCTAACTCTCATGTTGATTTCTCTTCTTTAGCAATTGGTGCTACATTTAATTTCTTTTTTAAAAAGTCAAATTGCGAGCTAGAAAAAGTTTGCAGCCTGTAAACAGGCGCTCTCAGTCTGTTGAGGCTTGAACAGATGCACAATTCATGAACTGAAACTACATGATATAACAACTCAACCATTTATTGACTTGATGAAGCAAAGCTTGTTACTAACAATAGGCTATTCATATCATCTCTCTTTTCTGATAAACAGGACAAGAAACGATTTGGAATTCTGGTTTTTGAAATACAGATGAACCCAGTTTAGCTCTTGCCATAGATAGAAAACATTTTCTGGTTTATTCTTCAGATGATTTTTAATTTAAAGTTGTTTTAAAAATACTTCTGCAGCTTTTTTCTAGAGAAAGATATTCCAGAGCTATGGAAAAACTTTACATTGGTTCATATTCTCCATCAGCTTGCTCATTTCAAGGTTATAACAAAGTTCATCTCAAAATGATCTTAGTAATTAATGGCAGTAAACAGCTGTGGTCCTAATACATGGAATAGTTCATAATGTACATGACTCATAATTAATTCATTCAATCCAAGTCCTTGAATTATCAAATGGAAAACAAGAAGCGTGGAACAAAATTGCTGCAATGTTTTAAGAGAAAATCAGCTTTGAAAAGTCACAACATTCTGAATAATCTCACAGTAATTTAAGATGGTCTGCAGCAACAACAAAAAGCAGTAAATGGAGATCTTGTTGCAAATTGTGTTGCAATCCATGTTAGATTCTCAGTGATGTTGGAAAAGCATGTATCTTTATATCTGAGAAACATGCATATTGAAAAGCAAATAGTTGGATGAAAACAAGTCCCCGTCAATACTGAACAAAGTTTGACCTCCTGATTTCACTAACAAAACTGGAAAAAGTGCTGCAATCATTACATCAGAGAAGAGCAGTGCACTGAATGCACAGCAATTTCAGACCTGCTATGGATGTAGTTTTTTAATGCAAATCAGACTGAATTTTTTTGCATGATTAAGAGGCTTTTGGGGAAGGACGCAGCTGCATAAGTGAAGAATATTCAGCCAAATGACTCAGGAGGTCACTGCTGCAGAAACATGTTTTTATTTGGGTGGGAAGACATTATATATTTGGTAAAAAAGCATTGAAACTCTTGATTTCCATTTAATTTCCCTTTCCGTTTCCATCTTGACTATATAGACACTTCAAGCATCTCAAATAGGAAGGATTCGTGCATGCCCATAGAAACCGTGATGTACTCCAGATTGGAGAAAATTCTCTTGGGTAATACCAGCACAAATTCACTTGAATAAATAAGCTTTCCAAGAAAATTATACCAAAATTTAAAATTTGTTGGTAGTCTAACTTAATTACAACCCTCTCTGTTATCATTAAGTGGGAACTGCTTTTGTCCTTGTGGTACTTGGTTGATTTTTTATGACACATCCAAACAGACATGGAAACATGAGCATGAGTGTCAGGGTGCATCTCTAAACCAGTGAATTGGGTGTCCTCTTGGAAATCTGCTGCCTTGTGTTCTCTGTAATGTTTCCATGTGAAATCATGTCATCAGGAGAGGAAGACTGCTTTCTCCATCCCTCTTGGCACATTCAGTTGGCTGAGTTGGCTGAGTATGGGAAACTTTAATTCGGCCCCCACATCCAACGTGAACTGTATGTCCAGATCCGGGAAAACAAGTCCTGAAACCTTGGGGTAAATTCAGCCCAGCTGAGGTTATATGAGCATTTCTCATCCCATGAGGCTTGCCCTGCAAGGTAGGATTGCCCTGCAAAGGTAGGGCTGTGGGTCCCTAAGGCCAGCCCTGGTGCCTAAACCCACCACAGTGGCAGAGGAGAGCAGTGGGTGGCCCGTGGGCTGTGCTGCCCCTTTCACTGCTCTGCCAGGCACGGAGGCTGCCTTGGGATCTCTGCTGCGGACAAAGCCTTGGCACCGAGTCCCTAGGAAGGAAGGGTTGCATGGACACAGAAGTACAGTGCCAGGCTTGCAAAATGCTGGGATTAGTTCTCTTACTTCCCAAGAGATCAATTCTGGTGATTATCTTCTCTACTGCTCTGGCTTTTTGATGTGGAATTGCAAAGGTACTTCACATAAGCACTTGTGATATAGACATTTCTTTAAACACAGCATATTATTTGTGAGATCTTGTAGTCAGACACATTTTATTACACAAAGAATGTAGCAATTCCATTATTTGTAACTAGATATTGCAAAGAGTAGGTGGGTACCAAGGAAAATACACTTCTAATGCAGATCCTCTGTCAAATATTATAAGATCATAAAATTCCCAAGAAGTATCTTTTCAAACCATTATTGTTTTCTGCCTTCATCGGTTCATGAAAGCTCAAAAGAGCCAACTAAATTTCTGTTGAAAGGAATTACAAATTCTGAAAAATCAATAAATACAACTGTATTCCCAGCAGAACGTTTTTATACTGTGGTAGACAAGGATGAAGATGCATTTCCTGTAAACTTATCTATGAAAAAGACAGCTCAGAGAGTACAATTTAATTACTAAGCTATAACAAGACATCTGGGGAAATTGCTAGATTGGCAGCTTTTGAAAGTGTTTATAAAGTGATTTTACAGAAAAAAAAAGGAAAGGATTATTTTTTTTTTACTAAGGAATGGAAAGTTTGCCAATATTTTAAAACAGGAAACAAAAAATATTTTAAACTAAGAGGCAGATATAACTCAGTAGAAATATGCTGCTTCAGAAGAGCAGGTGGCCTTTCATAGCCAAGTATTTGTTATTCTTTTATTGTATGAATGACATTTATAGCAGATTCTATAGCAAAGTGTTTGTTAACATGAAGAACCAACAGTTAAAATTATCACTCTCTTAGCCTTTGAAAAGTTTACCGAGCAGTGAATTTATCATCAATGACATTCCTGTATAAATAGCACTGCTAATTTTTCTAACCTAATAATATGTTCCATGTTCTTACAGTATTTTTATTATTATCAAAATAAGCAAAGTAATCCTTAATCTTGTTTTCTCTTTGAATTCAGAATGTCTTTTTTTTCCATTGTATTTTTAGTGCTGGCTAAATTCCACTGAATTTATGAGCAGGTCCTCTGTTATAAAACGGATATATCTTTTTCCGTATTAAGCTTTTCTAATCAGCTTTTCTTTTATCACCTCAGATAAATAAGATTCTTCATAGAAATATACTCTAACTTTTTATGACAACTCCCCCTTGTCTAGTTGGTTGTTCAGAAGCTTTAGTAGATGTTTATCCAAAGCTGGACATAATGGTTGTTGTCTCCACACACAGATAAATAAAATGTCACGAATTACTTTATCCTTCAAATTCGCTTCTCTTCCTCAAAATCTGCAGATATTTTTTGTCTATATCATGCCCTCAAAGTAACTTTGGGAGATGTATGTAAATGGTCAGTGTCACCAGCTCACCTTGCACGAGCTGCACCAAAATAAAAGAATTTAGTTATGAGAGTCCCTCTAATAGGCACCAGTACTTTAGATTTATTGCCCTAGGTACCAACAGGTCTTCAGCACTCTGATTCATGAATGAAGTCACAGCCAACGGCATCCAGATTTCCCCATAATGGTGCCACGAGCAGACAGGAGCAAGGCACAGACCTGAGGCCCGTCAGTCCATGAGACAGTAAACTCCCATTCTCCATTCTTTGCACCGTGGTTTCTGGTGTCTGATGAACCAGTCATGTCTAGAGAGATCCACAGCCATCACCTTCACCACATCAACAAGGAAAGCAGAGAGTACCACATAGAATAATTTTGCTTCTGAATTAAAATGAATATTATGTCATCTAGCAAAATCCCTCTATTGGTATCATTAAGAGCTGGGGAGAAATCAGAAATTATAACATTTTGATCACAGTTGCAGCCAACAACCCTCAGTTAAAAATGTGATGCACAGGGGGTAGGTAATGTCAAAACCCCTGCAGATTCTTGACTCGGAGACAATCGAGATTTTGACATTGGGACACTGGGACCAAATCAAGCTGGATTTCCTGTCCATCAGGGGCTTTTGTCCTCACACAAGCAGCATTCCTAAGCAGCCAGTCATGAAAACCTCCTAGCAGCCATCAAAGCAGCACAAAGTAGCTTGAGTGTCCTGCTGAGGGAGGCAGCAAACCCCCTTGCCTGCCCAGACACTGTTCTGGAAAGATCTGATACATTCCGTACTCACATGATATTTGTTACTCATTCTGAGCACAATATAGCAAGTGTTACCCCGTGCTAGGGTGACTGCATGTCCTGTACTGAACACTGCAATAAACACAGAAGTATAATAGCCCTTTGGCAAGAGTTTGTGTCCCTCTCAGCGACAGTATCACCATTAAAGCTGTGCCTGTAGGCCTAATCTCTCTGGCTGCTCTTTTTAAGCCAGCAGTCTTTTCTGGAGTCCTTTTTCCTTCCTTGCGATGTTATCATTTATTACTGACAAAGGGTGAAAAGCTCAAACATTTGCAAACAAACGTGGTAAGACGGTCCCTACCCTGAAGATAGCATCATTTACTTTGGATATGGATAAATTAATCGTTTATGCTGAACTTTTGGCTCCTTTATCAAAACTTTACCTGGTGCTCAGTCATCAGTGCCAGACCTGTGCCATGGGAGCAGAACAAGCCCCAGCCTGACCTGTGGGCAGGAGGGGAGATCAGAGCAGTCCCAGCCCTGGTCAGGATCTGAGCCCTGATTGCAATTCACACTGAAACTGCTTCTGTTTTAATATTCTCACCATCAGCCAAAAGGAACTGCTCTAGATACAAAATTCTTGTTTTCTTGAAATCTGAACTGTTGCCAGGCTGAACTGTTGATATGACTTTCTCTAAAATAAAAGGCATCTCTAAATAATTCAGACTGTATAAGGAGCTGAGAGGGAAACACAGGTGAATCCTATTTTTTTAAACTTCCATATTAGCAAAGAAAGGCACTTTTAGAGAAAAATAAAATAAACCTCCCTACCACCTTGTTGTTCAAACGCTTCTTTTAGACAGCTGGCTTCACTTTCAAACATGTTTTATAACAAGAGCAAATAAACTCAAAAATTTCGATGGTAACCTATCCAAAGTGCTTAGAGTTTTTGTCATGCTTCCACATGTACTTTTGGCTGCTATAAACAGCAGGTTAGTGTCAACATGAGTTCCTCCTGTCTGTTGCCCTTCTGAGTTCCCAGGAGGCAAAGGCACTTCATATCAGTCCTCCTGAAGGTCACATTTGCTCCTGCTCACACGTTCTGCAAATACAGAGCTCTGTTTCATAATGGGCAGGGTGGGGCACTGGTAAATCCATGAGTTCTGCAACATCAGGGGAGCTGCTATTACTCCAGCACTACACTGAGATTCACTCTCTCTGTGTCCTAACTCATCAAACTATGCACAAATGTTTTTCTGCTTTCAGCTGCTGTGATCCCATTTGGACTTCCTGTATACCTGCAGGAAAATCAAATCAAATGTTATTTATGAGAAGGTTTGAACCCTTCTCCTGGACTCTGTGTGTTTGTGTAAAGGTTTTTTCGTGCTTTTTTCTGCCTTTGCCCTTTAATAATGTTCTACTTGTGACTGCACAAATATGATGCTTTCACTGGGACTACACTGCTTGTCCAGAAGTTCAACCTTTCAAATGGTACATACAAAGGCAAGAAGTGGTGCAAGCTGCAGGTGCAGGCAGGAGCACCTGAAATTTTAGGCATGCATAAACTGAGGCCAGTGCTGGAGAGAACAGGTCCCACTCTCACAGTAGCTGTACATTTACATACTCTGACGGGTTTCTGGCAGTAGGCAACTGAAAATGATGAGCTGTCTCAACAGATTAAAATTAAATTCTATTGAAGAAAACAACATACAAAAATTATGTTTCTGTATAATCTGTGTGATTAAATGTTACTTGTTTCAAAGCTAATGTTTCTGTCACTTTCAATTACAGCTTTTGGAAGCTTTATTCTGCATCATTTAATCTCTTTAAATAACTTTCCTGTTCAGCTTTGTTATAGGGATTGGCACACTTAGTATGAATATTGCACTGCTACTAACTCCTGCAATAACATTGCTGACTCTGATTTAGAATTAGATTAATCATATCTGCTCTCCCTATCATGTCTGGAAGTTGGAAAAAGGAATAAAATCAAATGGGGTCACATGCTGGAACTTCTTTATTGGTCAAGTTATATTGAACAGGCTCATGTCAAATATCTGTGATAAATAGATGAAAATTTAATAATTTCTAAACAGTGACAGACATTTCTTGTTGGGGAATGATTTTCAAAGCTTTTTTAAAAAAGAAATATTTGCTATTCTAAAAGCTGGAGGGTTGAATATTTTTCACTTGGTTTTACCATTTCTAAATTTTGAGACAAACACTGAAACGGAATTAAATTTTAGTGAGGTTAAACAAATTACAACTTGTTCAACTAGTTTAGAACTCCTGACATAAATGAACTTAGTCAAAAAATCCTATATTTGTTGACAGAAGAACCTTTGAATCAAAATCAATAAAAAAACTGATCTCCATGTCTACATTTGGCTGAATATTTTCCTTTATTTGTCTAAGGAAATTACGATTTATGTGCAAAAAGGAAACTACATTTGCAATTAATGAGCAAATGGAAGAAAGCAGGGAAGGGAGCTTTGCTAGCAAAAAAATAAAAAAGTTTTTACCAAAGGCTGCTCTCCAAGGCAAGCTCTGCCACCTCGTGGGCTGCAGCCCTCTTACAGGGTAGCGCCCAGAGCTGGGGGCAGGAGAGCACAATCGTGTAGGGAGAGGGTCTGTAAAAAACCCCAAACGACCCAGTATCTAAAATAAATCGTAGAAAGAATTTCAATAACATCAGGGGTTTGAATCATAATTATTAAAATCAGTCTCAGGCTGAAAAGGAAATTATGTCAACAGGACAGCAAGGTATATTGGTCTAGCTGATTCTTCCAACCATAATTCCCAGATTTAAATCCTTTTCAAGCAGCATTAGATACAGTGCAGACGCTCAGTGCCAGTATTACTGGATCTACACAAATCCCAGCTCCCTGCTGCTGCTGTGCCCCAGGCACCCCGAGCCACAGGGACATGACTCCATACAGACCCCAAAGCATCACAGGCTGCACCCTGGCAGGCAGAGGTAGGGGCAGTCCTAGTCCAGCTTTGTGACCCAGATATGCCTCTTTTGTAGATGTTGTTTTTTTTTTTTTTTTTCCTCACAGAAGATTACAGAGCCATGCTGTGTTTTTTCCAGTTTGCTGACCTAAACAGAAACCTGGATCAAGTTACAAACAAACAAGCAAAATCGATTCTCTCTTGTGAAATGAAGAGCTGGAAAAATAGTTTGGATTAACCCACAAAATTTCTTTGACAGAAAAGAATAATCACTAAGCTGTTGAAAATACAAGCTTGGTGATTTCCAGCTGAGAACATGATTTAGTAGATTTTCCTTTTCAGAAATGTTGTGCTGCTCTGACTTTTCTTGCATTTTCAGGAAGCAACAAAATCAAGACAAAACATGCAAATACTTTCAGTGGCCCCCAGTTTTAGCACGTTCCTTCATCAACAGCTGTACTCAAGGAGCACAGACAGCTTTGGTCTATGACTCAATATCCTAATTGAGACCTTCCAGCTGGCAGCACCAAATGGGAAGGACTGGAGAAGAGTGGGGAGACCCCTTATTGTACAGAGTTTCAGTGTTACCTCAAACAGCAATCTCATCTGGTGATATAAATACAGCTGTCACATTCACATATATGCTATTTTAGCCATATCAACCCACCAACAGTTTGCAATTAACCTATCACTAGGGGAACAAACAGATTTTTAATATTACTTTAACCATTTAAACTGAAAAGCCATGAGAAATAAGGAAGAAGAGCATGTCCGTGACATGCCACATTTACAGGGACTAATCTTTTTACTATAGAGTTTGACTATTACTGCCTACACAAACATGCTCAGTTCTCAAAGGAAGTGGTTCATTTCTCTGTGACAAAACTAAAAAAGAATTAGGTGGATGAAAATTCTCAGATATATCCATACAGCTTTGATCATTTAGGGATCATTTCCAAAGTATGTTGAGAACTTCAGACATCAGATGCTTTTTTGGAATTGTAACTTCTTGTAAGACAAATGTCTGAATTTTGAGCACTTGACAAATGGCTGATGAAAACAAGGAACTAAAGGAGATGTGTACAAAACATATTGCTCAATTTTGTTTCTTGAGTGACCAAGCACATAGACAATTTTGCCTGAATTACTGGATGTCCCTGTAATAGAGTTGAAAAATAAGGGGGAAAAGTGTATTTCAACAGATGTTAAGCAATATACTTGGAATTACATTAAACTATTATATATTTTAAATGATAAATTAAATGTACTGAAGCATCAGAGATTCTAGGTGACTTTGCTATTATAGCTGCTCTAGTGTTGAAGGCACATAAATAGTTAAAGGGTAGCAGTAGATAAGGAAGATGTGATTCTGCTTCATTTATTGATGAATCATACTTCCTTGATGGGGGCTAGAAACTAGCCACATTTCTGTGATGATACAAATGTATGAATCTCTGTTCCTACTAAATATTTTTCAATGAGTAGTGCTTTTTTAAATAGTCATACGAATTCCTGCAGTAATCTAGATTTTGCTGTTAACTGCGGAGAGTTTACACAACAGTTTGTTACATTTACTTTATTTTTATAATGTTCATTGAATGGTATGATTGATGAGATGACTTTGAGGGTTAAAAAGTCATGTAGGTAGCTTGGATAAGGAATACAGATAATTGTTTACCATTAACCAGTGGCAGCAAGAACAAGTCTCTAAGTGATAAAGCAGAAAGTTAAAGATCTTCTGTAGGAGCTGACAAAACCTTACAATTTGATTTCAAGTGAAGAAAAAAAGTCCTGAAGAAAGCTTTTTTCTTTCCTAGCACCACTGGCAGAGCATTTATTATGTATAGGAGAGTTATATTTTTAATAAGTGCTACACATTGTATTTGTAGTCATAGAGATTTAAACAAGGGACCTGCTGGCTCCCCAGATACATGAAAAGTGCAGGCAATGGACTCTGTTCTCCCTTTGCATTCTGTCAGCAGCTGTGTCACTCCTGCCTTTCTCAGTTTACAAGGACTGGCTGCTCCAGGAAATATGAGGTGTCACTGAACGCTTTAAAACATGGCCAGTAGTCTCCCCATCATAACATTTATATTTTAATGGGATTATTTTAATTTTGGAAGCAGAAGCACAGCAAGGCAGATTATTTGCATCTCTTCAGGCTGGTTTAGGGCCAGGAGTAGCCTAGATCAACATTACTGAAATTCAACATCTCTGTGGTGATTTAAAAAATAATTTGCTTGACTGCTTCCCTTGGTTGTTGACAAGAATTTACATCATAGAACTGTCCCTAAGTCATACAATACCTTAGTACAGAGAGAGGATAGCAGAGAAATACAGAAAGAGGCCTCAAAGGGCCCACAACATGCTGCCTTCTCTGATTGCAGAGAGGGTCGATTCTGTGTGGCTTGGGGACGTGAGGCAATGCTTGTAAGAGGTAAAGTCAGTACCAGAGGAACACACACAGCTGCAGCCAGATTTGTATCACTTTACCTATGGGGAAATGACCTGATCATTTAGGGCAGTGCAATAAAACCTCCTGTTCTGTACCACAGATGAGTACTCAAATTTTTGTTAACATTTGAATTCTGTCACAGTAGGAAGCTTCTTGTGCTGCACATTATTCTTGTGTCAGCCATGATAATAAAACATCCACCTCCTGAAATTTTTTTATGAGCAATAATTTATTTTTACAATAAAAAAGCACTTTAGATTATTTTTAAACAAAAACAAACCTGTGAGTATATGACTAGCAGCAGCTATAACAGAAGGATCTAATTTGTTTTTCTCATCCAGAACCTCATGAAGTGTCATTTTTCTTTTTCACATTCCTGTGCTGTTCAAAACATCAGTTTATAGAGCTTACAAATGCACTTTCCTTTGGAGTCTGGTATGTATTCTCTTGAGGGTCTCAGACAATTACAGCAAAAAATAGAAGCATCAATTGCAATATTTTTGCACAGCATGGTGTTACTCCTGCTGAGGTTTTAATTTGCCCCGAGACTGCATATATCAGCAGATTTTCAAAATTACATTATAAACTGATATTTCATTTGGCCTAAAATTCTGCTTAGTTTCTTGTTGTACCAAGGTCTCCCAGACACCAAAATCAGTGTGATTCCCAAGCTCACAGGCAAAGGAACTTGGGATTTGGGATTCAAGAGTAATTATGGAACCTTGCTAGACTGGGGAAGCAGCAAGGGGCTAAAAACCTTCCTCTTCACATCACAATAGCACTACCAGCAGAAAGCATTAGAGTCTGGTACAAGACATTATTATATCCTGGGACAGAGGAGAAGAGAACAGGGATGGAATCTAGTTGAAGAAAGGGAAGAAAAAATCTCCCACTTGTATTTCTGTACATTTCCTTTGCTATCTCGTCTTAAAATTTTTGAAAGTCGTCTCCTGTTCTCTGCAAAATCTGTGGATTTTTACTCTACTTGCAGTCGCATGAAGACTGCTTGAAACATCCTCCATTCTAATCAGTGGGAACATTGAATTTACATAGTTTTGAATTAGACTGCATCTTTGCATTTGCTTTTAGTATAATAAAGAATCTCCAGCTGAGGGAGCTGGGTTTGTTTAGTCTTGAGAAGAGGAGACTCAAGAGGGACCTCATTGCTCTCTATAACTCCCTGAAAGGAGGTTGTAGTGAGGTGGGGGCCGGTCTCTCGCACCACACCTGCAGTGAGAGAACCAGAGGAAATGGCTTTAAACTGAGACAGGGAAGATTCAGATTAGATGGTTTAAAAAAAAATAAATTACTAGAGTTAGACTGCTCAGGTATTGGAATAGTTTGCCAACGGATGTGGTGGAGTCATGGTCCCTAGATGGGTTAGAAAGGCATTTGGATCTGTCACTGGGTGATCTGGTTTAGTGGCTTAGGGGTTACAGTGATACTGCTGGGTAGACAGGATGATCTTGTAGGTCTCTTGATGATTCTATGATTCTATAATTCTATGCCATTAACGAAAACACTAAATAACACTGGTCCCAGTACAGAACCCTGAAGGACAACACTGACATCCATGAGGACTCTGAGCCATTGACTGCTACCCTCTGGATGCCATCTTTCAACCAATTCCTTATCCACTCAATAGTCCACCTACCAAATCCATCTCCCTCCAATTTAGAGAGAAGGATGTTATGGGTGACACTGTCAAAGCTTAAGAGTTCAGACAGATAATAGCTCTGTCCTTGTCCACTGATGTAGTCACTCTCTTGGAGAGGGCCACTAGGTTGGTAAACTTGCCAATGGTGAAGCTGTGATAGCTGTCTCAAATCACCTCCCTGTCCTCCACGTGCCTTAGCACAGCTTGCAGAAGGATCTGTTCCATGGCCTTCCCAGGCACAGAGGGGAGGCTGACAGGTTGCTGGTTCACAGGGTCCTCCTTTCTAAACTTTTTAAAGATTAGTAAATTGTTTCCTGTTTTCCAGTCACCGGGAACTTCATCTGCCTGCCATGATTTCTCAAATATGATGGGGAGTGACTTGTCAATTACAGCAGCCAATTCCCTCAGGATTCTGGGATGCACCTCAGCAGGTCCTATACACTTACAAACAATCCTCAGTTGGTCATGAACATTATCTTCTCTTATACTCAGAATCACTTTGCTCCCCCAAAACACAGTGTTTCCACCCAGTTTCAAGCCACCTTTCATAACAGGCAAATGTCATGATCATGACACTACAAAAACTTCTGGTCCAAATGAAACTCTGCCCAAATGAACTACTATGTAATAGAAGTGATTTTAAAATCCAGGATTTCCCCATTACATATAAAAATCAAAGATGACATTCAGCCAGATCAAGAATAAAGCAACATTTAAATGGAACACACTTTAGAATAGATAATCAAATAATCAGTCCTAAGAGTAGATCTACATTAATTTAAAATGAAAAAATAAAAATCTGTTATTAGTTTCTAACTCTTATATCCTACTGAATACCTTCAAAATATTTCTATAGAAAGTTGTAACTTCTACAATGCTGACAAGTGTAAATTTTGCTAATTACATCTGCCTTCCTCCTTGGCAATCTGACTAAAGATGACTGAATTGCAAATAACTTATTCTAGCATGTCTGTGTGTTTCTTCATTACCTACTATATAATTCCAAGGCTTAAAAAACATAAGATTCTACATTAGAAAGACAGCAGATCAACAGATAAAATCTTGTTTCAATCTCTGATCAGTATCTCATATTGCAAGATGCAGAAAAAGCTGTGTTCTTAACCACCCACCTATTTATCAGTTACTGCATGTGAAGAATCATTCTTATCTTTTGGAGCAATCTGCTTACTCTTTGATGTATAAGATATAAATAGCTTTGTTTTTACCTTTTCAATAAATTTAACGGGAAATAATGAAGTTTACATAAATAATTAATCAACAGTGTTTGATTGTTGGGAACAAAAAACCTTTGGACAATCCCTTTATTCTGAAGCCAGGATGACTGACACCAGCATGTACAAGAGGGGAACAGAATGCATGATGCTATATTGATGAATGATGTCAAGAACCTGCACCATAAGGCATCCAATGATAAACACAAGTTGCAAAACCAAAAGGGAGGAGAAAGAAATGACACTTTACCTGAGGGTGCTTCTGTAACATTTAGCAGAACAGCTGGATTGCCCAAGAATGAGTATTCCACTATATTACTAAACATATTGCAAAGTTAGTTACTAGATTTTAAATCTAGTAAATCAAAGTTCCATTGTACATTATAGATAAAATCCTAAACCTATGGAAATCAACATAAAAATAACTATTTCCTTCACTGTGATAAAAATCTGTCCCATTTCTATATTGATTTAATAATTAAAACATTTAATAGTACCAGAAACTTTAATGGTATTATCTTTTAAATTTGCATAACTGACTGTTCTCAGGGGTTCTCTGACTACAGGTAGAGGATGGAGTTCACATGATCAGTGAAGCTGATCAGCTGCCTTCTGAAGTCAGTGGAAGGTCTCAGAATTGTTTTGACAATCACCAATTTGATAAAAAAAACTTTTCTGAAATAATGGTATATCTCCTAGAACAAGATGAAGACTTTAGATATCTACTAAAAATACATTAAAATTTCTATTAGAAACAGAAGTGAATTTTGTTTGTATATTTAGCATTAACAGGATTTATTTAAGGCACAGCATGCAAGAAAAAGTCAGTGGTCCTGAATGTATTTAATGTCTATGTCTTTGTCTTTTTACACAGTCTTAAACATCTAGTGCGTATATAAGCTTGTGAGTTCACACTTGTATCTATGTGCAAATAAATTTTCCTCTGTGATACTGCTATAACTCATTTACCCTTATCATGTTCTCTCCTTGTTGTTTATTAGCACCATTTGTTATGTCACATTTAAAATTAGATTGGGAGATATTTGGGGGAGGAATCATTAGCAGGTTGCAATCAGAACTCTAATTATGCTGCTACTGGAGGGTGTTGAGGAACCCATAGCTGAGTGAACAGATGTACTCATTTTTAATAGGAGAAGTCATGTCATAGTAAATTACAGCTCCATTTTCCAGAATATGGGCCTATTGAAGGATTTGCAGGTAAAAAGTGGTAGCAGAGCTGAAATTGAAAAGCTGTGACATATCTGACACGCTAAGTGCAGACACTTCATGCTGCTGCTCAGACACTGCACACTGATGCAGAATGCAAATAGGCCCAAGACTTCTTCCACCAGCTACCAACAAAGCTTTAGAAAGGTAGACTTTCTGGAACAGATAAACAAAGTGCTGACAGGAAAAGTTACAAGAGAAAGGAAGGGTATATTGCCTGGCAGTGTTAAAGAATTACAGCAGCTTTTTTCTGGAGGCAAGCTAATTTACAAGCAGAGGCACTAATGGGCTAAGACGCCAAATTTCTGCTTCCTAGAAGAAATAGTCTGCTCTGCTTGAGTGGGAGAATGACAGAAAAGTTAAAAAAGAGCCTACTAAGCTAAGCAGGAAGCTTATGATGACAAAACACCCTAGGTCTACAGGTGCTAAAAAAATACATTACTTGATCCTGTCTGGACTAAATCCCCACAGAAAGCATTGGAAAAATAATGAGCAATCTGAGCAGCAGACTCTGTATGCCTTGAGTTCACTGGAGGCATGCACAGTGATGGAGATGAGACTGAAGATAAATATGGGAGAGCGCTGCAGCTGGACCAGACAACTCCAGCTCACCATCCTTTCTCTTACAGCAGCCACACAAGGTACACAGGGCAGATTATATAAGTGGGGGAAATATAGAGTGGTAATTTCCCTGAACATTCTCCCAAACTTCAACAATGCTGTTTTAGGGGCTCTCTGTGCCAGATATACCTTCCACAAAGCCAGTAAACACTGCAGCTTTTTCTTTTGTGAATTTATGTGGCCCTAAACTTCTCTAAACTTTAAGCCTCCTCAGTATCCTGTGTCAAGGACTTCTAAAGTGTAATTATGACCTGTGTAAAGAACCACAATCTTCTTGTTTTGAACCTTTGAAAGTGCTACTTTGAGTTTGTGCTTGGTTCCCAGAAGCAACATAAGCAGTCTGCTTGCAGTGCTGAAGGTTTTCCAGGAAACATCAGCAGGCTGGCCAGTGAGCACTCCTGGCTGCTAGCACCAGCAAGTCAGATGAAACTCATGTTCCTTTACATGTGTAAGTGATAAAGGCCAAAAAAGGTGTGTCAGCACTATACCCCTGCTCATCCATACTTGCCAAGGCTAAGGATGTTCCTTGGCATCATTTTGGCCCATTCTAATACTTCCTAAGCCAATGCCAAAGCACACTCTGGAGGACAGTATGTGCTGTTTCTAACAGGCAGCATAGAAAGACTGCACCATGTCCAACTTCCTTCACGCTACCCCACCTCCAGTGCTGCCCTGGCAGGCCCCCCATGCCCCAAAACAGCCACATGCACTTATGTCATACACCAGGATATCCACATGTTCACCTCATACTATGAAAACTTTACTCCAGTGGGATGCAACTCAATCCACAGTTCAGCATGTCCCATGGATGGGAACAAACATTTTGGTGTCTTCCTCTACAACTTTTGGTGACAGCTCATCTAATTTACCGAGAGTGGACATTCCCTGCTTTCATTTACTACTACAGGTTTTTGTTGTGATTAGCAAGAAAAGGCCACTTGCACAAGTAGAACTGCACAAGTTTATGTCGCCTTCCAGACATGATCTGTAGTATCTGCAGTAGAGCTCTCCAGTGGAACCCATTGGCCAGGTCCTAAAAGATGTAGTGGCAGCCAAAGAGGTAAGGTACACTGATCTTGCTCTTTACCTCTTTCCTATCAAGCTTGTTAACTTATCTTAAAAGTACAAAGAATTTATCATGGTTTTGACCTCTGATACAGATGTCTAATTAGCCATCACACAAGGATATTATGGACTGATAAAAAGAATGACACCTAAATGCAGAGGACATACTAGGAAAAAAAAAAACAAACAGGTTCCCGAAAGGAAAAATTTGTAGGAGGCAGAAAAAGTGACAGTCTATGCTTTGAATGGTACTCATATCCACTGTATCCCTATAAACAACTGACTCAGAGAAGAACTGTTTATGAAATGGGAAGTGTCTCATTAGATAATTTAAAAAATACATAAATTGTTAGCCTATGCATTTTATTTCTCTATCATGAACAGTGCTGTCACATATGTGCAGCTAGAAAACAATCCAAAAATTTTAACTACTGCATCTCCGAAGGATGGACTTTATGGTTCTTCAAGACCTGCATATGTTGCTGGTTTAAGCTGGTTCCTCCAGATGAGAGACATCTGAGGCAAAACAAAATAAGAGAACAGCTTCGTCATGAATACAGCAAATCATTCATACACACTCAATTCTACTTGCACTAAAGCTTGAAAAGAGGCTATTCACAGAGTTGAAAAAGAGTTCTCTTCACTGTAAGGAAGTGTAAATTAAGACTGATACCTGAAGAAGTGGAAGGACAAAATAGATGAAGAGAATGAAAGCAAAATATTTAATCTACTATGTCTTGTTTTTCTTAAACTCAACAGCGTAATAGACTGCTCCTCAAGGTGTGCTTAGCATTTAGAGCTGGGTTCTGCATTGCCAACTATAAAAAACCGACTAATTTTAAAGTGTCCTTGTGTAAGAAATGTAAGAACCAGAGGAATGATCAAGACCTGAGGATGCTGTCCTTGTTTTAGTTTGACAAAAAGAGAAGCAGCAGTTTTGTCACTATAGTGTTGTAATGCTGAAGAACAGAAAGTCAATCTCTTAATCTCTGCTGGTAGAACCTGCCAGCACCAGGAGCTCTGGGACTGGGGTTCATTCCCATTCACATCAATAGCAATACAGCTCTATGAAGGTCTATCAATACTAATAGCTTTTCATAGTGGGTATTGCTCTGCGGTAATTTTCTAGGACCTCAGCTAGGTAATAGTGCTATGTGCACAAGGCTCCTGTTACCAAAGGTGGATAAATCTGTGGTAAATGTTTTTCAAACTACATTTCTGCTCCAGATTTCCTTTGTCATTGTGTATTGGACATTTTAATGTATAAAACCAGGAAGTGAAGTGTGATGTAGCTTGTTATAGATGTTGTTTATAGATGTGTTTATATCAGAAACACATTTACTGAGAGGATGTGAGAATACACTGCTTTTAAGATTCCACCTACTGACACATGAACAGGGTTGGCCTCAGATTTAGTTACTAAATCTGAGTAAACCTCTAATGACTGACTGACATCAAAACAAAACTTGAAAGATTAGCAAAATTTATGGGAACTGACATTGAATATAAGATGACAGCTCTTCTGAAAACCGAGTCTCTGCAGAAAACTAGGAAATTCAAAAGCTTTGGTATATCCATTGATTCAACAAAAATGTAATTACTCTACAAGGGAAAAGACAAATTAGGAGACATGAGCAAGACTGCTGTGGCCTGAATAAAAGAGATTCTACAAGTGTAAGTTGTTGATTTTATAGGAGATGAAATTATGATAGCCAAGATGTGAAATATTACTGTGTTCAAAAAACACAGAATGTGCTATAGAACCTTTGAGTTTCAGTAAATGTATAAAAACATGATCATGACAAACAATCTGGTCTGCCAGTGGCACAGGATAGACACAAGTTTGGGTAATATTGTTTTCTAGTGACTTTACAGGAATTCAACAGAAATCTGATTTTTACATGCCACATTTATTGTCATCTTCAGAAATACACCAAGATGTGGTCAGAGGTGTCTGAAATTAATTTATTAGCATTCTATTAACTCAAAGGAGCTGCAACATCTATTATGAAGAGAAAAACTTACATACAAAAAAGGTTATCAAAACTTAGAAATCTAGAAAACACTTATTATCCTCACCACATTAGTTAGGATATAAGAGGCAAAGGTACCTAGGAAGCAACTTCTTTCTTCTACATTAATCTAATTTTTTGCAAAAGTGCATTATTTGTCTTTTTTTTTTTTTTTATTGTAAAAGTAACTCAGGTCAATAAAAAAATTCAAGGTGAAGTCCTGATGAGAATGGAAGCAAAACACCTACATTTAAAAATAATCAAAATAATCCTTAGTCCACTGTCAGTGACATTTACCCTTATCTAGAAAAAGGCAAGAAAACATCCTTTGTCAACACCTTCACAAAACTGATGTCTAATTACAGGACAAGCGACACATTGCTTTATATATTTAAATATCTTACAGCATGTCATTCTTTAAAGATCTTATGGACTAGTTTCCATAAGGTACTTTTGTGTCTTATGAAGAATACACCCTGAAAAGAATGCCAAATATTTCTTTATTGAGTCATGTTCAGAGGACTTTCAGGAGTCTTAAATTCAAACCTGCAATCCTTAGTGGACAAAAGCTTCCTTTTTCTTCCAGTTCTGTTATTGCAAAATGCAGGCTGGTGGAAATGGAAGAACATAAGTGTGCATTTTAGTCAGTAACCTTATAAATCTCTGGGGGAAAGACCAAAAATACATATGAAAATAGCCAATGGTTTTTAAAAACACTCTCAGTAGAAAAATGGGCATGTATTCAGCATAGATGAAGTTCATCTGAGGAAGGGATCTGTAACTCCATATGTCCCCAGACACATGTTCAAATTTATTTTCAGGCTATTTAAACAATGTCAACAGTCTTCTTATGTTTTTCTATTATTACTAACTATGCTATAAGTCTTGCTTTAAACATGTAGCTGGGCAATTCTTACTTCTGGGAAAAAAAAGCATCGTAGGTTTGCACAGCTATGCACAATTGAGGCCACAGAGCACGTAAGAGCATCAAGACATACCTCACTTTTTTTCCCTTGGCTTCTCCAGGTACATTAGAGACCTGGGAAGCTGAGGAGGGTCAGGTTCTTAGCAGCGGGATTTGGAACATGAAAAAGTACTGATTACATTGGAACAAGTGCCCTGCTGGGTTTTTTTTAACACACCTAATTGTTTTCACATTTTCACATCTTTATGAAAGGGCTTTTTTTAATCTTTTGCAGATGGACAAACATACAAAAGACTTTACAGTAATGACTGATGCACAGGATGTATCCCCTAATTAAATATTAACTCCATAGCCTTTTCCAGAATACAGTTTTAATGGTTGTAAAGAATTATCTTGCACCTTTTTAGCCTCATCCCTGCATGGAAAACGTCTATAACATTTTTATTACCTTAATTTTTTAAAGCATAGTAAGATAAACTATCAAAGTCCTGAAGAAAATGGAATTCTTGGTTTTACTTCTCTTATGATGAAGCAGCTTCTTTGGTGCTTCCAATCTACATGAGATAGGCTTGTTTTAGATTTTTATTTGGCTACCAGCATTAGTTGTTTTTCCCTCTGTCAAGTTCAATCTGCATTACATCAGCATGTCACAGTAGAACAGATGTCACTTTATTTTGGTCTCTTTTTTAATTAGTGGTCCAGTCTTCCTTGACCTGCTACAATTTACTTGCAGCAATATAGGTGCTCTGATGGGGACATAACCTAGAGTGACAGCTAACAGAAATATTGCTGAAATATTTGAAACTGAAAAGAAAAATCTATCTCAGTCAGATAAGCAGCCTGAAGGATCAAAGGATGCCAAAAAGACTTCTGCTTGAAAAATACAAGCAATTTTACAGCAAAATGGTACTAGGACCTTTTAATGGCTTACTTGAATTGCTAGCAGCAATCATGCTGTAAATTTATTTAGGAGTTAGTGTAACAGCTCTCTAATTTGTTCTAATGCTTCAAGAATTGGTTTAAAGATGTTAAAAATATATATATACATATATATATACACACACATGCACACGTATATATATGTATATATTTAGACACAGGACACATCTTACAGTTTTGCTTCAATTTGGGTATAAGATGGAGCTTCTCTTACAGTACCTGACATTGTGTCACCTTCTGATAATGTGGCTGCTGGTAGTAAGAGGCTCAAAATGCCATTTGTAGTTAAAATCTCTATTTTCAGATATATAGTCTAGTTTACTCATGCAGAGAAGTCATTTTACCTTTTGACCTTTCTGCTGGACTGAACAAAATGAGTGAAGACATATTCTAAAAGTCTTTGTGTTTGAGTGAATTGTGACTGCAGCTGAAATTGTCAGTCTCCTGTATTATTCACATTAATTTATTTGTAATACAGTTGGCCAAACCATTCCATTTTAGATAGTTATTTCATTTTGTTTAGATTTATAGTGAAGTTAAAAAATTAATGGAGCAGAAAATCGAAGCATTGTAGACCATTTTAATCAGATAGGAAGTACTACAATTGCAATAATAAGATTTTTACTTAACACATTAATTTCGTTCATTTGCCTAATTACTTTCTATAACACAAAATAACTGAAAGCTTAGGTACAAGCCCATGCTTAAATGCATTGCTGAGGTAGAGCACATTTTCCAAGATTTTCTTTGCAGGACAAGAAGAAATCTTATGGAATTTTAATAATAAATAGAGCTAATAATAAAAAGAGCCTAAGGCTTTTCAGACATGCTATGTCTTCACTCCTTGATCTCTTCAGGAGCTGAAGGAATCTAAAAGACTGGATTCCGTCCTATCTGCTTATGTCTGACCTCATGCAAAAAGGATTTGTTTCCACTGGTACTTTAAAAGCATGGAATACCTGTCAGAGCACTTGCTGGAAGCTGGCATGAGTTAGCAAAAGCTCTCTGGGGGCTGGAAAGACTGTGCAGGTTATAAGGAGTTATCAAGAAGTTGCAATTGAGTGACATTGATAGACACAAGAAGAGCAGCACATCATTCAGAAATTATTAAAAAGTCAGGCAAATGAGCTAAGGATCTGGAAAAACAAAAAAAGGTAAGTAATAAACACAGCTAACTAAAGAGAATACCAAATAAATTACTGATCAGATTCAAAGATTACTTTCAAGACCAGCCGGTATGGAGCAGAGGGAACAGCTATGCATGAGAAACACTGTAGACCCCAAAATGTAAATGTAGCAAAGGGCAGAGGAACAGGACATCCTGTGGTGCTGGGTAGAAGTTAAGCTCTGGGCAGGGTATTGCTGCTGCTGCTTTCACAGGCTCAGTCATGCACCAGGGCAGTGCTGACAAAGAAGTCTCAGAACTTCTGCTGGCCAGAGTGACCCCGAGATACATCAGAAAGTCTCTTTTCCCAGCCCGGCAGTTGAAGGAGGAGTCAGAACTCTTCTATTCTCGACGTTGTTTATTGTATCTTATCTATAAAATTCTTTCTCTTGACCTGCTGAGGTCTGCTCAGACAGACAGTCAGAGGCACTGACCGCCCCTGGGGCAGTGTTATCTTTTTATACTAAAAACTACGTGTACAGTATTTACCGTAACTTCCCAATACCTATCACCTATGTTAGACAGTGAGCTTCTACTCTAAACCAGTCCAAAAGTGCCAACATCACAGCAGAAGATGGAGGCCAAGAAGAAGGAGAAAGGCTGGACATGCCCAGATTCCTCCATCTTGCCTCCTGAAATCACATTCGAAAACCCCCAAAAATCTATTTTTCACCCCATGACAAACTAATTATTCTTCTACTCAGACTTTCATGGCTTGCAGATCCTCATATAAGGTTGGTAAATTTTTCCACATGTCATAATCAAAATCACAGGCGTCTTGGGCTCTGTGCCAAGGTCTCTGAGCGCCCTGGCAGAGGTTCGGGCAATGCTGGACAGCCAGAGGGATGTCCTGAATTCTGACAAAGAAGTACCAAAAGAATCACAGATTCAAGTAGATTGGAAAGGACCTCTGAAACCATTGAGTCCAACCCATGACCCAACACCCCCTTGTCCATCAGACCAGGGCACTGAGTGTCGCACACAGCCTTTCCCTACACGCCTCCAGGGACAGTGACCCCAGTGACCTCCCTGGGCAGTCCATTCCAGTATCTAATCACCCTTTCTGTGAAGAATTTCTTTGCAATGTCTACCTGCTGCAGCTTAAAACTGCCCTCTTTTCCTGCTGCTGGATGCCTGGGAGAGGAGGCCAACACCCACTTGGCTACACTCTCCTGTCAGGTAATTGTGGGATTTGCTAATTCATGGCAATCTGCAAATGAAACTGATTAACGACTGTCCATGAGAGAGCAAGAAATGTAACTATTTCAGACAAACAGGGAACATGGTATTGATGAAAAGAGCTCTACTACCTCGTGCCCCCAGCAGGTTTTTGTGATCTTCATGAGTAATTCAAATGTCTAGCTTAGAGAAGCCATTACCAGCATTATAGTTTCTGACTCTGGGAACAAAGTTGCACACAGACCTGATAAAATATGAGCAGCCACATGAACATTTTCCCATAATTTTTACCAAAGAAATCAAATAAGAAAAAAAAAAATAGGCTGACATATTTCAGCTTATTCATGTGTATAGATAGCCATGTTTCATTACTTCAAGGAATTCTGCTTCCAAATAATATCACTTGTGCATATGCTTCATTTATTAGGGCTATAAGACAAAGAGCCAAATGAGACTGTCAATTACATATATATTTTTTTGTAATTCTCTGTGTAGATATTCTGTATATACACAAAGCCACACACACAGAGGGAACTTGAAAATTCACTGTACGACATATATTATGGGCAACTCATTAATTTGTAGTGAGGCTGTGGGAAGAGTTTTTGAGAAAGGGAAGAAAATAATCCAAATCCTTCTGAAACCTGTTTTTTGTTTTTTTTTTGTTTTTTTTTTTTTGCCATAAAACAAAGTAAAGTAAAAGAACTGGCGCAGGAGATACAGTTTTAAGGATAAAATGGCAAGATGAACATCATCAGATCACAGTTGACATTACCAATATAATAGTAATGACTCCACCAAATAGCAAGAAATAAAATAAAAAAATATTTTATAATAAGATTATAAATTAAAAATGTTATTACATCATTATCATTAATAATAATAACAACTATAATAATATTTTATTATAAATAATTATAACAATTAAAAGCCTTTCTAGGTGTTATGGGCTTTTGGAGATTTCACATTCCAAATTATCACTGTAAACTCCCTCGACCAAGTCTTTATAGTCTTTAGTTGCTCCAGGAGCAGTTTAGGTTGGACATTAGGATTAATTTCTCCACAGAAAAGGTGATTTAACATTGATTTAACATTGGCATGGGATGCGCTGGGAGGTGGTGGAGTCACTGTCCCCGAAGGTGTTTAAGGGAAGACTGGATGTGGCACTCGGTGCCATGTCTGGTTGAGTTGATGGTGTTGGGTCATTTGTTGGATCTCAGAGGTATTTTCCAACCCAACTGATTCTGTGATTGCCTGACATGAGCTGCAAGAGGAATGATTTCAGACGGGGCAGGGAGGGCTCGCACCTCCAACGGGAGGCAGCGCGCTGGTTTGGGCTGGCGGGCAGAGTTAATCTCTTGCGCAGCGCTTGGTAAGGGGCTCTCTCGTCTAAGCCTTCAGGGAGCACAGTGAGTACAGGTGCCAAGGCTCAGGGGGTGTCTCTGTCCCTCCGGACAGCGATCCGGGCGGGTGGCGCTGAGATCCCCGCCGGGCCGGGCTGGGGGGCGGCCGCCGCGCTCCTCTGAGGGAGCCGCGGGGCGGGGCCGCCGCCGGGGTTTGTCCCTTGGCGGCCGCCGTACGGCGCGCGCTTCCCGCAGCCGGCCCGCGCGCTTCGGGAGCGCCATGAGCCTGTGGGCGGACAAGCACCGGCCCGGCGCCCTCGGCCGCCTCGACTTCCACCGCGAGCAGGCGGCGCGGCTCCGCAACCTGGTCAGTGAGCCACGGGCTCGGCTCTGCCCCGCGCCCTCCCCGCCGGACTCTGCCCGGGGCCCCCGCGGCCTCCAGGTCCTCTCGGTCCTCTCCTCCCCGCAGCGAGAACCCCCCCGGAGTCGGCATTGCGCCTGAATGAGGGGGAGAACTTTACTGTGCGGGTGACCGGGCGCTGGAACAGATTGCTCAGAGTGGCTGCGGAGTCTCCGTCACTGGAGATAGTCGGGAACCCTCTGGATGCAATCCTGCACCCGGTGCTCTGGGAGGTTGGACCGCTGTGGTCCATTCCAGCCTGACCCATGCTATAATTGGGATTCCCTGCGGGCGCTGGCGCTGCTCCGTGGGGCCGAGGTCGGCAGCTTTCCCTCCGTGCAGGCCCTGCCTTTCCGAGCAGCGCCCGTGCGCGGGAAGCGTCCCGGCATCGCGCCCTGCTTGGCAGCGAGGCCCTGGTGCCGGGGAACCTGTGGGGAATCGGTGGCTCAGCTCTTTGGGGAGCGGTGTGCACTTGCTCTTCCTGCTGGTTTCAGTGTCCCCGAGAACAGGGCTTGGCTTGTTTGCCTCATGTTAGCAGAAATTTTTGAGGCGAGCAGCTAGGAAAGAAAGTCAGGACTGCTTCCCCTGCCAGATGTGCCCACTGGCACATGCACTTCCTCAGGAATGAGTGATATCTAACTCATGTAGGTAGTAGTGATATCTAACTCATGCTTTCTGTGGGGTAGGCTGAGATGTGCTCCAAGTCATGCATTTTAGCTTTCCAGGAGATAAACTCCTTTTATATATATATATATATATATATATATATATATATATATATATATATATACACACACACACACACACACAAAACCACACACACACATATATATATATGTATGTATGTATGTATGTACATCATTAATATATATAAGCATTTGCTTTAAACTTTGTTTCAACCCTTTTTACTGTGTGTTTCTTGCAGTTGTCACTCTAGTTACTGTGGGAAGCGTATAAGTGTTGGAGTGGGGGTTTTGGGGTTTGTTTTGTTGTTGGTTTGCTTGGGGTGTTTTTCAAGCAGTGAGGTGTTTGAAATTAAATGAGTTGCACGTGGCTGTCAGAAAAATAGATTTTATAGAAATGTTGCTGCAGGGAAAGATTTCAGCAGTTTTAATACTAGGTGCTATGTTGTGATGGAGCTGGTAAAGTCATTTAATGTAAACTTGGGTGAAAATGGAAGGGTAAATGATCTTATAAGGAAAATACTGTGGTAGCTAACTGGTCTTGTTTCTTTTTTATTCAGGTTCAATGTGGTGACTTTCCTCATCTGTTGGTGTATGGACCATCAGGAGCTGGAAAAAAGACAAGAATAATGTGTTTGTTAAGGGAATTATATGGTGCCGGAGTGGAGAAACTGAGGATTGAGCATCAGAGTATAACGGTAAAAAAATAAATCTTCCATCTCCTGTGAAGTAATGTGGAAATAGTGATATATTTTGTGGAAATAGTGATATATTTCTGTTGTGAGACCTTTGGAGTTGAGTTTCAAAAATTAATTTTTATTTTGCACTCAGTATCTTCAATGTTTTTATGTAATTAATCATACCAGTTTGGTTATACAAACAAATTATGTTCCAGATGTTCTTCAGGCCTTTTGGTGTGGGTTTGTCTCTTGTTTTCTGTGCCTGTTTGGCTGTTTTTGTGGTGAAAGTTCTTTTGTTCAGAATGGGTTTTTTAATTTATTGTTTACAGTTAATTTTGGACCATAGCATCTCTGCTGTTGCCATTTTATGGGCTGGATGATGTGTCAGTATTCCTTTTTTCTTTGGAGGTGGGGCTGGGACTGTAGGAGATTAGCAAGCCTGTGTCTCCAGAGTTCTTTGATCTCTGAGACTCTTGGTTTGCCTGTTACTTAGCCAGGTGTAAGCTCCAAGAGATTTTTAGAATACTTTCTGAAACTTAATGCGCTTATTTTCTACGTAGGCACCTTCTAAGAAGAAGATTGAAATTAGCACCATTGCAAGTAATTATCACCTTGAAGTTAACCCAAGGTAAGTGTGCAGTAAAAATGTCTCACTTTAAAGGTGAGCCAGTGGCTGTGTTGTGAGTGCCTTCAGCCTGGCTGCATGAGGGACTGATTGCCTGATTTGTTCCCTGAGCAAGTTAGGTAATGGTCTGTGGGTTTGGTCTGCAAATGAGAGCAGGGAGAGGATTTTTAATTGAGCAGCTGTAAATGAACAGAAATTTGGATTGCTGTATACTTAAGGCAGAAATGTTCTGTTTAACTGGCTGTATAAGCATGCTGATGTTGAGGAATGGGCAATGGAGACAATTCTGAATTGACAGATTTCACCATTTTGGTTGAAATTAAGAACTTCTACTGGAGCTAGCACCTCCATATCATTAGTTCCCTCACAAATACAAAAATTAAGGAATTTGAAAGAAAGAAAGGCTTACCCTGTAACTCTCCAAATAAAGTGTTTAGAGCATGGGAAAGACCACCACAAAATACTGTGGATCCTGTCTTGAGTGAGGTCTGATATTGATTTAAACAACAGAAGCTCTTTGGGGCGAGCTGTCTACATCTTCTTTGGCTGTTATGAAACTGGAGGGGATGGTTTGGAGACCCAAAGCAAATATTTGTATTTACCTGAAACCAGGTAAATACAAAGCAACATAATGTTGCTTTAAATCATTAAAGTGGTGTTGGTTACTGCTAAACCATAGCTCATGCTGCCTTGCCATGTAGAAGTTATTCTGCATTGCCAGGTCTCCTTTAAAAACTCATTCTTCAGCTAATCTGTTTATTGATTAGTGAGTATCTGCTGGTGTGCTAATACAGACACAAATAATTATCAGCTAATTACCAATAAAAGCTGAGGCTTATTGGTAATCATTGTTTTGAATATGTCATTTTGGTGATATCAAATGTGTGACCATTCAATCCGGCTGTGATAACCTGATACTACTAGTACTCTTCCTGTTACTCTGTATAGAGTACTTAGAGCTTGAAACATAAAATAATTGTATTTCAATTTAAATACAAAAGTGCTGAGTTTTGATTGAGGATTAATATCCTGATTTGTAGGCTTTCAGTAACTGAGCAATTGTCATGTTTATGTCTGACCAGACAGTAAACCTCTGCTGTGCAGTGGCCTGTGAAGTTTGACTGAATTATAACAATGGTGAAGTCATGTGCCTCTTGAGTAACATGGAATGGGGTGAATGGCTAACAAGGAGAGGAAGTGAATTTCTGGGAAGGACTCTGCTGAATAAAAGCCCACATTTATGTCAGGCATCCTCTTACGTGGTTAGGCTTAATTGTTCTTCCCATAATGAGTAAAAAGATTCTCATTGTGTGTCTTTGTTCAAACTAGGTAAAAGTTTAGGTTTCTCATTGAATAAAAGAAGTTCTATTTTAATGAGTTAATAAAACATTTACCAATGGATTTACTACATTTGAATAAAGTGCTACTAGTCCATTTGTGCCTGCATAAACTTCTGGTTGTTTTTATTATAGAGGAGGTAACTTTCAACAAAGTATATGGGTATTAGTTTAATTCTAACCCAACAGCTTCTGAATTCTTTTGGCATTCTTGCTCGTTCATTTGTCTTTTGGAGGATGTATTTTATATGCAATATAAAGTTGTTTTAAAACAAGATTTTTTCACATTCCTGGTGCAGTGATGCAGGAAACAATGACCGTGTAGTAATTCAGGAGCTCTTGAAGACAGTGGCACAGTCCCAGCAGCTTGAGACTAGTACTCAACGAGATTTTAAAGGTGAGTAAAACAGTTAAAACCAGTCAAAATGCTTTTTAAACATGGGGAGATTTCAGTTCACTGTTTTGTTTGTACCTGTATGTTGCGTGAAGATTGTACAGTCAAAAAGGCACGCAAGTAATCTTAATCTTTATTTTCCTGCCTGTGGAACCATGCTGTGTTTTTCTGTGTGTTATCACTTATTTTGGTATTATTGCTTGTATATCAAAAGTATTTTTTCTTAGAAAGATCTGATACTAATACAGAACCCTGCTATGTTTAATCCCTTTTTCAGTGGTGCTGTTAACAGAAGTTGACAAACTTACTAAAGAGGCTCAGCATGCTTTGCGAAGAACAATGGAGAAGTACATGGCGACCTGCAGGTTGATCTTGTGCTGCAACTCAATGTCAAAAATTATAGTGCCCATTCAAAGCAGATGCCTGGCTGTACGAGTGCCTGCTCCCAGCATTGAAGATGTACGTTGAAACGGAGGCAAAAATAAGTTGCTATAAAATTCTTGGATAAGTTCTTGGCGTGGATTTATATTTTATTTTTACATAATGATGTAATTTTCCTTTGTGTTGGATGATTTTCCAAGCATGGCTTATGAAAGACTGGTCCATCTCTGGTCCAGAAATCTTTCTAACGGGAGAATCTGTAGGTGCTGAACAGTTTGCAGACTGTTGTACTCCCTGCTATCTGTTTTCTGTCTAGATCTGCCATGTCTTGTCTAGTGTGTGTAAGAAAGAAGGCCTGACTCTTCCTCAGGAGCTGGCTCAAAGGATTGCAGAGAAATCTGGCAGGAATCTTCGGAAAGCACTCCTTATGTGTGAGTCCTGCAGAGTACAACAGTAAGTCACTGCAAAAGTTAATGTTAAGTTCTACTGTCAGACATAAATGACTTTGCTTCTAACGCCTTGTTAAAATAGGCAACAACTTGCTTAGACTGTAATCTCTAAAAAGATATTATTTCTTAGGTATCCTTTTACTGCTGATCAAGACATTCCTGAGATGGACTGGGAAATTTATTTGAGAGAAACTGCAAATGCTATTGTTGGTCAACAGACACCACAAAGGTAGGTGAATGCATTTGTTAAGAGCTATAAATGATGTTTTCCATGTACTGTGGAACTAAAAAAAAAGTTGTATTCAAAAATGTGGTGTCTCCAGTTATGTGTAATTTTCTGTATTTCTGACTGGAGCTGGTACTTTGCAGCCAGAGGAGTGGAGCTTTAAAATTGCCAGAGAGTATGAATGAGTATCAGGAACTGAAGAAGTTTTTCCCTGTCAAAGCTTAGTAATCTGAAGTGACCTTAGGCTCAGTTGCATGTTGTGTTTCCCCATTGGGTGGTTTTTTTTGTGTGGGAGTGGTGGGTGTGTGTGGTCGTTTTGGTTTGTTTTACGTAAAGTTTCTCTTTGACCATCTTTAGCATAAAGCACCTTTGTAAAAGAACTGGGAGTAAGAATTCATTGCTTTTTTTGAGCACATTAGGAGATGACTCCTGTGTCCATTTCACTGTCATAGCCAAAGCCTGATCCTTTTAGCCTGTTCCATTTATTATTTGCACAAGATGTCACTTAATTTAAATGCTTGTAGCATCTGTCCTTCTGTTTTCAAAAGCTGAGCTTTGGCTAATTGTGTCAGCTCTGCCACCTAATTGTCTTATCCTTTCTTCTAAACAATGAAGACAGAAGAACAGCACAAAGGATCTCTCTGGCTGTAGTAAATTAGTCACTAGTCTTAAGCATGAATAACTTAGATACAAAGAAAAATTAAAGGGAAACAATCCCGAGACAAATTACAATAGCCTTGTAGCTTCTAGATTAACTGAGACCATTGTAACTAGAGTATGTGTCATTTATCTTTTGAGTAATATGCAGCCTTTGAATTGAAATTGACTCATGCAATGCTTTTGGTCTTAAAATAACACCCAAAAGCAAAAAAGAGACATTGCTTGGATTGCCTCTTTTCCTGCAGTGTATTTCACTAGTTGTGAAAGACATTAGTATGCTTTGGGATCATGCTTCTCATATTTTGTGGTGTCTCTCCAACAGGCTTTTAGAAGTCCGTGGGCGGCTTTATGAACTCCTGACACACTGCATCCCTCCTGAGATTATAATGAAGGTAATTCAGCTGTAGCTCTTAATGTGCTATACATTTTTATAGCATGACTGTCTCCACTAAAGCTTTTTTAAAAAAAAGGCACCAAAATATCATAAATTATCAAGATATTGATGAAAAGATGTGTCCTTTCCAAACAGATTAAAACTTGTTCAGTGGTCAAAGAAAAACAGCATCATAGCTAAGTAAAAATAAAGGAGGACATTCTTAGTCCCCTTCACTTCTCAGGCCAATTACTATATTAAAGCATAGTTGAGGATCCTGGTGGTCTTTCACAACCTTAATGATTAAATAATTCTGTGGGCTAATCTTTATATGATTGGTTTTCTTTTATAAGCTTTGTTGTTATAAGTTCATTATTTGCTGTGTCTTTGTGGAGAGGTGTCCAGCAGAACTATTCAAAGACAGATGTCACCTTGGGAGGGAAAAAGCAAGTGGGATGTACATGTTGTTATTTTAAGGATACTGAAGACAGCTAGAGTAGAACAAAGATCAAAAATAATATTTGCAACTTAACCTAGTAATGTTTGTTTTGCCATCAGACATAATTTCTTTTGACATTAACAAATTTCTGCTTTCTGATGGTTTTGGTACTTAGATGTTTCTTTAACTTTCCTTTCTTACAGTAGGTTAGTAGATCCTGCATTGCTGTGTTTGAGAGGAAAATGGTGCATGTTCTCTACTCACTCCCTCTTCATAAACTTGAAATGGTCTAGAGATACTTCTCACTTAATCCTGGCTGTTTCAATTGAGATGGATTTGGATGATTTTATTGCTGTCTCTAAAATTATTCATTTTGAGGTTTTGTAAGAAATATTGAAGTCAAGTTGTCTTGTGTGTCTGCACATAAATATGTTCATAAATACAGACAGAGACACTTAAATTCTAATTAACCCTTTCCTTGGTTTTTATTAATGTTGTTTCTCTTTGTGCTTGATGCTGTCAAGATATAACTAAGTGGTTTTAATACACTTGCTGTCTTGGTAGGAATTCTCCTCAGGCCATGTTCCTACATGCAGTAGAGGTTATAGTGTTTGGAGATGGGGTTAATTAATTTTCTTTTATTAAGACACAAATTATCCCAGTAAATGAATATATTTTCTGTTGGAATAATGAGGGAACTATTAGTTAATGGTTAGTTATTTTCAAAGAACCAAGGTTATCCTCTTAACAAAAAATACATAATTTTTCAAATACTGCCCTGTTTTTTTCCCATTTTAGGGTCTTTTGACAGAACTTCTAAATAATTGTGATGGACAACTGAAAGGAGAAGTGGCACAGATGGCAGCCTTCTATGAACATCGCTTGCAACTGGGCAGCAAAGCCATTTATCATCTGGAAGCATTTGTTGCAAAGTTTATGGCAATTTACAAGAAGTTCATGGAGGATGGGCTGGATGACATAATGTTCTAACTGATGCCCAAAGTTGTACACAGAATGTTGTGTCAAGATACCAATGGTGTTGCAAATGTCTAGTTTTCTGTGCTTGATTACATATGGGTCTACTTCTAAGTCAAATATTTTTGTTTGGCTATTTAATAAAACAATGTTTGTTCAGCTTTAGAAACCAGATGGATTTTTTGACAGCCACAAATCCATCTTTAGAGCCATACAAAATACATTGGCTTTTCAGAAAGACAACACATTGCCTTTGAAGATGTGCAAGATCAGAGCTGCTTTGCAGTATTTGTAAGCTGACATTAAGAAGAGAGAACACAGGTGCTGTGTGCTTGGTTTTTGTTTGTTAATCACAGATGGGTGAGACTGAAGGAAAAAGATGTTTTTTCCGTGTTCTGCCAAGTTCCACCTTGAACATATATGTTCTGCCTTCCGATCTATACATCTTAGTGTTTGTCTGGCTTCTTTTTTATAGCCTGAGTGTTTTCTGTGGTGTGCTCACACCAAATGTTTTCTTTTTTTTTTTCTTTGTAAGCAGTCGCATTGAAATTGTGGAGGAGCAATACTTTGGTGTTGCTTGTAAATCACATGTAACATGTTTAGAAGGATTATACCTTCAAAAAGCATGTTTTCCAGCTTTCAACAAGTATTTTTTACCTTTTAAACTGATATATGACCTTTTTAAAATGTGAAAATAAATTGTAGCAAATATGAATAAAAATGCTGAATTGTTTTTTTCACACTGTCTCTAACAGTCTAGGTGCATTCATCTGCTTTGATGTAGACATCTTTTAGAAAGGTGGGATATCCCACACATGCTGTAAAACTGAAGGGAGCCACTGAAGTTTAAAAAAATCCAAATAAATACAAGCAACAAGAACAAGTGAAAAAACAGCCTCCCAAAATAATAATAATGATAAGAATAGAGAACCAACAATTCCTGTGCTGCAAGTCTTTCACATGTTATATCTGTATACCGTGGTACTATAAAAATTACTGAATTCATGCTCTTTATTCTCAATGCTAATTTAGGCTATTACTAGACAATATTTAAAGCTTAAGTTAATTAAATACTGCTGCTGTTCTCAAGGACTTAAGGGTTCCATGTGGGGTGTTAGTGCACAGCTTGCATTCAGATTCATTCTCAGTAAGATGGTGCTGCCCTGTTTCCTGCTCAGTGGGGCTCCTGAAGAAAGAGATGATGAGAGTTTTTTTCCTTCCATATGCTTGTCACCCAAATCCACAGCACTGGTAACTTGTCATATTGTGAATGTCTTCACTGTCAGAAGATCCTGGAGAAACATTAAACTAGTCAGTGATAGCGGAAAGGAATGCTTAAATTCATTACAAAGTAGGGCACAACTTTGCAATAGAGGGGGCATAATTACTGCACATAAAAACTGCTCTGCTCTGTCCAGAGCCTTTACTGGTTTTTAAAAGCTGAACAGCTGTTATGATTTCCCTACTACTAATCTATAGTGTGTGATAAAGTGAGTTCAAAGGATGACAAAATACTTCCCCCTCCCAAAAAAACCAACCCCAAAAGCTAATGTGGGAGAAAAGGAATGTGTGTAGGGGGTTGTGAAATGCACAGGGGCAATGTTGCTGTGGAGGGTGGAGAGGCAGGAGCTGTATTGGAGGTTTGTTGGGGCAGAGGAACAACTTGCTCTTTCAAAAGGCCTCAGCAGCTTTGTCTAGGAGTCAGAAACACAGTATAAATCTCTGTAGGTGTTGTTGTTGCTCCTTGTTGAAGTTCCCTTTTTATCCTTTATTACCTAGGATGAATCAAGAGTAGCCAAGGATGGAAAGATGGTATAATGACAGGATTTCTCTGACAGAACATGGCAATCACTCATCCTGAGAGCCAGCATTTCCCCCTGCAGATCTTGACTCATCTTCCACAGTCTAGAACACAAATTTAAGTACACATGGGCACAAGTGTCTTAAAAGTCTCTGCACGTGTCTTTCCTTGCTAGAAATTTTCCAGGAAATTTTGACTTAGTATCTGTAACAGGCTTCAGGGGAAGTGGTCATGCCATCAAGTGTGTCAGAGTTCAAGGAGTTGTCTGGATGTTGCTCCGTCATGTCCTTTAGTTTTAGTTCGTCCTGTGAGGAGCATGGAGTTGGACTTGATGATCCTTAGGAGTGACTTCCACCTTGAGAGATGCTGTGATGATCAGTAAGTGTTGTGCCTTCTGGGAATGTTTTAGACACTCACTCCCTTAGATGCTGCTTCCTCTCCCTTAGGGGCAGTTGCAGCTCTTGCTTAGAAGCAGTGTGATGCTGAACTGAGGTGCTGGGCTCTGCTGCAGGGAGCAGGGACCCTTGAGCTCATGCAGGTGGCTGTCAGAAATAAAACTGAGTTTTCTGCCTTTTTTTCCCCTTCATGGGGCTCCCGTGCAAATCCTTTCACCAAAAATACAGAATGTTAGTCTGGCAAGTGAGCCTCTTCTGGGTGGGCACCGCTGCCTCTCCAGCCTGGAACAGAATCACAGAATGATTTAGGTTAGAAAAGACCTCTGAGATCGAGTCCAGCTGAGCCTGCACACACATGGCCCAACAACAGTGCTGTGCTGGACCTACGCTTGGCACAGCACACATGCCTTGCAGATCAAATGGAAGAGGCAGTGCAGATAGACTCCTGAACACTAACTAGCACAGGACCAACCTCTCAAATGATCCATTTCTTCAGCTGATTTCATCTTTTGAGACCTGCTTAGAATTGCTGCTGAATTGCATGCTGAGAGGATTACCCTCGCTTTTATCCAGCGACACCTCCCGCTAGCTGGAAATGAAAACTCCAAGCTGCTCCCTCCCACGTGGGACTTAAGCACTGAAGGTGTCTGAGGGGTTGCAGAGGAGTCAGCTTCATGATAGCACAGAAAGCCAGAGGTGAAACCCATTTAAAAAAAAGGATCAAGAAACTGAAGGCAGCAAGTACTTCTGTTGAAACTTCCTGTGCTCTGCAGAGATCAGCTGTGCAAAGGGTGAATGGTACATTCATACTTTATTCCCCATCTCTGAAGCTCAAGTGCTAACTCCTGTGAGGAATATTTAAAGAATTTGACCTCTATTGTTGAATGTACCCTGAAGGCTAATCAATAGTGCATCATTCAAGGTGCATGTCAGGAATTGGTTACATTTCACAAAATGGCTAAGATTAAAATAATTTGTCATTATCTTCAACACTTCAGAAATTGACTCACAATTTTCTCTGTCATCAAAATTGAAATTATTTTCTGTCCAAATTAACCAGGACCCCTGGTTCCTACTCCAGGTTTTTGCTTTTTTAATTTTTTTTTCCTTTTTTAATGCTGTGGATGCTTTGTTTGTTTTCAAGTTGACACCAGTAACAGTTAAACATTCCTTTAGCAGCTTGTCTGTCTTCTACAGTTGTGTACAGTTGGTGAACTTCTGGAAGAAATTGAATGCTCTGTTTCCGCAGTCCTACCATTAGTAAATTGTGTCCCAATCATTTGAGCCTTAGGTGATGTTTCAGTAGAGGTGGGTTTGGCACCTCCTAAATAAGAGTGAGACATTAGCTATTACAAGCATGTAGTTTCAGCACTGACACCACTGGTCCATCTGTGTTTCTCTTAGCAGCCACCACCTCTGTCCTGGCACCTTCTTGGAGCTATTTGCCGTTCTATCCCAGGACATGGAGTAGGTGTTGGTCTTATATGTTTTAACCTCTTTGCAAGCCACTGTATACAATTATAAAGAATAAAGATTGGGCATGGGAAAGTTGAAGACTGAGAGCTGGGGACCTAATGTGCTGCTCTCTTTCTTGGTTGACCTCAAGTGTTCCCAAATAATTTTTCTTGGTTTTCCCTGGGACAATCTACTTTGCTGTATGAAATGTGATGCTTTTAGTTGGCAGCCTGTGACAGCTAGTGAATGGCACAGTTTCACTATAGCTCAATGTTGCCAATGTGGGCTTTCACTGCAAGCAAGCTGGTGTTCTTTTTTTAAACTTGTGATAGTATGTTCATGTCAAATGATTTTTGTGCCAAAGTATAAAGGCAACACTTAGCTCACTCCTGGTCACAATGAGATGTGAAAGGCATGCTAGTAAAGCACGTGTTTTGTGAAATCCATAGAATATTTCCTGTGCTTTTTACCACTCAGAATCCTTCTGCCAAATGTTATTTCAGTCTTGAGTGAGAAGGAAGGAAGGAAAATCAGGAGCCCCTTCAAAGAGAAGAAAAATAATCAGAATGACAAAGCAGGCAAGGACAGATCCTGAGGGAAGACAGGTACACTCATTAATTGTATTTACATTTCAAAGACTAGTCACCTGCAGTGTTCTCAATCATACCCTACACTTACATTCCCTGCCACACACCATGAATAATAAATGCACTTTTGAAGATAGAGTAAGTGACCAAATAGGCTTCTTCCAGTTCTAATTTTGTGGGTGATCTTAATTTGAGAGGTCAGTACAAATGCCTATGGTAAGTGACGATTTTAGGCCAGTAATTGCAAATTAAGACAGAAAGCAAGATGCTGGCTAAGGCACTTTCAGATAGATCACAGATAACCTTGCAGGAGCTGATTAACTCAAATGGAATGCCTCCTTAGGTGATAGCTACCAAATGATATTTGGAACAATTTTTAAAATTAAAAAGAATGAGGGAAAAGGATTTATGAAACTCTTGGCAGCATTTTCTCTGGAGAAAGAATTTTGATAATCAGTGGGGTTAGCTGTTTGCTAATTAGCAAACAATTAGAAGAAAGACATTTACCCAGTAGGCAAACATCTTTTATGATAGGCTCACTCTCATCAAACCTGTTTATGCTGAAGGAGGATAAACATTGCTGTGCTCAGAGTGTCTCAGTGATGTGAGCAGCACTGGCTGCTGCTCCTGTGCCACCTTTGCATGGGCTGGCTGGGACTCAGTGTAACAGTGCCTAATGTGGCAAGCACAAAACAGAGAACCCTGCACTGCACTTGTGATCCTGAGGTAGCTGAGGACAATTTCCCAGAGCTCCACAAAAGAAATTAGGAACAGCGCAGCAACCATCTGTGGAGAAAACAAAAATCTCCAACATTGGGGGATTTTTTGGGACCTGCAAACCAGAAGAAGTGAGAAGACATTTGTTTTATTTATAAAAAAGTAAATCATTATATGGTGTAAAGGAGATAATCATTGATAGATGAGAGTTAGTGTCAGTTTTCTGAAAGTGTCCCTTGGACAGGTGAGGCCTCAAATGACCATAAATTCAGAGGGGTGGATGTTTTAAATTAAAGCAGAGATAAGACAAAACCCAGCAACCTTTCTACAAAACAGGGATGTGTCATCAGCACTGCCTGGTGTAAAGCTGGAGGGGATGATGAATCTGAGTGTTTAAGGCTGAACTCCTCTCCATGCTCCTTCCACAAGCAATGGAAAGAGATGAGCAGGTGCTGAACATGAGCTTGCTAGTCCAAACAAGTCTTTAAGGTGTACTCCATTGTTCATCCTCTAAAGGAACTCTTCCTTGCCATTAACTCCATAGGCAATAAAGGAGTACAAAACTAGACTTACATACAGATCCACTGACTCGATGCCTAAATGAAGCCAGAAAAATTGCACCTGTCTATTCTAGAATCCAGCACAGAACAGCAAAGAGCACAGAGGAAAACAAATTGAGATCAAGTGCTGCTCAGGAGTGCAGAGCACTTCCCTCCTATATCCTTTGGCACAAGGTAGTGCCTACCTTGCAGACTCCAAATGCAGACTGTGTGGAAGAAATTAAGGAATGCACTCATTCCTGGTTTTGCTACTGGCATTCTAATCAAAACAAGAATTTAGAATAGAGCTTATGGCTTTATCACATTTCTGACATGCATAAATGTGAGGATTTATTAATACAAGATCTTTGCAAACAAATATGTATTTTTACTTTCTTTCCACTTTGAGGGCTGTGTCTGAGAGCAGTTTCTTTTGCAAGAGTCTGAATTAAGTCTGATCCCAAGAAGTCCAGAGGCAGCCATTGTGAGTGCAAGGCATCTCACATGGCAGCAGGTCTGACCCATCCCTTAGGCAGAACTTCCCTGCTAAATTGGCCCTGTGCAGTTCATTTCATTCAAAACAAAGACATTAACTCCTTGTTTGAGGTGAGAGTTACTTTTAGAGCTGCTAACAGTTGTCCAGAGATTAAAAATCCTTCCAGCTAGGTTAGTATTGTCCCTGTGACGTGGATCTTGTTTGGAAACAGCTGGATCAGGTAGGCAGGGGATCGGCATTAGGAGAAATCTCGTGGTGACTCATTGCACCTGAGGGAGGAACTGGAGATGATGAGCTCTAAGGGAATGCTGGAATAGGCTAAAACCTTCCAACAGGAGTAGCCAGGTTCAGTTAAAATACCTGTGCTGTTCCAGGAACAAGCTAAGTGTCAGGTATGCTTGAGGGCAAGGACTGGCAGCTACCATCAGAGGCCTTTTACTTGTGCACTGTGTGGGTAAACAGCCTGTTGAACCAGGGGAGCAAATATGATGGAGGGGCTCAGAGGTGCTTTGGGCAACCTGAAGATGCACTAAAAAATGCAGAGATGCTGTTAGAGAATGGTGTAAATAGTGCTGAGGTGGTTCCATGCCCATATGGGCCACTCATTTGAGAGTTGGACTGGGTTATCCTTGTATGAAACGAAGGGAATGGTGTCAACAGAGCTGAATGGCAGCAACATTTTGTGTCTGAAAATTATTTTCTCCATTTGCTAACAGTGATGCTAACATTTAGTGGGAAAAAAGGAGCAGTGCAGAGGCAATCATTACAGATGGAGGACACTGATTAGCCTATCTAGCTCTTCCACCTGAGAATACAAGATGTACTATGATGGTACCATGGAAGGAAGTAAAGGAAATGTTATTACAGATATTATATCCAAATTGAATTAAAGCTGCATTAAAAACCAGAGACTGCTGCACTTTTTCATGCTAGGTCTGAAAACACGATATACATCTGCTACTGACAGGCACGTAAAGAGTATGCAGGGGCTTATTTCTCAGAAAACAAGTTTGATCTCTGACTTGCTGCTTCACAGATCCACGGAAATAAAAGCAGGAAGTAAAATTATGGACAGACATTAATAAATAAACATCAGCAAAGCAGATGTGTTGTTTGGGATTATTGTTTGTTTTGCTTCCAAATATTTACTTTACATTGCAAACTCTAACAGTAAATTGTTACAGTTTCTTTATCTATAAAAATCAGGTAATGAATCTGTCTTTCTTTGCAAAAGGTGAATCTGCAGATAAAAAGCATTATGTTAATAAATATTTTCTCAGTTGACTAGCAACCACTGGGACACTTTTCTGTGCTGTGCTCATTCACTGTAGAGATTTAAATGAGTTACTAAATCCTTCTGACTTTTAATTTTATTGGCAGGGCAAGAACAATCCTTAAAACATGAACCCCCCTTTAAAACTGTGTTTTTGAGGGGTCATGTAGTGGCATACAGGGAAGCAAGTATCTCATTGCTTCCTTGGCTGTGGCTGCTCCAAGGCTGTGAAAATATCTCTGGAATGTGACAGTGTCATGAGTTACTGCCTCTGCCACCCAGTAATTCTCATAAAAGCCAGTCTGTCTTGTGTGACTGGAAATATCATATGGGCTGACAAAGTGGAACTGTAATAAAATGGTGTATCTTTCACTTACTTCCCATGTTATGTTACATCAAGTAGCAGAGTACAATAAATTTTAAAATAAAAAGTTGACATGAATGATTATATAGTAATAAATGAACAACAAAGACTTTTAATGCACACATAAAAATAATCCAGCAATCACCTTCCAACTGTATTTTATCTATTTTCAAGCAACAAAACACAGCTGGCAGCTGTTTATGAAAAGGGATCAGTATGCTAAAGTGTGCTCAGCCTGAAATAATAACTCTAGGAAAAAATTTCAATAAAGATGTATTTTAAGAACAAAATCAAAGAAAACAAAGTCACGGAACCTGAGAGCTTCAAAGCAGCTTCTTCCTCATACATGCCCTTCTCACCAAAACAAACTCAAGGCTATAAAAATTTCAGGAACTGTTTTCAAAGGCGCTGAGGTTTCAAAAGAAAGAAAACCTCTAAGTATTCCCTGTGCACTTCAATAAGGGAATTTTCCCTAGAACTTCCACACTTTAGTGTTTTCTGTGATCATGCACCAGTTGGTGTGGTCAAAGTACAAATGAGTAATGCATAGCTCAGGAATATGGTGCTCTTTCAGCTTGGCCAGTTTCTTGTCTTTAAAAATGTAGCTGTACCTCAGTCAGGCCCCACCAGGACCTGTCTGCTGTCAGCTGTGCTTGGTCAGGGCACTCATTGACTTTTTTATGCATAGAAGCACCTACTCTGCTTTTGCTCTGAGGTTAGCAAGAAAGCTCCTTGGTTTGGGAGATGGTCTATTTTAAATTGTTGTCTGACAGCTAATTCTTTCTGACATGAAATCAGGTCAGGTGAATACACTCTGCTGCAACCACAATGACTACCTGCTGCTGTTAGGGAGCTGTACCTTTACTTGCCTTAATTCTGCATAGCAGCTTCTGAAAGCCTTTGAGCAGCGTGGGCAGCACAGGTTTAACAGCCACTTCAGAAGTTGTTGTATTTTAAAAACTCAGTTTGCAACGTAGAAAAAGTGAGAAGTACGTTTTGGGAATCCATGAGCTTTGCGTTTTTTTCAACTTTTTCTCCCCTTTTCAATTAATTCAGCTCAACACTGTAATTGCCATAACTAACAAGCCCTTCTTGGTGCCATTGATTGCCCAAATTTAATACTGAGTCAAGTGATCTTGAGAACAGAGATGATCTCAGAGACTTCTCTGACACTGTGCACAGTGCTTTTTTCTCCCCTCTGCAGGATGAGCTCCGTGCTGTCCTGCACAGCTCTGAAGTCCCATCCAGCTTATGACAGGGCTGTTTCAAAGCCAGTTCTTTGTCCCTGTGAAGAATTGATTTTTGTACTCCATGTGAGCAAGGCTCACCTGAGGAGCAGGAAGGAGGTGAAGGTTTCTAAGGAACAAAGTTGTCTTGCTTTTCAAATCTTCCCCATTTTTGCTCCATTGCCCACACATATATCATTATCTGGCCTCCTACTCTCAAGATGTGAGCCATCTCTTTTATCACTTGCATGCGCCTCTCTTCCAGTTGAAAAATGGTGTATCACTAGAAGAGAACAGATAAGGTGAATAAGTATCCCTTGAGGCACTAATGAATACAGAGTGTAGGGACAGGGACTGGCTCTGACACACTGGAAGCTGATGCTTTGCACTGCAGGAATACATCAATTATCTTCTGTTGTGCTATGTGTGGTTGTAGTACCTTTATCATCTCTGACATGCTGCTAGCTTTAACTTTAAAGAGTCCCTTCCATACTGTCGTATTTTAAAAGCACAGCAGAATTTAGAAATGTTGAAACAACTGACATCTGTCAGACTAGCAATAAACAACAAAATGATCTTTTCTCAATGAATGGCTATTTGGCCAGTGGCAAAGCAACCTGCAATGTTGAATCAAAATATTGGTGAGAGAAACTTGGTCAACTAGCATTTGTCTACTTCTTCCCAGTAACAAATATATACAATTAAAACAAATAGTTGGATAATCTCATTCCTGTGTGATACCCCCCTCCCAGCACACAAACATATGATATGTGGAGAGCACCTTATCAGAAGGATGGTGAAACTCAAGTAATGCACTTTCCCTTGAGCCAGAACCCAGTTTAAATTCCACTCTCATTTCAATAAAAAATTTTGCATAAGAAAGGGCGATTGGTCTCAGACTTTGGCAGGAATTTGCAGAATGACAGTGCTGCAGGTTAGCTCTCAGGCTCAGCAGCTTTGGAGCAATTCACAACAAACACGGAGGTTGATTAGGTCTTGGTGCACAGCAGGGACTCTGGCAAAGGTTCTGCTACATCAAGGGAATGTTAAATCCTGTAATAGTGCTGGAGAGGAAAGGGCACATATTAAAGACACCGAAAGCAAAAAGCAATAGAATTAATGATAATTATCCAAGCTTATATTTCCCTCAGTGAAAATGCCCTGTGCTAGATGGAGCAGAAATGATGGCTTCCACAGAGAAACAATGTGTCTTTCAAGGGAAAATAAATAAAGGCTTGATTCTAGAAACAAAAGTACAGATAATGCTAGCTGAAGCTCTGTATGTGTATCCTCTAGGTGAGCTTCAGGGTAGCCATCCACCATCAGATCCATTTTGCCCCAGAGAAAGAGACACTTTACAATTAAAAGAATAACAGCATACAGTCCAGCTGTCATAGGAAAACACTGCAATGAATGATGCACTCAGTGGCAAGGTGAGGATCAAAAGGCAAACTTTAAAGAAATAGGGTGTTTTAACATCCAGTTATTTGACTGCTCTGCCTGTAGGTTTCACTTTTGTGAGATCAACAGAAATCAATTCCAAAAGCTTAGGTCTTCTAGCAGTAGTTGAGATGTTGATACTGAAATGTTATGGCCTTTGTAATTAAAAATGCATCAAGTATCATTAAGGAAATTACAGTCTATTAATACAATCTCACACTGAACAAAATTTTAGTGTTGTCAATTTAAATATGTCAGATAACTTTAAAAGCTGTGGGTGAGGTATTCCATTAAAAAAAATGCCTAAATCTAGGAAACAGACCATTTGCATGGGGCAACATCACACAGAAACCACAGACTATCATGTGAATTACTGCACATGATTATTTTTAATCAAAGCCAAGCCTGTGAGACTCCAAGACCACCATGCAGTCACATTCACTTAAAGCAAACGGCTCACACAAAAAAATTTTTTTTTGTTTTCCTTGACATCAAAGTTGTTGTCTATAGAAATTGTTTAAACTGAACAAGTTGCACTGTGCAGTATTGGTGCTGCTTCAGAGATGGAGCTGAGCTGGCAGTGAGGCACAAACACCAAGGCCTGACTGCAGCCCAGCAGTGACATGAGCCTGCTTCCCTCCCCTCCAGTGGAACAGTTCAGATCTGCTTCTCCTGCAACTCCTTCCATACTGATGAGTCAATGGCACTGGAGAGAATATTTCATAGAACCTTAGGATAGTTTGGGTTGGAAGGAACATGAAGATCCCCTGCTTTCAATTCCTGCAGCATGGAAAGAGACACCTTCCACTAGACCAGTTTGCTCAGAGCCCCAGGTGACCCGGCCTTGAACACTTCCAGGGAGAGGACATCCAGAATTTTCTGGACAACCTGCCCCAGTGCCTCACTACCCTCATCATAAAACATTTGTTCCTATTATCTAATATAAATAAAGTTTAGAAAGTCCCTCTCCATCTTTCTAACAGTCTCCCTTTAATCACTGAAAGACTACAATAAGGTCTTTCTGGTCCTTCAGTGCTTCCCCTCTCACCATCAGTTCAGCATCTTTTAAGGGGATTTTCCACCATCCAAACACTATAAAACAAGGGTCCAGATGCTTGAGATTGCATTTATTATAGTGAATGGTACTTTAAATCAAAAGTAGCTTTGTCCTCGATTGCAGTAAATACAGAAACTTGCAGGGGGTGAAGACAATGTCAGGACAGAGGAAACTTATTCTGGGTCAGAGCAAATGTCCCTTCAGCATGGTACTGTGGCAGCGGCCAGCACCAGAGGTGCAGGAAAAAAAGAAGGGAAGAAGAATGATGCTCTGTCCCCTTGCTTCCTGTGGTCTGCAGCCTAAGAGCTGTATCTGATAGCCAGGGATGGATCTGCCCTCCATGGATACTTTCTTGGACTCACTTGTACTTCAGATTACACCAATTCACATGTCAAACTAACCTGCAATTTAATGATATAGATTCTTTTTCTATTTTAAATGTTTCCCTGTGGTTCTCCTGTTGCAATAAAGCACATAAATTTACTCCTTATTCACTAATTTAATGTAGTTTGTGAATTCCAGGATGCTATCTCCCTCAGAAGCAGTATGAATTATACACTTCCTTTAAGACACTTTTGTGATGACACTATTTAATTAGGTAAAGAGCCACAGCCCATTAACCTGTCCTCATACATAATCAGTTTGTACCTTTGATCATTATAAAGACCTTTACTGGTTCACCTATATCCTTCCAGAGATGGAGAAAATCTGAATTTCATGAAGTATTCAAGATATGGGTGCATCAAGTATTTATCTTCTACCATTCTTCTGCATTTTAATTTTTGTTCTTGATATTTGACTACTGTTTTGACTGGGTTTGAATTCTAATCTGATACTTTTCAAGGCACAGAAAATGTGTGTTATGATGATTTCAATAACTTTCCTGAACAAGAACAGAGGATACCTCTGTGAATGTACCCTTAGTTATTTTTTTCTATGTACATAACCTGGCAATTATCCACAATGCTTTTCTGAGATTTTGCACCCAGTCCTTGGTTTCATGTGGGAATTTTTCTTGCAAATCCTTGCAACTGGTAATCCTGAATAACTCTGTGGCACCAGCAATCTTTATCACTGGCCTAGGAATTTCCTTTGTAATTTTAAATTGGTATCTTTTGAAGAGCAGCCTTTATACAGGTGCTGTACACACATGCTGAGCATTCACCAATTTTCACACTCCTCTATCAGCATTTTACCCTTCTGGCTTTCCCTTCCAATTTTCCTTAGAGTTTCTTCCTTTCTGGTAGTAAACTTTTATGCAGTGAATTTTTAAAAGCATTTTCTAGCAAGTAGTTTGATTACAGTCCCATTAAATTTAGTGAGAGGATGTGGTTCTTGCACAATTACTTATTGATGTGGGCCTGATGCACTCTTTCAGACGAATAAGAGGTTTTTTCCCTTTTGGGGGTTCTCAGATTAATCTTTTCAAGAGTCTTTGTGCCCCTGTTGTACCATATACACAACCTACACATGGAAAATTGTGGTTTCTCAATATTGTGTTTTCTGCCCCACTGGCCCTGTAGTCTCTTGCAATAATCTGTGGTCATTTTCTCTAAGTTTATCAAGGGGTTGGCGATACATCCTTATTATTACACTGCTCTCCTTTGAAGCTTTCTACCTACTGTTTCTTCTTCCAGAGATTTATCCTCCTGCTATTTTCCCACAGAGGAATATTTAGATCTTTTATCTTTTTTAGCTGTTTTGCAAGCCTTGTAACAAAAGGTAGAAAAACCCCTTAAGGGCTTTAATGAACATCATATCATTATCATACTAAGCAAAATCCTGCCAGGGTGATGCGTACAAGTAGGGCCACTTTTAATATTTCAAACAACCAAACAAACCATTGAAAAAAAAATTTTTGCTTGGGTTGAGCACAAATGCTTGACCAAAACTGCTGACACCTCTGTAGGCACAAAGCCTTGCTTCATGGATTACTGGCTATTTTAAATCAAGCATCCTTTGCATTTTGGCAATACATTCCTCCACCCTACTAAAAAAATCAATCCAAATTAATTTTGTGTCATGTACTGCTCATTCCCACTGCTTTTATTTAAATTGAAGACTGAAAGTTTTTCCATAGCTGAAAAATACATAATGCAATTTTAAATTTTAAATGGAGAAGGTGAGGAGGAAAGAACATTTCAAAGATTCTTCTCTTCTTCATTTCACAAGGATATAATTAATTGTTCCTTCTCTTAATTGAATACTGTGACTAATCCTACTAAAAGAGATTATTTAGAGCAAGCAGACAATGCTAGATACATTTTTGTGCCATTCAGCTGTCTACAGAGAAGAAAACTGAAAGCATAAACAACTTTTCTGAATTTTTTTACAAGTCACTTTCAAAATTAATATTTTAGGTCAGTGATTCAATTTAAACCCCGTTAAATGGCAAAAAAGAGATCTGTGCAATCAGAAATTGCTTTTCTTTGTTAAATTTCTTTATTGAAGCTAAATCCCTTTGGAGACATTTGAAAAGTATTTAAAGATCACAGAATTTTTATCTCACAGAGTCTTTTGTATATACTATATATACACACTTCAGATGCCACTTTATCTCTGTCAGCTGTAATAGTGGGAACAATTGCAACATATACAAAGACATGGTTCTAAGCTAAATGTTATTTTAGTCTCTCCATTATGGTGATATCAAAAATAAAAAGGGGAGGAAAAATGCAAATATACCAAGGAATTATTTAAAAGCATTATTGAATAAAATTCAAACAGTGTTTCCATGAAAAACTTTTGCCTTTTGAAAACAGAACTCAATTACTTAGGATGGAAAATTTGTTAATTCTTTTATTTTTTGCACATTTATGGTTAACATGAGGAAATAAGGCTGCTACCTTTATAAAAAGGCATAATTGTGAAATGTAATTACCTTTTTAAAGTCTTGATTCAGGAATCATATGCTTTATTTTAAGCATTTGAATAGCTACACTGCTTCAGCTGGATTACTTCTGTGTTTATTAAAGATGATTCTGAAATGTTTGTCACAGTAGCATAAAAATGGGGACACCTACAACTAAACCAGCAAAAGAAGGTAATAAAATAAGGTCAAGTACAGCAGTCTTCATCAAGTCATCCCTGTCCCCTGTTTTCTGCCATCCTCGAGGTGCCTACCCTGGGTTACTTCTTCCCTCTTCCTCTCACAGAGCAGTGTGGCCCATCCTGGAGCTGCTGGCCCACTCTCACCAGCTGCAGTACCTGGGGCTCCCCAGCTGGGCTCCCAGAGGTGGTTCTGTCTGCCCTCAAGCACCATTTCATCTTGGTTATGTACTTTATATTAGTTCTCATTGCATAGAGAGAAAATAATGCAGGCAGCTGCTGCCCCTCCTTCCCTCTCAGGTGTGCTTTACGTGCTGGCCTACAGGATCAGGCTCCTTCTCCATCTCCTTTGGGTCTATTTGGCTGCAGGTTTCAAGTGTTGATGGTGGTGGTTTCCTCACCAGTGCAGATGAGTGTTGAAGGATTGGTGCCCATCTCTGAGGAGTGGAAATGTGGGTCTGAAACCCCTCCAGCTGTGGAAGGAGGTGAATTGAGCTCTTCTGCTTCCTGGGCCTTCTGCTTCCTGAGGACTTGGCTGTACCAGAAAGGAAAAAAAAAAAGCAAAGTCTCTGTAATACTCTGTTAGACACCAACCCCAAAGAGACCTTGGTACTAGGGATCTTTATTTAGCGAGGAAAGTGTAAATGTGCGCCCAGGCCAGGTGCCTGGACACTGTTCTGGATCCTTTCTGGATCACAGTGTCCCATTCAGCAGGACAACAAGCTTCTGGCAGCACAGTGTGAAACCCCCCTGCTAGGGCACCCTGCCCTCAGGTGACAGCACAGTCCTGACCAAAGTGTGATGTGGAGGCTGCTCAGCCATCCCTCCTTCCACAACCCCAGCAGTGTTGCTCTGCACCCCGAGAGAGGGAGGAAAACAGATGTACATGGGCAGCTCGTGCTGCTGCTGAGAAGCTGTCACCTCTTCTGCTGACACCCAGCAGCTGGCCAAGACCTTGCAGCCAGCCAGTGCTGTTAAGAACATGTAGGCGAGATTTCAGACAGATAAACTGTCAACGTGGTGACAGTGATAAGGCCACAGATTGTGGTCTAAAATAAATTATTCCATTTAAAAATGATGAACAGGCTGCTGGCTGTTACTGTGAAAATTAAACTAAATATAAGGGTGTTTTTGAAGTTAGCACCAGTTCTGCACTCCAGTAACTTGGAGCAGCAGAGTGAACCATAAGGGAAGGAGTAACTTCTGCTGCAATGTTTGTTTTCCTAAGTAAAAAATTCCCCAAACCAAAAGAGTCCAGTTGTCTGACCTGAACACATCCTGAGATAACAGTATCATACACTGGAAATAAATTTAGGATATTTTTGTTAAGTCAGTTATAACCAGCATGAAAATATCAAAGCAAGAAACACAGAGCTCCTGATTTGGTTGAGATAGAAATCCTTGCTGTGGGTGATAATTGCCTAAAGAGAAAACACTGTCAGCTGAGTAAGTCCAGAGGAAAAAAACCTGTGGAAATGACAGAAAAGCCAGCAGCTCCTATGGAGCTTCTTTGCATCTCTAAGAATTTGTGATTACTAGCTTGAAAATACAGCATTATTCACTTTAAATAAAACACTAACATTGGTGAGGCCAAAGCTGAAATCTGGGTTGGCAGGTGTCTCAGAAACAGCAGAGGTACTCTGTGGGTCACCTCATCAAAACCAGAAAATCCCACAATGGGTGGTATTTCTCTGGTGTCCCTAAGACCTCTTGTGATATTCAGATTTTGTTAATATTTTGCACATCTGACTTCCACCAGGGAGGAGGGCTCACTGCTGTGAGAGGAGCTGTATTAACATTAGGCTGTGAGAGAAGCTGTATTAACTGGTTATAGGAGAGTCAATGGATTTTTCTTAAAAAGCTCAGATGAGCTTTACATTACAACAGATGCAGAAAAATAGATGTTATTCATTTTCTGTCTCCATGGAAAACTTAAACACTTGGCCCAAACGTGACCCAATTTCCTCCAAACTGCTCTTAAATTCTCTTAATATCTGAAGTAAATAACCTTTGCTGCAGGGTAAGATGATTATGTTTTTCTCTTTCTATGTCAAACAAAGAACAGCTTTCTCTAAAAGCCATTTATGTATTTGAAGACTATTATGTTTCCTTCAGTCTTTTAGTTTTTCTCTTTCTAGACTAACCAAATCAAATTCCTTCAGCTTCTTCTAACAATTCAGTATTTCTAAACAGCAGTTATTTAAAATGTCTCAATACAGATTGCAAACTTTCTAAGACATGGTCCCCAAAAGCAGAGAGGATATTCCATCTAAGATCTCAAACACACCAAGCACAGGAGAGTGACAGTTTTCTGACCTCCATGAAGCTGTTCTGTCACCATCCCAAGCAGGTATTTACATGATTTTGTAGCAGCATGACACAACTTGCACCTTTTTAGCCTGTGGTCCATCTTGCCTGGTCATTATTTCTCATTTCATTTGTTGAATGCTCCCTTGCCGAGCACAGTATATCTCTTTTGATGGTTTCTGTATGACTTCTTGATTCCAGAGAACCCTCCATTATTTGCCTTTGTCAAATCCCATCTTCCAAAAGAATTCCAGCTCCTCCTATATCAGCACCATTCACAAACTGTGCAATATGCTTTCTAGCAGCCATCAAAGATATTAATTAAAATTTTGTGTATAAATAGAAGTAGGGTGGCTCCAAAGAGCATCCCCTTTTTCAAATGCATACTGTGTGGAGAGTGAACCACTGATTCATTTTGAGAATGATTTTTTTCCATATTCTTAGCTCCATTTACTTATTTTACTTGCAACATTGACACAATAGTCAAGATGTATCATATCTTTTCCTGCTACCCTGTCTGTTGGGATGATTGCCCTGTCAAAAACAGAAAACAGATTGACTTGCTCCTGACAAACCCATATTGGCTGTTTCCTCTTGCATTAGTACTCTGTAGGTTTAAACAATGTAGGTTTAAATAATTTATTATATTTAAATTAGATTATTTAAATTATTTATTCTACTATCCTTGCATAAATCTGAGTTAGCCTGGCTTCCCCGTAATGTCCTTTCTCTCTCTTCTGACAAAAATCTTATATTTGCTTTTCTTCTCTTGCTGGGGATCCTAAATATGATCTGCTAGTTCATAGTAGTTTAAGACTAATTCCATGATATCCTAGTAATTTGTGTAACCAAATTTATATAAATATTCCTTAAGATGTTCTTTCACTTTAGATAGTCCAAACTCTTCTTCTCTTATTAAAGCTCTCTTAACTTTTTGTGACTGTTAATAGTTTTTTGTAAAGACCAAAGAAAAATGCAGGTTTCCCTCTCATCTCCTATTTGCTCTTCTTTTTTGTTTTCCTCTTGCTATGTATACATTTATAAAACCTTAATCCAGTTCTACTTCATGTTATTTTGTAGTCATCCTGATTTTAGTTCTTCACACCATGCCATTAATTATGCAATTATTAACAGTCATGGTTTTTGCTGATTTCTTTTCAACTTCTATGGCATTAAAGAGCTCCTGTCATACAAGACCTCTCTGCTTTCCACTGGGACAGATTTCTTGTTCTGCCTTTAACATTGCCTGTTTAAGGGAATTTTCTGACCTCAGTGCCTTCTTGTTGGAAAGAGTTAAAAATCTTCTGGAAAATAATCCTGATTGATCCTTGGAAAAGTGGAATATAGGAGGGCTGGCAGGTAGTGCCATGCCTATCTGACAAAACTCTGTGTTATGCAGCAACCCAGGTTGCACAAAAAATAAAGTTTCTTTATGGCTTTTTCTTTAGGGAAAGTTTTTCTTTAAGGAAACTTTGTCATTATGGCAGGGCAATATTATGCCCATAATAATTGGCACAGCATTGCAGTATAAATACACTGAGATCTGATATTAACTTTTGGTTTCTTCTTGCTCAGCATCTCTCTGAGTTTTACCATAAAGACAGAACCATATAGACTAAGGAAACTCTCCCAGAGCTGTTACTTGGACTTTTTTATTTTTTGCCCAAGAGACTCTTCCACTTTGTGTATTTCAAGGAATTATACTATTTGCAATTACACAGACCATTTTCTCAGACAGTGTAAATTAGAACTATTCATGTTTATGACCTTTAGTTTCCCCTCACTTTTTCTGTTAAATTATCATGAGACTAAAAGATCACAGATTAAAGCAAAGTTTGTTTTCATATACTGGTATTAACACTGAGGAAAGCCATTTGATGCTCTTCACTCCAGGAACCCTTTTCCCCACTGGGCTAAGAGTCTGATCAGATATTTCAGTAATATAAAATGACTTTACTGACTTGGGTATCTGACACTTAATTGGAGAGGCAAATATGATGTCCTTACCTTTGCATTTGCAGGAAAGAAGTTTCATATTTATATTAACAGAAAAAGGTTCTTCTTATCCCTTGACCGTCTCAGAGGACAAGAGCTCAGTATATACAAAACTTCATTAACTCAGAACATGATTTTTCCATATAAATGAAAAAAACCCACATTAACAGAGGTAAAGCCATGATAAAAGTAGTCAGTCTTCTATTATGATTCGGAGCAACTCCTTGGCCAAAGGGAAAACAACAATCTCAGTCCTCTTTCCATTACTGCAGGTGGCAAAAATCCTACCAATTTCAATAAATCAGCAATGGCTTCATCATGTTAACAATAAAAAAAATCTATTGTTATATGGTAAAGGGGATGATTTCTGTTGTTTGGTGATATTAAATCTCAAATAAAATATATACACTGGAAAAGTGAGTATGATTTCTCTCTTAAAGCAGTGAAAACATTGTGGAATGAATTGCGTATACTCACAGTGCAAACTGTCGCCTGAAAAGAAGTTAAGCATTTGAAAGTAGTATATTTTAAACTTTTTCTGATGTATCATGTCTTTCTTTGTTTCTTGTGAGGTTACTCCATGTAGCTGGCAATAAATACTTCATTATATGTGTATATGCAAAAGGTGAAAAGTGCAAGTTAAAATCGTCACGTTAGGCCATATCTTCTGCTTTCCTTTAGACTCTTCACAGGCATTCCTGGGGCACAGACTTTACACCTTCTGAACATTTCTGCATACCCTTATCAACAAATCTGGCTTGTTACTTCTGGCTTCACTTACTTACCCTTGATTTCCAGAAATTGCAAAATCAGCTTTGGGCACAGGATGATCCCTCTGGGCAAAGGGTGTGAAAAACTGGTAATAAGGATTATTAGCTATTGGTCATGTTTTTTAAAATATGACTGAAGAATTTTCAGGTGGTGTAACTGAGCCTGGTTCCCAGCCCCATACTTAGCAGGGACAATGACCCAAAGTCAGATTTCAAGATGGATGTGGATTTGTAAATAAAGTCCTTCAGGGCTTAAAGGAAGATCACCTGAGACATGGAAAATAGGATGTGCCAATATATTCACTAACTTCAAGAGATGCAAGACATTAACATTTCGCTTTGATTTAAGAACGCTTGGAGACCTTCACATTCCTTTGGTTGAGAAAAGGAAAATCAAGTTTGTTGAGCACTGTAATTTGCTTTATTTACAGTACTGTCTAGCTTTTAATCAATATAGGCTTAATACCAAACTTTTAAAAGGTGATCAAGTAATTCCAAGGCTCCAAAACAAAAGAACTCTCAAAATGTAAAAGAGAAAAAAACAGAGGTTAACGCTACCATTCAGTGTCTGCTTTAAATGCGGCCAAAGGCAGGTAGCTGCTCCACTGTTAAATTAGGATGAAAAGGGCAACTAATCAAAAGGAAAAAATCCGACAAGACAAATTCTGAGGTTAGTTAATGGATGTTTTGATGTGGCAGCGCTGAAGTGAGCACTTCTGCTTGATTTCTCATCAGCTCCTTTTTCTTTCTCTACATTATGCCCTGTTTTGCTGAAACAGATCTCTCTGCAGAGAAGGAATAGGTTACTGACTTGGCCAAAAACAACCTTTCTTGTTGCTGGCTTACTTTCCAGCTCTATCAATGTCATGGTTATCCTTCCTCATAAACACAAAAATAATTGTGCTGGCTGACAAACCATGAAACACATGAGTAAATCCAGTGTTTGGGAAGGTTCACAATGACATAATATTGAGCTTTGAATATGTACAATATTCCTAAGCAAGCTTCTTTGTTACATCTTCTTCCTGACAGAGACAACATTTCAAATTTCTGCCATGTGATAAGGCACAAATAAGTCTCGCCTCTTCTGTTTTTCACATTGTAGTTTAGTTGTGCTTGGGCTGGAAAAAACCTCACATCTGTGTGACTTACCCATCTTGTAGTTTTTCACTGTGTTTGCAATAATACACATTTCTTGTGCTAATTACCTGGTCTTCACAATCCAGAATATTCTGTTGGTCAGTGAAAAAATCCCAAACCTAGAAGAGACAGCAATGGCAGCCTAAGTGGTTTAGACAGTTTATAAGTCTGTCCAGTAGCCGCTGTTGGCACATAGAACTTACCAGCAATGGACGAGGCAGTGTTGGAGCTCTCACTCCCACCAGGCAGATGTGAGCTGTGGCAGAGTGCTGCTTCATGGCCTCCAATTTGAGCCAATTCCACTGATGGGAAGCAGCAGTTTCAACCCAGTTTATCAGCTTGAGAGCTGATGTGAAGTTATTTGCCATTCCTCCAGCCTGAAGGAATAATGAGGAGGAGAAAAGAAGGACATTCGGTGTCTGTAAAAAAGAAAATGCATTCCTGACATATGCCATGATGTATATCCTTGACTGGCCTAGCTTGAAATTTTCCCCCCATTTTAAAGGAGACACAACTGCAGTGGAATCCAGGTTGTTTTTTACCCTCACAGTATGATGAGCACAGACTGCTCTCTCCTGCCTGGCAGGCTCTCTGCTGTGTGACGGGAGGTGCTCAAGTGAGATTGCTACACAAGGCCATTTACCTTGGCCTGCCCAGCACGTAGGAAATCAAAAATATTTATGGTAATGATGCTACTGCAATTCTGCTTGTAATAGACTCAAAATGCTAAGTGAAGGCATCATGTAGTGGGAGCACAGCACTGAATTATTCCTGTGTATTGAAATGCTGATAGACAAACAAAGCTGCTAAGTAATTAAGTCACTATTAGACCAAACCATTAAATCCATTGTCTGCTGTTCTAACTGCTGCTAATTGCTGTCACCATGACAACAGGGGAGTTTCTTTATCTGATATCTCCATGTATTTTCCTTTTCATAATGGAGCCTGCCACATGGAAATTGACATCTTCCCAACTTGAAATACTTGTGTTGACATAAAGGCAGACATCTTTAGATAAGAGCAACTTTAATATCAGAGGATCTTACCTAAATTTTTTATAATTTCTTTGCAGAATTATCTGGATCTTAACACAAAGTGCATTTTAAAATAGATTATTAATTTAAAAACCTTGCCTTCTCACTTGTATGATAAAATTCATGGTTCATCTTAAAATCAGGGAGGTAAATGCATCAGGCCAATATAATACTCTGTACCTTGTGCAGATTTCCGTTCACATCCGATTTATGGCTCCGCTTGCATCAACATTATCCTTGGTCAGAGCCCATATTTTATCTCTAAATATTTTTTTAAAAAAGAGAAATAGTTATTTAGGAGCCTTTCAAATATTTAAATCCTATATTTAGGTTATTGCCATCCCATAGCACCTGTTCTGGAGCCCCATCAATCTGTTATTCCATTTGAATGGGAGGTGAATCACTGCCGAGCTGCAAATAGAAATCTGCTCTGAACTGCTTGTCTAATATTAACTGCTGATGCCGTCTCCAAAGAAAGAAGGAAGGATATCCAGAGAGAAGCTGGAGCTCTCTCAGTCCTTCCCATGTCTTATTTCAGCACCAGCTGAGAAGAGGTGCTTTGAAACAGTGCCAACACTTGGCTAATATTAGACCCTATTTTCCAGGGAGAAAGGATAGAAAGAGGACTGCCTGAGAGCTCTGTCTGGAAAAAGAACTTCAGGACTTTTCTGTGTTTGACTTTTGAAGGGATAGGCTCTCTTTTAAACTGGGCAAGAGCTATTAAAAGGATTCCCTCTAATCTGACACCAGAGGCTGCTTCCCAGGGCTGGAGGGCAGAGGAGAGCCCTGCAGGTGGATCCCTGTCCAGTGCCATGGTACCACTCTTGGCAATTGTGTTTCATCTGAAAATCACCCTTGTCCATGGACACCACCATAGTTTGGCAACAGCCTGAGCTTAAATTAGAGCAATCAAGAAGTTGGAAGCCTGTGACATTGGTAAAAATTCAATGTGATATTTCTCTGTGTGTTTTATTTGTCCCTATTGTAAACATTGTGAAATCTGCCAAGATCTGGTACAATTACGCTTCCCAACATTGGGACTGTGATAAACTGGGAAAAGTGCATGGTAAAGTTTGAGTGACACCCAAAAAGTGTCCTAGAGAAAGGGAAGGAAGAAAAACATGCACTGTAACTCTTGTTACCAAAGTATATTTCCTTAACTTAAGCTTGTTTAATATTAACTGCTGATGCCATCAGTATGACATTGTTTATTTAGGAGATAGTATTTCCAAATATTATGTTGCCATTAAAGAGAAATTGCTGCGGCTTTTAAAGGAAGAAAGACCATCTGTTCTACATTTTTATACAATGTGTTGTTTTCTCATATAAACCTGAAATGAATTTTATGACCTTTAACACAATGTTTATTAACTTGCTTATATTGTACTTAGAAGCTGTTAACTTTTGCTTCATAAAGGCTTCCAAAGTTTTTAAGTCCACCCTTGAAAAAGATATTTTCTAACAAGCCCATTGTTAATAGACCCATCTTTAAAAATGGCAGCTGAAAATTATGATAAATATCAAAAGAATCTCAGAGTCTGAAACAAAAGCTCCAAGACATGTCATTTGTCCTCTGCTTCATTCAGCACCCAGGAATATCTGTATCTACAGGATTCCTATGGCACAATTCATTGACACCATGTGTTACTGGGGACAAATATCCTTCCAGTTTTCCAAGCATCCATTTTTTCCAGCTGTTCTGGATTGGTATGCTGCACAGCTATTAGCAATGCCCCCAGGAAAACCCTATGATATTGAGCATAGCTGATTGCATCCTAAGCCATTTTCAGTTCAATGTAAAGTTTTGTACAGACAAACTGTAAAATTTGTGATCTTTATTGTACATTACTGGCCACAGCAGGATTTCATTATATTATCAAAGATTTGGGCCACCAAGACAGACTGACTCCTCTCCAACAGCATGATTCTAACAACTATATGCAGAATAAATTCTCCAAGGCAAAAGTATTGATGGCAGAGCCTCACCCAAGATCTCTGTACTGTAAGTTGGCCATTAATCTGGCTCCTGATACAGTCCTTATCTGGTCCTTGTTTTCAAACCCATGCACATTTTAAATCCCATCAGCTCAAAAGACTACTGTTCTGAATTTTCCTAGGCAATTACATCACAGAGAAACACTGGAGCACACTAAGCCCAAATTCAGTCTTGCAGCAACAGCAAGAAACTAACTCTAGAGGAGGTTTGGTTATGTAATTTATTTATCTGAAAAGCTGTGCTAGGAGTAAATCTTGTAGCCCTTAGTGTCTTCTGTCATATCAGATGTTCAGTCAGCATCACTGGGAAATTGCTTAGATCAAGGTGATGACAAGTCTTGGAGTGGGATGAAGAAATTCTTTGGAAGTTCATCACTGTTCTCTTTGTTATATGTGTTCCTAAATTACAACCATTCTAGAAACAGAGATAATAAAAAAAAGACAGTGTAGATGAGTTGCCCTGGTTTAGTCTCTCCCACAGAGCAATGCATATATTTTTAGCTTCTAGTGAGGTTTAAAGCCATCACCTTGCAAGCACTTACACAGGTGCTTAACTCTGTGTGTGCAAACAATAGTGCCGAGTGCCTCCAGCGGGGATATTCCAGGCACAGAGTTCACGACATGCATCAGTGAGTACAAAACTGGCTCTCTGAGGCAGAAGGATTTTTTTATCGTTCTTCATTATAACCCAGCTCTGCTGTAGAAGCCAGTTTTTAAAAAACGCCTTCAGAAAGACCCTGGTTGAAATAGCTGAAGTGCTCTGCTGGGGATCGTTTCAAGAGGAAGCTGATGTACTATCAAATATACAGGGAAAGGCAGAAGGAGGCTCGAGAAGGAAAGGAAAATTGCTCTTTGGAAAAGCTGCAGCATCATTTCAAAGCTTTGCTATTGCTTCATTTGACAAGGGGAAATAATAGCTGGTGAACTGATGTAAGATCACAGGAGTGAAAGAGCACAGAGCTGTTTAACTCCAGCACACACTCAGGACAGCTTGCTTAGGCTGAGGGACAGCCTGAGATTTGCTATTACCTTGGTGCTTAACTAGCAGGAAAAGAAAGAAGGTGCATATCAAAGCACCTAGCAAGAGAAACTACACAGCAAGACACCCTTTCAAATTAAGGCACAAAAATGTTTAAATGCAAGAAACCCATCATGAGCTGTGTGTAATGCAGTGTCTCCTCTGTGAAAGGAGAGAAACAGATGTTGCAGCAGTTGTGATTCCCTCCTAGAATTATGAAAAATACTGTATCTTTTGTTTTAAAAGGATAGCTCCAAGAGTGGGGTAAATGCTCTGGACTCTCTGAAGTCTAACAGTCCAGTTCTGAAAGGCACTATTAAAATAAGTTTTCCACAAGGTTCTTTTAAGAAAATAACCCTCCTGGGAGAGGCTGGAGGGAAAGAGCCCTCAAGCTGATTCCCAGCAGCCACCAGCAGTCCTGCTGTGGACATATCTGCCTGGAGACCCTCAGTGGATGTCCATCTCCCACACTTGCCAAGCTATAAACCACAAAATGCTCTACAGCTCTCCATTCAATGCTTTTAGTACAACAGGCTAAAACTTGTATAAAATACAGTGCACCAGAGGAGGAGAGGAGAGAGATGTTTGAGGGCACAGACACTGAGAATAGTAAGTAAAAAATGTTCTGGCAGTCTTAGGAAGCCGGTTATGACCCACACCACAGAAGCAAGGAAAAAACCCCAAACCAAGATCGAAAAGCAAACAGGTACATCCACCAATCTCACCTGGGGGAAAATAATTTCTGGGGCATTGACTCAGGTTCAAACACACGATTTATACATGCCAGTCTGAATCTCAAAGATCTGCAGTTTCTCTATCATCACCAACATTCTTTCTCTAGTCACAAGGAAAGCCATAAAATAATCTGGAAATCAAGCTATGCTTCAGGACAAAGGATGTTTTCTGCCCAACACAAAATCAGATATTTGCTGCTGCAAATGTCACACAATGGCATTTTACATTGCTGTTGTTTGCTTACTTGCATAACAAAGGCTTTGGGGAATGAATGCTGATAATTTTTTTTTGAGCACACTCACCCCTACCTTTATGTGAATTTAAAAAAAATGGAGCAAATCTGTTCATCCAGGGCTGACTGGAAAGCAAAAAGCAGAGCAGCAGTTCAGTCTTAATGCTTGTCACCTAATCTTCAGCTAAACTTGACACAACTTGATTGAAAGTGAAATTAGAGTTTAAAAGCTATTGAAAACTTCTGAGTTCATAAGTGATTATTAACCTCCTGAGCACTGTGAAGGCCCTGACTGTTCATGTGGGATGTGAGCCTTGTGCAGGCTGTGCCTGATGCTTCTGAGAGCCCTTACATCTCACAGCATTGCTCCCCAGAGGGAACCACAGACTGCTGGTGGAGGGAACTCTGGCTCCTGCATCCAGAATAGGAGCTCATCCTCTAGCTATGGCACAGTAGCTTCTGATGTGTTCTTAATGTCTTAAATTTATTTTTTAATTAGAAAATAAATTATTTGAGACTGTTCTGTTTTCAGCTGTTAATTTTCTTCCTAGTAGCTGGTACCTTGCTGTGTTTTGGATTTACTGTGACAGTAACATTGATAACACAGTGATGTTTTGCTCGTTCCTGAGTAGTGCTCACTCTACCTTAAGGACTTTTCAGTTTTCTATGCTCTGCTGGACAGCAGGTACACAAGAAGCTGTGAGGGAGCATGGCCAGGGCAGCTGACCTGAACTGGCCAAAGGGATATTCCATACTTTCATTTCTCAGTGTCATGTTCAGTGTGTAAGCTGTGGGGAGCTGATTGCTGCTTGGGGATGGGCTACCATCAGACATCAAGTGATGCATTTCTTGTGTTTCTTGGGATTTATTCCTTCCTCTACTACTACTATTACTACTACAATTAATATTATTAATATTATATAAAATCTCAATCATTAAACTATTCCTTTATCAACCTATGAGTTTTCTCATTTTTACCCTTCCAGTTCTCTTCCCCCCTATCCTGCTGTTGGAGAGGAGTGAGGGACTGCTTGTGTGGTACTTAGTTGCTGCCTAGAATTAAACCACAACAGGGAGAAGAATAGGCTTTCTAATTCTAAATAATGTCATTCTTTGGGTAACACCCAATGATGTCAATTTAACTCAGCAGCTTTGTTGTTCAACCTAATGGGAGAGAATAAACTGAATTGGTAATAAGCTTGCTTTTGACAGCGACAGTCTTCTAGAAGGATGTGTCATCAGAAAGCTCCCAGATGGAATGAGTAATTCCTGATTTAAAAGAAAAGCCTATTCTTCTCCTCTGCCCCTGAGCACTTGCAGCTGTGAGGGCAGCCACAGGACCAGGCTGCCTGGAGCAGCACAGTGGCTCCTGCCAAACTCTCCCCAGCTCTGCCAAGGCCCCTCTGGCCCCTCCAGAGCCCCTTGCACATGGGATATGCCATGGAAAAGCTGACAGGAGCATGGGAAATGGGACTGACTCGAAGTTGTGTCCCAGCACCACTGAGCCCTCCCTGATGCCAGCCAGAGAGGCAAAACTGGAGCTGTCAAGCTGAGCTGGGCTTCTTCAGAGACATGATTAGCTTAAGTCTTAAAGCAATTAGTGCCAGCAAATGATGTAACAGCTGCCCTATCATAGCAGAAAATCCAAAACAGTGACTCCAGGACCACACTATTTCCAATACCTATGGAAGAGATGATGATGACCTACTCCCCCCAGTTAAATGAGTATTTTTCTGATGGTGCATTTGGAAAACCTGCTTTATCCTTCTCCCTCTCTGTGCCCCCTGCACCATCAGCTTTTCCCTCTTATACAGACATCACAAAATGACTGCACTGAAATAGCTTGCCTGTGAAGCACTAAATCTTTGTGTGAAACACAGCAAATGTTCATCTGGACCTTGTTAGGGTCCCTTCAGAGACCTTCACCAAGTTTGTTCTTCTACCAGGAGCTGCAGCCACCACCGGAACACACTGCCAGTCAGATTATCAGCCTCTACCCCTGCCAAGCAGATAAGAGAAGAACAGGGGAGGAAAAATCAGCCTTAAAGCCCTTGAAGGATAGTTCCCATGAGGCGTCAGAATCTGGGGAAGGACTTATTAACAGAAAGGGAAATGCAATATGGGGCACAGAATTGCTACAAGAAAAGAGAAATGAAAGTAGTAGATAGGAAGGAAGTGACAAAAGGGGATTTTGTAAATAATAAAGATGGAAAATGAAGGGTAAGGAATGTAAATGAAAAAGAGAAGACCAAAACTGAGAAAAAGAAAAGGGGATAAAAAAGCAATGATAGGTAGAGAAACTTCATGTTGCTATTTCAATTAATTGGCTTTGGTGCATTTTTCCCAGATACCACCATGCATAGGCACAGCACCACAATTTGATAGTTAATCTCCTATTTGTGGATTCCTCATAATGCCCTATTAATATTAGTATGATGTGGTGAAACCTTTCTACAGCGTCCCAGTTTCTGCAGCATATCATACTGGATCTATCCTCACCCTTTTAAACAGCTGAGAGACAGCAGATCTGCATCTTTTCCATATTCCTAAAGCCACCATTTGGTGCATGTCTTTCCAAACCCACCACACTCTGGAAGTGCAGTCAGAGAGGTGGCTACATGCAGCAGAGAAGCAGGAGAGAAGAGCAAGAAGGGAAGGATGGGATCTGTGAAACTGAACCAGTGCTCACTCAGAAAAAGCCACGACTTTTGGAAGACCTGACATGGGAACATGCTCACTTAATTCAGGTAATTAACCATGAAGAGCAGCCTCACACATTGCCAATACCCAGTACAGATTCCAATACTGCAGGAGTGGGCAAGGAGAGAAACTGCCCTGAAAAGGCCCAATGTATTTTGAAAGGAAAATGAGGACAAAGTTAGCTAAAGTTAGAAGATGGTGATACCATATGGGTATTGTCATAGAAGGCTGGATTGTGAAGCCTGATCTGTAGTTCTGGACTCTGAAATGCAACCTGGAAGTTAGAAACTGTGGGAAAACTTTTTGGCCCTTCAGGCTAGAGAAAGTGCTGAATTTTGAAGACCTGAGCTACACACTGATGCCCTTTGTGATTTTCAAAATGTGAATTTTGGTTGCAACACAGAAACTAATTTTACCAATACTTCTGTAATGAAGGCAAAACCTGTTTAGGGAATTTGGGACACTGGATACCTGAATACTAAACTAAATATTAACTCACACTGTTAAAATTGGTGCAATCTGAGGGAGTCACCATCCCTGGAGGTATTTAAAAGATGTGTAGATGTGGCACTTAGGGACATGGTTTGGTGGTGGACTTGTCAGTACTGGGTTAATGACTGGCCTCAGTGACCTTCGAGATATTTTCCAGTCTAAAAGATTCTATGATTCTATAAGTGTCAGTGTTAGGTTCTTGGACTTCTGCATTGTTTCCATGCTGTCTGCCCTGCCTGACCTCAGTCATAAGATTCCCCTCTATATTCTTGATGCCTTCATGGACAGACAGGTGTCTTCCTGCTCAGTAGTCCAGACCACAGTGGTATGATTTGCTGATCCCAGCCCTTTGGAGGTGTAGCACTACAACACATCTTTCTTAGGAACCCCTTTCAAAATCTCTAAGTAAACACAGTGCATGAAAGGAACAACATCCACCTCAGAGAAGGGGAAGAAAAAAGCCAATCCAGAGCCTGAAAAATAACAAAAGCAGGTACATTTTCTTAGTCCTAATGTGGAAAGAAGGTTGACTCCACAGTATTTGAAAACCTACTGGTGGAGTGGGTTGCTAGAAGCTTGGCTGCTGTGCCAGTTACAGTTTACTCTCCTCAGCTGCGCTTGTGACACAAAATTCACATCTTGCCCAATTCATCAGACATCTGAAGAGAATTTTCATAAACACATGTTGGCAACAGCTATGGGTAATAAAACAAGTTTGCATCACCACCACAACTCCCTCTTCCTGACACGGAGCTGTCACTGGAAGGAAGGCTTAAGCAACAAAACTTCCCTTGCAGATGCATCTGTGCATCCCTTAGAATGCTGATGCTGTCCAGGCAGCTTTACCCTAAAAGGGGCAGAAAAAAAAATCACCCAGAGAAGATTGACCCTGCAAACTCTGCAGCATCTAAAAACAGATACATGTGAAAACAAAAGGCTAATATGATGATATAGCTTACTTATGGTGCCAAGTGAATCCATAAAATCATCACATTTGATGGTTTTCTCCTATCTAAGAATAAGGCATGCCTGAGAGAGCAAAGCAGTAATTGGATTAAACTGGATTGAATGTCTTAGTGCTACTTTATGCCATTACAAAACTGACATGATTATAGAAATGGAAAGCATAAAATTGGAAGTATTAACCTGAAGTTCTTGTAAATTTAGTGCTTGATTCGTCCTGCTCCAGAGACCTTGAAAAAAATACATATTTCTGTAAGTTGCATCATGGCTGAACCCTCCCCAACAAGCCTGAGGTACTAAGAAGGGACTGTACCTGGGAACAAAGAGGAGGAAAGATTTCCAGCACTCTGCTTAAGGTTTTATGCATTCAATTTCCATTAATAAAGCTAATATTTACTCTCAGAATTCCAAGCTTGAAGAAATGAATTATGTTCAGAAAAATAACAGTTTATAAAAAAAAAGTCCATAGCCAGTGAACTGCATTTTAATTTTCAATGTTTTATTTAAAGAGTTATTTAAGGGGAAGAAAATAATAAGATAAGCCTCTGGCCACTGAAGATCTGAATCATTTTATAGATGTAGATGCAAGTAGTCAGCAGAACAAAACAATACATGACACCATTTCACAGTTCAGGGACTGCTGGGAACAGAGACATCATGTGAAATAATTTTCAATATATAACTTTCTGTATAATAACAAAGAAACAAAGAAACAAACAAAAAACCTAAAAGCAAAAACCAGATAGCCAAGAAATCACACATTGACCACAGCTCAGTGAGCTGGTTGTTGCAATGAGAATTGCTAGAGAAAAATTGATTATTGATGGCATTTTCAGAGAAAAATGTGGTTTCAACACTTTTTTTTTACAAAAACTCAGATAATTTCCTGAGTGCAAACCCGTTCCAGGCTTCCAGATTGCAAACACAGTAGCATGCCAAGAAAAGAGATGAAACAACATGAACATGCAGCTGAAACACACTGGAATTAACCAGACACCACCAGGTATTTTTCTGTAGCAGAGCATCAGTCACATAGTCTTGATATAAACAAGTCAGAATAAATTGCTTACATGTTATAAATCTGAATGTCTGGTAGTCTGTTCAAAGTGGCTAATTATGTGCTTGAAAATACCTGGTTTTGTACTACCCAAATCCCAACACTTTCCTGTTTGGGTTAGCAGACATCGAAAGTTCTTATCCTGTTTTCTTCCATTCTGACAGACCCTAGAGTTACAGTAAGTGTTTCAAATAAACATGGATTTTTATAGAAGATTTGATGAGGATATCAGTACACTTGCTTAAGTTTTAATATTTATATTATATTATAATTATATATATATTATATTTAAGATTTATATTCCTTGGCAGCTTTAGGTTAATGGTTGGACTTGATGATCTTGGAAGTCTTTTCCAACCCAAATGATTCTGAGTCTGTCTGACCCAACATGGACACATATCCCATGGGAAAGTTTTGCCAAGACATTGCTCGAGTATCACATCTCCATACTTTCACCTCTTGCTTTGGACTGGGACTGGCAGCCTGTCCAGCTCCTAGAAATCCCTGTGAGACACACTGTCCTTCATGTACACCTTGGTGCACAAGGTTGTGGTGGATTTTGGGCAGTGCAGGTAGATTTGTGAGCTTCCCTAGGTACACAGTATTATACTCTAATTCCTCCTTCTCCTCCCCATCTTGGGCTCGAGACAGTGCAGAAGTTGGATTAAAAGGCTAAATCACATGAGAATGGCTCAAGCATTTCCACTAACATAGTTTAGAATGAACTGGGCAGGAAAATACTGCCAGTTGCCTTTGTTGGTGACTTTTCCACATCTCCCTGTGACAGGTTTCATTTCCTTCATGTACAGAATCACAACCTTCACTTCTTAAAACTACTACATCCTTGCTCTCCAGCTACATAAATGAGCACTGCCATCTGTGCCTGGTAATCCTTTCTTGCAGGCATCCAGCATCCCCTTACAAATCTGTGCTTTTCAGATAGTAGCAATCTATAGTAGCACTGGTCATCTGCACTCAAACACATGTCATCTGATCCCTGTTTATGTAATAAAGAGCTTGTATTGGAAACTACTGGCAGTAATTCAACAGTGAAGGACTGTGGATTTGAGCATTATGGATTTACGTAAGTGGAGAGAAAACCAATCTAGTTTGTGCTTAAATGATTATGTTGAGTCCTGCCAATTGAGCTGGGGGGAAGCTCTTGCCTTGCAACTCCCCTGCTTAGCCTGTGGGATATTTGCCATGAGGGAAAATGGGAGCTCTTTGTATCATATTCCCTTCGAGGACAAAAGAGCAGAGGGGATGAAATAGAAATAAGTTTATCTTCATTAAAACACTAGTGTTGTAAATAAGGCATCTTATAATAAATTGGATGAATTTGCACAATTTTAGCAAAAAGGAATGGTGTACTTAATTTTGTTACTGACAACTGCAGTTTTGTTACTGTAATAGTTAATTTCCTAACTTTTGATTTACAATAATTTAATAACCTTTTCCTTTTCCCACCTCTATTGCTACTTGCAGAACCTGAAAAAAAAAAAAAGAAAAAGAAGCATCAAAGCAGGTAGGGAGGCATCATCAGGTCCTGAAACAAAAGCCAATAACTGATTTTGCATTAGCTTGGATCATCATTAAAACATCATATCCATTTAGAAATGGTACATTTTCTCAGCTTAGAGGAGCCGTTCTGAATTTCCTGAAGCATCTCTCCCTACCCTTGCATCTTCTGCACTACTGCATGTGCTTGTACAGTGCATGGCAAAACCACACCTCTGAAAAGGCAGCCAAAACCCCAAAATGACAGGATGGCTATGAGGCAACAGGTGAGACAGTGAGAAAAAAATCAAATTGCATGCATAAATACAGTAACAGAATCCACAGACAGAGTCTGGGAAGAGATGGGAAATCTAATCCATGAAAGGACAGGGATAAAAAGCAGTTGTCCAACATATTAGGGCTCCTGAGAAAAAAAATAAGTGGTGCCAAAGAAGATACATTTGTGTGAGTGGATGCAGTGAGGGGAGAACTGTGCACCAGCCCAGAACTGTGGTCAGGCAGGTTTTGAATGTCGCTGAAGATGGAGCTCCACAATTTTTCTGGGCAACTTTTTCTAGTATTCATCATTCTTACAGTAAAAAGATGTTTCTTATGGTCAAGTAGATGTTTTGAGAAATGTCTGACTCTCCTAACTTGTATTTATATATACAATAATATAAAATATATACAATTTTTATATCCAATAAAATCCCCTTCTAAACTGAAAGAACACATGGAAACGTCACACAGGGTGGTCACAGAAGCATCACCCAGGAATCAGCAAAGTGCTAAAGCCATGGACTATGTAGTGTGCAAGAGAAGCTTAGCCCAAAGGAGCACAGACACAAGCCAGACTGTCACTTGACCTGTTGGTCAGGAACTACTTCCATGAGCTCTTCCCTTTGGCATGACAGACATAAACCTCAGGTACACCCACAGTGAGCGGCTGTGAGCGGCTCACCTCTGTGCTCTGGTTTTCTCTAAGTCTGACTGCTCTAAAGAGGAGGCTCATGATGAAGGGGGCAAAGAGCAGTGTTGGCCTAGGGGCTAGGGGTGAGTACCTCACCTTTGAATTAGCAGTATAGATGCAGCTGAATTTTCAAAAGGCCTGGTGTTTTCACACGGGATATCCTCCTAAATATTAGGCACTGCAGAGCAGAGAAGCTGAGTGAAGCCATCATCTCTTTGATGAAGTGCTCTGAGAAGTGCAGTAATTGCTCTGCTGAAGTCGGGAACTGACATTTCATATTGTCCTGAGGTCTGCTCAGGAGGAAATTCTGCACTGTGGATCTCGGGGAGATGGAGACTCAGATTTCTTTTTGGCTACAATTTCTTTCCACTCAGACAGCGAAATACTGGATTTAAGCAGAATAAAGGTGTCCATTACAGAAGTACATCATGCAAGGCAGTATTACCATGGAAGGAATCCACAGGCTGTGTACAGTCAGATGGATTTAAATAGGAGAATGCTATTTTCTCCACTAATGCTGAACTGTGCAGTTCTATTGAGTTGCCTGCTCCACTCCCCCTTCCTCCTTGGTCTCTCCACCTCAAAGCAGTAATGTGGAAGTCTGGTTGGTGTACCAGTGCCCCAGCTAAGCGGGAAGGATTTCATCCTAAACAACTGCAGCCCACTGAAATATCCCACTGAGGCTGGCGATGGTTTCCAGCTGCAGCCTCCCCTTGCTGTTTTTACAATGCTCAGTTCATAAAATTTACAGGGGCAATATATACAACCTGTTCTGCTCTCGGAGATAGCTGTGGGATTGCAGTGAGGCCTCTGATAATGCCAAATTTTTTTCCTGGGTTTAATACTTGAGGGAAGAATAAGGACTGAAAAAGTGGGAGACAGTGCAAAATAGCTTCCTGCCTCACAGAAAGGATCATGACAATTCAAACTAAAATATCCCAAGCAGGATTTACTAAACAGCCCCTGGCTACAGAACTTCCTCCACTGCAGCTGCTTTCAATAATAAGGCTTCAATGCCTATTGTTTTTTTCCTTACTTACAAACAATTCCAAATGTTTGATTTAATTATGCTGAATACAAAGCTGCGATGTCTCTGGCCAGAATTGCTTCTGACAGTACAGCAGTGGCAAGGGCCCAGTCTCACAGACCTCCAGAATTTAACCTGCCTGCAAAGAGTAGTTTGCACAGCCCCCAGGTTCTTCTTTCTGGGATGAAAACAGACAAAAAAAAGAGTGACCTTTCATCCTAAAGAAGATAAAATTTTAGAAACCTTTCAGAAATTGAAAGCACAGGAGGTCTTGCCTGCTACCTCATTTAACAGGAAGAATGGCAGCTTGCTTGCTATTTTCTTTTAATTTCAGAACAAAATAAACCCCTCTACAACTGACTTAAGACTGAAAAAAGGAAGAGCTGTGCACAAATCCTGAATTATTATCTTAAGCCAAACCAAACAAACATGATATAGAAAGAACAGGCAAGATAAAAGGGAATCCATAAAAATTTCAAAGCAGTTTGGAGCCACTTGTGAGCTGAGGTTTGATCCGTGTGGTGATAATGTAGTGCCAAAGTAACTCCTCCAATGACATCAACAGAACTACTCTGGCTTTATACCAGCATGGCTGGATTCACAGCCTGGCTCTGAATGCATTTGTAATTAAACCATCAGTGCACTTGCCATACACCCCAGGTTTATAGATGTTCTAAAATTGCTCAGTGAGCAGTAGTTATTTCCAGGATATGGGTATAGTAAAAGATATTAGCCAAAATGGTTTATGCCAAATCTTAAACTGATGAAACTCTATCAGTTTCTGACTGATGTGACCTGTGCATCTGCCCCATGTGTGTTGTTGCACATCAGTCAGGGCAAGATGAATCTACACAGTGATCTCATCTTGCCAAAGTACTAAAAAAACATAGGGAGAGCAGTGAAAATTAAATGTGAGGTCAGCAAAGACTCAGACCTGAGACTGTGAATATCCCAGCAAATCCTGTCCTCTGGCATGCAATTGAGGCTAAGCCTAATGTAAAGACCTTGTTTTGCTCAGTGAGCTTATAGGATTCTTTTCAGCAGAAGTCTGGGCTTGACTCAGGATGTCCTTTCTCTTCTGGTGAGGGCCCTGTAATTCTCAGCCAAGAAACTGACTGAATTCCAGTCCATGAAAGCCTCAATGTGGGAGAGATTCGGAACTCATGCAATGTAAATGAGCCCTGGCCTTGGCTGCTGTTGTGGAGTGGAGGAAGAGAAATGAGATATCAAGGCGAATGAAGCGCAGGATAAAAGGGAGGAGAGGGAAGTGTGGGAAGTCAGAGCTCTGTTTTCTGCATCACAATAGGAAGAAATAAATCCACTACTTGTATTTCTGAAAGGACCTGGCCTAGCAGTAGTATGTCAGTTTTCCAAAATCTCTGGGCAGCCCAGAAAGAGTCAGACTCTCCAGCTATTGCCTGAAGAGTGCTCCGTGTCTTTATCTCATTGTTTTTCCCCCCAAAACATTCAAACAGGTAAGTTCCCTCTCGTCATCTGTTAACTCTTCAGTCCCATTGGGCTGAGTTCAACCAGCCCTGGTCATTCATCCCATAAGGACTCACTTTGGGAGCAGCTGCATTGCTCTTGTGTTTCCAATGTCTCCTAATCACCTCCCCACTTTATAGGGTAGTTAAGACCATTTGGTTTCTCATTTTACTTTTATTTTAACTTCATAATTTTTTTCTAACACTGTTTCAATTGCGACTTGCCGACTTTGGAAAACTTTTTATCTCTGCTGTCCCAAGCAGCTTCAGCCAAAAGCAAGAAGAAACAGGCTTTATGGCTGATACCCATCACTGGCTGTGGATAAAGGCTGTCACCTTTATAAATAGTACAGGACAATATGCTTCTGGTACAGAGAACAGCCAAAAACTCTTAGCAACTGTAGCAGAATATGAAGTAGTTTTACATTGGCATAAAATCTAGAAATTGGTCACTGTTCCTTTCTCCTCAATTCAACGATGTTGGCACAACTTAGCCTGAAAACCAAACAAATAAAGTCATTAAGAAGCCCTCATAAACAGATGAAAATGGTGCGATCTGTAAAAAATATATTTGTTGATATATGAAGTTAAAAAGTTACAAGTCATCTTGCAGTATAGAATCCTGAACATTAAGTTTTAAAGACAAATGAATTTTCTAAAACAGTTTTGATATACAAATCACTAAACAAAACAAGCTTCACAACAGGAAAGAGAAAAAAAAATAATAGGAGTTATTAGCAATTTATTTCTCATGAGTGAACTTGCTGCCAATTCCCCAGTCCCTTTACATAAAACAATATAAAGAGATGAGAAAAACACAGTCTGCTGTAGGAAATTCATTCTGGAATAAATATGGTTTTAAAAGTCAAAATAAAGAAGGTCGTTCTGAAGCCACAGGGAAATTTCAATGTCCCCAACAGAGTTATAACTGATGACAAAGAATAGTAATTCTCCTGCTTGTGCAATCTATCCTACTCAGTGTCCTTGGCCTAAAGCATGATATAGGATATAGGGTGCCAAAAATTCAGTAGTATTATATTCTGAAATTAATGGGAAAAAATAGCACAAGAAAATATCTCATAATATTTTCTCCACATTTTTGTCTTCATTGGAACCAGAAAAGACAAAAGAATAATTACCAGCTGGTGAATAAAGTAGCCTATATCTTCTTGAACAGCAAAATCACCAGAGAAGTTCAATGTCAAAGCATCTGCTCCATGCAGGATGTCATCAATCCAAGTTTCCAAGGGAAGGGAAAAACCTTTGCTGCTTAGACAGATATTAAACCTGCCTGGAATCTGAAATATATGTCCCATATTAGAGCAGTCATTCATGCTCTTCAGAAGAATTGTCTCCTACTGTAGCTCTTCGATGAAACCAGGACAATTGAAAATATTTATAAAAGATGGGTATGTTAGATATCATGACCTATAAGAGCTTGATAAATCAATAAAACTTTCAGTGTCCACTCAGAAGATGAAATTCCCAGTGAACTATGGCAGGACACTAAGATATTTTTGTAATAATAGAATTTAGATGTTTCAGATCTGCAAGTCATTTTAAGGGTTCTCATTTCTCTTTGAAGGACTCTGGCAAGAAGGGAGCTTGGCCTTGCTGGGGATGGGTTTCCAGTAAGATGCTTGGTCCAACCTCGTGGTTTGGGCAAATGCAACATTCCTGTGCCTTTGTCTCTGACTGCACAAGTGAACTTCTGCAGCAAGAACGACCTTGGCAGGGGCGAGGCTGCGCAAGGGACACGCACAAATCTCTGAATGGAGCAGCTGCAGAACCAGCTCACGAGGGAGGCAGACAAATTTGTGGGACCATAAGTGAAAAAGATGGAACAAAGACACCATTGTCACCCCTCCTTTTTAGCTGTATTTTAGAAAAACCTCAAATGTCTCTCAGCAGTAAAGATTCTGAGATACATGGATGAATGGATTTGATTCCACTAGCACAGAGCACTACTATGCATGTAAATTGGTTCTAATTATAAGATAGTCTGTCTTTCAGTGTAATTCACATCTTGTGAGGCCCAAAAAATTATTTCATAGCAAGTAAAGGTGCCTTTCTTTTAATTACAAGCTATAACTTATGCATTTGGAAAACTGAGAATTCTTAGAAGTGTAGTTATTCTCCACTGACTACCAAATTTTAAAGCACCATTAACTCAAACAGATAAAATAAGATTAATTTAGATCATATTATGTCAGTAATGGCTCATAAACATTTCTGCAGTCCCCAGTTCTATCCTAGAAACAGAGCAAGTGCTGCACTGGCAGAAGCCAAAGATGCCTCCTGCCCAGAGGTCTGGTTCTGATGGTAGCACATAATCAAAAACTGTGGGGAAATCCGTAGGTGACACCATGGCATCCCCACAGGTGGGAGGGGAGGAATGTCTCTGGTCTCCTGAACTTCTGAAAGTGAGAGTCTTTATACTCACCCTACTTAGAGTGTATTTGGGATTGCTCCATTTCCTTCCCTCCAGCTGAAATAAACCATGAAAAACTACAAAAGACAGCCATATGTTAAATGTCACAGAATATGCTCACTGATATGTATATCAGTATGTATGCATTAGGTATGCTTTAAAAAAAAAAAAGTAAATTTTTTTAGTTTAAAATTAATGTTACCAGTTTTGTATTAGACTCTTTTTTCACCCTACTTGGTGTTTTTCCTTTTTAAAAAACACTCACTACCTTTCTATAAAAATGGGCTATTTCTATTCTATTTTATGACATACTTTTTGTTCTTGTTTCTATCTGTTCTATATGACTTTTTTACTGTATGGCATCCTCTGTATCTTGCTGTTCTATTCTTCCTAGAAATATAAATGCTAGCCTTATTGAGTCTGCTATGACACCAACCCTACACAGAAGTTTTTGGGGCCCTAGCCACATTTCATTGATGTCTGTGAGAAAATAATTGTCCTCCAAATCAATCAACCTTGGCCAGGCAATAGGCTTGTCACATCAATAAGGAGAAAGCTTTTAGCCAGCTGTTAAATTTAGAATATTTATAAAGAAAGAAATCTAACCATTTTCCAGATGACTTAATTCTTCCCCCATTCCCATCTTCTGCCCTGTCCTCCTGCACTTTGCTGCTTCCCATCACTTGTGTGAATCTGGAGAGGGCTGAAGCAGGTTGTCTGCATGTGGTCAGATCCAAACCCTTGCAAAATAAACCAACCAGACAAATCTTGCTGTTTTGGCAAGTTATAGGAAAACAAAGTACATGCTGACTCAGTCTTAGCAGCCAAAAAACCCACCAGCCCCTTGACTCTTGTGTCCTAAGGACTTGGCTGATGAACAAACATGAACTAAACTAAATTCTCCAAACTGCTCAACTATTTAAAAAATAAGTTAAGATTTTAATGGAAATGCTTAGTTTGCCTTGACATTCAATTACTTATCTGACAGGTTAGATTTAAGTCTATAAATGTCACTAGCATATTTGCCTATTAGCTATTTAACCTATGAATACATTTACCATTGTTTCAGCTCACAGGGCTCACACCATGAGCTCATCTGCAGCCTGGGGTTGACAGTTTATTACTTCACACATTTTCTTCTATGAGCTAGTCTGTTTTTAGTATATGACAAGACTTCATCACTCTGTGGTTTTTAAGTTTACTCAAACTCCTCTAAAAACTTTTATCAAACCTTTTCAGGAGGGTAGAACTATGTCTCTTTGTTCTTCTTTCCACACTAAATTGAAAGTACTTTCAAAGAACACTAAGACACTAGAGAAACACAGTCTTTCACAGCTGGATGTACTCTAGTTTTCATTTCACCACCCCCTACTATTTGGCCAAGATTTTGTGATCTCTGCCTCTCCCAGAAGCAAAGCAGGTGCTGTGAATTCCAGGTGGATGATGGTGCAGGAGGACCTGAGAGCACACATCACAATGATCATACCTGTTGATCAGAGGAGGTTATTTTACACTGCCTCCCTAAGCTTGGTAGAATCACTCTACACAGCAAAAGCAAAATGAAAACTCCTGGGCTTCAGCTCATGCATTATGTTCAAATCAATGCAAGCAAGCATCTTTTTTTTTCTTTTTTTTGGGAGAAATATCCCATCTTCCTACTGTAGAACATAGCCATTTGCTATGAAGGAATTCTTTCTGTGCAGAAATAAGCTCATCTTTTTTTACAACCTGCTCCCTTCAAAGCTTGCCTGGGGCCCATCTGCTTGAGCAGGCTTATGTAAAAAGACACTGAATCAAAAGGAGGCAGCAGGGGACTGCAGAGAGTATGAAGTGACTTCCCAGCCTTATCTCTGTTTCCCTGACATGCAATATTCCCAATGAAGGCTGGGAAATAAGTACAGAATCCATCCTGACACCACAAAATACTAGGCAGTGTTTAGGCCACTGTCTGAGACTGCTGCTGACCCAGAATTTTCTCCCCATTTCCTTTGCTACTCTGCCTGCCAGAAATCCTGTGCTGTTTCTTGAATCACTGCCTAGGCCACTTTCATGGTAGACATGAGCACACTGTTCTCTGCTGATGTGAGTTATAAAATATTCGTTCTGATGCAGTTACACAAGAGTAATCCAATTGTGCTGGAAATTGAATAACTGAATTAGCTGAGCTAGTACAGTTTTCCTTCTTTGGGCACAGAACTGTGCCAAGGAAAAACCCAGCTCCTGGAGCATGGCCATTCACCTTTGTGTGCAAAAGACTCCAGAGGTGAATTGTAAGCTCTTTTGTTTGTAGCTTACCACTGCTCTGCACAACAGGGAGCCAGTCCATGGCCCAGCATCCTAAGCACCCCAAAAGTGCTGCTGTAACCATGCAACAATAACTACTAATGCCAGCAGGCTTAGAAAAATTCATTTTAACTTCTGATTTTATACGGTGTTCTGCTACATATTTTATAAAAAGGATTTAAAATACAAAAATTCATACCATTCACCCAAAATCAGTTAAACAGTGGCCTCTTATCTTTGGACTGCACAGGCAGGAGTCTGTGTAGACAGTGACCAACAATCTAAGACTATCCTGCTAGAGAAGAGGTCACCCCATATCAAGGATGAAGAGCTCTGATGCTCCAAAAAGCACTGGTACTTCACCTCTGAAATGCTGCAGAACCACTCACGGTGTGCATGAACACAGTGAGGTTTTATCTCAACAAACTGTATGACAGCCTCTTCACTGAAGACTAAATTTCCTCTGAATACTAATGCTGGCATTGTGTTGACTTTACAATGCAGAGTTCTCTCACTCCCACTATCAGCTCAACCACCATACAAATTTCCTTCGTTACTGCTGTGACCTCACATTCCAAAACTCCCTTGCAGGAAATTACATGCATTTCAACAGTGGCAAAAAGCAAGGTTTGAGAAATATGCTTCTGAAATAGGATTTAAAATCTGGACTTTGAAAGCTTTCATCTCCAGATGATATCCTATCACAGACTTTTTCACAGGAAGATATAAAATCATGTGTCCCCCTTTGCAAAGACATAAAAAGAATCACTGAAGGGTGTGAAATTGCAACTAATATTGGCTTCCAAAAGTTGAGCCAATTGAAGAAAGAAATTTAGTTTATATGCATCTTTTCAATAGGATGAGGATAGAAAACCTTTTAAAAAAGCATATTTTGAAAGAGAAAGAAAAAATTCCTGCCTTCTCAATTACATGAATGAAAACCCAAGTGTGTTAGAATTGCTCCTTCAAGTTGCACACGTAGTATGAAAAAAGAGAAAATCATACACCATCAATATGAGTACTGTTGTTATTATACAACAATAAGAATTTATCCCACACAACCAAATCCAAGTTCTAATTTAGGAAATAATCCCACTTGTCACAGATAATCTTGGTCAGTACTTTAACAATACCAAAAGCCTTTATAGAAGGACCTGTTATCTACCAAAGTAGGGAAGGATTGTGGATGGAATGTGCTGTGTTTTGACAATCCCAGGCTGAGAAAAAATTCCTTTTAGGGTCTCAGGGCAGGTTTCAGCGTTTTTCAGGCTGTGATATACCGCAAAACTTCTAGAGCCTTGCAGAAAGAAAACACAGCTATGCCATGCTGGCCTTCCCCTCTGCTGTCCCTGAAATTGAGCACCAATTCTAGACAACAGAATAAAATTCAGCTCTAGGGTACAAGTAGGAATGATTTCCATCCTTCAGACTCTTTCTTCCATGGCTCCGTGCCACTATGCCTATAAAGCCCCAAGGTCACTTCAGCAGGCTGTAAGCTGCACCTGAACTTTACCACAGGTGCCACACTTATCTTACACCCCTCTTTTATGCTTCAGCTACTACCTGTGTGGGATTAAAACAGTTTCCCATTTTCTGTTTCATATGAACCTCATAATTTCAGTGGTCTATTTGTCCCACTGCATCACACATGCCTTTATCCAGGCCATGGTGGGCAGAAAACACTGAAGGTGCCAAATAATAGAAGGCTCAGTTTATAACTTCTGGTCTTGTGATGGGTCTGGATTTTTCCTCTAACCTCACCCAGTTCAACATGCATGTTGTAACATTGTACCTGGGAACCTGGTTCCTGTTTGCCCCTTTGGTTAAAACCAGACAGCACTTTAAGAAATTGCTGAAGAAAGGAGACTGTGCAACACAGTCTCATGAGCCATGTATCCTTTGGAAATCAGGAAATGAAATAAGTAATTGGATTTTGTAATAATTGACTTTGTGTAAGTGGGTCTGAATTGATCCAAAGGATTAATAGTTACGAAAACTTTGAAGGAGAAATTTATGAGCCCATATATTTGTTTTTCCTCCCCAGCTCACCTCTCTTTGTTTACTGCAGTTCATTTGATCTTCAGGCAGGTATATATTTTAATCTGAGCTGTTCCAGAAAATTCTGTAGATATTTTTGAGCTGCTGTACATTTTCACCAAGGTAACTAAACTCAGAAGATATATAAACATATATTTTGTTTTACTATTTTGCTTGTTTTTCACTTCTGTGCCCAGCCCTTCAATTCTTTACATCTGCATTCCTGCATCAAGTCTCTACTTCAGAGGCATATTCCCAAAAGTCCCAGTTCCTTGAAACACAGTATTCTTTTTAAAAGGCAGAAATGACTTTGTGGTCTGACACTTGAATACCTGAGGGATTTCTACCGAACTTACTGTGTGAATGTTGACAGAATCAGCAGGAGACAAATAGAAGCTTTACTCTTCTAAACAGGGTTGTGGAAATACCACTGTATTTATAACACAAGGTATAAATCCCCAAACCCCTTTGTTCATTGTTCTGCAAGCACTTGCTTAAGCAAAACTCAACAAAAACCACTTGTGCAGCAGTTCTCTTAGATTACACCAACAACAAAGGAAAAAATTATTGTGAAGACACAGTCTTTTCCCAGAATTTCCTTGTATTCCACCATACTGATTTATGCCTACTGAAAAGGAAGGCTTATCATGCACAGGTGCACTATTAATGTTATGTTACAGGTAGTATATGGCAAGGTCTGCAATAATCAGTCACTGCACTCTTGTTGACATTATAGGAAAAATTGCTACCTTTTAATACCTCCTGTGTTTGACTAGTTTGACTGAGCTGGCAGAGCTCCCAGCAGTGAGAAAGTCCCTGTGCAACCATGCTCCAGTTACTAAAGTACTCTAGTCTCATCTTCATTTGGAGGGTATGTGGACAGAAGAGGTAAAACAGCCACATCCAACTCTACTCATTCCTAAGAAAATCTCAACACCAAGCAGAAGATGAACAACTCCAGAAAACTATGCAGAAAGCATGGTGAGAGAATAGGAGGACAGGAACAAGTGAATAAACAACTAAGATTAGATTAGGATAGATTTGTACCTCATTCTGACCCACTTCTCCTTGCAAAACAGGATGAATTACTTCACACATGTTTAAGTTTTATGTGTGCATTCTCTGTCCCACTGCATGCTTTCTGCCATCTTTACAGGCAGAAGAAGAGGCAAAAATTGAAAAGAAATGCTTGCAATTCCTCATCAGAAAAAGGCTATGGGGCATAGTGAGGTATGGAAGACCTTTGCCATTTAATCAAAACTGATGACCAAATTTGCATTTGGCATCTATGAGCAAAACAAAAGCCAGGGTACAGAGAACAGAAATCCAGCTGCACACACATACACACACAAAAATAAATAGGGGCAATACGTGGGAGCCTTAGAGAACCACGTTAAGGAAGGATAACATGATGTCTCTCCCATCTCTTTCTGGGTTGCATGTATAAAAATATGACTATCCCACTTCTGCTCCTTTGATGAAGAGAAGCTTGCAGCAGTGAAATTGAGGGTATGTCAACAGAGTATTCACAGGCATAATTTTGGATTGTATGGGTATACCCAACTTATAAACGGTGTAGTTCATGTACTCAAAGCACTGCAACTGTGGATGGAGTCCAACACATATTTTCTGACAGTGTTGCCAGAAAACATAACTATTGAAATTCTGTCCAGACTGGATCTCATTTTGGAACCCATTCAGCTTCATTTTCTCTCCAAACCCAGGATAAACTAGCCATTGAGATTTTTTTTTATTTTTTTTATTTATTTATTTTTTTTTTAATAGGATACAACTCTCTATCTGGGCTATTCTAACCATAGTATTGTGACACCACATCTAGCAGCATTACTTCTGCAGCCAAAAGCAGTAAATTGAATGTGCTGGGGCCCATGCTGGCACTGAAGCCAACAAATAGCCAATACATGATAGCCAACAGACACAGGGCAGCCAGGCAAACCCTGTTACCCCTCCATAGTGGATGGCTGGACCCATACTTCCACTAAAACAATTCCTGCTCCATGCTTGCTCCTGATCAACAGCCAGGATTTGTGTATGACTGCAAGCATGCTCATAATTGTGCCAGCACAGCTCTGAAGCAAGCCAGAGACCAAGCTGAAGATTGGATCTCTGCTCACTTCTGTTACTTCACCCTTAGAGCTTGTTTTGGGTGACTCAGGAGTGCTTAAAGACATACAGCTTAGAGGAGAGCTCACTCCAGGACTGCAGCAGGCAGCAGAGGTGTAACTGTACCTGGAATGGCTTACAACAATCCCAGTTCCAGCTTCTCACACTGTCCTGACATATCTCAGGGTATGTCATGCACCTTTTGTTACTCTGTGCACACAGGACTGCAGAAAGCTACAACACAGGTATCACATTGCTTCAGACAACCCAAGCTGAAAAGACTCACAAAATAGCAATTGCCTCTTTGGGCCTCAAAAGCATCCCTTGAGAAGTCAACGTACCTGATAAAGAACAAGTATCTGGATGTGAGTCAGTTTGCTGTAAAATTGCTGTGTAGAACCCTCCTATTAAACACTACAGAAATGGTTTTTGAGGTGTTGCAGAGATTCAGAATTACTGATTGATCCTTCCATTTCCTTTTCTACGTCCATTACATCTTGAGCCTTCCCTTCTTCACCCTGAAATGTAGTCTCTGAGACTTTCATAGCAGGGACAATATGAAGTTCAGTGTAGCAGTCCTTTGAAATCCTTCACACTCTTTTGCACTGGGAATTAACAGAAGTGATATGGAGGCTTTTGAATTGTTGGGTACTTTGGGTCAAATTTAAAGTGACCCTCACATCTAAGACTGCAAGTCTATCTATACCACAAACATCTATATTTGCCCTAAAATATCCAGTTTGAAACTATCATGCTTCCAACACACCCTGATTCACTCTTTGACGGTCTCATCCTTCAGTTTGTTCTGCTTAGGCTGAGGATTTGAGAACAAGAGGTCAGTAAGTGACTGAACCACAGTCTCCCTCATATTTCTCATTTCTGACCTTCAATACCTCTCTCTGCTCTCCATATGAAGAGACCAGCTGGAAAAAGAGCCAAAAAATTCACACACCACTTATGAGGAGCCCTCTATTTTGCAGCTAAGAAGCACAAAATGTGGGCTGCTCTGCTGTGCATTATGAAGAGAGATACAGATGGTGTAAGACAGCTCACGTGGTTCAGAATAATTGAGAGGGAACCTCAGGATAGACCTGACATATCAATGCAGACATATAGTTCCTCTGCAGATGGTGCTCACCATGGCATATAGATGTACCAGAAGCTCTTCACCACACAAAAGTAAAAGCTGCATGCCTTCTAAATAAAAAACCTCAAACAGAGCCACACAGCTAAAATGAAGCAATCAGTAATCTTGCCACTAGGTCTATTTCTTGAGCTTGACAAGGAGCCTGACTAAAGAAAAATTAAAAAAAAAAAAAGTCTCTTATCTTAAGTTATGGACACAAAGTGATTTCTGTTTCCCGGGTACATGCAGAAAGGAGAGGATTCTTTCCCTCCTTTTTAAATGACACAGAGAATATTTTGTTTAATAAATTAGTCTGATGCTGCTACACTTCAATTAGAAGTTCTGACTGTATTATACTTTTGTTCCTTTTTCAAAAATGTTTTTCCTTCTTCACTGCAAAATGCTTTGAGCTGCAAATTATTTCTGCATTTCAGATTTATACAGAAATATGTACAAACCGAAAGAAGAAAAATGAAAATATATTCATGCAGCTGTTTCTGCCTATCACCTTTAATCTTTCATGCACTTTAAAATATGTGCTTCCCACAAAGGGAGAGAGAGATCTATTTTTGCTTTATGTGAATATAAAAGTAATTTGTTGCCATAGCAATATTTTTTCTATCCAAATGCTCTGAACACCACAGTTGCTTCAGGTTTTGAGCAAACTGCAACTATCCCAAAAAAACATGTAAAGTATTATGCTTCAATAACCTTTTCAGTTCCATTACAATTATGTCTTTCTGCTAGACATTATTAACAAAAAATAATTCAATAAAGATGTTTATGTCTATACAAGCTTAGTCCCAGAGATCACTTTCAAAATCATTTGCTTTCATCTTGTTTAATTCAATTTGCACTAAATTTCTGCAGAATGGACTGAAAAAATCTGTATCCAGTGGGCCAAATTCTGAAGCCCACAGGAACAGTGAACAGATTTAGAGCAAGATGTTAATCCCCTACATGCTCTACTTTCTTAAATTCCCCACCTCATGTAGTGCTCTTAGTAGAGTTCTCAGAGATGTTAGCCCTGTTCATTTCCATAGCAACCCTCTCCACAGAGCGGAACAATTTGTTAAAATTGTTGCAGTTCAGCCTTTGAAAACAGCAATATCACAAAGACTTGTAGGAGAACACTCGCAGAGCTTGGGCTATGAATCACCACCAGAACATCATTTTTTTCACATTAATTTTGACCCTGTCCTGGAAACAGCAACTTCCATGGCTCTCGGAGGACATTTCATGCAAGTTGGAACTATGGATTATGCTGCACAAAAAAGCAGTGCCTGGTTGAAGCTTACTATGCATTCTTATTGCAGTATTATGTCATGTTTAAATAAAAATAAAACAGAAACCAGATGAAGTACATAATCTTCAAGATCTTAGTAAAAACCCCAGTCCCAGAACACGGACATGTTGGCAGCTTTCCACCCCCACCTACACTGTAAGAGCAATTTCACAACATGGGGGATTTATGTAAATTGAGGTTGACTGCTCCAGCCCACCAATGGTGTTCCCAGGCATGATGACAGATTAAACTCCATCAAAACCTCCACACTGGCCACCTGGTGCTCACAGATCTGGTGAAGTCCTCCTGATGTGACCACAGGTGAATCCCTGTGCAGTTCAGTTGTAAAGAAGGCACTGCTGGGGTGTGTATGTACATTTTTTACTATTTCTGACTGGATGAAAGTTGTGCCTGGCTAAATGTCTTTGTTGCCTTGCACACATTTTCTCCAGCCCTTGAATGCTTGCTTGTCTGTTTTGCTGCACTTTCTTGAGCTTGTAAACCCTTTGGGGTTTTTTACGATCTATCCCACAGGGCCCTAGCCTGGCAAGCGTTTCTGTAAAATTACAACATAAACACTAAATAAACACGCTTGTTACAGCCCAGACATGCTAACACAGTGTCTCGTTTCTTAAAAAAATCTATCATGTGCTTTCTTAATCCAGATGTAAGTCATGATTTACTGTTGTATTTAAATTATCACCATCTGTTTAAACTGGACATAAAACACAAAATGTTCTTTTTTTCCATGCTCTCACAACCAACCCAAAATGCAATATGCATTTTGTTCTCCTGAACCTGAACTCTGAATCTGCTATGGATGGCTGTTGTGTGCTGTCACCTGCACAGGTAGTGCCTGCATGTGTGTTTTATACAGTGGCACAGAGAGGGAAAGGAGACAGCAGGAAACAGCAATGGGGTGGCAAGGGTGAGAAAAGTGATCAGGAAGTCTTCAGCTGACAAGATATTTGCAGTACATGAACTGCCATAACATACTTGTCTCAAGGTGAAGTTTCATGGTTGGCTGAAGACAGACTAAATCCATGTACTAGTGCAAAAACCTGAGCATTCTTGCCTTCCCTTCATTCCAGCCTGCAACAGAAGTGTGTTCCCTTCTGCCAGCATTAACACAAGACTGGGAGAGTGATCTAGACAAAAGCATTTCTCTGGTTTTGAGTTTGGCCAGGTTAAAGTCAGGTCACTTTCCAGAGCTGATCATGCAACCAGCCATGTAAGCCACAGTAGAGGAGTAAAATTACCCCTTTCAAGGGCATCACATCTCGCAAAATGGAGGTCAGTGAATCCCTGCTGTGAAGGAACACTCTTAACTGACTAAGTTTCACATGGATAGTGCTCTCTAAGGGGGATGCACAAAATAACTATCCATCAGTATGTGTCAGGCAGTTTACTGCCAGAGGAAGCAACTTACCAAAACCAATTGTCAATTGGCTGGTACACTTTGCATTAAGCAATAAAGACCCACTCCATAATTTACACTGCTGACTCCCAAATGTGCAATTAGATTTTTTAATGTTTAATTCCAGTAATTCTGCTTTACTAATGAACAACAGGTGTCAATATTATTGCAACAAGTCATAGTTCTTATTAATGTGCTTATTAACTTTTGTTCTTATTAACTAATGTGCTTATTAACTTTTATTGTTAAGTTCACCTAAATACCACTTGATATGCAGTGAACATTAACTATTTTAAACACAATGGCAGGTGAGTTCCAGCTGTGCTTGTATCAATGTCATAGTTTTAGAAACAACAGCTAACAATGAGCTTTATTATACCAATGATGCACTGAACCATTTTCTTTTTGTCTGCCTACTTTCTCTCCACAGTCAGGCAGCTCCTCAACTGGCAAAGCTCCAAAAAGCATGGAGATTCATAAATGCAAATATGTATCAAATATGCAAACATTATGGATCTGTGTGTCCTGAAATATGCATGCTCTTAAAACAGAGCAACATAGTTTCCTGATAATACCTAATGACATCTGACAGCTCATATTATAAACAGATTTCCTTCTGGAAGAAGAATTAGTGGGGAATACAAATGGAGGGATACAAGAAAGTAAAATAAATATGTTTACAGGAAAGAAAATAATGCAAGGACAAGTACAAAACTGCCCAGTGTTGATTGTGCTGCAGAAACTCCTGACCGTATTGCAGTACATGGGGTGGAAGGTCTGTGTCCCCAAATTGCACTGCAAAGAATTATGGAAACTCTGGGAAAGGAGAAGTGTGAACCTGGGAGCAGAGGTAGGTAAATGAAAGTGCAAGCGTGCAGGGTTCCCAGGCAGACTCCTCTGGAAAGAAGGATGAAGCTGCTGTAAAGGTACTTGAAGGGCACACATCCAACCCTGACAGACCTCTCCAACCCACTGCTCATTATCAGGAGTTAGATCACGGCTTTACACTCATGGGGTCATGGATTTGTTCCTCCTTCCACACAGTGAAGCATCCATCAAAGTTGTGCAGTAAGCAGCTTCACCAGCTGGAAACAATGGGCCAGAGGAGGATTTTATTTAAGCAGGCAAAACACTGGGAGGGCCACTCTCACAGTTGCCTACAGGCCCTTCATGCCACCCTGACAGCCACAGCCAGGCATGCGGAATTAAGATCCCACGCAGCAAAGGCAGCTTGGTGTTGGAATGGCATAAAAATCCCCAATTGCTGCCTGTGTCCTTGGGAAGTCAGAGGAAGGGAAGCTGTGGGCAGGGCAGTGTGGGCTGCTGGCCTGAGGAACCTCTCCCAAAGGGCTCAGGAGGGAGCAAACCCTCCCTGGCGGATGGCCCCCTCTGCCTTGTGCTGGCTGGGCCCCTCAGGCCCGTCCTTTACCTGCAGCTGGTTCTACACCAAGGAAACTCACTCAGCACTCTCTTCTGTGGGCCAGGCTTATGCTGGGATCCAGAAGAGTGGCCATGGGCCCTTGGGAGTCACAGCACTGCTTCAGGGGAGATGCCAATGGTGTCCGAGCCCCCCTACTGCACAGGAGCCACTTCCCAACCCAGCTCTAGAATGTTCAGCACAGTACAAGAAAGGATTCAGGTCACTGAGGTGGATATGGAAAAGAAAATCTTGGGGCATGGGGAACATAAAAGACAAAGCACTCAGACTTGATACATCTCACGAGCTAAAAGAAATAGAGGATCACACAGAGTTCAGTCCAGCTCTGGCGCTAGTCACAGTTTCACCACTGACGTGCTGCACAAAATTGCTCAGATTCACTGACTATCCATGTAAATTTTTTTCTATTACAAATGAAGATAATGTGTTTGGCCTTCCTGTGAGGTGCTTCATCTTCAAAAAGCAGAATGAATGAATATATATGAATCTTCTTAATTAATACATGAAATCTGCCAGGCAAATTTAATGTTTTTATTTTGTATTTGTACAGCACCTCATGCAATATGGATCCTTTTTTTGTTTTAACTAAGGCTCGAAGGCACTTGCAGGTCAGCAACAGTATACAGAGTTAATTATTCTCTTGCATGGATGCATAAGGAAAAAATAATTTTTAGAAATAAAAGTAAAAAAAAGGAAAAAATTCTGGAAGGCTGTCCCCTGAGGCAGCCTATTTGCATCAAACCCCTTCAAAACTAACTGAAAGAATAAGCAAAGGAAACAAAGGAAACAGTACATGAATAAAAAAATAAAACCCAAAACCCAGTCCTAGCAAATATAATGTCTATATAAAATTTTAAAATCCTGGCCTTCCTTTGAAATCTAAGCAAACATACATAAGACATATTTTAATTTCACCATTTTTCAATTAATTATTTGATATCATGCAGAAAAACCCCAAACCCCTGAAAGACATCTAATTAAGATCCCAATACTATGAATATATGCATGTGTAGGTTTTCTGATTTAGTAAATTCAGGTGATCGATTTGTACTTGTGGAAATCAGAAATAAAACTTTAGTTCCTGATCATGCTGATTCTGCAAATACTTGCTTAGATGAGTAGTACTCAGTTTAGTCCGCCACTTCCTTCCTTCCTTCCTTCCTTCCTTCCTTCCTTCCTTCCTTCCTTCCTTCCTTCCTTCCTTCCTTCCTTCCTTCCTTCCTTCCTTCCTTCCTTCCTTCCTTCCTTCCTTCCTTCCTTCCTTCCTTCCTTCCTTCCTTCCTTCCTTCCTTCCTTCCTTCCTTCCTTCCTTCCTTCCTTCCTTCCTTCCTTCCTTCCTTCCTTCCTTCCTTCCTTCCTTCCTTCCTTCCTTCCTTCCTTCATTCCTTCCTTCCTTCCTCATGTATTCTTGGCAGTAGTTTTGTTTGAACAGATAGAGAAGCCTTACTTACATGAATGGAACAGGCTTTTCATGCCAGATTTCAGTAGAACTGGACCTCTGTTCTTGATCTGTTTGTAAGCAATAAAAAATAAATTATACTGGCCTTGCTATTGGTTAGTGGGTTACATTAGTGGGAACCAGTGCTTCTCACCAGACTATGGTGACTAATATTTCAGAGAGACAATTTAGCTCTAAGCATCCCAGTTCTATTTTGAGTGAACTGCAACCTGGAGAGCCTCCAAAGTTGTCCCAGACCAGTTAGCCAAGAACAGGAGTTATCTCCTTCTCGACCTGTCCTGGTCTTTTTAAAGTTTTACATATTTCCTTTAAGGGCCTGTAAGTTTTTTTTACTCTTTTTTCACCTCTTCACCAGTAAATAAACTTCTCTGTCACTACCACAGCTGCTTACAGATTTTCAAAAACAGAACTCTTTGTTCAGCCTCCAAAGGTCTTTAAGAAGTGGCTGCTCATTTTTATGCCAACCCAAATGAAAGCATGAGGGCAAGCCCTCTGGGTACACAAGCAGAGCTCATTATATTCACTGGAACCATGGCTCCAAGTCACCCAGAGGTCTGCTGTACACAGCTGTCCAAGCCAGGAATTCAAAAATAAAAACCCAATCTGGTAAGAAAATTACTTGGTAGAAAAATAAGTCTTTAAGGATGTGTCACCACACATCTTGATGACACTTCTATATACATTGTTTGAATTCAAAGGTAGGGAAAGTCCTACAACATTAGAATATGAAATTAAGTGAAGGATCCTGTTATTTCTCTTACATGTAGCCTTCTATTTTTCACTATAAACACTGCCTGGTCTGTAATTATGCTGACCCTTTGTTTCCTCTGGCTGTGCACTTATGCCCTTATTCTACAAGGCACCCAATTTACCTAAATTGGATATTACTTCAATAAATTTATAAAATATTTGTAACCTAAAACACAATTGAAATGCAGTTCAAGTATACAACTTTCTTGGCTGGTAAAACTGTTTTTAGTGCTGTATTTTTATGTTACAGGAGTGACTGAAAAATTATAAGGGACTGACTGGAACATTCCTGACATTTTTTATTGATCTGGGACTTGTTTCTGCTGAAAAAAAAAAGTGAGGGAAGACATCAAAAATTTCAGAATGATGGTTGCAAGAATTTTTTTATTGGTTTAGAACTGAACTCAAAGACCATTTCTGTCAGTCAGGAAACTCCTATTACCTTCAGATATATTGCTGAGAATGTCAAATAAAACATTACTGTGAATGTGTAGTACACTTACAAAGCATAAGCAATAATGCTTCTTAGCACTGTTGATGCTAGAAGCTAAAAGGAATTGAATAGAGATGCTGAGCTTGGGAATCAAATGGCTTAGAAAACATTTCTTGACATGTGCTACAGACTGGAGTTATGCACAGATGTAGCATTCTATTTTGGCATGCATTTAGGTAACTTAAGGCAATATTTAAAAAATAACAATGGATATGCCATTGTATTCCAGTGAATTTTGCTTGTGTCAAGATTTATCCAAAAGCCTCTGTAATGAGCTAAGAAGCTAAAGTTATGAGTGAATTTTCCAACTCCTGTTAATTTAAACAGGTGGGATGAATTTGAAACCTTGTATATAGAATAAATAGGATGATGAGATTTACTCACGTCACATTTGCCACAACAGGAGGAAATCTGATGATTTTTATATAGCAATATTTTTTTTTCAGTAAATCCTATTAATCTGGAATACGTTAGTGACTTAGTGTTCTGGTGATTTTAGTGATTCCTAAGATTTGGGAAAGTCACACCAGTAGTACCATGCATAAACAGAATACAAGCAAATTCTGGGTTCTCAAATACACAGAGGATTTTTTCTGATTTCAAAGAAGTTGTGGAACATCAAAAAGACAGAAATTTTTACCCACTACTATAAATTCTAACAGATATTTTGACAGTTATCCCCTTAAACCCATTCATATTATCAGATGCCTAATAATGGATACTATAATTACATTTTATGCTAAAGGACTAGTGGGCCATAAAGTTTGCTGATAATGTGACTGATGATCATAGGAGAGATGAAGTAGAAAGATATGCTAACATTTGCTAAAATGCTGTGCTAGAATTATTTATGTAGTCATGTAAAGGATGATATTCCATTTATCAGATGCTGTTTTTCAAAGTTTTTTATTTTTCAGCTGAAGTATGATATTCTCAAACATGACATAATATTTCTAAAGAAAAACTTGTAACATATTTTCTAGATGGAAAGAAGATGAGAAGGTGAAAAAGCCCTTTTATTCAACCTTCATCTGAACAAGACTCACATTGCAATGAAAACTGCTGAAAAATTGAAATTGTCAGAGATGTAGTTCTGGAATGTAGATATGCCTTTCATTGGGCTGCTGAATAATCAGATTTAAGATTATGGTGCTTTAAAACATACATTATACACAGATAGTAAATTATATTAAATGGATAAAAGAAAAAATCTTCCATTTTTATGGCACTGTTCGCCCATGAATCTATTAAATAAGTGAATATTGATTAGATGATGTCTCAGGATTCCATTAGCTATGAAGATGCAAGCACAAAAAGGTGGATGGAAGTTAGTACTTATTTGAGGATTGGAAATAAGATCTGTGAAAGATTATATGAATGAACTCTAGGTTCCAGAAGATGCATGATACAGAAATACACAGAGATTTCTGCCATGATGAGGAATATGTAGCATGTAATGTTGTGCATTAATTAATTATTTAGGCAATTGCAACATATGACATTTTTTTCTTGGACTTAAATGGGAAAAATCCCACGTTTCTCAATAAAGCTCTCAGAAATTAGGATGTTTTGAGGTAAACTTTGCCTCTCTGGGCTAAACCTTCCACATTTTGCATCCTACAAGAGTTTGGGGTGAAGTGTCTCACCACGCCCTGGCTTTCATTGTGTGTTGGCATGGAGAAAAGTGGGAGTGGTAGGGATGTTGCAGGTGATTCAGGGACCGATACAGTCAGCATGGGAGCTGTGCAGGGCACACCAGAAGATGCATCATCAAAGGCTTAAGAGAACCCTGTTCCATGGTGTCTGACTGGCTTTTCAAGGAAAAAGCTGTGACAGCTGTTTGCAGTATGGGTACAGTGCTTCTAGGAGGGTAAATTACTGCACAGAATCTCCTTACACAGAGTTGTGCACAGAGCTCACGGTGACTTCTGAGTCACTGAGAAAAAAACAAAATGCAAAGACATGGCCCCATATGCCCCCAGTTAAAAGGCTGGAGCAATTCCCGAGGCAGTTTGGGTGTCCAGGGTTTAGGTAACTCCTGAGTTGGAGACCTTGCCCTTGGCTATGCTTCCTTGCAGTTAAAACAGCCAAACAGTATGGCCATGGCTAGAGCCTGGCAATGCATGTCAAAGAACAGACCCTGGCACAATGTTGCTAGCAGAAAATTAAAAATTTTGGATTTCAGGAGCCTTTGGTGACTTCTGAAGCTTCTTCTTTCCTAAGACACACACTTAGGGAGTCCAGTATAAACACAGACATATGCTGTAGGCTGTTAGCTGTGTCTGGTTTAAAAGCTTGTTGGTCCTTCCTTGTGTAGATACAAAACCCTTTTCTTCTGGTATTACCCATAATGGAATGATCCTCCTACCTTCTTCAAAGTCTTTTCTAAACCCTTTTTGAAGCTATTTGTTTTCCAAGGTACAACTCTCAGTTCCATGCTACTGTTTGCTTTCTTGTTCCAAGCTTTTGGACCTTGAGCTTGGTTTTCTTAAAATGTATTTTTAATGGTTCACCTTATAAATGTCTTCCATGACTTTCCTATGCTTGCTACTGTTCTTTCAACAAGTAAAATAGTTGGCTATTTTCGAATACTCACATCTGAAATACTGTTATTAGTTTGTGATTTTTTATTGATCACTGCTTTCTGAAATCTGTCAGTTTCCAATTGTTATTGATTAAGATTTTGCAGAGCTCATGGCACTCTTACTTCAGTGGGAGCAAGGTGCCTATTTTTGCTTTCACCCCATCCCCTGCAATATTTTTTGAGGTTGTTTGCAATTTTCAAGCACATATACTGAAAGATAAATATCTTAAAGATAAATATGTTTCATAAAAGTAGATATGTGTAGAAAAATATTACTAGAGTTCAAATATTGCTCTCAATAATTTCTGAATCCATTGGGTAGTTTCTGTAGTTACAGATGACAGAATATTTGTCATTTTGAAATACCCTGCAGCAAGAAATAATAGCCCTGTGTTGATATATGCAGAGTAAACAGAAAATCTAAGTGTAATATTGTTGAACAGTCAATTAACCAAGAGAGACACAATTCCCTAGAAAGCCAGGTTCTGTTAGCTCTCAGAACTACTTGTTTAATCAGATTGTCATGTGATTCTAAGGCAAATACCTTACAAACGTCTGCCCCACATCCTTTATCAAACAAATTTGTAGTACAAAAAAATGAGATTAGTTTGACGAGGCTGTTATAACACCCTAAAATTATTTTCCTATCTCTTGCTATAGATTCAATCTTTCACTAGGTTTTGTGTTATTGGGCTCAGGCTGACTCCCTGCTGAAAGTCTTATCAGCCAATGCACTATCGTTTTTTGAAAATTGACTTAACTTTAGCACTGTTTGGTCTTCCCAAATTTCCTTAGTAATTTGATATTTATTAAAAATTAACCTAACCCATTTGTTCTGTAATGTCCCCACCTCAGAGGCACTCAGTTAAACATTCTTCTTTACTAGGGATGGGCTGGGAAGTGCTTCTTTGACTTCTTAAGAAATTAGATATTTATTGAGTTCTTCTGCCTTTTCTACAGCATTATTTAAACATCTCTTTCATTATATGTCTTATTAATGAGACCAGTGTCAAAGTGCTTCCTGAATTATTCATGGTAGTTTATGGTGATGAAACTGTGGAATATAGCAGAAGATGAATGATTTTGTGGTTATGATATCCTCATACCATTAAGAGATTTAAGTTTTATTCCTACAGCCTTCCAATGTGACACTATCAAACTAAAACCCTTTTGTGTCATATGACCACCTCCTTCTGGAGTTGCTAGTGAAGAATTTAAACATTGCGTGTTTTCCTTGGTCTGTTCCCTCTGCCTCCTTCATGGAAGTCTTAATTCAGTAAGACTTTCTACTCTCAGTTCTCAACCTCCCTCCTTCCTAAAGGCAATCATAATCCACTGCTCTCTCATATCAAAAGACAATAAAAGATAGTCTCAGACATGCCCCAAGATTTCATTCACCTTTGACCTTACTTTTTTCCTTGCTTCTCTTCATGTCCCAGTTAATCAAACACGTGGTGTACAGCCCTTAAACTGAATTACCATTTATCAGCTTTCATGTACGCAGGCCTGACCTCCCTGTGCTGTGGCCTGGCTGCCTTTTCCTGCACTGAAACTTTTCTTACATGGTCTTCTGTGATCTCTTCATGTGCTGTGGACATTTTCTATATCACCACATTCTACTTTCCTTGGATACTATGGCCATCTCTTACATTGGAAACACCATTTTATGAATTTTTCAACTTTTTAATTTCAGGTTTTATCTGTAGCTTCTCTTGCTAAATATTTTTCTTTTTGCAAATAATTTATTAGTTAAGCAAATCAGGAACTTTTAAGAGCTTAATCACATCACTTGCTATTTTATTCTGTTTTTCTGATAATCCTAATTGTACTTCATGTATCTGATAATCTTTATATCTTTCTTGCATTGCAAATAATCTCAATGATCGTTAAAATTTCTATTACCAGCTTCATGCAAGAAATAAAAAGGTTCACTCATAATCCAGCAGGTCAGATTTGATGATAATTGGAGCTAGTGAGGATATCTCTGTGAGCAAGACTGGCCCCATCGGTAGCAGTGCTCGAGTGCTGTCTCTGGATGAGTGGCTTGGATGACAGCAAAATGGGCCATCTCTGTGTTCAGGTTCAGAAAGATGCCCTTCCTCTTCTCTTTCTGGACCTGATTACACCTAGGTCCATTCACAATCAGCTACTTTATTCAGGTTTTACTACTAAAGATCATCAGCAAGTTTTTACTCTTCATGGCCAGCATATACCTGGCTGTGGTGCAAACAGGTCACCACTGCTATTTTTGAGACTTCCTGAATTTACATTCTGTTCCTTTTTTGATCTGTTCCTTTTTTGTTCTGTTCCTTATTTGTTCTAACCCAATTCATTGATTCGGGAGAGTTTTAGAGAGAAAACTCTATTCACCATTTGAACCACAAACCAGACACAGCTTACCCCTGCTATGACAGTTTAAAGATAACTTACTGGCACGTGAAGAATTTATCCAGGAAAGTGCACCAGAATTGCAGTTGAGCACTGTCTGCAGTTCAAGCCTGTGGAATACAAATGCTGTAGTGTGGGCATAGAATTCACAGTTTGGGTTTTTGCAATGTGCCCTACTCAGCACTCACAGCACATAGGCTTTTTCTCCCCCACTCCACTTGTCAGAAGTGTAATTTAACACAGACAAGGAGATGATCTCAAGGAGGAATCCCAGGTTCTGAGTAGAGCTATCGTGGATCAGCTGCAATCAATGAGACTCAGACATAATAAAAAAGCTGATATAATAGATGACTTTAAATAAATGGAAGACTTACATAGGGACAGATCTGGGAATGACACTAGGGCCAGGCAGGGGAACACATGGACTTGAAATACATCCACAATTCATTAAGACCATCTATCCTATTTATTACTACCTTTAAGCCCATAAAGTGCAAATACAAATGTATTAGGGAAAAATTTTCTAGACTTTGTCCAATACATTTACTTCTACATGAAACAGAATACTTCTGGAGTGTGCTTAGTTACAGTTAAGAACAGAGAGTATAAAGTGATTTTTCAAAATTAATTTCTGTCTCCTACTTTCAGCTACATCCTTCTGATCTCATATGTTCAAAATGATAGGCAGAGAGAGGAAAAAAACCCTAAACATTCAATTCTACCTGTTTCCTAAGCAGACTTTTGCAATCTTTACCATGATTACAGAATTATTTTATTAGCCTGAGTAGGATTTTTTATATAATTGATTTCAGAGAGCGGATACATCAGTCATTGCTGGGGTTTATGTCTTTGCCGTAAAAGCACTGACCAGGTTTTAAGAGCATGTCAGCTAAGATAATGTGCAATGGTGATAAGTGCCAAATTGTTCAGGCAGTAGCTATAGCCAGTCTTCCTCATTTTGACTGCTCCCTGGGAGGGGGTTCCAGAGGTCTGGCATTTCTTCCTTGGCTAATATTAGGCTTAAAATGTTCTGATTTAAATATTCTGGAAATAGTCAAGATCTGAAAGAAAAAATGAGGCATAAGTCATTATGCATCCACTAAGGAAAACCTGTGCCAGCAGAAAAACTGAGAAGTCTGGAGAAAGGTGGAGTGTGGAAGGGACATTCTGCCACTATCAATTCCCTCATTATTCATTTAGGATTAGTCTCCTTTTTTCTGATCACAGAAGATAATTCCTGAAACAGTGCCTCAGTCATCAGCTCTGGAGACTCTATTGAGCTCAGTGCAAACAGATTAATTTGAATATCTTAAAGCAAGAAGTCCAAGTCTTCACAATAATTTTTCTACAAGCAGTAACAGATCTGAAAGAGAGTATAACATCCATTACTGGCACATGAATATTTTTCAGATGCTTATATCTCCTTACTTATAGGTCTCATCCACTCTTGATTATGTGTTCATCTCTGCAGTAATGATTTTGAAACTATAATTAAATAAAAAAATAAGATAAAGAGTATGAGAATGTAAACACTAAATCTCAAAACATAAAACTTATCAAGACTCCACATGGGATTCCTCATACAACTCTCAGATAAAGATGTTGAATGAAATTGATTATGATAGTCCCTTCTACATCTAAAGATTAAGACAAAAGGCAAGGCTGAAACATGAAATTCAGAAAATATACTTTATTCTTCAAATAATAAGAGAAGCCTTCCCTATCCATCCTGTGATAATACTAGCTCTTTCCCTGTGCTTTCATAGCATTCATGCAGTACAGGTATATTTACAAAGTGTTTACAAAACAACTCACCAATACATTATAAAACAGAACACATGGAATACCTCTTTTTGAATTTTCCTTTTTTAAATTAATGTATTAGGACTCCCATTCCATTTAACCAATGATATATTGCATACTTTTCTGAGTTTCGCTCCCAGTTTTCAAGCTGTTGGAATATTGGTTTTGGAGGAAGATGTGATCTCCTCTGTGCTAGCTCTGAATCTCAGTATTGAATGCCACAGTTTTCTGTGACTGTGACTGGTTGAAAAACCCTGTGATTCTCCCAGATACTTTCTTATAAAAGTGCTTAAACTTACCCCTACAGTTCTATTGCAGAGTTCTGTAGTCTGGATGATATCTGTCACAGTGGTATCCAAATGCTTGTTTAGTTAATGTCTGCTATGTAAATGCTTACTCCATTTAACCCACTAAATGTGCTCTCCACTGCTTTGTATTTAACCTAAACTTCTTGTTCTAAGACATTTAAAGCCAAAGTCAGTCCTCCAGAATAGCTGTTGACACTAATACCTCACTGATAAAAACAATGTCAGGATGAAAATTAGTTCCCATTTGTCCCACCCTATAGATGCCAGGCTTCCTCAATAGCCTGGCATTATATGTTTTGCCTTTGCTTCTCACTTAGTTATCAATGAAGACCACATACCTTGCAGAGACAAGGTGAAATATCTTTTGCCTCTGGCATTTTTGGCTCCTCCTTCCTCAGGGAAAATCCTAGCCATATCCATGACAAGCAAAAAGTTTAATTTCACTAACTTTAAGTTATATACCTTATCCCATCCAGCATGATCCCCCCATGATACGATCTCATTGCAAACTTCCAGCAGTTCACTGGTAAGTTCCAAACTGATTATACACTTACCTGTGCTCTTGTGGTTTATCCTGCTCCAGCAGTGCACAGACATCAACTTGTGTACCAGAGCAAACACTATTTGTTTGGAACTGGGACAAGGTTTCACTAATAGTTTCAGGATAGTCTGATTCTTCAATTGAAATATCTTCTTCCACTGCTGACATCCAAAAATGGTATGGCCCTAGTCTCTAACTTAAAGCTGGGTCAATTCTGTGAATCACAAAGCTATAGCCAGTCTAGCCTCTAAGGAAGTACACCTTCTCTTATGCCATGTGAAATAAAGAGTTTCTCCTCTCAAGAACACACTCATTCACAATCCCCATTATCCTTTAGGCAGTTCTTTCTATATTGTAAAATCGTTAGGAAACAGCACAGCACAACCTGATCCCAAGACATAGCCTAGCTGCCAATTTCAAAGCACTATGTGCAACAACACAGCATGGTATAATAACTTTTCCTGAAATTTATTTTTAAAAATGTTCTTTGCTTTCCACAGTTCTCCCTCTTGTAAAGAAAAAACCCCAAAACAACAAAAGCAGACTCAGAAGCGATCACAATGTCAGCAAGAGTGAAAAGCCCAGATTAGTTATTGCTATTGTCAGGAGCAAGCTATTGTTGAACAACAACCACGACTGCACTTTCCAAGCCTCTTGACTAATTCTTGAAATTGTGTCCCAAATGAGTGTAACAGAGAGCAAGTCTGACTGCAGAGTGGGCAAACATGCAGTTGTGGGAGCAGAATTCAGAGCTCAGCACAGCTCCTGAAATCAATGTGGTTGCACCAGAGTAGCTGAGAGCAGAATGTACTATATGCTACACACTGGAAGTCCTGTCATGAATTAGGCAAAGAAAAAATACTCGGCACACAGATAAAATGTAACATAATTGGAAGTAGCCAGAACTAGCCATTTTATGTGAGGAAATCTTCTGTGCTCTGGAAAAAATAAAGCTTAATTTTAGAATATTGAGACTGTTGTACAAGGTATCTATGGAATGGTTTGTTAAAACCTATTTTTACTTTATTTTAATTTGTTTGTTTTTATTACAGCAGGAGCCAGAAGCTGCAGCAATGGCTGAGCAAAAGTTAGAATTTCCATCTTCTTTGGGACAAGAAGCGAAAATATCAACATGCACCTCGGAACAAAGTGTTCTCAAACACATGGATTCAGAAACAATTTAACATTTGATATTTTCCTAGCTGAGCAGAAAATCTGCAGGTTTCTGCAATGTTACTCTGCCTGGTGGGGTTTGAAGGTTGAATTGCGTGTAGTGTGACTGGGTGGGTAAGACAGCGGGCTCATCACAGTGGTGGGGCTGGCAGTGAGAGGAGAGCCAGTGCTGTATCCATGTGGAGAGAGTCCAGCCTGGGAGTTCAACACCACAGGGACAGATGAGGCTAAAACTACAAACCCAATTGTAAAATACAGTGTTGTTACGAAACCAAGTTTCTACTGAACCGAGTTAAACACAATATCTTGGCTCAAAGAGAAGCCTCAGAGCCATTTGGGAGATGTGGGAGAATGTTTTACTTTTTTTGTGGATGTTTTACTTTATTGTCCAATGGTGTCCTCATGGTATTAGAAGCTGCACAAAGCTAATTAGACAAGACAGCGTATTTTTAGGCGAATTAGGTATTTCCGTCTCCTATTCTCCATTTCATGAACCCAGCACTGATGCACCATTAGGAAATATTTCTCCCTCTCTCACAGTTCTCTGTCTACACTAATAAACTGAACAGGCTCAGGCTAGGCTACCACAGCTATTTTTTGGGCACTATCATCTAACACTGTCTGGCCATGGCTTGGGAGACTCATCCCAGTAAGGAGTATGGATGAGATCTCCCTATTTTGGGTGAGAAAACCCCCATGGGGGTCCATAAGCAGGCACATCTCTCATCCTCTGTGTCCTGGCTCTGATCTATTCCATGCGTTTGCATGGTAAGACAAATACATGCACATGTGGGAGGGAGGATGGACAGAAGGTCTGAGTGGTGAGAATCCTTGTTTTTTTCAACCTCAGTTTTGGTCCAAACCTGTTCATAGTTCTCTTCATCAGGCAAATCCTGGCTGCTTGCATGGGGATGTGAGAAGAGGAGTGGGTGCTGAGGAGCGCCAGGAGGCAGGGAAAGAGTGGGACTGCAGTATTGGCTTAAAACATTTGTGAATAGTAATTGCCACACCTAACTTCAGGTATTTAACCAAGTTTTTTGACCTGTCACTGCTGGGGCTCCACACTGCCTTTCATGAGCAAAAGGAGATACCTCATGTGAGCACAGAGAACACTGGAGAGCCACAACCTTCTCAATTTGGGGACTTTGCTAAGTGCCCTTGGTCAGGCTGGAGGAACAATCTCCAGGTGGCTTGTTGCAAATGAAGACAGCAAGAATGTGGACCAAAATGCCTGACGCCAGCACAAATTATTTAACTATAAGAACATATTTCTCCTCTGATAGAGGTTTTCTTTATTAATGCAGTCATTTCTATGAACATTTTATAATTGGACCAGGTACCTGGAAATGAATATGAAGTATTGAAGTTACAGAGCAGATCATGCATGTACTTATGAATTGAAAGGAGAAATTCTAGCTGAGAAATGCTTAACTGCATCTTAAACCTTTCTCCAGTGAAAATTAAAGGGTTGCTTAGGACTGCCTACTTTTGCTATCAAAAGGTACATCAGATGTTGAAGTGCAATTAAAATCCAGTGGGGCCAATTTTGCAACTAATAAAAATTTGTATAACTGGAGTTCATTGGAGCAGTTTTGATGTTCAGCACCTGAGGATCTGCTTCTTAGTTTTAATTATTTTTTCAAGTGTTCCTCTGCTGTGGCAGAAAGGGAGGAGAGGTGGAAAGAAGTCAGTATGAAAGAGGAAAGATGTATGTCTCTATTACCTTACAAAAGCAAAGGTAGGGAAAATGGAAGCTTTAATCCAGACTAATACTAATAGATGTAGGAATATATGTTTTCTGTTTTGTTTTGCTTGGGTGTTATTTGGGTTTGTGCTTTACGTAAAAAAGGATGAAAATACCCTTCAGAACTTGGTCTTGAACAGTCTGCTAAATAGGCACTTTTATCTGTGCAGAAATAGGTATTTGAGAGATAGGCTTATGGATAAAATCATAAAAGGCTTTTTTCTCACTAAATGAAAGGATGGCTCTTCCTTCAGTTATCATTATTGTAGTTTGGTGCCTTCCATTCAAACAGTAAATATAGCTCTCAGTAAATTGACCTGCCCTTTAACATGAGGGTGCTCTTTGGGGTCACATAAATGCAGTGAACTGTGCAAGAGCATGTACCAGAGGGACAGGGAGGGTATATAAAGTACTTATTATGTGTGGTCCTTGATTTGTATTCATCCATCTATAATAAATTTCTATAGAGGGAATGCAGTCTTAAAATCCAGACTTTAGTCATCAAGCACTTGCGAAATGATGCTTTTGTGGTGCTTTATCAGTAGCCAAGGATAATATTTGATATGATCAAATGACAACTGCAGTGATTGTATTTTCTCTTCTTTCTAATCTGGTATTGCAAAACAGCTTTGATACACAGCACAATGATGAACTCTTAGTCATGGTTTGGCACAGCTTGCACTAATTTAAGACAATGTTTTAATAATTGTTGCCTGCATCTGCAGAGCAGAAATGTGTCCTATATAAAAAATCAAAACATGGAGTCATAGGGAAGTAACTCCTTTCCTAAAAATTTTCCAAGGAGGACAGTGTCAGGAAACATAGCTGCCTCCATGCCTGGCTCTGTCCTTGTCCCAGCCAGATGGCAGGCAAGAGCTGCCTCTGCAAGAGCTGCCAGGGCTGGGAATATTTCTTCCCACCCAAGCCTGGGAAGTGGGGAAAGAAAGGCAAGGCAGACTGAGAGAGAGCACAGGGCTACTTCGGAGGCCACAAAACAGCTGCTAGTGCCCCTTACTACCCATAAAGAAGCAATTACTGAAAACTCTGAGTGTAATTAATAGTACATTGGAAGGTCTTCAGAGGGATTTTGGAGGCAAGTGAGGTTTGTTTCTGACCGTCATGGTTGCTGCCTCTGGTTAGCTCCACACACTGGATTCAGCAAGGTTGTGTGAGGAGCAGGGGTGTAGGAAAAGGAAGAAAATGGTCATTTTGAAAACGTTTCAAATCTTCAGTATGTGCATAATCATTTGATCATTCAGAGAAAACAATAAACCTTTTACTAGACCCGGAGTCTCGAAACTAATCTACAGACAGTAAACAAAGGGGAGTGAGAAAGAGAGGGGAAAAAAATAAAAAACCCCAAGTCTCTACCTGCTACTACCATCTAGTGGTAAAAAAGAAATAAAGGAGGTTTTGCAGGAACACTGTGGGAGGGAGGGAGGAGGCTGGTGAACAGAATTAAGAAATCAGAGAGTTGTTATCTGTCAGCCATTTGCTCCCCGGTGCACCCACACCTTGCTCTGGTCATGAAAAGTAAGCACAAAGCCAGAGCCATGAATAGAAAGGATCAGTCAGGGCATAAATATAAATATGTTTATATTTATCTTGATCTCAGAATTCACATCTTTGCTTTCATCATACAGATATGATTGAAGATCTTCCACCCACAGCCATTTTTGCACTCATATACATGTGCAGTAGGCAGCAAAACAGCACCTGGGCTTTCTCAGTTAACTGCAGGAAAATACAAGGTCATGTACATACCCTGAGAGCGGCTCCTCTCCTAGTGGAGGTAGTGAGGTTACTGTGGTGGCCTCAGCTGTCCTCACACTCCCTGCTGCCTCCAAGGGCAGCCCTGCCACCCTGCCCATGGCATGCTCTCTCTCCCCTGCTGGCCTGACCACCCTCTGAGCTGGCACGCCAGGAGAGCAGAGCAGGCGCTCTGCTGGTGCTCCTCGCTGGGGGCTAGGTGCTTCCTCATGGAATCCTGCTGGGACTCCACCGGCACCTTACCTTCAGCAGCATCTTTGAAGGATCTCCTTTGAAGCTGCTGGTCCCCCAAGAAAACTTCTACCTCCCAAGAAAACAAGCTTACCAGTCTGAAATGCAGGGCTAAGAAAGCATGTGGTCTATTTAGGACAAGTACAGGGAGGGGAAACAACAGCTGACTTTAGAGCTGCCTTGCACACCAGTTTGGCTTTGAGCTGTGCTCCCTTCAGCTCACAGGTGAGCCATTCCTCAGGGCGATGCACATCTCTTCACAAGCCAGTGGGAAAGCCTTTCAGTTCTTCCAAGCTGCTTCTGTCCCCATCACAGCCTGCTTTCTCTCTATCATTGCTAACCTTAATCCATTTTAGTTTGGTTGGGAATCTCAACAGAAAATTCAGTAGAAGACTTTTGTGTCTACACATGAGTAATGCAAAGGAATTTTTAGAAGTAAGGTATACAAAACAAGGTATAGCTAAAATATAGCCATTTGTTTTTAAGACAATGATTAGTGGGTAGGATTAATTATTTTTTCTACACATGGAAGACAGGAAAAAAATTGTCATTGTCGCCCAATGACTTGGAGTGAAGTCAGCTGCTGCTCTCCCATATTTCAATAGGGTTCCTGATGCATATGCATGAATCTTGGCAGCTTCCTGCAATCTTCAGTAGTTATTCCATCAAGGCATCAGGTTCAGTGTCAGGTGTAATTGGAATCATGCAGACCATACCTGCAGCCGCTAGCGTGTTGTGTGTCCTCAGATCGCCTCTTCCCCCTGCCTGGAGCAGGACAGCTTCCACACTACTGCAGCTCACTGCAATAAATACATCTATAAAATGTGCCTTTTCCTCTAGAAATGTCTGAGTGCAATCGAAAGTTTATGTACCTCAGTTCAGAGGACACTGGTACTGTTTGGGCAAAAGTGATTTCAACCTTACATTCAATGCCTAAAATTAGAGTAACCAAGTGCTGTAAGTACAGCCTGTACCCCCTCCAAGGGGGAAAAACCAAACAAGAAATAACCAACTAGAATCAGCCCTGAGAGACATATTTATTTTAAACTCATTGTATCAAACTTCAAGTTGATGCCGAAAATAGGTCAAGAAACCACTAAAGTGCTTCTCTCCAATCAATGAAGCAGAAAGTGAGAGTGAGCAACTCCAGTGCAACCTACAAAACTAAAGTGGCTGAAGTTCAGCATTAGGTGGATGGGAGTTTTCACTCCTGTTGGGACACGGAAAAACAGGGAGAACTGGACAGGAAAGAAGTTCCCTATTGACAATTTCCCTATGAAGAAAGCAGCAGTTACCAAAAACCTGCTTCTAGAAGAAAAACTTAAGGTATGAAATACTGCTCTGAAAACAGCTCCACTGGCAGGTTGGGTGTCCTTTTACACCCAGATAGGAGATCACTGGAAGGCTTGTTGATGGTTTATCATTGAGATAGATCCTGATCTTTCTACCAGTAGTCAAATTCCCCCAAGTTAGGTGGACAAACTCTCTCCCATGTCCCAGGTGGCACTTAAGCATTATTTTTTTTCAAACAAGCTGTGGCAGTGACAATGATAAATAATTCATGATCTGTCTCCTTTACACCTTCTGGCTGCATGTCCTACAGTCATTTATTAGAATGATGCTGTCTCACGTTTATTCAAGTATCTATTGCTGAGAGACCCATGAAAATAGAAAAATAATTATTCTTCATCAGGATGCAGTTGCATTTATAGAAACATTTGTTATATTTATAGAAGTGTTATTTACCTAAACACTTAGGTAAATAAGCTGTGCTAAGAGATTCTATGGTATTTATAGTTAAAGGAAATAGGGAACTTGAAATAGAAATTACATGCATATTTGTCTGATAATCATTTAGTTCTGATAGAAGTTGCTTTTGCAAATGCATTTATATAATTAATCTATTTATACATTTATTAATCTGAAGACTTAACTTGGATATTCACTTGCTAGATGGGTACATTTTGTATCATCCTTTGTACTGGTAATTGTATATTGTTCTTCTCATGAAACACCTAGAAATATGTTCCTCCTTCATGAGACAGCCACAAAGACCTTTCTGATCACAATGTGTAGATTTGATTTTTCAACCTCCCACATAGAATTAAAACAAAAATAATGAATACTACTGAGATCCCCTAATAATTCTGATTAGATGGTTGACATCCTGATGACTCAGTTAAAAGGGACTTGTATACTTTATTTCCAGAAGCATTAAACCTGCCTGTCAGTATTTAGTCCTATGATGATGGCATGCTTTTTTCTCTGCTTTCCCCTAATGAGTACATTACACATTTATTTTTTCTTAGTCTGATTTCATGAGAAATAAAGTCAATAAAATTGTTTTATCTTACTGTTTTTCTCTGCCTCTTCTCCCTCTTTGTCACTTTTTAATCAATTAAGGCAGAGGTCTCAAAGACTATGAAGTCTTAAAAAATATTTAATAATCAGGGGCTGATTAGAGAACACTGACTTCATTGATTCTGCTTCTAAGTGAAAAGAGCAGAGGATTTGGCCATGCCTCAGTTCTGGTTCTCAGCAGGACCCCAGCATGGGCAGTCGGTGTGACTGTGGTCCTGTCTGTGGCCCAGGCAGGGAGCCCCAAGGCGCAGGTGGGGAAGGGATAGATGGGCTGGAGGGGTGCTGTGCTGTGGGAACGTGGGGAACAAACTCCTGGGAGCACTATGGGGCAATGGTGGGACACTGCAGAGACTGTGTGTAAAATGGTGGGAGTTGCAGTGCAAGGAGAAGCTGTTGTTCTTGAGGTGGGTGAGCAGGTGTGAGGTGTCACTCAGCCACTTGCAAGACAAATCCATGTGAAGTAACTTTTCCTTAACTCCCCCCCTTACTTACCAATTTCCTTTCTTTTATGCTCAACTTCTGCTGTTATTTTTTCGACTGTTCCTGCTCTGGCATGTGTCACACTACCTACCCAGCTTGTAATCTTTTCTGCCAAGGATGTGCTTTTATTGTTTTCCACAACTTCCTTTCAGAAGAAAGCTCCACATATCCTAGGTTATTGTTATAATTTTTTTCATGATCATAATTTTCTAATGTGCAAAGCTACTGAAAGTAAATGTGTGCTGCAGCTTTGTTATTACATTCCATTTACCAAGAGTATTTTTTCTTATGCATAAATACTTTGTGTTGCCTTTAGGTTTTTCTGTGTTTATTTTAGCTCCCCATTTCTTGTTTGCTGCATAAATATAATTTATTACCTCTTCTCTGCAGTTTCTAGATACTCAGGAAGTGTAATGTCATGTGCAAACTGCATAGGTACTTCTCATTTATCCTCTGTAATCTTAACTGCAGTACAACTTCCTGAAAGCTTCCACCAGACACAGCATGTAGAGAAAAAGGGGGTGGATAGAATTGCACTAGAAAATTTTCTTCTCTTCTTTCTCTTGCTCTTACAAAGTAGTTACTTCATGCTCTATGATAATTGTTACTATGAGGAGATAAGTGCTACTTTAGCCCCAAATTGATGAGCTTCACGTGGCAATTACTTGGTGGAATTTCATTGCCTATGGTATGCAGGTCAGATTAGATGATTCTTCTGGCATTAAAATTTATGAACCTATAAATTTCTGTTTCTCACTAGTTCTCGTAATGCCTCCTAACATTTCCAATGAGTAACAGCCCTCTCATCTATCAAATACTCAAAGCTTAGGTAAATTATCCTGCATGACCTTCAAAGCTTTTCTGTCATTTTCAGTCTGGTCTTCCAGATGTTGTGCCCCTAAAGCTCTAAGTAGGTTAGGAATTATGAGTGCCTAGGGATGCTGGATGAGTGTTTGACAAACTGCTTCAGTGTGAAAAATCAGGTGGCTTGTCCTAGCCTTAGGTTGCTTGCCTTGTAAAATCCTCTTTAACTAGTTAGCTTACAGGAGTAAGATATTTATTACTCAGAGGGAACTTTATTATTGGTGTGTGTGTGCATCTGTGGATACATTATGAGGATAGAAACTTATACTGATGTGTTTAGGAATTTATTATGGTTGTTTTTAACCAAGCCCCTTTCTGCAGACCCAGTTGCAAGCTCTCTCCTGCCACCCAGGGTCTCTCTGACCATGGATTTGGAGCGAAGACTCAGCTCTGATGCAGCACAGCTGGATAACCTCCACACAGGCAAGTCTGAAAGAGATGTGAGAAAGTCTGTATGGAGATAAGAAAGACAAATTTACTGGCAGAAGTAGGATTGTTAAGATAAGATCAGAAGTAGTTGGTGTATTTAAGAGGGAAAACATCCATGTGGAAAGATATGAGAAAGTAAAGGAAAGATTTTAGGATGCTGATCGTGCTAGCTGGGGCTGCTGGTTGTGAGTGATCAGCTCAGCAGCTAAGGGTGGTCAGAGCCACCAGGAGCAGGTGGACAAGGATAACCCTGTGACAAGGAAGATCTCCTTTGTGGGTCAGCCCTGCCCCTCCCTGCTGGGCCGGCCAAAGCACTCGGGGTTCTTTGTTAGGGGTGGGGAGCACGTCTGTGCTCAGCCTCACAGCTGGTTAAATACTGCCTACCTGCTTCTCTCTGTTTGCCTCATTTGCTCTGTGCTTTAAGCTGTTTTTTCCATCTTTTTGCATAATCCCTAGTACTGCAGCACCAGGATGCTGGAACAAATGACCTCAGGATCAGTAATGAGTTCCTTAAACAACAAGTTCAAAACCTCCAAGTATGTTGCAAAATTTACATTTTTTAAAAGTTAAATAGCATTTAAAAGTCTTCATTCTAATTTTCCCTTTTGTCACGATCTTAATAATGTTCCCGTCCCTGCCTTCTGCTGCTTCTATTGTGTGTGTTGTGTCACTCAGTAATTTGAAACTGTTTATAATGATTCATCTTTTTTCTTCAGGAAGAAGACTCCTCCTTCAGTGAAAGCTTTAAGTAGTAACAATCAGTTTTAACATATAGATTTGCAAGATCCTGATGCAGCATTAACTGAAATCTTCCGGTAAAAACCTTTGCATTGTCACTGGAAATGGTGTCTGGACTACAAGGCTAGATCCCAGCAGATGACAGACATATTTCTAAGTTTGTGCCAAGCACAAGTTCAGGTTCAAGTTGCCCTGATTAGGAGCTGAAGATTCCTCAGAAGGGAAGAAGGAGAATGTCTGCTGGTGAAAGAAAACTTTCAGAAATCAGATGTGTGCCCTTTGCAGCCTGCCCAACAATTTTAAGTGCTCTTAAAGACCCCTTCATTACAGGCTGGAGGAAATTAAAGCTTCAAAATCACTGAGAAAGTCTGTGTGAGAGGGCTGAAGGAGGGAGCTTTGGGTGCATTGGAGTGGCACTCAGGCACATAACACTTGGAGAGACCAAGCTACAGCTGCCATTAGGTGTAACAATCTGAACTGGTTGCTTGGCAGGGCAGGCAACCTCAGCATCAGAACTGGCTTATCTAAAGGAATTTTCTAATGAGTGATCTGCAGAGAAATTTCAAAGGGTGCAAACACACTGAGGGAAACAAAAAAACATAAGAGGCAGATCTTGAAATAGGCTGGTAAGTCAGAAAACACTTTTCTTCCAAATTTGTGGGAGAGGAGATTGGAAAACACCTTTAGAGCATATTTAATACCTATTAGCAAAAATCAACTTTATTAAATTAAAATTGTATAGTGACTGATGGATGAGGGGTGTTATAATCATTTATAAAGACAGACCCACACAACTGTCAGCATAAAGAAATGGAAGGCAACGAGAGCCAAGATTTTCTCATGGAAGGAAAATTAAAGCCAGAGAAATAAGACATTTGTGTGGGCACATGGGCTATTAGTTTTTGATTAAATTTCATTGTTGAATCAGTAGCTCTATTGTTTGCTAATGAAGGATCATTTTTAGCAAACATTTTTATTATCATTTATGTTTAATAGTGCAGCATTTTTGATAATAGTGAGCACTAAGGAGTCGTGAGAGGATTTAAAATCACTATTTTAGAAGTGTTGGGTTCTCCAGATTTGTTTGAATGTTCAAGTTTTTAAAAATTTCTTCCTCTCATGCACAAGACCTGGCTCCCTCAAACTCTTATTTAATTCCTTCAGCTAAAGAGTTGAGGAACTTCAAGAAAAATACAAATTTTCTGTGAGTCAAATAAAAAATGGCACAGCTGACAACAGCGATTATCTCCCTAAACCATGTACAAGGAAAGATCTCAGTGTACATTTAAAGAGCAAAATACCCAGAAGGAGTTAGGCTTTAAATAAGTGAAAGAACCAAATGGTTGAAGAAGAAAGATATTTTCCCAGTGTCTCAGCTGTAGATTACTGACAGACTCCTCCAGGGAGACTTTATCAAATAAAATGCAGATATCAGTTGTTTTGCAGTTTGGAAGAAGAGAGTTTGTAGACATAAACCAAATATCTCTCTGATAAACTTTGCTTTCTGGGCAAAACTAAATCTGTTTCTGAATGTAGTAAGCACGAAAACATTTGGCATCTCCTGCAGAGTAAGAATAGGATTTTTAGGTTTTTGAAGCTAAGAGGAAGATGGTTGCAAGGTGTTTTTAAAATTAACTAATTTCTGTGGGTATTCTAAATAAGACTGTGTCTTACCTTAGCCATAGCTTTTATCAGTGTATTCACTTATTCTTCTGATGTCCTCTTACCTGTATAAGAATCTCATAGTCCAAGCCACAATCCAAACAGCAAGTGAGATGGGGATAAAAGAGAAAATGTTAAAAGCATTAATTTCTGGTTTGCTTTTATTTTTAAGCAGACAGAAAGAAAAACTGTTTTCCACCTTAATAGTTAAATTTATATTTCAGCTATGGCATTCTTTTACTTGGAAAACAAAGGACCATTAACAGGTTTTTAGGATTGCTTTCTTTGAAACAGTTAAATGAAATTACTATCCCTTATGTGAGCCTGATATGGTATTTACCTGATGAGCTAAAATGAACTTCTGTCCCAACAGACTTCCCCCTTTTTTTTCCCTTTTGACTTCATATCTAATCTTTTATCAGTTGATAAAAATGGAGCAGATAAATCAGTGTTGCTGGAAAATAAAAAGAAAAACAAAGGTATAGGTAATTAGATTTGTATACCTATAGAAACTAATCTGCAGAAGAAATAAAACTATTACTTTAGAACCTGATCATTTTAACATATTTCTCATCTACTTTCTACAGATTTAGAGGTACGTAAAAAAGCCTTTAGGAAAAGCTTTAAACATATTTTCAGGGTTTTTTTCTTTACATACAATCTTGTTGCTTATTCTTACAAATCTGTGTTCACAATTATCTGTCTAACACATGAAAATGAATCCCTGTTTCCTTCCTATACCTATGCCTATGAAGATGGAAACTTTTCCTGTGCTACCCTAACTCAGTAAGGGAGATTACATAACATTCTTATTAATTGCCTTTTTCTATATGTGCTTTACAGCAGGATTAAAAAATAGCAATAATAGAATTATTGTTTGCCCCAAAGATGATCTGTGGAAATTTGCTTTGTGACTTTGTGATCTGGTAACTTTTAGTTAACTCCTGACTTTATAATAATTTCTACTACTATCTCCTAAGTTTTTTGTTTGATTGATTTGGATTTCACTTTTTGTTTAACAATATCCTTGCGGCAGAGAACCCCTCATGGGTCAAATCCCGTTTTCAGAGGTAAATGGTGGGATATTCAATGGACTAAAATAAGTGCAATTATAAAGCGCTGCTCCTTGGTCATTACCAGAGCTTGATTTTATGTTTTATTTGTTGACCACATTGTTGCTTTGAGGCCTCAGAACCATCTGTGCCAAGAGTTAAAACTGTATTTTCCCATCTATTCTTCATTCTGCTAAAAATTACTGGTCTTTCAGTTGTAAACAAAGGGTGATTTATCTTCATGGCTAGAAGGAATGGAATTAGCCCATCATAAATTCAGGGTAATCTGTTTTTCCATTACTAGCTTTAGTTCCACAGCTAATGAAGGAGAAGCCACTACATTAGAGCATTATTGTAAGGTGACATTTTAATGGGAACATAACTTTTGGGGAACTGAAAAGGTATACACAGCCACAAACCCCACTAAGACACTGAGGGCTGGCCTGACTTTCTTTCATCTGAGGCAAATGAAATGCTGGAATGGTTTTACTTAAATGTGCCTCAGACTGGCTGTACTTGCTCTGCATAAGGAGCAGGGCAGCCCAATTCATTAAACAGAGAGAAAAGGATGCCTCTGTTCAGGCCAGGCATGGCTGCCACACAGCATTCCAAGGCTTGAGAAAAACACTCTCTACTTGAGGCTAGACCTCAAATATGATGCTTCTTATGACCAATTTGCTATAAATGATTCATTAAGAGCATTTCAGAACTATGCCCTTGGCTGAAAAAAAATAAACATTCTTTTTATGCATGCATTCAGATTCAAATGTATATAGATACATCTTTCCTACTTAGAAGTGTGCTATGTATATAAACCTATGTCCTTAATACACTTGCTACATCGTATTTATTCTGCAGTTGGATTTCCCTTCAGTTTGTGACATTAAATACCACAATGAAATACCACACTGCTTAAATAAAATGTCTGTATTTATTTGCAGCCATTGAATTGGCAGTGTCCTTCTTCATATTGTGTGGTTTTGAAAGTTTTCTATAATTTGTACTTTTTCTTTTTACAGTTACCTTTTGCCATCAAAGCTTGCCACATTTCTCTAATTAACCTCTATCATAAAAGCACAAACACATCTCTGTGCGAATATAAAAACAGAAAACAGGGCTCAAAGACAGGAGCTTTTGCTCCTCCAGAGCAGTGTAAAGCAGATTGTGGGGCAGTACCCATGGAGAAGGTGTGCCCGTGTCCTTGGGTGCCAGGGGTTATCACTGTGAGCCTGGGGCACAGTGCTCTCTGCTCTCCTGTTTCTCCAGCCTGCAGTGTCCTTGCTCAGCAATGCCCTGCTGGAGCTGGAAAGCATCACATGTCCATTCTAAACCAAGGGTACAAATATCCAAACTCAAGGGCTAAAAATCAAGTTCTAAATATTGCCAAAACCTTTACATTCCTATATTTTTATGCATGAGGCTTCCTGGCTGAAAAATCTGGAAATCCATCCCAGGCTGGCACTGGAACCCCATCAGATCCTTCTCATGGCCAACTCTGGCACAGCCAGCCTTGGTGCAGGCCTGAGGGTGGAGCTGCAAGCAGAAGTCTCAAAGACAATAGTTCTGCTTGACTGGTAGTGTGCTGGAGACCCAGCTCAGCGACCCTGCATGTAATGGGGAGATTTCTGCTGAGTTTAGTGAAAAACACGTCCCTTTGAAGGATGTTTTCAATCGTTGTAGTGTTTTAACAGCCATAATTAGGCCAGGACCTCTGTGACAAATTGGACCTAAATCAGCAAGAACATTTTAAAGTATCTGAATGAAGGCTGTAACAAACAAAAAAGAGTAACCTTCAGTGAAGAAAATTAAGTTTAGAAAGACTTGTTCACTCAAATATATCTTATTTTAAACAGCCATGCTAATCTTAAAGTTTACAATTATAAGAAAGAAGGAAAAGTGCAAATGTCTTTGTAAACATTATATTCAAATGTGGGTAACTGCAGAAATGAGAACATTCTGTCCCTCAGAGGAACTGCATGAGCTTTATAATATTTGCTCAGATTTAGATAACTTAGCAAACTGAATGCAGCTCACATTGCACTCAGTGAGAATGATTTTAAAAATCAAAAGGGCAATTATGAATGAAGAAAAGAGTAAAATTACAGAGTGCCATTTTATTGTACTAGCAAAATAGAATCAATGAAGTAAAGTCAGAATTTAAGATATCTGGATAGCTGTTATTTAGGTTGTCTGTTTTTTTCTAAGGGTGGCTGACAGACCTGGAATTCCATAAATGCTCTTGAAATGCTGAGGATGAGAAAGCTTGTGCTGTTCTACAGCTGTTGGGGCAAGACAAAAAATTTCCCTTTGAATTTTGATTAATAATGTGCCAGAGTAACTGGAAAAATCCACGTGTAGTTTTGAAATTCCTGTTACTTTTTGAAAAGTGTTGGGACTCAGCCATGAGATCCTTTAGGTGAATTTTCACACTCTGTAAGAAGCTGCAGAACAAAATAAGTTATGACTGTAAACGCCGTTTTTTGACATAGATGAAGAAAGGAAAATCAAGTCAGGAAAGCCAAACTGACAGAGTTGACCTTGTGGGACCCCTTCCACAAGGAGCTTTATAAGGAGGCTACGTCACTGTAATGAAAGGGTTTAAAAATGCAGCTAATGTTTGGAACAAAGGAAAGAAATGAGAGTGTAGTTTTTTTGAGGTACTGGTGATTTCTCTTCTCAGCTGAGCATAAAACCTACAGCAGCCTGACTGTTTATAGTCTCTGAGGAGAATAAAGATCAGTCTCCAACAGAAGATTGTAGCTGCACTCAGAGGAGTTTAACAACCTGCTGCCCCCAAGATTGAGAGGTCCAGAAGGCATCAAAACTTGGTCCAAAGATCAAATCCATTAAAAAACTTTCTCAAATGCACACATTTCTACATAGGCAAAAAGTGAAAATGTGGAAAAATAGAATCAATATGGATGTGGAAAACCAGGATTACTAAATGACTATTCAAAGCTTAGGTTAAATTCTATTTGGCTGTTAATGAAAAGAAGTGATGTTTTGCAAAGACATGGTGATTTTCAGCTTTAAAAAGTTGAGAAATAGCATCTGAAACAGCACTTCTCCTTGGGCTGTCTCATCATTCAGTTTTCAAGCAAAATTTATGGAGCTTGAAGTGTCTTGATTTTCCTCTTTCCTGAGCAACATAACTGAGCAGCTACCTACTATAAGGAATCATGAGAAAAGTTCTTCATGGGTTGCAGTGGAGCACTGGCTATAATAAAACTGAAGAACTTCTCAACTGAGGAGCATTCAAGAATGACCAGAAAAATGAGGCAAGGAAGAGCAAGAAGCTCCATTACTCTTTTCACTTCCATCTGCATGTCTCTCACACTAACATGGCTAGAGATAATCCTGAGTGCTTCACAGGGCAGCTGTGTTGGGGTACCCATGCAGACTAGATGTTGCTCTGAGGTGAGGGCAAGAAGTAGCTTTGCACTGCTGCTGTTCTGCCCATGGGAGACACAGGAAGCTGGGGCCCAAGAGATGACTGCCCTGGACAGAAGGGGTGATTCTGACAGTCATTTCAACAAAGGTCACAAATTTCACAGTTGAAAATTCAAAGCTAAAAACGAAATGCTGCAAGGAAGGGTGCTTTACCTTCAGCTTTGTGCCATTTCCAGCTGCTAGCACTGTATTTTTACTCCATCTCTGCAAGCTTCAGGCATCTATCTGATGTTGGGAGGGGCTGTTTTAAGACAAGATCCTATATCTTTTTCTCAGAAGTTTCATGTGCTGATTCAAGCTCTTTGCTCTGTTCTCATTATCTAAAGGAAGACTAACTTATCTCAAAGTACTTTTGTTCCTCAAAAAAAAGGAGAAAATGAAGAATTTAAAAGAGAAGATGCTGTTGCTGCTTACGTAATAGCTGCCATCTTGGGCTAAAACAACTTTGCAAAATTTTCCCAAACAAAATGTAGTGTCATTTCATATCAGTACTTACATCTCCTTGTGGCTTTAGGGGAGATAGATATAAAAAACCTTGGACTATTTGCTTCATTCTCAGCCTTTCAGCTGATGCATAGCATTGTAAAACTATCTGACAAGACAAGTTATCATGTCACTCAGTTTATGGTGAGGATATGATAACTTTATACCTGTGCAGAATTACATTTCTTACCTGAATGCAAAGATGAAAAGGTGGGAGGAGGTAATGAAGCCAAATATATCAATAAAATCCACCTGACATAATCACTCCAAGCAAGAAAGCCTTTTGAAGCAAAAATCTCTGGCAAAACCTGTATCTGGTGGTGCAGCCCAAGAGGAATGGATCTGGAAAGACAAGGAGCTGAGGCTGTGGGCTGGGTGTTTATCTGCATTTCTAGAGGCCTTCCCTGGCCTGGCTCTAACCTTCCTGCTTGGACTGAGCACCTAAGAGTGGCTGCTGTGCTTTGGGTGCTTCCCTGAAGGGCATCTGACAGTTCAGCTCCACTGAGAGAGGCAGAGCTTGCACGCAGTGACTCCACTGTCCCCAGGACATCACCTGGGGTACTGCAAGTGGGGACGGATGGGAGGCTTCCAAAACTGCACACCTGCTGCAGGCTAAAATTCTGCTACAGACGCAGCCCACACAGAGTGATCTGAAAGAAAGTTTTGCAATTGTATTGTTTTGAGTCACTGGACACAGGTGAACTTTGAATTGTGTCTGCGCTGTTGATGAGTGGTTTGCTGTTGTTTTTCCCTCCTTCTTACCCCCTCCCCCCCTCCTTCCTTCTCCTTTTCTTCCTCTTTCCTTTAAAATCCTCTAGAATGAATAAGTAAAGCAAGATAATTCAGTGAGACGAATTACCATGCTACGAACAGGGGATTATTCTTCAGGCAAGAGATATATTACTGTTTTCATATTTCCAATGGAATGAGAAGAGATTTGTTTCACTGCATCTATTGATGATTGAGTGGTTTAGTTCAGAGCATCTCTTCATGCAAAAATGATTTCCAATGAACTACGAGATGAGAGTGACTAAGGACTAAGTGCCTGTATTTTCTACTTCATCTTCTTCCTTTATTGTTTAGAAAAAAGAGGATGGGGTACCAGAGCTTACAACAGCGTACATGTATTATCTTTATTGGGCCAACCTGCTGGCATATTTTTATAAAATCAGAAATTAATCAAAGACAATTTTCAAATTGAAAGTGTAGGTGTTTGTTATGCTGCTGCCCATTCTGATATTTTTGGCCATCTGAATCGTATAAACATAAATAAGATAGAAGGATCCTGGCTGAAATTGCCATCATAGAGGCAACAGATGGCTATGGGAACATTAAGTAAAGTCTGATTTGTTGCTGATTGCAAAATGGAAAACTGTCAACAACAGCAGATTCTAACCACCTCTCCAAGCTGGAAGACCAATTGGAGACTACTTTTAGCCTGGACAACTTAATCTGAACAGGTGAGACACCCCTCAGCATGAGTCTTCACAAACCCAGTGACTCTTCAGGGTGCAAGATCCAAATCATACATATTTTAAAGATTCAGGATGTTAAAAAGATGTTACCCAATTGAGGCTGCATGACCCTTATTTATTTGTTTTCTAGTCCAGCTCTGGAGGCACCGACACTGGCTGCCTTTAAGTTGCTTCTAAAGAAAGTCTAATCACTAAGCATGTGACTGTTGCATGCTGCAGATGGATTGTTCCCAAGGAGCTTTTCTTCTGCAAAGTCTGGACTAGAATTGGAGGTGAGTGAGTGTATGTTGCTGCACTGCAAAGGCTGAGGAGCAGTGGGGTTTGGGACTCTCCTGTTCTACCAGTGCTCTGCACAAACCAGTGCTCTGCACAAAGGTTTGTATTCTGTATTGTCACTCAGTTAAATTAATTGAAAATCTGCCACCTTGCAAAATACTTACAAATTTATAACAACCACCGCCACATAGATATATAATGATAAAATTAAATACACACTTGCATATAAGCATATGCCTCAGGTCATTTGTAATTGCTGAAAAAATGCATCTTATTTAAAAAAATCATTGGGAATCCACCCTTCAAAATGACAGCTACTCTGCCTATCATAAAAACTATTGGCTGAATTGGCTCACTGTAACAGTCTTAAAAAATAGGCAGAATATATTTTAAGCATGGACTGAGCAGTACTGTCAACCTTAAAGTGGTCTTTTCAGGTCATGGATGAGGGAGTGTATGTAAATAAGGAGCTGAAAGTTCATAGAATTCTGATCTTGAAGTTAAGAAAGAAGTCATGGTATGACACTAAAATGCAATTTTGACTCAAGCTTTTCTGTAACAGAATATATGCATATGTTGTTTGAAAGTGGAGTTACTATGGTAATTTGTTATTTACCAGAGAGGAGTAATTGAACAATTTTTTTCCCAACTGGTTTATGAACAAGTCACACCTGTTCCTGAGTGGGTTTAAATTACTCACCCTTCTTTTCTATGCCAAACTTTTCATATTCAATTGCTCTGCTGTTTCAGATTCTATACACTCCTTCCTCTGATGACTGATGCCACTTCTCATTTGCAGAAGTAATTCTTTTTTTTCTATCTGACATCTCAAAGGATAAAAAAAATATTTATTTTATTTAGAACTTCTGTCTATAAATTAACAAAAAACCTATGCATCAATCATGTCTTCATTTGTATGAAAAATGTATATATCTAGGTAAATGTGTATACACATCTGTATTTCACTGGAACTTGGGTAAGCACTACTCTCTTTGAGATTGCAGTGATTTAATATTCATCACTTTTACTTCTTCATGCCAAAAGAATTCCCTGAACAGGTGAGAAATTTGCTCCGTGAGGAGAGTGTATAAAAAGAAATTTTTTCCAAAATTAATTGATTTTCAGCTTTGCACAGTTTGGTGTGCACTAAGCCAGCTGCAATAAAACACAGAGAGGTAAATGTCATACCTACTGAATTATAACAGCTGGAAAGCTTCCTCTGCCCTTTAGTTCATATGGAAATTTCAGGTGAGGTGTTGGTTTTTTTTGGGGGGGTGTGGTGTGGGTTGTTAAGCTCACACACAAAAATAAGTTGCAAAAATCAGCTTACTTTGTAAAACATCTGTAGGTTATCAGAGTACATTAGCATCTGTTGACAAACCCTTGCCAGGAGGGAGGAATGGCATCAGCAAATCATGGGCATATTATTATTTGATCCTACCACATACTCAATTAGATCAAAGCTTACCAGCTCCAAATGCTCATTTTTAATTTTGTAGTGATGCCTCAGGCCAAAGAAATGGGTACCATGGCAGACATGTTCTGTGACAATAACTGAGACATTTAAGACTCAAAATATTAGTGATTTTAGGGCTATAATGTCAGATTTAAGGATTTTTAATTAACACTTTCTGCATGCATTAAATATGCTCCTTTCACCAACAAAGTTTTTTATTTTTCTTCTTGAATTCTCTGAAAAGAATTTTGCTTCAGGTCTTTTATCACTATCAAGAAATAATAGCAAGCACCGCATTAAAAAGAAATTACCCAACAAAATGAAAGATTTGCTTGGCTGAGAACATGAGAGAATGCATACAGTTGTGAGGTAGCTCTTACTATTAATTATACTGCTGCATCCTTCAGAGGAGGAAACAAGATGTTTTTGTCAAAGTGCTGGGGAATTATAGGGTCTATGTTCAGGTTATGGTAAAGGGGTGGACAAAATTCCCCTTCCAACCTGCTCTGTGCCCCAGAGCACCCCACACACCACTGGTGGGTTACTGTGAGACTCCTCTTCCAGGCAAGGTGTGTAGGGGTTTGCAGTTTTGCTGCAGCTATACTGGTTTTTGTCAATGGATTAGGGAAATGTGTGAACAAATCCACTATTTGTTTGTGCACCAAACTGCTCTGGCACACAGCTCACCTCACTGCTGAAAAGTTACCAGCCTCCAGAGAATGTACCAGCTGTTCCAAGGGAAGGCAATATTGTCTGTAAACTGTAAGAAGGATTCACTGATTGCCAAGAAAAAAAATACCATTTCCTTCTTGCTTGTCCCCACCTCCACTTCTGCAGCTTGCCCTACTCTTTCTTTCACAGATGCTACTTTCCTCTTTGGTCTGGATCCTCTTCTTAACTGCTTCTTTGCTTTTCAGCTCCAAAACATGGGTCAGCCCATGATGTCTCCTCATTTATGGTATTTGAAACTCTTTTTCTCGAAACCCTTTGGATCACAGCCCTTCTCTTCCTGCTCTTCTTAATCACATTACCACGGAAAATGGCTTTCTCAACCCCTCCTTTTTTCTCTCTCCTCACTCCTGCTTTTCCTTCTCCCTCTACCTCATCCCAGAAATGTCAGGTTTTATGTGCTCTTTATGGGACTCCAAAGAGGTCTGACATGAGTAATCAAGTCCAAAATTTCAGGCTGCTCTGTGCATGTTAGACTTTGCAGTAATGACCTTCCCAAACTCCTCCTCCCTGTCCACAGGCAGGGAAGCTCCAGTATGTGGCTTGGGGATGATTTGAGAGGCCAGCTGTTCATAAGCATGCTGCGAGAATCAAAAATCTGACCAAAAGCTTAACAATTTGGGACAAAATATTATCAAATAATCATGTCAATTACCTCATATTGCTTTGTGTGTGCTACTGAATTCTGATGTAACACTGTCTGTAAGTGTCTTGGGAACTCTACTGTGCTAGGTATTGAAGAAAAGGAAAGACCCTGTTTGGGACTTTCATGTTACAGTTTTGCAGGATTCCTGTGGATTCTGTGCGAATCCCTGGCACACTTCATTGCAAGATTGAGATTCTGCAGGCCTATCATCCTATTCCTACATGATGGGCCAGCAGAGAGACCTGTGATATCTACCTCTGTGCAGGATCAGCTGGTGTTTATTTGTAGCACTGTGGAAACCTCTCCCTCTTTATAACAATATGATCCTGGTGAACTAGAGATAAATTAAATAAAAAAAAAATAGATTGTTTCTTCCAGCTGAAATTTGCAATTTGAGATGAGCAAATTGTCATGGCTCCTCCTGTGCACAGGGTGTGCTCAGTGACAAGAGGAGATCCAAGCAATGTTGAAGGTTTGTTGTGTTTCATGCAATGCTGGGCACTCCACTTAGGCCTGTAGAAGCACTTTCTTTGTCAATATCAGCTCTCTCCAAGGTCTGAAAGAAACAGCCTCTTCAGTCTTCTTGCCATTATTCTTTATTTTAAAACAGTTGTTCTCCTCAGGTGCCTTTAGCTCCTTATAAAACACTTCTGAACTTTTTACCCCCTAGGTCGTGTGTTTTGAGTGCCTGTAAGTGGCCAGTACCTTGTTCCATTTCAAATGCCCTGAACAGTGGGATTTGGGGAAGGCTTTGTCTAATGTCATCCTTCTGGAATGGCTCAGAATCAGCCTGGGTCTTTTGGGTACCTTTCCCCCTGGGAACTATTAATCTATTTATATCCTGAAAGGCTGGGCTTTGTACCTTTGTTTTTGATGTTACCCTGCAAGCTGACAAATATGAATGCTGAAAGGTCCCAAAATTGTGGAATGAAAAGAATTCCAAACCACCCTGGTAAAGCAGATTCAAATACTCATGACTTTTAATACCTCCAAGAGCTGTTGTCATAATACATAACATCCTTCACCTGTACAACGCAGGCCCATGGAAGAGACTTGTCTTCTGATTGGGCTAGAATATGTTTTTAAAAGATTTCCACACTTTATTTAATTACTTCAAGTGATGGCAAATCTAGCACATCACTTCATGGCTTATGTCCATAGCTCTGTATTTGCAGTTCTGATCATCATAGGTGCAAACACGGACAATGTAAGAGATGCTACTACCAGAATTATTCTTCCCCTGCTACTCTTTACAAACCACAAACGAATGGAATCATTATGAGGACTTTTTTTTCCAGATTCAAACCCTCACTTAGTTACTGACTTACTGAAAAAACCCCCAAAACTGTGTAGGGCTGTTTCTTCAAAAGAGTTTTCTGAGTGTGGAGAAGTGAGTTTCATCCCACCTTTGTAGTGGCACACAGTTGTTAACCCAAAGCCTGAATTCAGAATCAGCCCATCTCCAATCTGTGGCTGTTTTGGAAAAGCTTTTTTCCTTTGTTCCTCTTCCATCCTGTTCCAAGCCCAAGGGAGCACTGACACAGTTATAGCTTCAAAGTGATGGCTCACTTTTGTCCCCTCTGAGCTGGACAAGTGGTGCAGGAGGACCTGGGCCCCTGCATAGCTCCCTGTGAGGGGAGCAGAGCTGGCAGCCAGCCCTGGACAAGCCAGCGGTGGGGCACAGCGAGGGCACAGCAAGCGCAGGGCTCCAGCCTGGGCTCCTCATCCTGCTGGCTGAGCACGTGCTGGAGTCTGCTGGGGAAAGCTGGTGCCTCAGACAGCTGATGACCTCTCTGCTCTCCACTCTTGGTCCCCCACCTGCCCTGTGGTTCCTTTGTTAGCCAGCATGACTAATGCTGCAATTACATGCCAGGATTTATCCGCGCTCTGAACTGACAGCTGACAATGTGAATTTCTCTCTCTAAAATCCTTTTGTGCTGGCATTTTGCAGGCAATATACTGGAATTTGTTTTTTTCTGTCTGGGTGCTTTGGTATGTATGCTTTGGTTAGTCTAAATCAAAATGTTAGATACAAATGAAGACTACAAATTCCTCCTAGTTTTGTACAAATTTGCCAGATGTCAATGTGAGTCCATCTTGGCCAATAATGCTTTTAACATTTACTTTGGTACTAGCTATAGTAGCTTCCAGCAGAGACTTGAAACAGCCTTGACCATTCCATTTGGCCTATATAACATTCAGCCTGCAGCTTCATTTCCATGCTGTCTTCAGAAGCCCTTTTTATAAACTGCTGCTCCGTGTTAATAGGCATTTATGTATTGACTGTCTTTTATTGATGGAAGAAATAAGTATTTTTAAAAATTTATTATTAGTAAAAAAATTTGAGACCTTATCTGGAGAAAAGCATGTGTTTTACAGCAAGTTATTATATGTAGTTACTATATGCTATATTTTGTAGCATAGCCTGTACCGTTAAAGGGCTTTCATTAGTGCAGAAGTCACTTGCTCCTGATGTGAATGGGAGTTTTACTATTGACTCCAGTGGAGCCAGGCTTTCAACCATCATTTTAAGGCTTTTATTATTGGAAGAGGTTTATTGAGTGATTTTACAGTCTTGAGGGAAGCAAATCTGTCCTGTTTCCTGCCTTATTTTTACACCTATGGCTCAGAAGAGAGATACAGATGAAATCTATAAAACCAAATTTCTTTTATAGACAATTGAAAATATACTGGGTTGTATTTATCTTGATTGTGTTTGATCAGCTGTTCCTGTGACTCTGCATGCACTGTCTGTTCATAGTGGGCACATGGCCAGCCTGCTGTAAATGAACTGCACCAGCAGAAAATGCAGAGGAGAGAGGCTATTCTTGAAATAGCACTATGCAATGTGATGTTTCATGTTACTTTACAGACAAGACACAGTTGCAGCAAAGTGGCTGGTGTCTTCCAGCTAATTTTTTAACTAACCTGAACACAGGAGGAACAAGCTTCAAGTCATTTAGTTGATGAATTGCTTGGATAAAAGAGACCATGAAAGGAACAGGGAGTAAAATATTCAGTGAACTTGTGGTGTGCAGGAGGGCAGATGGAGAAAAAAATACAGAATGGGCACAGCAGAAGAAAGGCATTCAGAAAAATAACTAATGAAATATTTAATGCCCATAAGTAGTCAGTGAAATCTGTGCCGTGTAGGGTAGCATTACTATTTTGCTCTTGAATTAAGACACATCTGCAAAGAATTCACCAAAATCCTAAATCTAATTCTTCTCTGTCATTAGATGATTTTTGAAATGACTGGTTTATGTCAGTTTTGATGAAGCTGCATGGAACACAAAACCCTATATGTGATAATACCTCGTGCCTGGTATCTCCTTGACTTTTCCTCTGGACACTGGTTATGAGGCGCGCTCCCTGATGGCTGAGATAGAACACAGGCTAAATAAACGAGTAAGATCACTAATTTTTCTCCTGGATATGGATTTAGGTGATGCAGAATAACTTGCTGGATCCTGCAAGTCCTTCCTAGTAGCTTTTGCTGTAGGTTCTGAGCTGTTGCTGTGACTAACACAACACAGATGTTGCTGCTGTTGCTCTGCTGTACCAAATATGTCTGCCTGGATGAAAAATAATTTTCTAGCTTTATATTTTTGACAGATTTGTAATGGATGGTTATATGAATAGTCTTATTTTCCTACACACTCAATTAATATTTTCTATGTATAATCTATATTTCCAGCTGTGGTATACAGACCCTGCTAGAATGGGGTTCTACCTTCAAGTCTGAAAAATGAAGAAAGGTTCCAAGAGAAGAAGGACTTTGTTTTTAGCTTTTGAGCTTACAGGATCTCTATAAATATGAGGAATTATATTAGGTTTCTAGAATGATTTCTGTACTTTCCTTCATGGGGGAAAATTTCCAAAGTCCAGTGCATGCAGGACAACTCATCTTGGCAAGGAAGTACTGGAGACTTCCATAGTGATGCCAGGATGCTCACTCCTTGTGCAGGTTGGCAGCAGGTGCCAGTCCCCAGGATGTGCTGGGAGGAGTGTCTGCATGAGAGGCCACAGAAAATGTGCCATAGAACCAATGGGGTTGATGGACACATCTTCCCACACTGCCCACAGAGAACTGTGTCCGTGTTTTCTTTGCCTCCTGCTCTGCAGCAGTGCAGGTGCTCAGGTAACCCCTGCCAGCTGTGCAGGCAGAGTTCATGGACTGCAGCCCAGATGTCATCTCCAAAGGAACAAGTGTTTTGGGAAATGCATGGCTCTGTAAGCATGATATTGTGAGACTTACCCTGCCATATGATCCCACTGAAGGCCAGCTGGAACAGCTCCTCTTGAATGTAGGACCTGAAACAATGGCTGCCAGAGCCTCATAGTAGGCACTTAATTTTGCTTGGCTTCCTTCAGGATGGGAGAAGCCTTCTTTTTTTATAAATTACTCAGTAGGCCCATCTGAAATTATTTTCTTCTTGAGTAATTGCTCTGAGGACATTGTTTATAAGCTGCTGACCTTTAAATGGCCTCCTTGTTCCATTACCATGGTTCTTGGGTATTTAAAGCTCCAGGTCACTTTCACTTTTAATTGTGCTTTATTATTCTCCGTTGTTGCAGAATGTTTCAGTCAATTTAACTAGAAGGGAGTCTTATACACTTCCCTTAATGGATTGAATTTGGGTCATAAAAAAATTATCCTTATCCAAGGAACAATTATCCTTGCCTATTTTATTAATCTTAGTCTTGTCTCATTTATTTTTAAGTTTCTGTGGACCTCCTTTTGAAGGCAGCTATAAGCAGAGTTTATTGCAGGTTAGCAGGAGAGACTGTTCTCTGCTGCTGGGGGTGAAAGTGTGATGAGGAAGAAGTAAGAGATGGGGAGAGTTTAATGCTGGTAGGGTTTTGAAATAATTGCATGGTTCATATAATTTGTTTCAGAGTAAAGTGAAAATTAATAAAGCAAAGGCTTTATCTGACATTTAATCCTGAATGTACATAGAAGCTTGTTGAGCAAAGCATCAGCTTGCTTTCCTTTCCTTCCATGATTTACTAATTAGACTTCAGTGGTAAAGTACTAAAGCTTAGTATAGATGAAATCTTGCATCTTCCTATTAACAAAAGTGATTATGAAGCACATAAAACACATGATGGTAACTTCAAATGCTGTTTCTGTAATGCCCTGGCAGAATTTTAAGATGCCAATCAGCTTAGTAGCTGTGAGCTTTCAACATGGGAAGTGGCTGGAGTTTATTTTTAATTATAATTATTCTCATTTTCTTCTACTCCATCCTAATTCTGCCTTTCTCTTCTTAAACCTTTTTGCTCAGTTTCTTCTCTCACCCTGCCTTTACTCAGATTCTATGTCCTTCTAGTACATTGTTCCCCATGTTAATTTTAAATATTATGCTGCTTCATCTGCAAGATAGTTTCTGTTTCAAGTAATATGAAAAGTGCACAAAGGGATTTGACCCTAGGGGAAAAATTACATGTCTGAAATTTCCCAAAGCCCAAAGCTTCAATCTAAACCCACCTATCTAGTTGTCACTGAACTCTGAGGTACCTGAGCCATCCTTTGAAAGTTTCCTTTTATGATAAAATTTCCCCCAGTCTGAGCAATTTATGGTTTGTTGATGCCTTAGCCCACTGATGGCCCAGAAAATGAGAATCCTTTTGCCTGAAAACTCTAGGATCCTGAAATCAAACATCATTCTCCAAACACATACAGTATATATGCAAAGATTTGATTCCTCATTGAATGCAGTTATGGTCACTTCCCTTTAACACAGTTACAGGCTCAATGCTTGAGTGCAGTAGGAAAATACCAGGAGGTGCCCATGAAGTAGGAGATCTGACTCCTTCCTCAGCATCAGCAGTTTAACACCTTTATCTCCTGTGTCCTACAGGAGCACCCAAGCCAACAGAGGAAAAGGATGAGGAGAAAAAATTATGCTCCCAAAGGTGTTTGTGAATTTTTCCTGAGGACTTGAATACCACAGCTGGAGTCCCATCTTTTTTCCTTCCTATTCCTTTTCTTTGCCCTTCCTGAAGGGAAACATCACCAAGTTTCCTACTCATGCTCCCTTTCTGACTCATTCCTGTGTGCAGTGAGGGGATACTCCTGCAGGATGTGGTCCCCTCTCCTCCATCTCTGTCCATCAGCAGGTTTCTTAAGGGAATTACCTTGGAGAAGAAGAGGGAAGCAAAGGAAAGAAGTGTCTCCAGGTGTGTGTGAGGGTGTGTGCAGCTAGAGCTTACTCTGGCACAGCATCAGGCCAAGGTGGCAGCAGGTACTGAGTCCCACAGCTGTGGTAATCTTCAAGAGCTGGGATGCAGGCAGAGGAAAGCCGTTGTCCTGGGATAAGAGTCTCAGCTGCCATCCAACACTCTCAGCTCATTTGTGCCATTGCTTGGCCTCTGTGCTGCTGGCTAATTCCCACATGAAGAAATGCTGATGTAACGAGAGTAGTTTTGGTGTCTGGTGACAGTTTAAAAAAGGCCAAAGGGAGGTTTTTTTCAGAAATAAAGTTTTTTTACCAAGTCAGATACTAAGGTTGGAAAAATATGACGTGCTTTTGTGTGCACAAGCATCCCTGCAAAAACAGTACCAAGCTGAAAAGTTCCTTTTATGGCGAGGACCATGCAGAACTTACCTGCAACACAGTCAAGTCCAATTGATGAAGTTATTGAATCATGTAAACTACTGTGGGATTCACCTCACTTAATGGTAAACATCTATTGTAGTTGTTAGTGTCTGAGATAAGTCTCTGTGGAAGTCCCACAGAATTGATGGAAAACCAGTTCAAGCCATTAGATTTCAATTAATTGATCCATAGAGCTCTCTATTCCCTTCAAGACTGATTAAGAGAATGTAGACAACAAACTCACATTAAATCATATTCTCAGATGCTTACCTTTGGTCCAACAATTCTCTGCCCATGTGTTTCAATTGCAGGAGGAGGATCATGTGGTGTTTGGCAAGATGAACTTTTGGTATTCAGGCCAGATAACATATTTTGCCAGGAGACAGGCAAGGACTGAGGGGCTCAAGTCTAATCCTGAAATGCTTGATGTCTTCTACTAGTACTAAGAGGAGTTAAGAACACTTATTTCATTTGGAAAGCACTTGTTAACAGAAAATTCATGCACCACAGGAAGCACTTGTGTGCAATTTACATATTTTAATTTGATCATATGGTATCTCGTTCTGGAAATAGGTTAATGCTTTACATTCATAAACTTCAAAGAGAACAGTAGTAGCAGAATTATTTGACCATCCTGTGTTAAGAGGTATGTCAGCTGAACAGAAACATGGCCAGATGCCAATATTAGAATCACAGAAGTTTTCAGATTCAATCCAGATAGTGGGATGTAAAGATTTGTACTGAGCAAGATGGGAAACAATATCACAATTACCTATTTTATAAACTTGTGGATGTTGTAGTTTCTGTCTAATCACAGGAATTTTGCTAACTACTGCCCTGAAACATGAGGATTCACAGCTAAGGTGATGTTTATTTTGTATTTGATTTGTCTGTGTAGGTCCTGATGCTCTCTTGCAAACCTCAGATACTTTTTTGGTCCTCATAATTTACTGGTCTCATTGATTACATCTACACTGAAAAATAAAATGGATGCATACCCATTGTCTAACTGAGGATAAAAGATGTGGCACATCTCACAGTGCTGGAAGGCCAGGAAATGAGCTCCAGGGCTGATGGTACCAACTGGGTTGTACTCACACTGCCACTCTGCAGCAAAGTGTGTCTGCCAGACCGTGTCTTGGCCCAAATGGTGGTTCAAAGACATAAGAGTGATTCTTCTGTGGTTTCCTTTTTTCCTTTTTTTTCCTTTTTTTTTTTTTTTTTTTTTACTCAAAATATGAGAGATAATGTCAGCAAAATGTCAGATCTTTGAAAGTGACATTTTCACAACATGAAACCAAGGACTCATCTCTTATAGCCTGGAGTGCATCTGGGAATATTGAATCCTTTGAGAATATCATTGAAAGGCAGAAAGAGACTAACTGGTGCATTGTCCATGCAAGAGCAGCTGCCCAAAGAGAACTTCTCCCAGATATGCCTTTGCAAGAAACTAAATTGGAGCTGCTGAGACCAGTGTACTGTTTAAGCAGAGGCAATGCCTGAAAGTCCAGTGTGTGAGCAAACTTTCTGCTCCTCTTTTTGCTCAGAAGTGGAGATTCTCAGAGGCGCTTTGCAGCAGTGAATTCCAAAGTCAATTACTGTTCACGAAGACTCATGTATCCTTGTAGCAGCTGGATACCAGTTGATTTCACTGGATATTCTTTGCCTATGTGTTATGAGTGGAGATAAAGCAATGTAGGCATCTATAGTCCTTATTCTGCTTGTTAGTCTCTCCCTGTTTTTTGCACAGATGTGCCCAACAAAGAGAAGTATCTGTCTCTGAGGCATTCCTCTAGTAGAAATTATAGTTTCTAATTTTAATAGAAAAATAAACCGTGGTTTATTTTTATTTAGTACCTTCCCATATATAGTGGGTTGACCCTGGCTGAATCCCAGGCATCTACGAAGGCCGCTCTATCACTCCCATCCACACCTGGACAGGGGAGAGACAATATAACAAAGGGTTCGTGAGCTAAGGACTGGGAGAGATCACTCATCAAATACCATCACAGGCAAAAGAGGCTTGACTTAGGAGATAGTAAGTGAATTTATTACTAACAAAACCAGAGCGGGATAATGAAAAATAAAATAAATCTTCAAAGCAAATTTCCCTACCCTTGCCTCACCAGCTTTACCTTCTCCCCCTCAGTGGTGGAAGGAGATGGGTAATGGTGATTAAAGTCAGTTCATTACACATTGCTTCTGCCTCTGCATGGGGTTCCTCCCACAGGAAATAGTGTTCCATGACCTTCTCCAGTGTGAGTCCATCCCACAGGCAACAGTTCTCTATTGACTGCTGCAACATGGGTCACTCTTCCATGCATGCATTCCTTCAGGCACAGCCTGCTTCAGCATGGGTCCCCCACGGGGTCGCAGCTCCAGCGTGGGCTCCTCTCTCCGCAGGTCTGCAGGTCCCTGTACTCCCCTTTGCTGCCAAAACCTGGCCACATAAACCCAACACACCTTATAAAAGTCTTCCCAACTTCCTGATTGCTTCCATTATCTGCAACTATTTAAAGAAATCAGATAACCAGATATGAGCCTAGAAAACATTTTTGGTCATTCAATGTTTTGTATTAATTTTGTGAACTACCTTGAACTAAGACAAAACCTCACAGATTTTGGCTACCCCAAAGCAGGTGTCTAGCCTCAGGGCAAAGCATGAATTCCAGTTTTCATAGACATGAACATATACACTCCTGTGTTAATTGGGATGTTTGGTGCCACTGGAAACCTGGCCACTTTTTTCTGTATGCTCCCATGCAATCTGGAATGTCTACCTTGAGAATTCCAAATTGGAAAATACAGACCCAAAGTGGTTTGGCCTTTTAGCCGTCTCTTAACCTTATATTTTTTGTGAAAGAGTAATCTCCACTATCATTGCTGTATGCACCCTTTTCACTGCATTTTCAGTAAATGTTGTGATGTATCCACAGAAAATGGCATGATAGCTGTTACAATACAATACAGTGTTAGACTAAGGCTTATCTGTGATGGACCTGGCAAAAAACCCAACACCCTTTCAGGGGCACCTTTTCCTTAGAGCTTCTTAAGTACCTAAATGGATTTATTTTTTTAAATTTCTGCTTTTTTTTTTTTATTTTGTAAATCTCTTACATATTGTCCCATTGTTTGGTGTGGTTACATTAAACAGAGTGGGTTTTTTCTAGAAAACTGGGAAGAAGTACCTGTCAAGGCTCTGTGAGTGATATTACAATGAAAAATACCAGATATTATGTGCTCCACAAAATAGAGTAAATCTGCAGTTTTGCATCATATTTGTTAATAAAGGCACTCTATTAATGTGTTCAGCATAATCAATGGCATCAGTGGTGCTACACAGTCAGGTGGGTGTTGCCTGGGGGAAAAGAAATATGTTTCCTCCTTACCCCTTTTACTGATATTTGGTCCTTGTATCTTTAGTCAAGATTGAATTGTAAGTGCCTCAGAATACAGTCCAAGATCCAAGAGCTGTTCTTGTGAAGTAGATAGGATACTTGTTTCTAAAAAATGAATAAACTCCTAATCTATTTTTGAATAATAAATCTTGATTTGCATTAATTTTTTGCTAAAATTTGCATTTGCAAAGTCGTATTGCATTGAAAATCCTTTCTAAAAATACTTTAAAGGGGGAAGAAAGTAATAAGTATTGCAAGAATAATGAGAATAATCAAATTAAGAGTATTTTAAATTAAAAGTAAATTAATAATTACTTTAAGAATTATACCATGATTAGGAAGGGAAAAGAGTGGAAAGTGTGAAAGCAGAAAAGTCCCAAGTATTCTGTGGTCTGGGACTTCCCAGTCTACATAGTAATCTGTCCCATGGGGATAACAAAAAGCATTCAAAAACTGAAAGGTAATGATGGGAAGAGTAGCATAAAAATTTATTGCAACTGCTGGCCCCCATGGTACCTTCTCCCAAACAGCATGGTGGGGTTTCAGAAAGAGCTGGGCAAGTCAGTCCAGTTTAAGACAAAAATGCAGTAACACATAGCAAAAACCCATCTCCTTGGTCTTATATTAACTCTTTCATTTTGGTGATCCCAAATAAAGCAGGAAAAGTTGACAAGAGCTGGACAGGAGTTTTGTGGGAATACCTTTTCCAGTGAAATAGCTTTTGCAGTCTGTCAACACAGGAATATTTTATGGTAGAAAAGCTGCTGGTTTCATCCATGTTCTCACTTAATTGCTCATGTAACTTTTACAAAAGTAGCCCCTTTTAATGGCTCCCATGTGTAAAGCACAGAATCAATGCTGCATTTTAGTGTATCCTGAAATTAATTGCCTTTTCACGTTATTTTCCCTTCAGTTCTATCTGTGATGTGGGATGATATTCTTTGCAACAAGCAGCAGCAGTGCATCAGAGCAGTGTTTATAATCTGTGAAGATCCGTAGCTGTCTAATCTCAGCTAAAGACTTTCAGCTCCCAGATAATAATTGTTCACAGAATTTAATTGACCCATGTCTGATCCCTTATTGAGCCAGCAGTGGCCCAGGGCTTGTAGCTGAGCTTAAGATACAATTATGTGTATTCAAACTATGTCACTTTACAACCCACCTAAGCATCTTATTTCAGCTGCAGCCATATGGAATGAGGATGCCAAGGCTATATAACCTACTTACTGCAATTTTGAGAGCTTGGATGGCATAGTAATGGTCCCACAGCCCTCAAGAACCATGAGCTATTTGCATTTCTTCAGGGAGTTCTTTTCCTGCAGGACAAATAGCAGCTGGCAGAGGAGTAAGCCCCCAAGACTAATTTAATTCAAAAGCATGCATTTGGTTACAAATAAAAGGTTCAATATGAAACATAGCTGTGCATCTTTAGGTGCAATGGTATTAGGAAAACCTGTGTTTTCAGAAATTCTTTTGAAGTATATGACTAAATGCTAACAAGGGAAATAAAAGAGAATCACCTCATCTTCATAGTCTGGATGATATGACTCTATCTTTGTCAATAACTCTTACAAGATAATGTAATAATTGAAAACCACCATTCCCTACCCTCATGTGGATCAGAAATAAAAGTTACAGAATGCTGTGTTTCAATGAGATTTCTTTGCCCTTTGATGAATTAAATCATTTTGAAGACATGAGGCGTGCTTTTGCTTATTTCCCAAACACCTTCTACATCTAGTACGCTCTCAGAGGTCTGGTTGTTTCTTTCTTCAAAAATGTGATATATTTTGCATTGAAAATCCAATTTCTTGCTAAGAAACCTTCATAAGAACAGACAGTATTTAAGTCTGGCTGTATTTGCTTGGTCTTTTGAGGTTATCTCAGGCACATAATAAGCATTATCAGCCCATCCATTAATAAATTACTGTGAGACCAAGACAGCAGATATGCTTTGCCCAGCAGAGCATATTACAGATCTCATACTGTGGTCTGACTACAATGCCTTGTCTCTTTTGAAAGCCACATCAAAATGAAAGACAAATCAAAGCTTGAAGGTTAGAAAGAAAATTGTTTTGATATGTAAAATACTATAGAAAATAAGTAGGCATCTCAACAAACATATGTGTCACTCTAAAAATTTCTCTTTCATTTTACGTCTTATGTGGATGTTGGTTTGTTTTGCTTCTTTGTTGTTGTTTTTGCTTGTATGCATTTTTTTTTTTTTTTTGTTTTGGGGTTTTTGGGTGGGGCTTTTTTTTTTTTTTTTATTGTGAGTAGTGGGGTTGTGTAGGTATTTGCAGATTATAGATCTAATTACAATAACATCATGCTGCTTCCACAATAACTTTCATCTTTCTTGAGAGCTGATCATTGTTGCTATAGAGAAATAATTCTGACTTTGTTGTTTCAGTTTGATTGTGACAGACTTTGCTAAACTCATGCTGTGGCACAAGGTAAGTTCCAGGTCCTGGTATAATCTCCTTCTTGCCAGGACAGCTTTCTTGAAATACATTGCTTTTCTTAAAATATAGTAGTTTTTGTTCTCAGCAATGATGTGCCAGAAAAATCCTGAATCCATTGTTCTTCGCTTATCTCTGTACAAATTCATTAAAATGTGATGGCAGTGTATTGGCACTTTCAGATTAATTTTCAAAATTTTACCCCAAAGCACTTTGCAGAATGAAGTTCAGAATTTCAACCTTATTTAAGAAGCCATATAAGAGTGACTTAATTACTTTGCTGAGATGTATTTATTTTCATGGTTAAAAGCATGTGTTAACTCATGCTTTTGTTTAATCAATACTAGAAGCTGTATTTCTGAAATAAAGAGAGTGTTGTTGGCACCAGATTTTGATGTTTTTAAAATTAAAGTAAGTCAAACTATTTTCTTTAGGTGTATTTTGCCTCAATCCTTGAGTGAAAGTAATTCCCTTGAATTGTTCCCTTAGTTTAGGTTGTTTCCTATTCTGAAACCTCACCACCACTTCTGTAGCTGTTTCTCCAAAACCTCTAACTGACTCAGATCCACTTTCTTTTATATCTGCTATCTTTTACTATGGGGTAACTAAATAAATTAATGGATAAACAAAGAAAGCAAATTTACATGTCTTCTACAAAAAATATCTTCATCAAAACAATAAACCTTTAAAAGCCTACTGCAGATGCTCTTTTGGGCATCTAAATTAGTTAACTAAATTATAGAGAAAGAAGTTTGGCATTCATCTTTAATTTTCCACCTTGCATGGTGTTTCCTTTATTGAGAAAGGCATTTATATGAAGTGGCCAGTCTGGAGATTGCTGTACATTAATGTTGGTACATCCTCTTATTAAAGTTCATTAGGAAGTAGAAAGGAGGACACTGAGAACAGGAAGTGTCATAAACTATTTTGCTGCTTCTGGACTATGTCTTGGCTTGTTTATGTCATGGCTGCAAAGCTGACTTTTTGTGAATGCTGCCTCATTTAAAAAATATAAATGTGATTACCTTGAATAGGCTGCTTGGAGTGCACTGTAACAAGATTTTCCTCTGTTGCATTATGAGATACTTCTGAAATGTGTATAATGTTTTCTTCCCCTGGACTCACTTCCCAGGCCAAGTAAATGGAGTATCTGGTGAAGAAGCCACTGGAGCCAGGGAGGGCAGAACCCAGCTTCTCAGGACAGGCATCCTGCACAGTGCTGTGTGTGGTAGAGAGATTTCAGTGGTCCCATCACTGCTGTCTCCAACCTAAAACTTCTGACACCTGCATCACCCCCAGGATTCTTAGTGTGAAACCAAGGCCAGAGTAAGTCTGGCTATGTGGTGAGGGAGGAAATCTGAAGCAGTGTAATTCATAATGAAACTGATTTCCCTAAATGCAAGGCTAATTCCTTGTCAGCAGCTTCATTGATTAAAAAGATAAATAAATTCTCCCCTTCAGTTGGTGATTAATGGGCATGAGAGCCTGATGCATTCTGTGCATATTCAGAGAAGGCACAGGACAAGAAACTTTTAACTTGGACACAAACCCCATGGGACATTAGAGAGCCTTGCACAACAGAGGAATAAACATATGGAGGGTAAATACCAGACATTAATTTGATTAGAAAATCAATACATAGAACAGTTTCCTTGCACTTCAGCCAATTAAGACAATGATCAGCAAAAGTCCCTGGACTACTTACGTATGTTACATTAGATCTTTATCAGATAAAGGCCAGGGGAAAAAAACAGAACTCCCTTGTCAGCTAGAGCACCCTAACTTGGAGGCTTTGGGGCCACAGTCCTTTGCTCCAGATATTTCTGGCTTGTGAAGATTCCTCTTTGGCTGTCCAGAAGAGTGGTTGCCACAACAAGAATCTGTCCCCTGTCCCCACCATCCAAATGCCCCAAAAGTCTTATGCTTCAGTGTACCTCTTTCACATACATTCCATCAAATCCAGCAGGCAGCACAGTGTGGGGTCAGGATCTCAGGTAGGTGCACGCTCTGCCTGTCAGGATGTGGTGAGGGTGTGGAGTGCTCATCTCCCTTTGCTCTTTTTGCTTTGCCCAGAACCCTGTGCATGCAGGTGCCGCTCCCTAGCTGGGACATCTGCACTTTGACAAGAGGTGTTTTGTATTGCTCTGAATGGCCTCCTTAAGCTCCACAAAAGGGTGGGTGGTTTTTCATAGTAATTTTCCTATTGAGTGTCTCTAGGACAGGTTCACACAGGCAGATTCACTCTGGTTCAGTTTTACCTTTTTTACAAGGGATGGTTCAAATCTAGATGTCCTTGCTGAGAGTCAGATTCCAAATTTCTGTACAGCAATTCAGAATTTGAGTATCAGAAGAGGATGGGTTGAATCTTGTCTAATGTTTTACTTTTTTTCTTTAAACTCCATACTTTTTTTTCCTCTCTGAAACATCAGAAGATCTAGTGCCCATACTATTTTTTTTTCAGAATCCAGCTTCATTATGTGAGTGCAAATACAGTGTGGCTCCTTTCTTTCTGCATGAAGACTCTAATTCCCTAGCCTAGGAGTAAGCAGAGTCTAAGATTCTTTTCTTGCAAACGAAATTTTAGTCATTCAAGATTTTCATAATCTGACTGCATACTGGATATATTGATAATGTAATTAGATTTTAAATTTCAGTTCATGTTCTCCATTTCCTTAATGTGATTGGATGGTCTTTTTTTCCTGATTTAAAATATTGGTTCCGGATGTCAGGCTCCTAAACAGCCATTTGATTGGTAACTGCAGAGTGGTGGATCGAATCAATGATATGAAACCGAGTGTGCATTTCACACATTAGCTGAGAGCTGTACTCATCTGACCTCATTCACGCTCAGTTTTATGCCTCTGCCCTTTTGCTGCAGTAATGGAGTAACTCCAGACTTATGTGGCTGTGTAGGGAAGAACACACAGAAGATGAAAATGGCTTTGTGCAGCTCTGGCCGTGGATGTGCGCCTGGGGACAGGGTGGATGCTGCTGCACCCCTGTGTGTCTGCTCCCTGGGAGGTGACAGACACCTGAGGCCACAGTGAAATCTTGAGATTTCAGTATATTCCTAAGAGAATATCCAAGAGCCCCAAGTATATTCCTAAGGAGTGATCTTCTCTCGGAGCTGTGGGCTGAGGGGAATGGGAGGCGGTAGAAGAGGACCCTCATAGCCCTTTGTCTGGTGTTTTCCTAATTTAGAGGTTTTCCTTGACCTATTTTACACCATCAAAGTACCATAAAATGCCCTTAAAATGAGACTAAAGCACAAACACTTGAATCTTTTGGGAGAGACATAATTGATGTGAAGGATATTTTTCTTCCATTTTGTGTGGCACTAAGTCTTTGGATTGATAGTGTTCATTTTAGTGATAGTAATTGTAGTCCCAGAACATCAACTGTGGTGCAGTTGTTGTTCAAAAATTTAGACCTGGCTGAAAATAAATTGAATTGGTCTCAGTCTGAGTTTCCCCTACTTGGCCTCAGGCATGGATGGAGCTCACTGAGCTCCTTGCTTTTTGTAGTTCAATATGATTAATTTAATTCAATGAATTCCATAAAGAATCTTGATGTTTCTTTTCTGTGAGCTTTATTTTAGTCTATACAACTCTTCCACTATTTAATTTTTCTATCACCTTGAAATTAGGTGTGCAATTACCCCAGCTGATGTTGCAGGGCTCATTTATGTGTGGATGACTAGCTGGTCCTTTTCAGCAGCTTGATGTGTGCACTGAGACTGAGTGTAACATTGTTGAATCGAATGTGTGTGCATGCTGGAGATGTTGTTAGTGTTTGGTGTCAGTGAGAAATGTGATGGTACTGGGTAATCCCTTAAGGCTGGTCCTTTATGGGCTGAGAACTGGTTGTTTATTGTGTTACTTGTTTGTCCACTGTGATGGAAGACATTTGGAAAACTCTAAATCCACCCTAACACACCTTTTGTGGAGGAGTTGCCATTATATTATCTCAGATAATATTTGTATAGTGCTCATAGCATCCTGTGTGCCTCCAGGAGTAAAGACAAAGCCTGTGCCTTGAAGAGGTGGCAAATTAAGGTTTCCACAGAGCTCAGCAGCCTTGTGGATTGTAAATTGCAAGGACAGGCCTTAAAAGAAAGGCAATAAGGTGGTGCAGGGAAATGTATCAAATGGTGCACAGTGAAACTTCAGGGTAGCAGCCATCAAGCTTGTAATTTTTCCGTTCTGCTATTTCTCTATAGATTTTTTAGATTATTTTCTGCTGCTTTGATTTTAGACATTTAGCATACATCTCATCCAAGGATAAAACAATAGCAGTAGATCAGGTAAGGCAGGGCCAGGTAGAAGTTTCTTGCAGGCAAATTAACATAAAGAGAGGAACAATCCCCTACCATTGCTACCTACTTTCTTGTATATAGTATTTAAGTTTATTAAACTTATTTTTAACAGAAGTTTTCAAGTAGAAGAGGATGCGTACTCCTTATGCAACTTATCCTTTTATCCTATTATGAAATATCCTTCATCCATTCCAAATGTTCTCCTTTTCACATGGCTGTGAATCTTCCTTCCATCTGATCTTCCTGATCCTCAAGAATACCCAACAGATAGTCACAGGAGCAGACACTGTTCTTAATGATTTTCCTCCTTTTTTGTCCTTTGACATTTTCCTTTACAGCGGAGCCCAATATGATGTTTAATATTCTCTTTATTCTTCCTTAACCTTCAATCCTTGATTTTCAGATTTCTCTCTGCCACGTGCGTAGCAGCATTACACAGTGAATAAAAGTTTTCTATGGAAATACAAAGGCACTGAACTATTTAGTTTCAGAAGCTGTGGTGCAGTGTACTATTACTGAATGATGTGCTCTGCAAATCAACTCAATGTGCTTATTTTTTTTCCTTCAGTTTCACTTGAGAATTTCCTTAATCAAGAGGAAACATGCTTGCAAAGAAAAGAGAGAAGAGATTCTGAGCACAAATAAAGACTGTGCCTTATACAGTAATCAGGTCTGTTAAATGTAAACATTATATATAAATGATCAGACTTAATAAACAGGATTACATGAACATTTATTTACTACATGAATTGTATTGGCAATCAGCCATAAGGAATTTAGTTCTCCCACATTACTACCCCTTTATTTATTGCAAAGTGCTGTTGGGGCTGGTATGTAGTTATAGCAGGCAAAGGGCGGAATAACTGCAGGATGCTGGGGAGACAGGAACAGACACTTTCCCTCCCTCTGTTTCTGTTCAGGAAACAGAAACTCCAGGTAGCCCTCGGGACATGCAGGATATAGGTCACTTGGGTGCATTCCAAAGAAAAAACTAGAAACTCAATGCAGTGAATTAATATTTTGAGCCAAGGGAAAGTGAGGGAAGGGAAGGGAAGGGAAGGGAAGGGAAGGGAAGGGAAGGGAAGGGAAGGGAAGGGAAGGGAAGGGAAGGGAAGGGAAGGGAAGGGAAGGGAAGGGAAGGGAAGGGAAGGGAAGGGAAGGGAAGGGAAGGGAAGGGAAGGGAAGGGAAGGGAAGGGAAGGGAAGGGAAGCGAAGGGAAGGGAAGCGAAGGGAAGGGAAGCGAAGGGAAGGGAAGGGAAGGGAAGGGAAGGGAAGGGAAGGGAAGGGAAGGGAAGGGAAGGGAAGGGAAGGGAAGGGAAGGGAAGGGAAGGGAAGGAAGGGAAGGGAAGGGAAGGGAAGGGAAGGGAAGGGAAGGGGCTTCTGACCAGAGGTTGAAAACAATGGGAAATCTGTCTTCAACTTCCAGGGAGGCAGACTTTTTTTACTGCCTGAAATAACTGAGCTTGAGAAGGTCACACAATGTGTGTTGAAATTAAAGTCCATACTAACTTGTTGCAGCTAGTTATCTATAATGCTATTATAGTAGTATCTCTACAGAAGACTGAAGAGCATATTCACTTTCGGCTTTTTGTGTTTTCATGATAGCAACATTTCTAGTAGTGTGTCCGTGTTTGCCAAGGGCTGTGAAAGCTGCCAGCCTCCCCCCTTCTCCTTGGGGTTGTCCATCTCTTGATGTCTGTTGATGCCTGGGCAGCAGCTGAGGCCTGTGAGGCAGGCTCAGCACTTCTGCTGTCTCCACTTCTCTCAACACTGGCAATCTGCAGGAGGACATAACAATTTGGAAATCCATTCTTCTACCAGCCTCAATGGGAGGATGTGAGATGAGACCAGATATTCAGCTGATGTGCTAAGCCCCAAGTATATTTTTTCTAGGAGGATCTCACTCTCAATGACTATTAAATCCATCTGTTGATCAATTGATGTTTCTATCCTGCGGCTCCTAGGCAGCTCAGATACATTGTGAATGACTGGTTTAGACAGCCAGGGCAGAACAAATAGTTCTAATTACCTGCAAACTTTTTACTTCTAAATTTCTGCCTGTATAAGAATATCCTAGAGCTAATCTTAGAAATAACACCTATTTGATTATTTTCCTAATTAAACACAGTTGTGCAAGAACAGTGCATATAAGAACAGTGCATGTAGGAACAGTATCTTATTTGGGTAATGACTGAGCTCTCACTGTCCCCTGCTCACAAGGTGTTTTGGAGGCTGCTCTATGGTGTGTGCTTCAGGCTGCGTTCCCCAGCAGCATCTGTGGAGTCAGCCTCATTTAGCATCTCTGCCAGCTGCTCTCAGGCCTGCCCCAGGACAGAGAAGAGACAGCAGTGAGCTGAGCAAGGCTCTGCACTTCCCCAGTTATGTGCTTTTCCCTGGGGAGGGCAGGGAATTGAGAGAGGACAGGCAGCAAGCAGAGCAAGGCAGGGGCTCCTGTTTTTCTCAGCTGACTTGCTGGGGGACCTGCAGCCCCAGCACCTCACTCTCCCAGGGGAGCTGTCCTTAGCTGGTCACCAAGCCAGGCAGCGTGCCTGTCTTACAGCTGCATTCTCTAACAATGTCATTTCCAGTCTCCTCAAGGCCAGTTCCGTGCTCTCTCAGGAATACCTCACACAGCTATCCAGGGAAAAAACCTTTCCATTCAGAAAACTATGAGGTGACAGCTGTAAGCTGTCACAAATTAAGCCTTTCCAGGAACAGTCCCTCCTGCTTTGTTTCCAGTGAATATGTTACTGGCAGGGAGGTATAATATGTTTCAAATGTGGTGTTGAAAAAAATAATAGCTGCCTTAAGGAGCTGTGACATTTTTGAAAAGCCAGAACTCTGACATCCTTCAGAGCTGCAAGTTCTGGAAAGCCTGAAGCTGCCCCTGTCTCTTACCTTCATGGCTGAAGAACACTCCAGTGGGAGAGTTGCTTCCTCTGATTTGGGTCTAAATTTATAATAAAAAGAACCATAAAAACTCTTAAAAACTTCCCTCTTATCTCCATGGAACTAGATATCACACAACAGCTTTATGAGGACTGTCTCCTAAAAGGGGTGTTTGAGGCTGTATAGGTGGTCAGCAGAAAAAAACATTTCCTGGGCTGGCTCCTGAGCCATGCTAGTGACAGGGGAAGCCCAGGGGGATTCCTTGCCCACCTTTTTTAAGTTTACACACTGCATAGTCTTGAGTCACTGAGCTTCCTGGCTACATATTGACACACAGAAGCACCACTAAATGAAGTGATACAGCCTTGAAGAATTTACAGGAAAACCAAGGAGGTGTGAGGAATTCTATGGTAATCATAAACTACAGCTTTAAAAAATAAGTCGCATACACCACATGTAGCAATCCATTATAAAGAAATTCTACAGTCCTTATTGTAGATTTCAAAGAACAGTAAATGTGGAATATCTTATTTGCAAGCTAAGTTTTTTTTAAAACCCTGTAAAATCTTGCTTCTTAAACATACTGCAAAATTTTGATTAGTATTAAACCTCAGAGTTCAAAAAAATGCCACATGTCATATTTAAATCTCCTCAAACTATTAGAACCCAAAGGTCACAATGTTGGTTGGAGATTTTAGTTTCACAGTTAAGTTTCACAAAGAGCTTCTCTTCCATACAACAGAAATTATTGCTGTCCTAAATGTTAATTTGTGAGTCTAGGTTTTATTCAGTGTTTTCCATGGATGATCTGCCTTCTAGTTCAGCAGCAATACGAAAATTGAGCCCTTTTTCACCAGGGATACGGGTACATTTTACTGGAGGGACAGCACTGGTCTCTATATTCAATTGTACTGAGTTGCAGCTCTTCCATATGACCAATGGAGTCATTGGTACTTGCCAGCACCTCTGGAATAGACCCTCTGTGCTCAGATATTAATTAGAGACCTTCAGTAATTAAGATCTGAGCACCTGGAATAAATGTGTAGGCTGCTCTGCTAAGCAGGGGAGATGGGTAGGCTGCAAAGTGTCTTGGTGTGTGGGATGTAAACTGGCTCCCAAATGTCTGTCTTTCACCAAAGGATGACCCTACATGACTTACTGGTCTTTTCAGCCAAAGTTTTATACAGTTAGACTCCTGCAGGAAGTTTATTGTCTCCTTTCTTAAGAGGTCAAGAATTCCCAATACAGATATCTTTTCCTATGGAAAATGCCAATAATTAAAGTCCAGGAAGACAAGTGCCTGTCACAGGTAGGAAAAGTAACACAGAAAAAAAATAATGCTTTTCAAGTGCTCAGATACTGAGTATGGACAACTTAGGTAATCAGATAATAAATTCACTGTGTTTTTGTTTTTTAATAGAATTATCTTCCTAGGAAAAGGAAAGGTTCTGCCAATATAAGAATACTTTATGGAAAGTGTTGGAGTTTTTTGCAAATATTTAGTGGGAGGAAGTCAGATATTTTGCTTCGGAGACTTTCCTGGCATTTATTTTTGTGCCAATAATACATGATATATATGCTTATTTCACTGCTATTCAAATATTGATATGAAGCCAAATAAATCTGAACACCACAATTGAAATACAGCACTCTGAGTGTCTCAGAGCTTTTTGGAGCTCCCAAACTGAATTTCTTTTTTTTGAGAAGCCTGAATTTTCTGTGAGATTCTAATGATCCTTTACTTTTGAGGAAGAGTTTAAAGTAGATTAGTTGGTGGAACTGTGAGTGAATAACCGGTCCTTGTAGTCCATCAGCCCTAACATATTACAATATCTGATCTCCCCCTTCTCACAGGGTGCTCCTGGCTGGTCCTGGTGAGCTGCAGTCCATGCACCAGCACACCTGTTTCCCCCTAACTAACAGATTTTATCTCTAAGGATAAAGCATATATGGGTGAACAGAATTATGCAAACACAGGTGCATGCTATAACAGTAAATGCCTTGTTGATTACTTAAATTAAGACCAATTTTCAGAACACAGCTGCTTAGTACTAATGTGTCTTCCTTAGGTATTGTTTTTAACAAGTTGTGAAACCTGCTCAAAGAGCTCTTTGGTCACATCTGCTGCTTCGGTATTGAGCATGTGGTAGAGCAGCTATATGTAGAATAATGAGAAATTTTCTTAAAAATATCCAAATTTCACAATTATTTTTTTTATTAGATGAGAGCTTTGAGCTTGACTAGCAGTGATGTATGAATGCACAAGTTTCTACAAGAAAAAGAGCCCCAACTTCTTTTTGTATTTGGCAGTAGGAATGTTTAGGATGCATGTCATAGCCCAAGTCATAGCTCAAAAGTAATGATCTAAGGATTAATAATTTCCAGTATACAAATGAGCTTTATACAGTAGAGAAGAAAAGAGCAGGTGGTTCAGGGGATTTTCTTTTGTCAAAAGCTGGCATCTGATCACAGTTGACTGGATTCATAAAACACTAGAGTGGAGGATCACTAAGTTATAGCCACTGGGTTCCCATTGGATATCACTTTGGGTAAGCCCCATCTACTTCAGAATCATTGACATAGCCTTGGTAAGGAGAAGTTTTTGCCTTATGAATCCACTGATGTTCCTTAGGGAACACTCTGGGATTGTGGACATGATGGTCTGGTCAACAGAATCCATTTGAATCCTGAAAGATATTCAACAGATTCTCTCACAAAAAAAACCCCGAACTCCAAACTCAAACATTTAAGAAAATTGTGTAATGGAATAAGAAGACAGTCCTTTTATTGCTGATTAATTGTTTGAATGGAAAGTTTGAGTTAATAGCTGGAGGCATGAGGGTGGTGGAGGAAGGTCACCAGTGGGTTCCTATTGAGGTCTGAGTGGGCACATGGGCTGCTCAACATATTCATGAACCACCTGGAGGAAGGTTTGAACAATGCCAAGACAAAAGGGCACGGATATAAAATTATTCATAGCAGGACTAACAACAAAGGCAAGGATTGAATGTGAAGACTGACAGAAAGAATTTATGAGACCGAGTGACTGGAGAATAAAATGACAGGTGAAATTCAGTGTATAATTATGAAAGAAATGCACAGATGGAAAAATCCTAACTTTGCATACAAAATGATGGCCTTTTATCTGACCATTACCTCTCAAGAGTAAGATCTTGAGCTTACAATAAATATTTCTATGAAAATGTCATTCTTGGTGCCCAGTAGCAGTCAGGAGCAGATGTAAATGTTAAGGATCATTAGAAGAAAATAGAGAACAATAAGAGAAAATGTTATAAAGCCATTTCATTAATTTATGGTTTACTCACATCCTAAGTAAGTAAACCATAAATTGTTGTATAAAATACAGGTACCTTCATTTTCAAAAGGAAATGTTAAAGCTGAAAAACATTCTGTGAAGGGCAACAAAAATGATCACAGTACTGAATAACTTCCAAGTGAGAACAAACGAAGTAAACCAGGACTCTTCAGCACTGGAATGCAAGCCTCTACAGGAGGGGACAAAACAGAGGCATGAAACTTCATTAGTGATGTGAAGGTGATAGTGGTTGATATATTCACTGTCTCTTCCAATACAAGTATAAAGGAATTTAACAGAGACTGTACAAGTGGTTGAAAACAAACAAAAAGGGGTATATTTCACCCAGCAAGCAGTCAGCCTATATAAACAAAGTCCCTGAGGCCATTGTGCTGAAAAAAAAAATTATGACAGTGCTGGGGAATACCGAGACTCAGATTTTTGGCCTAAATTTGTTCAAACCTTATCTCTGGTTCTGTGGATTCCCCCATTATATTTACAAAGGCTAAAATCTCTTCCATATCTAGATGGCAGCATAAGGACTGGTGGCAGCAAGAATTCAAAGCCTGGGAAAATTGGTGTCATCCCTGGTAAAATGTCTCAATAGGTATTTCTTTTTTCTTCTTTCCACAGAGGACACCCACAGATTAACAAAACATCTGCTGTTGTTCACTCATTTACATCACCAAATGTTTGCTCTGCATACTATGGGAAAAAATAAGAAGACACAGACTTCCCCAAGACATTTTAATGACTGATGATAATAAAGGGTGAAGTTAAAATGGTAGCAAAAGTGTATGTCAGTTTGGACTTTGTGATCATAGGACACTCTCTGGCCACAAAGAGGTCACAGAGTTTCCTATGATCGCAAGGAGGATCTTCGCGCTACTCCTGATTCTTGATTTGTAACTGCACAAGGAGACAAATGGGATTTTTTTCTCCCATGTTAGATCAGAGATGTCCAGAGATGGGTACAGCTCTGCTGTTGATGCTGGAAGCTGATGTATTCCTCCACCTATGGCTTTTAAGGACACTTGAGTATTTCAGAGCCTGAAGGACAATGCTTTTTTTCTGGCAGGCACCTTCATCACTGGTTATGAAGCATTTTTGAACTGGCTAGTAGGTTCATATATATTTCATTTTCCTTCTGGTAAGGCTGTGGAGACCTCCAAAGACCATGAGCAAGGAAGCCAACAGGGTGCTGCTGTTTTTACAGATCTGACCATTAGCATTGCAAAATATAGAAGGTACTGCAACAAAGTAGGATTGAGAAGAAAGTCTTAGAGATCTGTGGGGAAGAGTAAAGAGGGAGGAAAAATAAAAAAATAAAAAAATAAAGAAATTCTTGAATAGCTCTGGGAATGTGATATCAACTAAGTTTTGTAAAGTTGAGGAAAACTTTTTCTCCTAAATATGATGAAGCATTTTCAAAAGCAAAGCAATGAGCTGCAGATCTCAAGAACACAAATGAAGACACAAATTGTAGGTGAGAAAGATGCTACAGGAATGAAAGGAAGCATCAGATTTTTATTCATCCAAAAGACACAAACCACACTTCTTGAGACGTTATTTTCTCTTTTCCCTTCCCTTCCCTTCCCTTCCCTTCCCTTCCCTTCCCTTCCCTTCCCTTCCCTTCCCTTCCCTTCCCTTCCCTTCCCTTCCCTTCCCTTCCCTTCCCTTCCCTTCCCTTCCCTTCCCTTCCCTTCCCTTCCCTTCCCTTCCCTTCCCTTCCCTTCCCTTCCCTTCCCTGCATATATATGTATTGAAAGAGTTTGGTACATTTCTAATAGTTTGGTAATGCTTCCTGTTTATTGTTAATAATGGAATATTGGGTGAATATACTTTTTTTCCGCTTGCTTATGAACCGCATTCGTTCCAGAAAAGTACTCACAGCCTAGTTTGACTGACCCTCTCCATATCTCTGAGTCTCTGAGGATGTCTCTATATCAGAAATAGATTCAGGAATTATCTCCATGTGCAGTCAGCAATGATATAAAGAAGAAGGATTTTAGCTAAGGTATTTAAGAGCCTTGCAGTCTTATAAGATTAATAAGAGCTGGAATGGACATATCTATGTTGTTCTAAACAAAGGTGCTTATCAGCATTTCGAAAAACAAATGAGATGGAAGTTAGTATACACTTGTAAAGTATTAATGTTGTTAGGTATGATACCTTAGCAATTAAAATATAAGTTTTTCTAAACCTCAGGTTTTTAACTAAAAAGAGGGCATATGTTTTTCCTTAATACCTTGGAGAAAAGCTTAAGTCTATATTCACTGTCCAACAGAAGGGATGAGTTGGCTTGTTGAAGGGAAATTGCATTAAGTGTAGAAACCCAACAAAAACATCAATTGCAGTGTTAGACCTTATGCACTCAGCTTGAGGTTGTTCACCAATCATGTGGGAACAATTATCTTTATGGATTATTGATTATATGAAACCCTCAGGCAACTGTGGGCCTCATAAGGCACTTTGTGGTTGCAAGAAGGGTAAATTTTGTTGGCTCTTTCAAGAGCCTTCCTGAATAATTTGAGAATGCATTAATCAATCTCTAGGGGCAGTTACCACTAGTAATCAGGCTAGATGGATAATTTGATTAATTACAGATTCTTCAGAACATAAATAGGTACAGTAATCAGATTAGGGAAGCTAAAAATACAAGATACTGAGACAAAGGTCTAATTAATTTATATATAAGGCAAGTAAATTGTAAATATGTTAGGACTGGTTGTTGGAAACAGCCAGGGATTGCCAGAGGGAAGGAAATGATGGCATGTTTTTCTCCTCATGACTGCCTTAGTGGAGCATACCAACTGCAGAGTTTCTTCAGTTGTTTTTGAACAAGAGAAGTCTTATTATTTCCAGTGATGAACTGATGCAAAATAACAACATTTGAAGCAAACCCCACAAAGGTCAAGAAAAACCCGTCTGTTTTGAATGTTACTGTACTAATAATCTTTAATTGTGAGAAGTTAGGCTCTTGTTTACAGGCAATTCTTGTGTTTCTAGTTTGCTGCTCTTAGGTCTGTAAGAGTTTTCTCACACAGTTTAAGGGAAATATTCTCTGAATGCTGATATTTGGCTATTCTTTTTGTAGCATGTCCATTGTGCATATTTAGCATTGGATTTCTTCCTGCCTACCATATACACTTTTTTTTTTTTGGTGTGTGTGTGGTTTTTTTTTTTTTTGTTTGTTTTGCATGTTTCATTTTTGTTTTGCTCTCACAGCAATTTATGCTACTCCAGTCTAGTCCAGAGGAGACAGGATTTTAAACCTTCCAGCAAGTACTTCCAGGAGAGCTCTATGGGACAAGACCGCCTAGGAACTCAAGGAAAAAATATGTCATCTCACATCCTTGGCAGTTTACTCTTAATGGAAAATTCCCTCCCATTTTTCAAATTGGTGATTTCCACTCAAAGGAGTGACAAGATGCGTGACAGATGTGCCGCTGTTTGGAAATGGGCCTGGCTGGGTTTCACTGGTGATACAGATCTCACTGCAAGCCACCAAATGAATTGGAAGTAATGAAGATTATACTGTGGTTTAAGCTGTACCCTTCAAGAAACCCTGTCTAATTGCAGATTGGAACACCTGTATCTCTCAATTTCTGCTATTTATGATAAAAATCTCTATCTTACCCTGTAAAGACAAATTGTATCAGTCATATTTGAACTCAATGGCTTGTACACTTCTGAAGAGAAGAAATACTACAAAAATTTGTTGTTTAAGCTACAGAGCCAACAAGCTAAGGTAAGCTATAGAAATCCAGATGTCCTTCTCTGTGATAACTCCTGCAAGTGATATATATATATATATATATATATATATATATATATATATATATATATATACACACCATAAAAACCAAACGTACATGGAAAAAATTTGCATGACATAGTACAGTTGTTTTACCAAGTAGAGGCTTAACAATTAGCAGAATAAAACTGGAGGATAATGAATAACAATAAAGCTGGATTTAGCTCTAGAGCCTTAGTTTTTTAAACACAACTAATTTTGGCTGAACATGTTTTTGTTAAAGAAGAGCATACCTTGTGTATTAGATTTCATTATTCCTATGTCAGAGAAATTAATATCTGAAACACATATCTGTGGTTACTTCTTAATTACTGTTACAGAAAATGTAAGCTGAATCCTTAATGTTGTATAAAATTGTATGATTAAAAAAAGTCTTTTATGTGCAACCAGCTGAATACTCCTGATATGTTAGATCTTGAACCAGAACCTCACACAGTGTGTATGAGACCTTATCCATGAGACAAATGTGTCCAGTGTATTTATGTTCCTGTACTTTCCAAGCATTTGAAATTAGATTTACTTAGTATTTTTAAGAAAGAAACAGAAAGAATGGCAAGTTCTTATATGGTGTAGCTCTATGCATTTGCTAAAATTTTATAGGATCATAGAAACATCATTTGGGGAAAGCCCTCTAAGGTCATTGAGTCCAGCTGTTAGCACTGCCCAGTCTCCAATGAAGCATGTCCCTCAGTGACATATCTGCATGCCCTTTAAATATCTCCAGGGATGATGATTCTACCACTTCCCTGGATGGCCTCTTCCAATGTATGACCATCCTTTTGGTGAAGAAAGTTTTTCTAATATGCAATCTAAACCTTGCTTGGTGCAACTTAAGGCTGTTCCCTCTTGTCTTTTCACTTGTTGCTTTGGAGAGGAAGACTAAACCCCACCTCACTACCACCTCCTTTCAGGTAGCTATAGACAACAACTAGTTTTCTCCTGAGCATTATTTTTCCTCATTTTCTTGTGTTCTCTGGAAAACTTCCCTAAACCTGTGTGAGAGAGGAGTACCCTTTTATCTGTCTGTTTTCCATGTGTCATAGCAGTGAAATTCCTAAGAGGTATTAAATTCCTTGAGGTATGCTAAAGTGACAGGAGGCAGTTTATTCTTATCTTGCCATCACTTGTATCTTGATAGAAAGAAGGATGAAGAGGGCAATAAATAAGAATGGAGTAAGTGCTTTTGATCATGCTTTAATGAAAGTCTCAATACAATAGGGAAGGTGCTGCTCTGGAGCCTCTTGGCTGGCAGAGACAATGCTGCAAAGTGGCAGGGATTGCAGATCCAGCTGGATCCCACGGCTGAGCCTGAGCCAGAAGTGCCTCCCAGGGCCATGGACTGGCACGGGTGTCAGTGTCAGTCATGTGCAAGTGGATGCCACTTGAGGAGCAGATGCTGAACATCTACAGACAGAATTTTAGAGAAGGACTGCCAATCTGGAGATCAAGTGGCATCATGGAAATTGTATGACTACCCTGCATCACAATGAGCTGAAACTCATCCCAAGGTCAGGGCAGCTAGTGAAAGGTTTGTGTAGCTCAGCATCTTGTGTCCAGAAGTAGCTAATATTATCTGTCCATAGAGGAGTGTACGAGCAGAGCATGTGTAAAAGCAGGGTGCTTCTTCAGAGGTGTGTCACCCTGGGGCTTGGTTTAACCAGGGGTGGATATTCATCTACACTGCAAGTTGTAAAGCAAAGAAGAAAAGTGTTACTGTGTGGGGGAGGAAAAGAAAGAAAAGTGTGCCTGTATTGAGCTAACCATGACTCTGTAGGACGCCTGAGGTGCTCTTTGGCTGGAGAGATTTTTAGAAGTGGGATTTTCATGCACCTTCTGTATGCAATTTCTTAAATTAATTGATACTTTTCTCCATAAGGCTTGTACTGCCTATGTTTGCCATCTGAGAAGCTGTGCACCTGTCAGACCTTCTGCCTGTTATCTAGTATGTGCTCCCAGGCTCCTCTCTTTTGCAGATCTAGATTTGGACTCATGAGAAGATGAAGCATCCTGCCTTATCTATTTCTTCTCCTCCCTATACAAGTCAGGCTGCGAGCATGTGTGGGAGCAGTGCAACTCAATTGCATCCTGCCGCAGCCCTGATAAATTCAGCAGCGTGTGGCAGTGAAGTGCTTGGCAGAGCTCTAAGATAAGTAAGATAAATGCTGTGCACTTTCCCAGTGAAGATCTTCATATAAATGTGAAGTAGCTCAGGCTGTGATTTGGGCCTCCTCCTCAGAGAGCTGCTGTGTTTCCCCATCTGCTGTGTAAGGCCAAGACTTATTTCTGACACCTGAGAGTTTGGGGAAGGGAGAGCAGATCGTGTAAGGCCCATTGTAAGAGCAATTAGAGTATTACTTAGAGACATTATAGTTACAAGTGGTGGGAAACCTGGCTTGATCTATCTCTTGTGATGATACAAGCTCTTCAGAGAAGTCTTGAGGCAGCTTCAAGCACCATAAGTCTCACTTTGACTCACACTCTCTGCAGACAGGCCTGTAAGTGTTGGGCCTGCTCTGCTGTATCAGGACAAAGAAAAAAGAGAAATCAGCAGCTGGCATACAGACCCTTTTTCACCAAGCATTGCTGTTTACACTTGTCAAGTTCCAGGTTTTTCAAATTGTTGAAGGAGGGAACAAAGAATAGAAAGATCCTTTTTTTGCTGTTGTTATCCTAAGTGATATTTGCGGGTGAACTTGCCCTGGCAGTTGGATGTCCACCCAGACATCAGCCCAGGGAAATACTCTGCTACCAGGGCTGAGATTGACAGGAACCTTAAGCCAGTAGTCAGTGTCTTCAATTTTGACAGAATAACTCAGTATTGAGTTGTGGATGCCTGCAAGTCTGGGCTGGTATCTGCTGCACTAGTAAAAGCAAAGCTGGTATTTATAGATAGGACAAGCCTGTGGTTGCCCCAGTTTACACAGCATGGCAGGAAAAATGATTGTCATGCCTGCCTGGTGCTTCCTGACCTGTCCTGTTCTATGCCATGCTATGTATTTATGCCATGCTACCCTCTCTGTGCTGCTCTGCGCTATCTGTGCTGTGCTATCACATGATGTCTGTGCTTGAGACATTCCTCCCACCCCAAGGTACTGTGAATGAGACTCTGTGATTTCCTGAATTGCAGTCACAGGGCAGCAGAGAGAAGACAAAGATCTGATCTCTTCAATTCATTGTACTGCAGCAGGTAGACAATTTAATTCTCTAAGGCTGACGGTATTTTCACAGACACAAAGTTTTACATGAGAAAGTGAAGAAAATTAATTAAACTGAAGCAGAGCATTGAAGGTGGCCAGAAGATACATTTTGTGTTAGTTATATCTCTCCAGGCACTGTTTTAAACAAATTGTGGCCTCTTTGCCAGGTAGATTTTTGGTAATACTTTATCTACTGGTCTGTGTAAATGAAATTTTAACATTTCATTTTGTAACACAAATTGCAATGTAACAGAATTATGCCAGTGCCTCAGTGAAAAGATGCCAGCTTCTTATTGCACTAGTTTGAGCTCCAATTCATTTGAATGAAAAAAAGCATTTCAAAATTATAAATGATCGATGTCCTTCAACCACAAAATCAGTAGATACTCATGATTCTCCTCTTTTACTATTGACTTACTGAAATGCAAGGTAAAATAAAAGGCAATACATTGGTAAACCTATTACATAAACACCATAAACCTGTCATTTTTCTGGTACTATAGAAAATACCCCCAGAATATGAACAAACACCTGCTTTTTCCAGCTATGCTTTAATTTTAGTGGCATGTTATTGTGCTATCCTGTGTGCTAGCTCTTGACACCTTCCAGAAACAATGGAATAGTACAACAGAGTTTCCTTTTCTTATACTTACTAAGAGAAATAGAACCTCTAGTCACTCCCTGAGTTCTACATGCAATTCCCAGACTCGTTTTCCAAAGAAGAAGCTGTCAGAAGCGCACAAAGCCTGTTGTGGAGTCATTTATAATATTTGATGTGTGGCTCAGTCTGGAGCCCCTTGCTGACATCAAGATTTCATCAATCTAGGAAAAGTATAGCCATGCTGTAGAAGACGATTTTTGCTTAATGTTTGGGCTGAGTGGGCAGAAAAGACAGCACTACAGGGGCATGCCAAACCTCCTCTATCAGCTAGCCCTGGGGGAGTCACTGGCAGGCACCTTCCAGACTGATGGTCAGCTCCCAGCATCCTGTCACTGTGAAAGCATAGCAGATTGCATCCCTCCTCCTTGTGCTGAGCCCGCTGAGCTGTCACAGAGAAGAAGGACAAGGGGTACAGGGTAGAGGTTGCATCCTGAGCTCTACTACTTCACCTGCTGTATTTTGAGCAGATGAGATGCATAGACAACTCGAGGTTTGTCTGCACTTTTAATAAAAAATATCCCAAATGAGACTGGGTGTCATATAGCACAGCACTGTACACCAGGAGATGGCCTGAATCCTACCCAGTGCCATTGGGTAAGAGCAATTGCTGCTGTCAGAACGGGATAAAGCTTCCTCCATTCTGCAGCAAGGACAGTGTCACATCCCCAGGTTGGAAGAGCCTTTCTGAGAACCCTTTGCCCAACATTGCCAGAGGCATTGCCCCTGCTACTGGCACATTGCAGTGAAGAAAAATGGACCCTCAAATGGTGTTACTTGGCACATGCAATGAGTAATTACAAAGGAATTTTGAGGAGCAATTGGCATGGCCCTGGACTGGTAACTGAGCTCAAAGAGCAGAGAAGGGCATTGTCCCATTGGCCTCCTTCACATCTGTCCTCTGAGTGGGAGAAGGAATTAGGCTTTCTCAGCTGTGGCCCCACAAGCAATTTGCCATGTCTCCCAGTACAAACCAATAGGTCATGTGCCCGGCAGGGCTGTTTGGGTGGATCAGGAATGGTTTGTGGCATTTATAACATGGAAAAATAGGAAAAGTACCATCTTTCATTATGTGTTAAGGATGTGCCTGAGCAATTATGTTGAGGAAACTGTATTATAATGGAGTTAACTTGTAAAGGCTTCTTCACTGTACATGATCACATCAGTTTTTCTCCACAATGTTTGTCTTTTGGGGTATGCTCCTGCAGTGTAATGCAATTTGCCATATGAGGGCTGTGAAATGGAAGCCTTTAGTTTAATTTTTGTTAGGTCTATTTTTTTTTCTAGGAGATGTGTAAGTTGCTAACCTTCATAGCTGGATTTGACCTAAATCTGTGAAGGTCAGAGATAGCCCTTTAGAGTTTTCATTTCAAACTATGTATTTCACCAGCTGTAGTAAAGCACACTTTATTTTATAATATAAAAAATGGACAATTAATTAAATCATTTTACTAGTGAAGTCTGACCTTGGTAGGAATTCACAATTGTTGAATGTACTTGCACATCTGCATGCTTAAATACAGTCATTAAGCAAAAAAAAAACAAAAAAAAAAAAAAAAACAAAAAAACAAAAAAACCCCCACACCTCAAAAAGAAACCATACACTAAAACACCATGGTCAGACATATGCAAAATAAGAAATCTTTAAAAATTTCTACTAGTAACAGGGAAATTCTCCATTATTGGTGGGCTTTGCCTGTGTCCAAGCTGATAAAAAGTCAATGGTCATGCAGTTGTGCTTTACTGCATCTGCATATCATCTAAAAAGCAATTTTCCTCTCATTTGCCGGAAAGCTTCATATTTGATTGATCACATTGCTTTTTGCTTGCATTTTGCCTGTACAGATTGATGACTACCATATTATACACGTAGAACCTGAGCAAATAAACTAATTTTGCTATCATTCTATTTATGGGGCACCTTCAAGGGATATTTACATTCTTCATATAATATTTACATTCTGATACATTTGCCTATGACAAATGGTTTTCCTTCAGGTAGTTTACCCTCTTGTGTGGCTTGGCAAAGGTGATTTCACTAAACAAGGAGTAATTTTCTTTATCCCAGGTTGGTTCATTTGCCAGTCAAAAGTATGCCTCACAATAAAGGTGAGAGAGGTGGTGTTTCATTGAGCATGCCCAATAATTTATCAGTAAGAGGTGGAAAATTATGTCAGAATCGACATTATGGCTTCTTTTTATTCTTTTCTACTCAGTTTGAGTTAACTCAGTTTGAGTTAATTTTCTTAGTGTAAGTTGTGCTGTGTTTGTGCTGCTGCAAGGAAACACCCTGACCTGTGGGCACCTCTTTCCCTGACCTGCTGTGTGATCTTGTTCATTAGGACGGAGCAGCACAGGAGAGTACAGATGTCTCCACAGGTAGGCGGTAAGTCAGGAAAGGACATGTTTCTGAACATCCCCATGGAAATTATCTGCTCTATCCATCACCTAAGAACCTCTAGGAATCTAAAGCTTCACACTTAAATTTCCCAAAGATGAATGAAAGGTGAAATTACTCAACTAGGGTTGAAATCCAAAGTCGAGCAAATAAATCAGATGGCTGCAAGTCAGGTAATGCAATAGTTTCAAGTCAAGTAGTGGCTTTAAACTGAGGAAGGGTTGGTTTAGATTAGATATAAGGAAAAAAATCTCTATTGTGAGAGTCATGAAGCAGTGGAACAGGTTGCCCAGAAAAGCTGTGGATGCCCCATCCCTGGAAGTGTTTAAGGCCAGGTTGGATATGACTTTGAAAAACCTGCTTTAGTGAGAGATCCCTGCCCATGGCAGGGGGTTGGAACTAATCAAGCATTAAGATCCCCTCCAATCCAAACCATTCTATGATTGTGAAATTCTGGGATGTCCCTGGTTTTGCTGGTGCCTGTTGGACATGCTCTGAGGGTGCAGACTGGAGCAAATATCTGAGGTTAGGCAGAGGTGCCAAACCAACCTGGGCACCGAGTTTGCAGAGAGGTCACCAGGGAACCTGACTGCCTCTCACTAACAGCTGACTCCAGACCAAATGATCTGCATGGAAGAGTCTTCTGGGGATGGAAAGAAGCAACTGGGCTACAGACATGGCTGTGGGAACCATGGTAATTTTTTAATACGAAGGACTAAGTGTATAACCTGGGACTTGGGAATTTGTGTGGTTTTCTGTGGTTCACTTCTTGTTTTCTGTTTTTCTCTTAATTTACTCTTGCTTTTTTGTTTGTTTTGTTTTTTTCTTTTTGAGGGGTTTTGTTGTTGTTTTTACTTACTTTTTTGTTTGCTTTTTCTAAGGTGAGAAACTCACTCAGAGAATATAAAAAGCAGCTACTGAGAGGGGAATTTTACTGTATTGATAAGCATTCATCATCAATTTTTTTTTTTTTGTCAATAGTACACCATCCTCAAGGTAGGAGGAAAGAGGCAGAGGTCCTTAGCAAGCCATAATGCTTCCCTGAAGATCCCCAGCTAGTGCAGGGTCAGACCCCTGAGCTTGACTCACTGTTCCTTTCTCTGAAAAATGCCTGTATTTTCTCACCTAGTTTGTTTTGAGAGTCAGGATGATGAAGAAGGAATTACAGTCTCCTTCCCCTGTTTTTGCGACAACCCCACTGTCAGCAAAAGGCTGCATTCTTCCTTGGCAAACCTTACTCAGAGTCCTCTCAAATATTCCTATATCAAGGGTTTTGCCAGTTGATGTTTCATAGTAAATAAAGCTTTTATTTTATTTTAAAGAAAACATTTGAAATAAATTTCCTTTTGAATGGAGATCAGTATAAATAAGAACCAGAAGCTGAACAACGTGCCTAGTGTATCCCAATTAGCACTGGATTATTAGTCTGCCAGGGTGCCAGCCTAAAAGTCGCTGGCTGCTTTGTAACACAGCTGGGCAACTCACTAATTGTTTTTATTAATGAAGAAAGCTTCCCTTCCTCAGCTGTTTCTTAATGAAATTGTGGGTTCTTCCTTGGTTAGCAAATCAAATCAGACTGCATTTGCACATGTTTGCGTGACCAACAGATTGCAATTTGAATAAGAACAACATCTAAGTTTCAAATACAGCTCATGGATAATTAATGACCATTCATTGGTAATAATTAAATTTACTGACACATGAAATATTATATCTGACTGACAGAGATTTGTTAGGTTAGGAATACTGGATCCAATACAGAAAGAGAAATATTACGGAATAGACTTTGGCATCAACTTAGAATGTATTTATCTTCAAAATATTACATAATTTTATAGTTCAAATAAGTATTTTAACAACTCTTTATGGAATTATGTGATGTAGTTTGTAATAAATGTGTGACACCAAAGTGCTACTGAGACTTATTTCTTGCCCGAGTCACTTGAAGCAGGTGATGTTTTGTGAGATTAATACTCTTGTCACATAACACTTGCTTCTGCCTAGCGTTATATCTTCCACTTTATTGTGCCTGTGAATCAAATGCAAATAAAATTATGGTGCCAACTACATTTGACAAGAATAAAATAGCATCCTTAGTCAATTTTGTGATGCCTCTGAAAGGCCAACAGGGATTTTTTTTCCCCCAGTTTTACTCATCCTATTTAGTGGTGGAATAAGCATACATTTCCTCACAAGGTCCTGGACTGGATAGGGCTGGTGCAGACAGCAATCTCCCGATCTGCGTTTTTGGCTGCAATTTCAATTCAGTTCTGATGCAAGCACACTGCAGCAAACCTGCAGCAGCTGAACAAAGAGTGTGTGTGCATTTGTGGTTTCTAAAATTTTCCTGTGGTAACAGAGGGGGCTGTGAAGTGTGAGCTATCCTGAGAGCTTTGGTGCCCAAAGTGCATGCTTTGAAAGCCGTGGTAATTGGGACACTGGGTCAGTCATGAGAGTGCTGAAATAGGAACAAACGTTCTAAGTATTTGTAAGAGAATGAGACATAGTATGTAGGAGCTTATCCTGTGTGATTATAGTGCTAGTCCTGGAGCAGGAGGAATTGTGGAAAGTTTTATCCAGCACTGGTCCTACGACCTACAGTCCCACTTATGTGTGCCTGGAGGATGTGCTCCACAAGCTGACACAGAACTTAGATTAGAGCATGGACCACCTTGCCACAGTGTTCTGTCAACCCTGAGTCTTCACAAAGCCCTGCCACTGACCATCTTTCCCTTTCACCTTTTCTGTCAAAATTGTTAGTATAGAATCTTCTCTGGGCTGCTGGAGCAGCAGCTCTGTATTCACAAAGGAGAACAAAGAGTGAAAAGCCATTGAGAAGCAGGGAGAAGAGTGAATTATTGGAGGTTGCTACAAGGACAGAGTGTGGGGTTCTTCATTTTCTGACAAGAAGGTATCTCATTATTTCAGTCCAGGATGACTCTAACAGGAGTAATTGTTAGGAATTATTTTCAAGGCATATATTCATTGAGAAGTGCAGTTATCTTGTGACAACTTATGTGAGATTTTAAGCAAGGAAGAAGATGATGAGCAGGAAAAATTCCCAGGAGGGAGTATTGTTACCTCCCTCTCCTTGATTATCCACAAGGATGAGAACACTCTGTGAGGTGAGAAGAGACCAAGTTTCAATGCAACCCTTGCATCCTCTTTGGTAACATAATGTTGGACTTCAATTAAAATGGCTGGGAGGCTCAAATGGACAGGGCAGTTTTAGCAGGCAGAAGTTATAAACCAGAAGTGCCTTGCAGAGTGAGGACCTGAGGAAGGTAAGATGCTGATAGTGCTGTTTTCTTTCTGCTGAGAGGGTAATCTAGTTGTGGCTATTCAGTGCACGTCTGCCTGCATCCACATCAAACACCTATTCCCCAACTGTTCCCATGAGTTAAAGACCATTTAGTTGTTTGTAAGTCTGCCCTGTCACTTCTCTGTTTATTTTTTTTAACCCCCATTCTGGAACAAAACTTCAAATCTTGGCAGCCAGTAACTTGTTCTTTGTGATAACTTGAGAAATTAAGTCACCAAATCAGCCAAGAAACTGCTTTTTTATGGGTTGAACTATAATTAATGAGGTAGGAGAGAAATAAAAAGGCCACTCATGTCCAGATAGAGGTCTTGAGATGTAGTATGTCCTGGGAAGTTCTGGAAGATGCGAAGGGGCAAGACAAGCAGGAGTTCTCTGTACTGATTTCAGTTCTTTTAGCCACAGGTTTGTCTGTCTCTTGCAATCTGGCCATGGTTTACATGGGTTTGAACCTTGTAGACACATCAGTGTCTTGCCTTTACCCTCATGTGTTTCTGCAGGTGTCAGTTCTAACAGAGTGGGCTTTTTTAAAAAAACAAGCTGATGGTGGTTTCTCCAGCAAAAGAGAGAGAAAGGTATTCAGCACTGATCCCAGGGTAGCCAGGAGGATCATCCTGTAGGACAGGTGCTATTCTTTTGGAGATACCCAGACATCATCCAAACCTGGGCAGGGCAACCACTCTGCCCAAGCCTCACGTGCCCAGGGGTACAAGGTCAGGTGGCATTTCTAAAGCAGAGTTCAGTGTGGATGGTAGGTGTAGTACTAAGTGAGGCTATGCAAAAATATTATGCAAGGTTTTAACATTTACAAAATTAAGCATGTTTCTCCAGCAGAATCTCTCCTCTCAATTGATGCATGAGGTGAGGAATTTTTGATGGACCACTTTTTCCAAATGTACAATAAATAAAATGTCAGCAGCTACTAGAAAAGACTGAAAAAAAATCTCTCTTAAAATAGTTACCTAACCTGCACCTTTTCCTTTCAGCTGCTATAATTTCTCTGCCACTCAGCAGCCCAGAGAGCAATGCTCAGCATGTTTTACAAGCACTCCATGTAACTTGTGGAGAAGAATAAAAAGGTCATCTTTCCAATGCTGTGTAATCCTGTACACTATTAAGTACTAAAGGTATTTCTCTTTTGAACCAATAGTACTGGAAGCAACAAGAGTGGGACTCATGAGCATTTAAAAAGGGTTCTGTTAGGCAAATATGTGATCAAAGCCAGGAACAGTCCTTTGCTGAGAGAAACACACTATGCATTTTCAAGTTGTGGGACTTTTCTAGTCTTGCCCACATCATAGCACATATCCTCAGCTGTGTCCAGTGGAGCTATGCAATGGGTATGCCTTAACTTCTACATGTCTGCTGTGTCTATTGATTATCTGAGCAATTGATGCTAAAGCAGCTAAGTCATGTTTACCCAAATTGAAAAGATGATTGGCCAGATCCATCCCTCCTGTGACTGTTCCAATCAGTGCAGTTCTGTAAAGGACAAATCTACCTCAAGAGAAGGAAAATTACTCCTTACATGCCTGTTAGACCAAGGCAGCTGCCAAAAATAAATTAGGAAAAATAAGACAGATTTCCAATAAAAAAGCACACCTTATCCAAGTTCACGCTTCCCTGAAAAGATCCAGAAAAATGCTGTTGGAGTATGAGTTCCTGCGGCAGGGTGCTGCTGCAGGGCTCTTGTGCCCAGTCCCTGCCCAGGTGGTTGTGCTGCAGAGACTGCTCTGAGCAGGCACCCGAAATCTTGGCCTGGGTCTCCTCCCTGACATGTCTCCGTGGTAGGGGATGCTCAGGAGGGTGCAGAGGGGAGGCTGGTGGAGACCTCCTTATCTCCTCCCCAGCTGCACTCCTAAGTAAAGCAGGAGCACACATCTGGGCAGACAGACCCAACAGGCTTCTGCCAACCATGCCACTTAGAGCGGATGTGAAAGAGAGACAGCTTGTTAGTGAGGTCGAAACAGAGCCCGCTTATTTATCAGCATAAACATCCCCGGGGGGCTGGATTAAATGTTTGCATGCTGGGGAAAACATATTGTGCCAGCAGAAAGGATGAGTCAGTCCTAAAGAGACATGCATCTTGCATTCTGCTTCTGTGCCTGCCAAACTGCCCTGCAACCTATTACTGGGGAAGCTCGAGCCTGCAGTGTGATTTTCTAGTACTAGTGGATATTTTTAGTCAGGTTCTCTCTGACATCCTCTCTTAAATGCTAGCCATTAATGCAGTGCACATCCTGTTTGTGTCATTTTGTCCTTAGAGACTTCTCGATGGATGGATTGTTCTGTAATGCAGGTAACCCTAATGAATAAATAAATGTCAACTCGATATTTCACAAAGTAAAATACTATAGCTATTTTCAGTAACACGCTGAAGTAATTTCACCTTTACAGGAATTCTGATCTCAATTTCAGTGTTTTCAAATCTGTCCAATACAAATCTGAATGAGCAATTCATTATGAATAATTTATGCAGCAGATTTGACCCACTTTTCCATTTGCAAATTACTATAATTCCTCTGTAATGGTTATATTTTCCCCTCTAGTTTTTCCCTACAAACCTAGATTGAGGCCAAGCAAGGCCATCTAAAATAAATGGTAATTTAACTCTACCTAGTGCTTGCTTCCAGGCTATGGATGCAACATTTCTATGAGAAAATATGAAATGGAAAGTACACTTTGATTATTTAAATTTTGTATTATTCCTCTTTGATGAAAGAGCATAGAGGTACTTGGTTGTTTGCTGAGAATTTTATGCAACTATCACTTCAACATGTATAAAATTTTTATCTTGTGATTAGTTATCTCTGCATTACAATTGTTGCTAATTAGTTCATAAAGTTAATTTTGTAAAGAAGCTCTAAAAAATATCAGCAACACACATAGAAAGTTCAGTTGAAACTGCAGTGTAACATATTTGTATCCTCTTCCCAAGGCTTTGTCTTTAAGCCTCAGTTCTAGAAAAATTCTGGCTTCATTCCTGATTGATGCAATACATGGCAAACATGTTTATCTGTGGCTCTTCAGAAGGTTTTACATTTTTCTCTTTCCTGGCATAATTTAAACAGTGAAATTATATTTGTGCAGTGTTTCTCATGAACTGTGTAGTGACAATTTTCCCTCTTTCTGTTTTTGATTAATTGTTGTCGCACCTGAGTGCTGTCCCGAGAAGATGAGGACTCTTGAGTGTTCTACTCTGGGTGCAGTTCAGGAAAGGAGTTTCTAACTGTGCATGGGGAAATGAAACCATGTGCACCTTTAATAATCCCAGTGGTTCTGACACAGAGAGCTGTTTAATCTGTCAAACAGCTCCTCTGAAATCTTCTGGCTCTTCAATTTGTTCTTCTGTTTGCTTTTTAGGATATGGTGTGGCAGCCTGTATTTCAGCCTCAATAAAGTGCAGAATTAGGCACTCATCCTTTAAAAAGATTCTTATCTCTTTATAAAGATGGATAGCTTGGTCATGGAAAGCAGAATATAGCTTCTGAAAGAAATGGGAACCATGTACAAATGAGGCAGTAAAAATAAATGACACAGTACATTCACTAGCCAAGCAAGATGTTATAGTGTACATAAAGGCTAAGATGCTGACTTCACAGGACCTTGTGAGCAGAGCTTCTGGAGGCAGAAGCAATTTACAATTATTGGTACATTAATGACAGTATGTGATAAGTGAATTACTGGGACGTTGGTAAATGCTATTCTCATTAAAAGTCAATCTATTGTTGGCACTAAACCCATAGTTTTCAGATATGCCTACATATTGAGCCATTAAAAAATGTCAGTCTGAGCTATCATCTGGCAAGAAGAGTCTCAACTGAGGAATGAAACCTTATTTTAGTAGGTGTTGTAGAGTAAATCTTTTTTAAGCCACTGGAAAATCATACATATGTAAGATACTGGAAGACATCTTTCTATTAATTTCCTGCAGAAAGGCAGAGGAAGTAGGTTAATGGTCTTTGAGTTACAGATTCAAGCTGTTGAAGTGCAGCTAATTTTGAAAAATGAAGTGCCCTGGCAAGAGGACTTGGGGCATTCTTTATTACAGGTGTTGGAAAGATATTACTAGAATCTCTCCAAGATCCAACTTGTTCCATCATGGAGTGGATTTGCCTTTTAGGGGTTATTCCAAAGGTGTTGATTACTTGTATATCTGAGAATAATATAGGTTTCCAATTGGCTTAGGTGACATGGATAGTTGCTGCAGGAAGTGCTAAATACAGAACCTATGGAAGGTGTGTCTTCTAGAAAATATTGAGTTACCAAAAATGTGGGGGAAATGGTGGAGGGGGGAGGGAGGGAGGAATAACTGTGATTAGGAATAGGTAACAGTCACTCCTCACTTAAAGCTGAAGAGCTAGGCATGTACTCCTAAACTTTTTGCAGTTTTAAACAATTGCAAGTGTGGAATGTTACTTTACTTCTTTATGTTACTGTACTTCCTTCTGGTCAAGGAAGTCTGCTAGGAAAGTAGACCACTTAGTTTTGGAGATTGTAGTTGAACAAGGATTCTGACCCTTGGAAAGCATTGTCTGATCAATGATGGATCAAAGTATATTCTCTTTGACTTCTTGCTTATGCAAGCATCTGCCAGCAAAGATTTGTCTCAGCAAATTGACTGGAGTGCTAAGACTCTCTGAAATATGAAGGGTCCCTGGGAGATGTGAATAGGGACACTATCCCATAAAAGGGATTTCTGGATGGGAAAAAGACCAGCAGGAGATTCAGAATATCAAGAAAGAAGACATTGCTGAGTCAGTGAGAAGTTCCATTTACTTCAATCTATTTTCTTCTTAGTCATCAAGGTCCATAGATAAACATAATTAGCATATTTCAGCCTTGTTTACTCTGACTTTTAAATAGCTATGGATTGTGATAATAATCCTGCTTCTTTGCTGATCATTTCATATTTGCATGTTTCCATAATAGGTAGCTCTTGGGACACACAATGTTTTAGGGTGACGACCCTTTCTGATTCCCAGCTTATTCTGAGCTAAGATCAGACCTGACTGGAGGGAAGTTGTTAAGGCAGTAGTGTGGTACAATAAGGCCCTGTTGCCTCAGAAGCCTACTGGAAACACAAATGTTTCTGTGAAACTCATAGGCCCAGGAAAAAGGACAGCAACGTTTGTATGACTGTAATCCTGAGGCAATGTGTAAATGCACTGCATTCCTTAGGGATGGGTGCTGTGCCTGTGCTGCTGTAAAAAGAGGCTCTGGAACTGCTCCAGTCTCAGGGTCTCATAATGAAGCTGATTTCTCCTTCACTGCATTTGGCTAAAGGCTTCCTCCTTCACTGTGTTTGGAAAACATACCCTCAGTGAAAAGCATGCTCATTCAGGGTTTGAGCAAGCTCCTCAGGGGGCCTTTTCTTTCCTGGAATAATTTCTGTCTCCTTGGATTGTTCTTCAATCACACTTTGTGCAATAGCCTCATGTTTCTCATTGACATGTTGACATAATTGTAGTGTGTACTATGTAGACGTAAAGAGTTACTGCACACAGATTGAAAGCATTGGATGTCTTGTGAATCTTCAAGAATCTCTTAGGAATGTTAATGAATCCCATTGTTACTCATTCCATCAATGACCTTTGGGTTGTTTTGTTTTTTTTGTAAGAAAAAGATAAATAGCAAAATGTTTTAAGATGTTTATTGTAAAGTGCTGAAAGAGGAGCCTTAAAATAAGATCAATACTCTTCTCTGCACCACACAAGTTTAAAGGAGAAAATGTTGTTTGAAATGCAATTTCAGTTTCCTTTACTTGGGATTCCTATTTGAAGATCAAGTTGGAAGAAACTGAATTTTCCTCCGCTATGTCCAAAGGAACTACTGTATTTTTACTGATATCCCAATTAACAATTTCAGTGTTCATATTGCAGAGGAACCACATTGCCCACCACATATTTGTAACAAAAGAATGTTGGAGGTATGTTTACCAAAGCAATAAAGTAGATTAAATTAAAATTTGATTTAGGGTAATTAAAATTTGATTTAGGGTTTTTGAATGGCACTTCATTCAGATCAAGAAAAAAATGTGGTGTTCTCTATTTGAGACATGGTCATATGTGTTTTTAAGCAACAATCTGATAACCTTGAACTTATAATAATAGGAAACTGAACAGAAGGATAAAAAATTCATCATTCATATAATATATATGAACATATATAAAATTTCTAAATATTTTATTTGTACATATATATATATACATACACAAAGGCACAATATGCTTTATACATGATTAGATTTCAAAGACATATTTCAGTTTGACAGCTGAATTAAATAATAGTTTTCATATTGATGAGTAGTCATTCATATTTTACCTTCTTTGATGAATTTATAAGTTCATATGGCCCAAGTAAACTTTTCTCACCCCTCTTCATTGGTCAGGAACTTTAATTCTGCCCATCTGTCTTTTGAATAGGAAACTACTTAAAGTTTTTTCTGCTTTTTAAAGCTTCAGATTTAAAGCACAAATCTCTGAAGGTACATACATGTTGTCCCATTGGAGCGCAGCTGGATTTCATACCCAGTCCTCATCTGCTTGCAAGATGTTCCATGTTTGGAGGTTGTCATCTGGAACACAAACGCTGCTCATCAGTATGAGCTGATCTGAACTGTGTGCATGGGTCCAGCCCTGTATTCCCTGCCCACACAGAGGTGTCCAAAGGAACTTTTGTGATCTCTCCAGCCCTTACACCCTCATCCTCTCCTGCCTTCACAGGCACATTGAGCCCTTCGCTGTACAGTGTGTTAAAGGCTGTTTCTGATGGAAAGCTTTCAACAGCCTCTGCCTGCAGACTTCCCTTGGCTCTGCACCTAAGAAGTGAGTGGCAAGGAGAAAGTCCAGAGAGCTCCAGAGAACATGTGATGTACACGGTGGCTTTAGCAGCCCGAAACTCAACTTCTGGCCTGGGTCCAGGAAGCCACTCTTAGCTTGGTTCAGATCTAGCATAAGACTTGGTAGGAGTTGTGTGAAGACAGGAATAAGTAGGGGCTCTAGGTGGCTGTTTTGAGGAGGATTGGATTGAAACCTCAGACTTCACATTTTTGTTCTTATTGCTTTATCTGTTTTTGGTTTTTTTTTGGTTTTTTTTTTTTTTTTTTTTTTTAAGGCCTTTTTCATTATAAACAAAAAGCTTTGTCCAAATAAAATGCATTCTAACTAACTGACAGCTGTTAATCTTCAGTACTTGCTCTTACTCACTCTTTTAACTTTTTTTCATCGAGGCCAGAACGAGTCAACTGTACTTATGGCCCACAGCAGCAGCCTGGCATGGCCACCCTGCTGGGCCAGGCAGGTCGAGGTCACCAGTCCCGCTGGGAGCTGTGTGGGGCTAATGCAGAGCCAGTGGCATGAGCAAGGATGCAAGGACTGGCCAATTGCCTTTCCTCTCTTGCTGTGCCAAAAACAGTATCCAGAAGCTGTGGATAGTGCAGCTATCCTGACAGCACTTGGGATGCCCACAGTACCAGCACTGAGGGTACCTATATTGATGACACAAGTACATTTGGTCCTTCATTAAATAATTGCTGCTGGAGCCATTAGTCATCCTTTTATGGCCAATGTTGTGTGACCTCAGCCAGCAGGAGGTAGGTGCTATCATCTACAGTGAGGTTGGAAAAAAAATGGTTGGTGTTTCTTTCCTGTAATAAAGGAGAGAGTGCCAACCTACACACTCCCAGGTGGTGTGAGCACATTTTCTAGGTTTGGTCACAGTGCCATGAGGTGGCATTTGGATAGCAATAATCTGCCTAATGACAAGGTGGAATGGTGCTCCTTGTGGTTTCTGCCCAAACTGAGTGCTGTTCACGGAGGAAGATAATATACAGCTTTGTCAAGGAACTGTATCATAAAACCTTGTAATGATGGCCTAACAGAGGAGCAGAATTTTCTAGATAGCTTCACATACTCATTTGAATGAAACATATCCAGCTGATTTCAAGGACAACTACAACTTCTCTTCAGTAGCCATCAGCGGAAATGCTCCTGGTGTAAACACACGGTGGAGGATTTCATGAAGGGCTCTAATTTTTGCTCCAGATAATTGTGGTGGCTTCTTCAGGGTTTCACAAACACCATATTGAATAATGATAATAGTGGTTGAACTAGCAGCTTTCTATGATCTCTCTACATATTTTCCTCATGTCCTATACTTTTGGTACAATGAAGAAGTGCTTTTGTAAATGATGCATAATATAAGAAATCATTTGACTACTTCTAGAGAAAAGAGAAGGTGTAGGAGAGAAAAGGCAAAGTGGATGTCTTGGTACCAGAATGGAAGTTGAAACGTGTAATACACCCCGTGCATACCCCCAGTGGTGTCTGGGATTCAAACCCTCACTCTGGGCAGGGCAGTGTCTGAAGCTAGCCTGCAAGAAAATAAAAAGGATAAAGCCAAAACACTTGTCCATCTCCAGATGCCAGAAATGGAAGCAAATGCTGCAGAGGATATGCCTTTATTCTCTCTGTCTGCAAAACATATTCCTGAATGTTTGATACTGCAAGGATTCTTCTGAAGAACCAAAACACAATCAACTGGATAACAGATGCGCAACCCAATGCCTTTCATACACCACTTTAGATGCTGATAGCCACTCATGGAGCCAGAGACCTGGACCCCAGTCATTCTTTGCCTTGAGAAACTCTGTTACATTCCATTCCACACTGGAGATTCTTCACCCTGCCTGAGGCTGCAGAAGCTGGATAAACAAATGTCTTGTTCCCCATCATTATTTTCCTTGTTTCAAAACTAGATGTAGAAAGTGGTGCTCTTCCAGGGTTTGGGATCTTTCCTGGAATGGTGAGTTTGAACATTCCTAGGATGCAGAGGACTTAAGCTACTCCCTTGGTGAGCAGAGTCTGTATTTCCTTCTGTCCAAGAAGAGAACAATGCTGCCTTGTCTTATATGCCAAGGCAGTCTTATGGCTCATATGACTCTGCAACCATATTTTAAAAGAAAGCACAGTTTTCACAATTATTTTAGGCTGTAAAAGCAATTCTCAACTAGGTGAGCAAGTTAAAAATGCAAGTACATTCCTCAGAGACAAAAGGACAAGATTTTTGGAACTCTGTTTCTGTATTTTCTTTTGGTTGAACTAGGTGTACTTCATACAATGTGTTGACTTCTGTGACTCCTTTTTTTAAACTGATTATCCTTCCTAGATATCATACAGGAACCTGGATTTTTAACTCATATTTTTGATCTGAGTTTTCACACATGGGTGCCTAAGTAGCTATAGCGTGGAGCGAAAACAGGGCTGAAGAAAAGGCACACTTTCCCTGGGGTAGGTCATCACTGACAACAAATGTAACCTCATTATCCTTTTCTTACCACATTTCCCATGGAGGAAACCTAGTGTGAGATTTGCCATAGGGTACTTCACTATGTCTCTTATTTATTCACACTGGGACAGCAAGAAAAAAAACAGAACAAAACAAAATTCCTCACTATCTCCCTTGGTATCACTGCTCTGTTGTTGTCTTTATTCTACAACTTTCAAGTGGTTTCCAGTGGGAGTGACCACAGCAAGAAAGACAAGAGAGAAATGGGTTTTTTTTACATATGAAAAACATCTGCTTAATGCTGTCAGCTTTCTGCCATGAGAAAGCTTCCTTTTTTTTTTGTTTTTTGTTTTTTGTTTTTTTTTTTTTTTTTTTTTTGTTTTGTTTTGTTTTGTTTTGTTTTGTTTTTCTTCTCCCTCCAATTGCTGCCTCTACAGCCTTTGCCTCTCTCACAAAAATATTCCAGTTCTGGGCATCAAGTGGCAAACATTGTGTGGTAGCCATAGGCTCTGTGACAAGTTAGATCAGAAAAAGCATTCAGGGATTCCAGCTTAATACAGTGAAGTAGCTGATATTTTGCATAGACTAAAGCAAAGCTGCCAGTATGATCAGGCATCATGGTTCTGCCTCTTCTTGTCTTGGAAAGCAGAACGGCCTCTTGTTGTCCAGGAAAGAAAGCTCTGATAGGCTCTGGAACCAGTTTAGAAAATTGCTGCCAACTCTAGAAATTCGAAAGAACCACAGCCAGATTAGTTATTACAGAAACAAGATCCTTGGGATCCTCTGACCTCTAAATATCTTAAATCATTGAGACAAATGAGTCTACTGAACAACTGCAGTAACTCGGTGAGGTGGGCTGACCCTGACTGGATATCAGGTGCCCACCAAAACCACTCTGTCACTCCCTTCCCAGCTGGGCAGGGGAGAGAACACAAAACAAAAGGCTCGTGGGTCAAGACAAGGGCAGGAGAAGGTCACTCAGCAATCACTGTCATGAGCAAAACAGGAATGACTTGGGGAAACCACTTATTTCCAATCAAATCCAAGTTGGTTAATGAGAGATAAACCAAGTTCTGCCAGTAAACCTACTCCAACCTGGACTCATCTCTCCGCAGAGCCACGGGTCCTGCCAGGAGCCTCCTCTAGTGTAGACTTCTCATGGGTCACAGCCTCATTCAGGCAAACATCTGCTTCTGGGTGGGCTCCTCCAAGGGCAGTGGGTGGATCTCAGCTCCCCTGTTGACCTCCATAGCCTGCAGGGGAATCTCAGCTCCTGTGCCTGGAGCACCTCTTTCACCTCCTCCTTCGCTGGCCTTGGTGCCTCTCACTCCTTTTTCTGGCTGCAGCTGATGTTTTGCAGGTGTTTTTTTTTTACCTTGTAAAATCTGTTGTCCCAGAGGCACTACTGCCAGGGCAGTAAGGCTTGAACTTGAGCAGCAATGCGTCTGTCATGGAGCCAGCTGGCATTGCCTTTGTTGGACATGGGGAAACTTCTTGGCATCTTCCCACAGAAACCACCCCTGTAGCAAAACCTTGCCACACAAGCCCAATGCAATGCAGTTTCAGTGGGTACAAATACTTCACAATTAAATTCAATGGGACACACTGCCAGGAGAAGAATCGTACCCATCTTAACACAATGAGAAAATTTTATCTACTAATCACACTTTCTGCCCAGCTCAACCAGTAACAGTTAAACAATAAAAGCACAGGCCTGAATGCAGAATCCAAACATGTGCAACAGGTGAAACACATTACTTAATGATATTATTAAAATCCTAAATCAAAGTCCATAGAGCCAAGTCTCCCACATTTTCCTCCCTTAGTGATTTGCTGCTGAAGCAAAGGAGGAATTCCAGGACACTGACCAAAGGTAAAGTTTCACCGAATACATCAACTACTAAAAGTAGTAATCTAAAGCTGTCTTGATAGCAGCACGCTTCCTCCATTGCTTGTTTTAATTCAAACTTGTAGAGTCATAGAACTTGCTGAACTTTGCATATATCACCAACAATAATACTCTTTCAAAAGTAATCCCAACATTAATATCCCAGGCAGGGCAAGAAATAATTAAAATGTAGAAAATTCCATATAGATGTTTCCAATATTAATGGGAAGCACCTTAGTCAATAAAAAGGAAGAGTAGTTTTAGTTCATAGAAATGAATATTTAAAAACAATACTATAACATTTTCTTTCAGTTGCATTTTTTTCCCTTGCAATATTCACTCGACAATAATGGCATTGTTTTCTCCAACTAATATCTTTCATTTTTCCCTTATAAGAGCTGAAATGGTGGCACATCTCACACATCCCTCCCCCATCACTGGGCAGCAATATATAGCTCCATAGATACATAAATCTCAAATGTCTAGATAGGTCTTTCCACAAAAATAATCCAACTTCAAACCTCTTTATTATGGGCCCAGCTGATCTGCCCCTCTTCATGCTGAAGAGTTTGTATAAGAAAACTGAGACTCCCCACAGGAGGTAGCAATAGCTGGTAGACTTCTGCAGCTGTCAAATAGAGCAGCACTTCAGAGAAATGCTTTCGCATCCTCCAGGATTTTGTTTTCTAATTAGCTTTGATATATACCATCTCCAAGCCGGACCCTATTCATGCACAAGTTACTGTGACATCTCGTTGCTGTTTACAGGCATCCACAGTACAAGCACAAAAGCAGCCCAGGGTTAGGTCTCCAAATTCCTTGCAGATTGAGGTATTTGGATTCAATAACAAGATTAGTGATTTTAGATTACTAAGGAAGAAGCAAATTACCTAGATAATGCTTGATCTGTCTCCTAGTATTAAAAAAAAGGAATGGAGTTACTTGGCCACTTGGAATTTTCTGTGGCTAAAAAATGGCTATTTTGTAAATAATTGAATTTTATGCAGGGACCTAATGATGCAAACTCAATAGCTTTACTCTTTTAAAAATAAGTAATGGACTGCCCATGCATAAGGCAATGGCATAGCCAAATGCCATTGTTGGAGAGTTACAGTCAAAGCCGGGCTTTGACATCTGGCCCCTGAGCTTGCCAAGCTCATTCAGTCAGGGATTGCAATGGATGACTATATTAAAAAAGAGAAAGCCAGCTGAGTAGTGATGCAAAACAACCACCTTTCACTCCCATCTCTTCTCCTCCTCTACCCCCATATGTCACAGTGCTAGTGAAAGGAACGATATCCTGCCAAATTAACAGTTCAATCCCATGTCTGTGACAACATTTTTGGAACACGAAAGCTATTCTAAAACCCAAGCTTTTACTGGAGTCTAATCTGTGACCTACGAGACAGGAGGTGTTTGGAGTGCAACTCAGAAAACTGACCTTTTCAAGCCCTACAGAATTGGGTCATCCAAATTCACTGTGATCATGCTGCTTTAAAAATGATGTTTTCCAGCACTCTGTTATCACTTGACAGTGCATGGTGTCAGCAGGTTGCTGGTGAAGCTCAGGGTGCCAGATGATACTGGACGTCATTAATGGCTGATGGAGAACTGCTAGACTTCATCTTGTGGTTCTCTGCTAACTGGAGTTGGCTCTTTTCTATTTCTTTAAGAGTGTTCCTAATCCTTTCTAAAGGGCTTATGAACTTTAACAAATAGCTGCCATTTAGAGCCTCCTTACATTTTGATGCTGAGGGAAAACGATCCAAATTAAAAATAGTGATTTTGAAATTGATTATTGAAGTTACATTAATCTCCCAAACCAGTGGAAGCTATAATGCAAAATGAAACTTACTTTCAGTCACTATAATTTGCTTTCCTTTGGACTTTAGAAGAGATTTAAATTAAATTGAATTTAACCTTGTTTCTTTCTGAATAAAGAGTGTCCATATAAAAGGTTTAATCTGGTTTTATGGTTATTTAGATTAGCTTTACTGAGAAAGATGAGAGAAATTACATTGGAAAAGATAAATAGGGACTGTGGGAAAGCTCTTTAGAGTATGTAAAATGTATCTTGTTACCCAACCCTTACTTTAGCCTTTCTGAATCTGCAGATTCAGTGGTCATTTTCTGTAATTAAACTGTCATGTAAATATTGAAATAATTTCAATGTAGGCCCTAATCACAGTAAAATGTGTACATATGGACATTTATCTTTGAAATCAGTGGATTACACAGAAGTACGAGAGTCAGCCACCTGTGCTAATATCACAAGGTACAGGCCTGGAAGTACAAAGCAGGGTATAGCAGAAAGAGAAGCCTTGTAATCTGTTGTTTATCCATTTCTAGGCTCATATGAATGTAAAGAATAATTTTTATTTATCTTCCAGCTTTCCCCAGGGATTCATGCCTTAATTTTCCTACTGTGGACATCAGTGACTAGCTGTGGATATCTGCAGTGGGGACATATTTGTCTCTTTTCTGCAGTTTTTTACAACTTTTTACGACTTGTCTTTTTTGCATAAGACTGCTGTAATAGTATGGTTCCTTACTTGTGGAGGACTATGGAAATCACCATGTGTAAGTGGCCTCTGCTGTCCAGTTATCACTAATGGCCCTGAAATTAGGTTTATGCTCCTGCAGAATGTGGTAATTCCCAACATGCTTCAAACTACCTGTGGTTTTAAGGGAAGAGAAAGGATAATGCCGTGGTCTGAAGCACCCTCTTTTTTACTCTTCCCTTTCAAAAAGACTGGAGCAAAATGCAAGATGAATTTTTTTCTCATAAAACAGTTTTGAATTTGATTAGCTCCAAGCAGTGCCTGGAGCTAAAGTCAAATATGTGCTACCAGTTCAGGCCTTGACCCTTCGAGTTATGAAATTTTCCAAGCTGGTCAATCAGTAACAGAGTATTACAGAAACCCTCAATGATGCCATTCCAGGTGATACCTCTGCCAGATTCAAGTATAACTCTGAGATCAATAGGGTGAAAAATTTGGGTAATGGTTCATGTGTTCAGTATCTGCATTTTACAAAGATTCAAGATTTCACACATACTTTTATACGTGCTTGGAGCCACTGAACTCCTTTCCCCTGAGCAATTTATGAAGCTTGTCATTGGGTGGCTCTGTGGTGTGATATAAAGTGTAACTATTCATAAGCCATGCAGGGATTGCCCTCTCTGAAAATTCAGTACTGCAGCATTTTGAAGAGCATCCCATTCTCTCTGACAGAGAAAGGGTGAGATTAAGCTTTCCAAGGAGCTTTACTGCCAGAAAGTCTGGCTGTCTAGCCTGACCTCCCGAGAATAGTTTGACTGTGGCAGTGACAGGCAGAAGAGGAACTAGAGAGCCAAAAGTAGAACCATTTGGAAAAAACAGAAGTGTAGTGAAGGTAGGGCAAAAAGCAAAGAATCACCTATATAACACTACACTCAGCTTCAGATTTGGAGCATTTTGTTGCATTGCCAACATCTTGCTTTTGTTCTGTCCAAGTAACCAGTCAGGCAGATTTCATGCAACAGCTGTTGTCCCCATATCCAGATGTGTTTATGTGTCACCAGATTGGAAACACCAAGACCCTGTTTGAGCTGCATCTGTATTTTCCAGAAGACTATGGCTGCTGATCAAAGCTTGGGGTAATTTTTATTTTGCCTTCCTGCTGGGGATTTGACTCATCAGAATTTAGGCTGGGTCTTGAATAGGGCATCAGGGTGTAAAATAAGATCAAGACACAGTTGAGAAGTTCCTCATTGGTGTTTGTAAAAGTCTCATTGTGTTTACTCCATGCCCAGATTCATTTTCAAAGACTTTGGGAGCAAAAGAGTATTTAAGAACTTTGAATGCAGGCTGCACATAATCTGGTACGAGAGAGTACTTCTTTACCTCCCCATGGTGCCTAGCTTGCTGAAGCAGCTGAAAGGCCTGAGTTTTAGTGATAAAATTTTCTCAAGTGCTCAAAGTTATGCTCCAGTGAAAGGCTAAATGTTACTACTTAGTTGGAACTTAGCATCCAGCTGTTTATTTTCCCCAGAAGCCGCAGCAGTTTACTTTCAAACATACAGTTGATGAAGGAGGTCCTCCTCTGCACAGTGACAGCTGACACAGTCTCTGAGGTGACCTGGGCCACCTGTGCTTGCATTCAGCAAGTTTGGCTCTACCTGAACTCCAGTAGAGCACTTTATGGGTCTGTAAGCCATGGCAAGGGCATTGTGCCCTTGTGTGTAGGGGCAAAAATGCAACCTTCATAAGCCAGGACAGGGAACAGGGAACAGTCTTCATAACGATGGTACCTTCTGAAAGGCTTGGCATTCTTATTATCAGTTATCTAAATGTTTATTCACCTGGATAAAACCCCAGAAGGGACTCTGGATATTCATATTAGAGAGTGATTTTTCTGTTTTACAGGTGAGTGCCCCAACTATCACATTTTCTGAAGTGCACATGCTCTCTGATTTTTCCCAGAGTCTTAAGAGTTTTCCTACATGGTGTGATCACATCAAGGAAAGGCATAGAAACTGACCACATCCAGATTAACTTTCTTCCTTACAGAAGAAGTACCAGAAGGTGTTGTTCTGTAACCACACAAGCTGAAGAAGGAAGGTGCCTTGGCTTCCTACTTTCTTCATCACCATGTTAGCACTTCCAATCCAGCTTCTGCAAAGAAGGGACTGCCTGAATCTTTGCAAAACTGACTGTAGGCTTCTCTCTAGTGAGCAGGACTCCGTGCTGTGGGTCCAGACTGTATGCATACATAGATAAATGTGTACCTGTGTGTGTGTACGCATGTAGGGATGTGAATATGGAGATGTATATTCCTCCAGCCTTGCCTCAGTTAAACTCTGTTGAGGGATTGGGTTTGAGACATTTAATTGTGCTTAATGTCTCCTAAGGACGAGTCTTAGATGACTTCTACTGAAGGTAGAAGTATGTCTGTCCATAACTGCCCTTTTGAGGCCAAATCTCAGCTCTGGATTCTACTCCAAGACCCAGAAGTCCTGGCAGAAGCCCTGCAGAGCATTATTTTCAAATACACATATCTTCTATTTGATCCTCAGATATCAAAAAAGGCTTGTTGTCTGCTTCTTATAACCTAGTGCTATGAAGAGCATGAAGATCATTCATATATGTTGTGACACAGGGAATTGGTTATGTACCAATGGGAGCTAAAGAGCACAAGAGGTCAAAGGAATGATATGTTAAAAGTGTTGCACCGTGCTGTTATGGGCACCTGCATTTTGGGGAGGGGAAGAGAGGATTAAAGGTTTCTCACAGTTGGGCCACATTCCTTTCATGATTATTTAAGTATTACACGACGCAGTTTCCAGTTCACACAAATACCAGATTAGTAAAGATAACACTGGCAAGGAGAAGGCATTCAGTGTGTGAGGTCAATTATGTTTTGCTGGAATGAAATGTGCTCATGAACAGGGTTCTGGTTCACAGAGAAAGGTTTAGGCACCTTGATTCCTTCCTGCATTTTTTTCTTGGTTGAGAATGATATAGACTTCACAGAGTTTATGAAATATCAATATGTAAAGTTCTTGCTAAAGAAGCTATACTAGCTCAGAGTGTGTAAATGCAAACTTATATAGTTTATCCTGGTAAAAGATGCCAATAAAGAGGATGTTGTTCAGAAATATGGTGTAGTGCTGCCTAAGAAATAGTTCCTTTTTTGAGTTTGAGTTGCCCGTTTGTTAGGTAGCTTTGACAATCTAATCTCAGTAGTATAGACTAAGCCACAGACAGTCAGCTCTTCAGTCGCACAGTTTTTGTTTGCCAGCAAGTTTGTGAAAACGACGCTTGGTACATCTAGATCAATACTTTAGTGCAGACCAATTGTCCCTGTTACCTTGCTCTGGGTCATGGAGCAGAATCTGAAACAGGTGGACTGCTCTTGTTTGAAGTAAATAAAATTATGTGGTTCAGGAGAGCCTTTAGTGTGTTCCAGCCAGTTGTCCCATTCAGTCCATGGGACACAACTAGACCTGCCTGAGGTACTGCTCCCTGAAACAGGGATAGTGTGTCCTGCAGACCCTTAACACCAGCTGTCCCTCTCCGTGGATTCACTGCTATTACACATCACCTCGTACCAATGCAGAAAGCAGGCTCTGCAACCATGACTTTGGAACAGAAAGGAAAACGAGATGTATTAAAGCATCTCTATTTCTCATCCACACTTGGTTTCAATATTGGATTTTGTCACTGAGCAGCACAGGCATTTTTGCTACTTAAGATCAAGACTTGCAGAGTGATTAGACTGGCAATAGGTCTTTCATAGAGCATTTATTATATTTCATAAGAGACTTTAGTTTCCTCTGCATGAGTAAGCAGAGCAGCATGACTCCTTGTCTTCCTTTGGGACTCATGGTGTGAGCTAGAGAAAAGCTATTGCAAATAAATCAACAGTATTTTGACTCTAGTGAAGAAACCTTTTTGTGTGGGAACAGAGATCTGCGACTTATGTTTGCAGTTTCTGTACTGGTCTTCTCTTCTGGCTGGCACAGTCTATGCCCTAAAAATAAATGGAGACTGTAGGTTTGCCCAGAGGAGATTGCAGAGCAAATTGATCCAAAATGCTAGATAATAGATATAGTTATGTTGGTTATATTCAAGAACATTAGATTCTTCTGTGAAATTGTAAGTCATATCTTGATTAGCAAAATAGTTTTAATTTAAGGATGGAACACAATGGTCAGTTCTGACAGTTACTGCTTCATTTTTTGGAAATAAACTGCCCGGAGAACTGACCTGGGTTGCACAAGGAGACAGCCCAATGGGTAGGTACTCCCACAGTCACCTTGGAAGAGGCAGTACTAAAGGGGAGACTTCAGGCTTCAGCTGTCAAAATGCTGTTTGTTCAGGCTGGCTCAGCTCCTGACAGGACCAGTGGGGAGAGATGTCTTTGGTGGGCAGCGTGCCCCAGCCAGCTATCTTAAAGCGTGATGTACTCTGCTTGGGAAACCTCTCTCTTGCTCTCTCAGAGCTTAGTTTATACTGGATATTTAATATATGAAGTGCTGAGGTGACTTCCACCCACTTCTGTTCCCTTTTCTGCCCTCTTCTCCTCAGTGCCTGACAGTAAGAATTATGTCTGTTTGTCTGCAAGACAAACTCACATTTATAAAACTGGAACAAAACACCTTCTCTATCTTCTCTTTTTCAGTTAGCTTCAATATTTTTTTGTGATCAGGCTCCTCAGTATTGGAGACAGAAGATACTGGAAGATCCTAAAAATTGCCATTATGAATTACAAAATAGAAAGTCAGTAGTTTTCACATCTTATGTGACCTTATGCTGAAAACATGATTTTAATCATTCAGTGACAATAATTTCTCAAGCATGTTCCGGCAAATGTCTTTAAGAGAGCCACAGAAATTGCACCTAATAGTTTTTCTGTGAGGTACTGAAAAATCTTTATCTTTGGGCTGATTTTCCAGGGCAACAAATTACTTTGTTAGAGAGAGGCCAGGGTACAGTGTAACACAGGCATTGTGATTACTGAAGCCATTACTGGTTATATTGCTTGTTGCAGGCAGTGTGGTGAGAGAATTTGTCAGTGCAAAGAGCGGTGTGGCATCCTCAGCATGTCCTTTTCTCTCCATATTCTCTTTCTCTTGCAGAAAAAGAATTTGCTCTGAATTGCTTTAGAAAAATTGAAGACCTACAGAATAAACTGAGGGCAAAAATTCATGCTGAAAATGGAAAGGGATCTGATAAACGTGGTGCATTTTTTATTTGAAAAACACAGCAGGCTGGAAAACAGGGCTCTTGGTTGCTTTATATTTGCACTTGATGGGACCATCTCAGATCTTATGGGTGTCTCTTTTGCCATCCAAAATTAGTTTTCTCGTGCCAATCACACTTTTTGCTCTACTGCAAAACTAGAGCTAACTACTCACAGCAAGAAAATCCAGTGGACATATGAAATATCTCTGTTCTGAGCTGCTAGGAGCTTGAGATCTCTTCCTTCTTTCCATGGGGCTGTTTCTATACAAAAGCTAATTCAAATATTTAAAACTATTCATTTTTATGTGTACTGCTGTAATATCAATCAGGACTGCATCTGAGGACCTTCACCTTACTTCAGGTGTGTTCAGTTTTGGTGCAAATTGTGTGCTTACCACTCTAGGTGTGTGCTTTAGCAATGCACAAATGAATCAAACCCTTGCATAGAGAAATAAAGGTGTTTGATGGATTTCAGTGTTTGTTCTGAAAAAAAGCAAAGCACAGAGGACTATTGTCATCAAACACATGCTTGGCAGGTGGCACAGCCAACATGCAGCACTGCATAACTATGGCAAGGCCAAGTTCAGAAAGAAGATGGGCACTGACACCTCATTTCCCAGCCTGCCTGTAGCTGGTGTGTTTGTCTGGGAGTCCTACAGACACCTAGGGCAAATAATGCTGACTTTTTCCAATCTGAGGTAGCAAATGAAGGCTTGAGAAGGTGAATATACTCAGGTGAGATGCACTTATCTAAAAGAATCAGCCTGCAGTTCCTTATTCTCTGGGGAACATTGGGAGATGGCATCCAATAATTTGATTGTCCCAGGGATCTCAAAGCATGTGTAATGTCAAGTCATTAAGAAGGCAGCAGACCTCATTCTGGGTGGGACTGACAAATAAATAGGATTTGTATTTCAAGATAATGCTTTCACTGCTGTCCTTAGTATCCTTTGGTTGATATTATTATCTTTGTAGTTTTGGTTTGGACAATGCCAATGAAACTAACAAGTGTTGTCTGAAAAAAAGAACAAAGACAAATCCTGAGCCTGACACTGATCTACCTCTTCAGCTGGGTCCCTCTGGAGGGGAACAGCCTTGGCATCAAGAGGCCACTGTCAGAGGCACAGTTCCTGGATGCTATTTGAAGCTTCCCCTGGAGGCTGCTTATTTCAAGAGCCTTGGCTTCTCCTTGCTCTGGAGCTGGCATTCAGACATGAATAATGACAGCCAGGCATTTGCTTTTCAGGTGAACATCCATATATCTCAGTCAGGGGACAAAAGAGCAGCTGAGGGAAATGGGGTATGTGAATATTTATAGGCACACAGAATGCATGATTTCCTCTTTAATGCTACACAGGCTTGAAAAAAAACTCAGAAAAGGCTGGCAAAGGAAAAGCATTAGTCCAGGTTTGTTACTTGGCTGACAAACAAATAGGTGGTGTATTTTCATTCTAATGTTTTCGCTGACATTTTTAGTATCATCTATTTGGTGTTACCCTATTTTGATCCATAAATACTTGCTGACATATATTTGAGCTGTAAAATACACACTGTATATTTTTAGAACAAAGTGACCCCTACCCTATTTTTTATGCTGGGGAACAGCAAAATGTGGAGCAGTAACTGAGCTTTGAGTTTTGTATTTGCAGGGAACTTTGCATATATTAATGTGTTTGAAATTAATGATCCTTTAATTAGCATGATAAACCAGAAAAATAAAGCAAATATGGGATGACCAACTCTTCCTTTAAAATTTTCAGAATCTGTCAACCCCACTGATATGAGAAATACCAATGTTTAAAATATATGTTTATAAAGATTACAAAAGCCTGCATTTGACAAGAGAAAAAAACTGCTAATTAAAATAAAAGTAATATTTTGAAAGTTTTAAAGAACTATTTGCATATCAGAGAATGGAATCCAGTTTGGAAATACTCTTCTAGCGCAGCTCACTAGCTGGTTTTCCTGAGATTAGCCTAATCAGCTAGCATGGAAAGAGCTGTCATTTGGCCTTACTGATGCATTGCAAAAGTACACTGTAGGCTTTGATTAAGGTTTTATGCTGCTGTTGGAAAAATGCCTTGTTGCAGCAGCGAGGAAATTTACATTCTCCAAGTCCATGTGGTTGGATATTATGAATGAGAAAGACTTGTGTAAGGAGCGTGATCTGGATTAAACCGGGGAGGCTTCTGCTTGCCAGCTCAAACAGCAGAGCAGGCTGCAATTTACCTTGTTTTTAGTAAGCAGATAAGATAAAAAACAAATAGGACCTAACAAGAAGGAGGTCATGCAAAGAGAGAAGAGTCTGCCTAGAGAAACTGTGGAAGTTTTGCAGCTGACACCTACGAGTGTGGGTCAGTCAACATGCTTGAGGGCAGAGCTGCGTTCAGAGGGACCTGGGCAGCCCAGAGGAACAGCCAACAACAACCTCTTGAAATGTGATAAGAAGAATGCAGTTCTGCCCCTAGGCAGGGAGAACTATGGGGATGGATTGGCTCTGCTGTGGGGCAGCTCTGCTGTAGGTTTGGTAGATGGTGAGCAGGGTACGAGCCAGCAGTGGATCTGGCAGCAGCAATATCCCAGACTTTATGAATAGAAACAGCCAGCAGAGCAAAGGAAGTGATTACTCCCTCGGCTCAGCATTTGTTACACTACATTTAGGCTACTGGATCCATTTTTGTCTCCCCAGTTCAAGGCAAACATTGATAAGCTGGAGGGAGTTCAGTTGAGGCCACTAGAGTGGGAGGAGGAGGAGAAGTCACGCTGTGAGGAGAAGCTGAGAAGGGAGCTGGACTTGCTCAACCTGGGGAGGACACAGCTTTGGGGGCACCCAACAGCACCTACAGTGAGGATGGAGACAGACACTTCAGAGCCTGCAAAAATAAAGCTAACCCTGCATGGGGCAGGAGGTTGCACTAGAGATAAAAATTCCCTTGCAAACTGAGCTGTCCTGTAGTCCTACAAATAGCACGAAGGCAGAGTAAATCAGGGAAATAAAAATAGTGGAGCAATTTATCTGTCAGAAAGTCACATTCAGAAAGGTCTTTCCCAACCCAGGTCATAAGTGCTGTTTGTGCACTGGTGTGGTCACACAAAGAGGCAGTGTAGTAGCAGGTAGATTTCCAGATAGACTAGCAGATAGATTTCTTGGTGGATAAGCATTCAAAAAAGAGATTCATTCCACTCAGTGAGCAAAGCAAGGCTCCTGAAGTCTCAAAAGGGAAGCAAGTCTGGAGAGAAAAAGAGAAACTTTAAAACAGATGGTGAGACTATGAGAGGTGCTCAGGTAGGCACAAGTACTCAGCCTCGGGCTGGACTCGAGTCTCTGAGTCCTCATGAATAACAAGAAATTAAAACAACCAAAAAAACCTTAGAAGCATGCTGATTGGTTTTGTTAAGGACTGACTGAGATCTTTGGGGGTGAAAACTAAAATTGGAAGACAAGATCAAATGCATAATTCAAAGTTATAAGAGAACATGAGTCACATGCTGAAAGCCACAAAATCAAGTTTCAGACTCAGAGATAGTATTAAAATACGGTAGTTAAAAATCAACATACTGTTTGTGAAGGAAGTTGCAGCCAATTTGCTGATTAATCCTCCTTCAATCCTGTAGAACAAGTGTTCTTTGGCCTACATAAAAAGCATCAGAGGCTAAAATTCCAGGGCCCTTCATTTTTTAATGAAGCTATTTTAATCAATGTTGAAGAATTATATATATATTCAGGGACATTGCTTGTTTTGGGTGATTTGTAATGGGTGGATAAGCTTTTTGTTTTATGCCATTGCCTTGAATACTGCCCAGCACTAGAGTGGTTGGATGTCATGAGTACTATCTGCTGGCTTCAGTCCAGTTTCTAGTGGGCAGGTGTCTATCTGAAAGAAACATCATCATCATTGACATTAATTTGTATCTGTATTGAGAGTCACGGTAGAGAGGCCAATATTCAAATGTGTGTGACTCCTTTTAGCTTTCTCAGGGACAGAAATGGAGTTCTAGAATAAGATGGAAGCATCACTGGAAAATACTCATGGCTCGTATTTTTATGTATATATATATACACACATACACACACACACATACACACACACACACACACATACTTTACTTAAAGACAACCAAGAAAAATACAGTTTCCTATGCTTTAAATTTTACTGTTAAAAAAAAAATCACATTGAAAAAAGACCACATAAAATTTGCCTTGCAATCAAGCTGTCTTCCTTATGTTTACTTCATCACAGTGGTTGCTTTATTTAATGTATTCTCGAGCTATTTTCCTGCACAAGAGCTTTTCCAAATAAAAAAAAAGAGTGAAGAACTGCATCCCCAGCCCTTAATTCATCTCCTGGCAGTCACAGAAAACAACACATCCAGAGTGCCCCTAATACTCACAGCTTCCCCCATCAGCTGGCTGCTGCTTTGCCTAAGGCAGGGATGTTTCAGAAGAAGGTAATTGAGTATGGGCCTGGTTATTGGATTAATTTCAGGCTTTGGTAGCCTTTCTGTATCTGAAACTGAAAGGATATACCTGCCTCCTGGATAGGCAATAGAAAGGGAGTGCATCTTTGCACAGCCCTGATGAGTTCTCAGCTGGTCTCTCAGCCTCAGTTGGAGCAGCTGGAGGAGGGGCTTATGAGCAGGACAAGAAAACCTCATGGCAAAGAAAATTGTGAGGCTAGATTTCTTCTTTTGCTTCTAAATAAAGAACTAGGGCCACTGTTGGGCCATGAGAAGGAAAGATGAAGCCAAACATTTCATAATATGATCCATGCTAAAAATAGAAATATTTCCTTTGGTCTTTTCACCTCTGTGAAAATGATGCACTCACCTACACCATCCAGCTCTCACCACCCTACAGCCTTTGGTTGTGATATTAAAAACTGTTTATGTGGTCTGGTGCTGATAAAGAGATAGCTGGCAAAGGAAATAGCATAGAGAGAGATGGAACATGATGTAATTTTTTTGAATGTGCAAAGGTTCCATTAGAATTGCTAGAAATTAATGATTTTGCATTATTTACTCTAATTAGGTCTATTCAATTAAGCCAGTAAATATAAACATCTCAATTTTAACAGAATTACTTGCCTTAGCCTTTTATTTCTGACAGAATTTCTTCTTGTGATTATTTTCTTAGTGTTGCACTTGAGGGTGCCTAAAACTTTTGGATCCCAAAGACATCTATTGTGATATTCAATTTCTGACTACTTCTGGATGTTGATGAATTAAAAAAAAAAAAAGAAATTTAGCCTTGCAGGACCGGCCAAGTCTGTGGGAAATGAACCTTGTACTCTTTCTGCTTTGTCACCTGCCATAAACACCTAACTCTCAACAATTCATGGAACACTGTTGCCTGGTTTTGTCACTTGCAGTTTAAAACATGACCTGGAAAACAAATGCATTGCTACATTTCCTCCATCATTATGTTGGTTTATTCCCAGAAGAATGAAAAGTATATTCAAGATTGTTTTGAGATGGGTTAACAGCTGTCAAGAAATTTAATTGGACTTTTGTTGAGTAGTTTTGAAGACTGGCTCCCTTGTGTCTCTGTAAACACTATCCTAGTCCTTATACCAGTGTCAAAAATCCTGCATGAAATTATCATACTGCCAAGGGGACAGGGCTTGGAAATAGTGAGAGAGCTGGAACATTTCTTTTTCACTGATGTTGCTTATTGTCCCTTTTGACTGCTCTGAACTTGTGTATTGCAAAGTCATTGACTTGGGAGAATTCTAGAAAAGTACTCAGGACAGCTCACACAGCTCATAGCCCACACGAATTGTTAAACCAACAAAAAACCCCACAGAAACCCACAATTTCCAGGACAGCATAGAGTGAGGCACCTGCCCATTTCACTGGTAGGGCTGAGCCATTTCCAGTCACAAGTTGCAAGATTGGTTTAAAATTTATTGCTACATTTTATCTCAGGGAATCCATAAACACTGAAGTCACATAATTAGCAAAAAAACCAATAAAGGGTTTAATTTGTATGTCCTGGAAATTCTTCCCAGTCAACCATAATATGTCAAGACCTCTGTCTAGAATTCTAGAAGAAACTTGGTTTATGTGGACAAGGAGGGAGATATGTTTTTTCAAGGTCTGCTTATTTTTATTTTGTAATATCTGTAAACAGAGCAGCATTATTTTCCTCGCTCATTTAGTTCAACTAATGGACATACAAACATCAGGTTGTAAAAATTCTGTCACTCCTAATAAATCACAGCCTGTGCTGGATAAGCATATAGCCCATCACCATCAGATTTAGCTGGATAGACACCCCTGGTCTGCCGGACTCTGCCTCAACCTGCTGGAAGACTTAGGAGATGCCCAACCCTAACAAGTCTCTCACATTCTTTGCCTCTTTCCTTAGTTCCTTGATTTCTGATCCACACTGAACAGCACTCCCCGCTGCTTTCGACAAAATGAAAGGGATTATGAATCACTTTTATGTTCTACAAGTGCAGAAGATTGTTTTAATTGTGACATTGGGGTTAAACCTCTGTTGTTGCTTAAAGCTCCAAAATCTCAGAACAGACTCCCATTTCTAAGCAGGGGAAAAGAACTTCATTTACAAAATTAAGACAATTTTCCATATGCAGATTTCTTATAGAGAATAATTTTCTTACTGTAAAAACAACAGAAAGAAAGCAGCATAAAAAAGGACTTGGAAATCCCTTGTTTACAGTATCACTTTGTTGACACTTTAGTAAAAGTGATATTTAAATACTATTGGATAGTAAAATATAAGATAAAAATAAAGGGGGCTTTTGGAACTTAGGAATTTTTTTATAACATTAAATTACTTTGCAATATTCGTATCTTCATCTGCAGATATTATTCAAAGGAAAATTGCAATTTAGCACCAGGAAAAATTTTAAATGGAAAAAGGAAAGCCGTAGTGCATGCAAGAAGAAGGATTGCTCCCCAGCGCAAATACCATTTTACCCAGACTTCTGTTTTACAGCAAAATACAACCTTGCCAGCACTAGAAGAGCATTACTGGGCCAAGAATGGTCAATTAGACCATTTGCTTGCTAGTCACAAACTCTGACCTTCCCAAAGAGGCTTTTCTTTTTATATTTATGGAAAGGGCTGAAGTTTCTCAACACTCCAACACTGTACAATGCTGTTTCAATTTTCTGGAAAAGAAAATCAGAAGTGTGAAGTGCTATGATAGTACGCCATCCTATACCTGAGTGTCTTCCCCGTGTTCTACTGATAAAAAATTATGACAGACAACAGCCTTGTAGATCCAATTTAACTCTGGAAAGCTAGGATCCATTTTACTACTTTATCATAGCTAACATCTTTCAAATTATGACTTCATTGAGATCATTTTCTGTAAATAAATTTTACCCTGAAATTCATTCATCTACTTCCTTTGGTGACTTCGTGGATCTGAGATTGTAATTAGAAATTCAGAATTAGAATTGGCAATTGGGTCCAAGACTGAATGTTGATAAATTGTTTTTGCACAGCTGTGAAGATATTAAATCTACTCCAATACTTCAGCTGTATTGGCTTCATAGAATTATCGCAGGCAAAATGTAGTAAAAGCTTACTTTTGCCATTAAAGGGAACAGATCTGCTTCTGACACATTAAAGTGACAAATCTGATGAGTTAGTAGGTAACATTTTTGGATAGTTACTCTTCAGAATAGAGCCATACTTCAGAGCATGTTGCGCTGTACCAGAACACATGCCATCAAAGGAGAAGATGGGGCCACAATCACAGAGGAAAAGGAATGAGGGGGGCCAGCCAGTTTCACTGAGATGGTGGCCTTTGAGAATATAAAGCTTTTCAACTCAACAGCTTTTTTCTGCCCATTGTACTTTGTCCTAGCAGAAGAGCAAAACAAACCAGAGACTTGAACAAGGTGGGATTCAGCCCAGTCCAGTGTGGAACACGTGAGACTGGGGCACCCCAGCCTCTGCTAAAGCTGCAAATTGAGCTGGAGGTCACTGCTTTCAAAGCATCTGGTCCCTCTTTTGGTGCCTCCTTTGGGAAAGGAAATGAAATCTTGAGAAACAGAAAAGAAGGACTTACAAACACTCTGAAATGGAGATATGATCACAAGAAATGCAATTGAAGAAAGAAAAAAAAGAAAATTGGGAAATTTAGTGGCTACCAGAAAATAGACCAGGATTACATGCAGTGCAGTGTGAAGGGCCAAAAAACGCCAAAACTAAGCTCACAGATGCTGCAAAAGCAGGGGAAAAAATCATGGAGGAAGACACAACTTTGAGGGGAAGATATGAGTGACATGGCATGGAATCTGAAAAAAAGAAATCACCAAAGTGAAAGCCATCAAAAGGCATGGGATGCCATGAAGTGCAGGGACATGGACCGAAGCTTGCCCAATTGATTCCCATTGAAATCACAAGATTTCGTTTCCTTTCAGGAAGGGAAGTGAAATCTTGCAAAACAGAAAAGAAAGACTTACAAACACTCTGGAAAGGAGATAGGATCAAATGAAATGCGACTGTAATCAGAAGATTTAATTTCCTTTATCAAAAGATAATGCACTGGTTGTCTGGTAGGCAGATTTCTGGAACAATTTTTTTATTTGGTTTGCCCAGCTCAGTCTTCATTGCACTCTATTTACTCAGTTCCGTGCATAGTAAAATTCTTCCCTGTTGTCATGTGCGGTCATCAGCAGATCTTGCTAAGAAATCCTAGGCAGTGATATACTCTCCTCCTTTAATCAGGGCAGAACCTGTAATACCCAGAAGTATCAAGGAATATTGATTTGCATGGGTTTGATGGATGGCATTTATTCCCAAGTCAGCAGATTGGATTCTTAGTGCTGTGACTTTACAGTGAATGTGTACAGTGTCTAATTTAGTAAAAAATGCCCTTGTGTGAGTGTTTGGGGTTGTACTATCCCCCTCTCCCCACCCATCATCTTGCTTTATCTTGAGACTAATGTATTTTCAAGGAAATTTTGAAGAGAGACCCCCATTCCTATACCACCCCTTGTGGTGGCATACAGTACTCTGGACTCCTAATTTTCAAAGTATTACAGAGTCATTGACTAATTAGGGTTGGAATGAATGACTGGAGATCATATAATCCAACTTCCTACTACAGCAGGTTCACCATGCAGGATGGCATCTGGGCAGGGTTTGAATATCTCCAGAGAAGGATACTCCAACAACCCTTCTGAGAAATCTGTTCCAGTGCTCTGTCACCCTCGAGACTTCCTATGTCTTAACTTTTTTTCCCCACAGGAGAATTTGCAAGTTGAATAGAATAAAGAATAAAATAGAGTTTAACATCTCAGAAGCAAACTATGCAGAAAATCACTAAGAGAAAAGATGAGCACAGTTTATATGTGGCAGTCATAAAGGTAACTAAGGATGTTCAAGACAGAATTAGCAGCAGATACCTGTAGGGAAAAAAATCCAGTTTGCTGTCTTTATGACACTAATCCTACTGCTTGGGACTGTAAGTCTACATATGGCAAGCAACGTGTTTTTCTTAGACACTGCTTATTAAATACCTGATATATCTACAGGAGAAAGAGGACTAACGTTTTGTGCTCTTGGGTGCTGTGGACAGATCAGAAATATATTTCATAAACTTCATCTGAAACAAATCACCTTCATAGCCTCTCTTGGGGCAAGATCAATTTGCACTGGCCAAGGATGTTGCAGGCTGCCTGCAATCTCTTCAGAACTGTTGCCTGGTGCTGGAGTGCCAGATTCTCATTCTCCCAAATGCCAAATTCATATTTTGAAATAGAAACAATACTAACAAATTACAGAAATTGTATGAGAACTAGCAGGCCTGATTTCCCATTATGCTGCTTTAGTCTGCTCTAACATGGAGGTGAATGAGACCATCAAAGCATGCTACAGTGTAGTGCAGGAGTGTTTATAAGCAGATTTAACAGGCAGGCTTGGTTTTTTTTTGAACAAACAGAAAAATCTAAGTAGGGAAAGCCAGTAGATTATGTGGATTTGAGTCATGCACGCTTCTTACTGCATGTCATTAAACTTTATTCTTTAAAATGTATTCACACTAAAGACTCACAATCCATGTGATTGTGCTATCATGTAGGAAAAAAGCTAACTAAATACTACTTGGAAAAGGAGCATTAAGCAGCACAGTATCTTGTGGGCTAATTATACAGTGAGGTAAGAGCTGGAAAGGAAAATAAACAGGACTAATGAAACGAGCAGATGATACTTTATAAGGACTTCAGCATGCTTGTGTGAATGGAAAAATAATTTCTTGAAGAGTTCAGAAAAAAAGCACAGTATAGTAACAGAGGATCCACTCCAGAAAAATGACAGAAAGTACCTGAGATAGAAATTTCAATCTGAGAGAAAACTGAAAAATTATAGTGGCAAAATCAGGGAAACCATGACTTATTGATTTATTATCTGGCCTCCAATTAAATGTTTGCTATTGTACTAAATCAGTCACTGATGGCCTTGAAGAAATGTACACTCACATGGCAGCATATTTGTGGACAGAGAAATGGAATTTGCTTATCTATCCTAAGCCACGTTGTAGCTATTTACTCTAATTTTTGTCTTTTGTTTTTCTGTCACTCTATTTTCCTTCCATGATCTGAGCATAGGGACTGACCACCTCAGGGAACATTTCCTCTTATCCTTGAATGACTGTTTAAGTGTGATGATCAGTGACAAAGGTCTGTTTGGAGGCCAGTAACGAGCAATGTACCCCACTGGTCAATACTGGGCCCAGTTCTTCTTAAAACCTTCCTTATTGACCTGGGTGATGAGGCAGAGTGTAGCCTCAGAAATGATGACAGCCTGATGACACAAAACCAGGAGGAGTGGCTGATATTCCAGATAGTCAGACTCACATCCAGAGGGATCTTGAACAGGCTGGAGAAATAGGTGGATAGAAATGACATGAAGCTCAACCAGGTGGAGTGCAAAGTTCTGCACCTGAGGAGAGAAAATCCCAAATGTCATACTCTGTGTGTCACTTGGCTGGAAAGCAGTTTTTCAGAAAAGGACCTGAATGGTTCTGGACAAGATGACCTCCAGAGGTGCTTTTCAAACTGAGCCATTCAATGGTTCAATGGTTCTGGGATTCTGAATCTCCCAATGATTTCCATGTTACTCCATAGAAGCACTGGTAGCCAGCTAAGGACAAAGATGTGACCTAGCTTAGGGGTTTTTGAGATATGTCAGAGAATCCCTCCTGGTTTCCAGAGGCTGTAGAGAAGGAACTCTGCATACAGGTGTTAGATTTTATCTTCAAGTGTTAGTGATATATCTCAGGTTCACTACAACAATGGTCACCTAATTTTTTTTTATTAGAATCGAATCAAGCCCTAAACTGAAGCAAGATTAAGTGAATGCCACTCTTCTTCAGGACCCTTGAAAACATAAGACTAGTAGACTGTTCAACAGGACAATTGCCATGGATATAAACCTGCTGCCTTGCAACATGACTGAGCACATCCAAGATCCTTATGCATTTAGGGAGACACTGTACAAAGAATGGTGTTTAGTTCTAGATTCAATGCAATGTAAGTGTCTACTTGTAAGCCATGTATCTAAGCTCCCATCAGAGCAAATGGAAATCCAGCCCCTACATTCAATAGTTTGGCATTCAATAGTCAATAATTATTGACTAGGAGCCTGCATTTGGGCAGCTGAGTAACTCTTGAGGCTCCACTGACTCATGAAGGTAGGAAGTTATTTGTACAAATATTGCCTTGAGTTTGAGAACCACAGACATGCTCAAAGTGGTGCATAACCAGTTAAGGAAGTATTGGAGGGTAATGAAACTCAAAGATGGAGAAAGGCCCTGACTCTCCTCAGTGTATGACATGAAGCATTTGTTTCAAAAGGGTACTTTAGTGAAACCTGCTACAGTCAGGAGTCCAGAGGTCTTTATCCTCAAGGAGTCAAGGTGAGAACCAAGTCATAAGTCACTCCAGAAGAAACTACCTGTCAGCAACAGAGGTAATGGCTGACAGAGAAAGCAGGGAACAGTAATTAACTCTGTCTCTCCACTCTGAGAAAGATGCTATGCACAGTATATCTTCAAGCAAGGGTGATAAACTATTAAACTCTCATGAATATTCATGCTAATTTTTAGTTCTTCAGAAACATTTTGTGGGGATAAAGGACAGCGTGGCGAGAACCTTCAGGCTTATGGGCTTGAAAATAAATGGGAAAATAAAATTAAAGTAATGAATTATAGCTACAGGTCTTCTTTAAAAAATGGCAATATGGAAGAATGCCTCCTTTGCTAGAATCACAGTCATAGAATGGGTTTGGTTGGAAGGGACCTTAAAGATCACATAGTCTCAAACCCCTGGTAAGGACAGGGACACCTGCTACTTGACCAAGTTGTTCAAAGCCCTAACTACCATGGCCTTTAATACTTCTAGGGATGGGGCATCCCCAGCTTCTCTGGGCAACTTGTTCCAGTACCTCATTACTCCCACCATGCAGAGTTTCTTCTGAATATATAATCTAAAACCCCTTTCTACACTTTGAGGAAGTCGGGAGGATAAAAGAAAGAGCAGACATTCTAAAGCTTGCACTGTACGCCTGGAGAAAACTTGCTCTTTTGCCTCATGAACATTCTGAGAACACAGCAGCACATTATTGAAAAAGTGACAAACTCACTACCCACATCATAATATCATGAAGTGTAGTAATATTCCCCAAAGTCTTCCCCTTAATGTTAAAATCAATAGATGTAAAGTAACAAGAAAATATGTGGCAGCATTTTGTCTGATCGTTGTAATATATTGAGTGTGGGTGGTGCGGAGAGGTAGTTTCTGACATGGAAATTATTTCACTGCAACCTACTTTAGATTGAGGGTTGCACTAGTCAAACCCATTGTTTTATGCTTTATACTTATTTAGCCCATTCACAGTCACTTTCAAACACTCATTGGCAAAAACTTTGTGGATATGTCTCCTACTGATTCCTGGAGTGGCTACCTAGAAGAGAGACTAGTCAGAGTTTAAATAATAAAATAGATATTTATTAAAGACCTTCAACAGGGCCTTTCGCTGCACCTTGAGCAGTGCAAAAGCCTGGCAGAGTTTGGTCTATTTGCATATCAGAGGTTAATTGTCCTATTACAGCTTCAGGTAATGAAGTCACATTCCCACAGTTTGCTCCTCCCAATTCACTTTTGTTTATACTTTTCGAGGCCTAAGGCTATGATGGTGACCTTGGTTCTCAGGCCTGGAAGGATTGTTTTTCTGACCAAAATGTGAGGAAAGCTTACTAACACTTTATATGGACTTCAGAGTTATACACTAATGTAGTACAAGATCTGAAAAACATAAAAGCTAAAAACTTAAGGCATCATTCCATATGCATTGTCACATTGCAGGGTAGTAGCATATCAGAAACAAGAAAATTTTAGAATTTGGGACATTTTTAGCAAAGTTTTTTAAACCTTCATAGACTATGCTCATAGATAGTCACCAAGTACTTTTTGCCTATACTCTCATTTGTTACCTAAGGACATTCTCCAAAGACTTTTTGCTTGTGATATTCTTGTATTGTCTGGTATACTTTACATGTTACTTATGTTGTAGACTACTTGCAAGGTAAGATACAGTGATAGAAATTTATCATCCTGATCTCTTGTGTGTTCAATAATAGGTAGAATTTCCTGGAGTGGGTCTGCCTTTCCATCTATCTCTTATTTTCATTGTTATTGTTGTTTTTGTTGTTGTTTTTCTCCCCAAAGCCCCATGCTACAATGCAATAGGGTATTTATCCACTAGCAGAAAAAAAATAGAAGAAAAAAATGTTTCTAGCTTGTTTTCTCATCCATTTAATTATCCATTTTCCCATTTTATATGACATCTTAATGACACAATTATGAGGTATAAAATGCTGGTAGATAGATTTCTATCACCCCAAGAGGAAAATGTCAATGCCCTTATAAGAAGTTTATTCATGCATTCCTTCATATTCAGAATTATCCCACATAAACTTTCAGAATGTTTTTCTTTGCAAAACAATGTAAATAAATATTATTTACATTACTGAGGTAATTTATTAGCCAACAGATAGAATGTCTAAGGACATCCTGCTGGTAGTTAGGATAATGAAATATGAAATTCCATGTAGTTTTAAATTTTTCTACAATGCCTCTAGGTTAATTTGAATGCTCCAGGGTTATGGACCTTGAATACTTGATCTTACACTGTTTTATACCTTTGGTGGTATTTAGGCAGTAGGCAGAATTGGCTGATATGTCATGTTGACTGCTTGTCATAACGACACCTATCCAAACATCAAAGGTACATATTGAAGTTTTTTGGGCATGGTTGTGAGATGAATACCCTTCAGGACTCCTAGACTTTAAATTTGGCATTCATATTTAAATCTGTACAAAATGAGTGTCACACACATCACCAGGACAAAGTACACTATGAATTTTCACTTGAAGATATTTTTTGTACAATTAATCTACTTTTTTTTTTCCAATGACAATCAGAAACAATTACTTAAGGAGGAAATAAAATTGCAAAATGTAAAAGACTTTAATTTTATTATATTACTTGTTCCGTAAGCACCAGAGCTTAAACCTTAATTATGCCCCACCTCCTTGCTCCTTTTTCTTATTATTCATTACTTTTCCTGATTTGTTTCTCTTCATTTAAGTGCCTGACTCATAACCTGAACGTAAATTGAGGGATAAGACCTCATAAGGTTTTCCTTCTCTGTTACATATCAAAAGAGGAAAGAAGTTAGAAGTAAAAAGAAAAGTCTTAAGAGGACTCAATGAATTTACCTCTACCCCAAGTTTGCATTCCTTTTTGCTTCCACACAACCTCACAAGACAGGCAGGTGGGCTCAGCCAGACAATTATTCAGTGTGGGATGCAGTCAACCTGATGTGATGAGAAGCACCTATATTAAGGCAATTGCCAGCCATTCTCAGAGCCTTGGGGCTTGATATGGTTGTCCTCACGTAGATGCGATTTCAAATGCCAGAGTCAGACAGGACATGTAAAGATTACAAGTCGATCTGACAGTGTGCTTACGTGGTGGTGCATCCAGCCCCACAATGGGCTGCACTGTGATCTCAGAAATGCTCATTAGGCCTTGGCCATGGCAAAAAGCGCCTGGATTAAGCTCCTCTGGAGCTTAATTAGAAACACTGTCTTCTCCAAGAAATTTAAGCTCTCTAAGGAGCACCAGGGTTTTTTTTTTACAAACAGCCTTGGAAACTTTTTTCTGGACTGAACAACAGCTTCAGTAGAACATTGCTTTGAGCTTTCACAGGAAGTTACTGATCTGAGGTATGGCCAGGATGGAAAATTACGATGACTAAAGCCAACGCTCTTGCAGCCCTATAAATAGTGGTCCTAAGTGAGGCCCTTTGAGCTTTTCTTGACCACAACAGGCTGTGACCAGGAGTCCTACTCTGAGTGGGGCCTCAGAGCCAGGGAACTCTCAATTTTGCCATATCTTGGAGAATTGCCAAATGGCAATGATGGATCCTGGACTGATACCCCCACTCCTCCAGGCTCAGCTCTTTGCCTGTTGAGAAGATGTGAAGGTATCCAGCTTCACTGAATTCAAGGGGAATTTTTCACAGATATATACCTTGTACACACTCCTTAAGGTCTCTCTGTGTGTGCTAATGTGCTATAGCAAATGCACTATGAATTTTGCTGTCTTAGATTCTCAAGTGCATTCGATTCCTAAGTAAGTTGGGCCTATAAATGAGCTTGTCGTGCTTATAGTAAATTCTTTAGAATATTTTGTTAATTTTTTTAAATTAGGTTGTTAATTAAGTGCTGCTAAGCTAAAGTGCAGTTGAAACCTTTAGGCCTAAACCTTTGATAAAGTCTGTGGCTAAATTTGGCAGGAGGGTCCATGCTGAACTTTTCATTCTTACCTGTCCTATCCTTATCCTTTTTCCATCCCTAGCCTTCACATAGGTAATTTTAGGTTAAATTTAGTTCTAGCTTGATGGATTTTAGATCTTAGTCCAATTTGTCTGTGTGTGCTTTAAGCAACTAGTAAGTAGTAGAATGAACCTTGCCAACAAGCTTTGTTGTACTTTCATATTAAAAATGCTTTGGCCAATACCTTGTCTGGTCATCTAGTGAGCAAAGTAAACCACTTTTTCATCATAGGAAAAATATGCCTTTGAGATAAGCAGCTAGAGACCAGATGAGTTCCCTGAAGACATCTCAAATTGTTTCTCAGCTTTCAAATCTAGAAATAAGCTTATCATGAAGTCTTTTTCTCCTCTGCTGCACAAGAGGTGGAATTTAGCTGCTTAATGCCTCTGCTTTAATAGTTTTTTCTGCTCCAAAGCAACCTGTATAACCTTTAGTTCCTGTGGAGGAACATGGATGTCCAATAGAGCCTTTGTCAAGCCTGAAAGTCTCAGGAAGATGTCTCATTTTCCACAAGGTATCTAAAGAGCCATTATAAACTTACGTTTAGGTATCCTAATGGTGCTTTAGGGCATCTAGTGAGACTGTACTCTTACCACAGGAACCTGTGCTGGGAGTCTAAAACTAGATGTTACAAGTCCCATGAACCCAGTTCTGTTGTCAACAGGTAACCTCTCATCAATGTCATGTTCTTTTGAGACGCCTCTAAGCATCTGCACCAGCCTCTAGCAACTCTTCCAGGCAATCATCAGTCTCTCATTGGGTTCTGTGTTGTGATGGATGTCTTCCAGAAACCCTAGGGCATCTAAAATACTTCAGTGTAAGCAACTGAATCAAATAACTTTCTCCAATAAGACTGTGACAATGTGACACTGTCTCAAATATATATGTCATGTGTATGTTGAACTAGTGCCATAAGCCATGCTTAAAATGGCAGGATTTTCTTAGCTATGGCCATTAATAAAGGACCTGAATTATAGAGGGCAAAACTGAATGACAGCTGAAACATATATGCTTTTGAAACACTGGAGGCTTAACATCTTTTCTTGTTCTGAACTAGAACTTAAAAGACCTTATGAAAGAGACTGTGTAAAATAGTGTAAAATAATACAGAATTTAAAAGATACTTTCATAAAAATGACCAGAAGGTTCTTTGAAACACTTTGAGTCTACTGAACTGTATACCACTGGGGTTTTCTTGGGTGGTTTTCTTGGGGTTTCTGGTGTAGTTCAGAGTTCAGCTGTTTTCACTGTCATGGCTCCTCCTGGGAGATGTAACTGTAATGCTTTTTATGCCCATCATGTTAACTTTTTCAGACTACCTGACAGGTATTGTGTCTTATTTTTCATAGCATCTGCTGAACCTAGGGTGCAAAGTTCTGCTTGAAAATGGTAACTTGCTCATGCATATTTTTTCTTCATAAAATATGTAAGCTAATATGTAGAGTAATACTTAGAAAAAAATCTCCAGTTCATAAAAATCCTGACAGGTATGTCATAAGGAAGTGAATGGGGAAGGAAAAGAACCTGGTTACATTTTAAAGTGACCTTCAGCAGCACACAATTAAATGTACATTTATTGACTGTAAATATAAGGGAAAGAAGAATGACTAGTTGAATACTCCACTAAAGAGTGTTCAACTAATTCTGTCATGGGTAATATGCATCCCTATATTGTCTTCATAGAGAGAAGTAAATAAACTCTTTAACTGCATCCTCACTTTTCTTAAATTCATGCAATGAACAACATTTGCTTTTTATACGAGCATAATCAATTGGTAATCACAAGATTTGGCAATCTTCTGGACCACTAGTTAGATGCCATGTCCAGCTCAGGTGAAACTCTGATTTCCATGGCCAGTATCAGCCACACAGACCTTAGAAGAAGTGGCTGAGTAAAAAGGAAAAAGAGGAATGTGACTTAAATCGCTGCATCTAAAAATTGCCAGTATCAAGCCTTTGTTTCCTTTCCCAAAAGCAGTTACAAATGCCTATTCCATTTTTCCCATTTCTCAGAATACTTCTTAGTTAGAGTGAGGATGTCACTCCTCTTGCCCTGCTAAGAACAGCTGGTTTAGGCTTTTCTAAGGTTAATGTTCTTCTGCAACATCTTAAAGAAGAGTAAAGACCATGTGTTCAAAAAACATGGAAAAACTTCAGGTAAGCATAGCTCCACAAAAGTCAGAGTACAACAACTGGCATGTCATCTTGAAGAATTCAAAATCAAATTTCCACTGTAACCCAACCTTTTGACTTCGGTGTGACCAAGAAGACAAAGTCCCACTGCAGATAATACATAGTTTTTCCAGGCAAAGATTTCTGCCCCTTCGAACTTCAAGTCAAGCTCTTTCACTAGTGAAAATCACAGTACAAGGTCTGCATTACTATGACAAGTGAAGGAAAAAAATTGATAAAGATCTGTAATAACCTAAAAGAAATTTCATACATCACTGAAGACACAGAAAACTGAAAATAAAAGAGATTGGGGTTATATTTCTTTTTAATAATGTCAGTCAAAAATGTTCCAGTCAGTGGTCTGAACACCATGGATGAGGACAGATTTACCACTTCATTTCACTGAATAACAATTTCAAAGCCTAGCAAAATCTTGGTAAGAGGAGATGGTGAAGCCTAAACTTACTGTCAACAAATCGCACTAGACAAATAATGCATTTTGATAAAATAGCTGCATGATCCTTGAACTGGAATATCTAAATAAGACAAAAGGTTTTAGAGGAAGGATAAAGGGAATTTGTAAAGAATCAGTGACACCAAATAGGCTCATGTGCACTTTTGCTGTCACAAAAGGGGCAAATCTGGGTGATACTTACAGCCTTGTAAGCTCTGTGTAGTGGGCATAGTAGTAAACTCAGTTAGAATAGATGTGGGTGGACTTTTGACTTGAAGGAAGAAAAAGAATGTAGTCAACACTGTGACCTCACTAGATGCCCAAATGGTCGCTCAGAAATTAATCAGAGCACTGCTCAAATTGTAATATGGGCCTGACATCTTTTTATTTGGAGCAAGGTTTTACAAGTAGCTTATGCAAAAGTATGAAGCTAATGCTACCACTGGAATGGGACCCTGGTTCCCATCACCCCTCTACTTAATCATACCTGCCCCACACCACGCAGACATGAGTCCTTCAGTTCTGTTCAGTTCCTTGATCGTGTTCACCACCAGTCCTACCAAAATATGACCTCTGTGTCATGGGTCTACCACTGGATCTCATGCACTGAACAGCTTTGTGATTGCTGGTGGGAATAAAAGGGAGAACGTGGGAATGCGGAATCCTTACAGTGTTCTCAAACAGTGAAACTACTCTTTATCTCAGAATTAATTTATCATCAACAATTGTATGCAGCAGCAACATAGAGATTTCCCACATTTGTATTCCTAACATTATGCTGGATTTGATTGCTTTTCTTTCACTGAATACTCTTTCTGTTTACAGACTGAACAAAGAAAACTTGCAAAGAGGGAGATAACAAATATACAAATTGACAAAAGCATTTTATATTAGATTTCTGAACTTTTGAGATTTTATAAACATTTCCATAAAAAAGGGGAATGCCTAAGTATTTGTGAATTAACAACACCATGGCAGAGCAGAATGAATGCAATTTTATTTCTTTGTGTTCATTTATTTCTCCATTCTTCGTATTTTTCACATTGTCTTTATTGTTCATATTACACAAACATGCTCTGTAGAAATGTGAATTGACTAACAAAAGTAGTTAGTGGCAATAGGAATGAAGTTTGACATCAGCTGCAGGCAACAAGAACAAATGAAAAAGAAGCATGGGAACACAAATAAAAAAAGAGAATTTAAGAAAGAATATGCTATGGACATTTTTGTATCCTTAATCAACATATTGTACAGATCTGATAAGGTAGAATGTCAAAAGCATGCTTAGTTCTGGATATCACTGGAAATGCTGCAACAAGAAATAGATACCTATGGAATTAAAAATACAGTATATAAAAAATGAATTACTTTATTATTGACATTTGGAGTTGTTCTCTCAAAACTGTTGCAGAACTTGCACAGTATTTGTTGAGTGTTTCTAACCTTAAATGGAATTCAGAAAGCCATTTGTACAGAAAAAAATATTGTGAGGTTTGGAATGCTATACCCTTCTTAAATGTAATTATAGTGTCAGATAGCACAATAAAGTCTTTCACTGTAGCAATGAGAACCAGAGCTTCTGTCTGTGAACAACAAAGGAATTTTAAAATTATCTTCCAATGAAACAAGATTGAATAATTTTTTATTAATTTTTTAATTATGTTTCTCACCTGCTTTGAATTAATAGAAATATAAAATTGAGAGTGTCTGAAGCCAGTAGAGCTACTCAATTGTGAGACCAGCTTGAGTTTTGTCACAACCCATTTTAACTTCCATTTCCTCATTTCATTCATTTCCCTTCAGTAATTTTCATTGGCTTGACAGGACTTAAGTCAACTGTGTTGTTTTTGATACAATAAAAAGTAATTGACTTTCAGATGTTCAAGGACATCTTGCCCCATCAACACCTTCCCGTCTCTGGATGTGTATACACAGACATATGCATACAGGCAAGAGAGATGGAGCTGTGAAATGAAGCTGAGAGATCAATGTGGTACACTTTAAAATTTCATAGACCTGATTATTCCCAACAGTCATGTAAGTACCTGGTGAGATTAAGTGTGAAAGTTCATCTCAAAGGTTAGCATCCTAAAAATAACCTTTGAAAGGCTGAACAGTTGTAACAACAGAGAAAACTGTCCCTGGTGGTGCAAGAGCAGCAGGGGCGGTCTTTTTGAAAGCTAAAGATAGCCCCAGTGACCATGGCAGCCAGCTGCCTCAGATCCTGGGCTTGGAGAGAGGGCAGCCCCAGAGGTGGCCACAGGCAGCAGCAGAACCACAGGTGCTGAAAAAATAAACTAAAATCTTCTTTGTTAACGTTCTTGCTTAAAAGTCAGTCTCTAAAAAAAGTTTGTTTAACATGAAAATAGTGAAAAGCAGCTGTGGTACACCTGGACAAAGATAGCAGGGAGCAGGGTTTATTTTTTGAAAAGAGAAGGAAATGCAGAGAACTGCACTACACACTGTCAGAGAACTAGTCCTCAGGATAGCCCCAGGCACTGGCAGTAGAGCAAACAACAATGGGTGAGGAGTGTGGGGGTATGTGCTTTGAGGGAGCCATGGCTAGTAATGCTGACCCCCAGAGAGGCTAATAAGACCAGGTGAAGAGAGGAGAAGAGGGAAAAAATTAAACCCAGAAATCCTTTCTATTGTTGTGAGAGAGCAAAGGAGTACAATGCTGCTGGAGGCACATCATGCATTATGCAAGTGACCACAGCTGCCCAGCTCCTCCAGAGCCCCAGAGTGGTTAGCACCAGTGCAACTAATGATGCCAAATGTATAATGAGTGGGTGAGGGACCAGGAGCAGGCTTAGTCACTGAGAGATCTAAACTATGACTGAGCTTTCCTACAGAAACAAAAGGGTAACCAGAGAAGGACCTCCATGCACACCAAAAAATACAAAGCTGCTCCTGGAACTCTCGTCCAGGAGCTGCAGGGCACTGTTCCCTGCTGGATCTGGGCCCTGATGTGAGCTGAGCAGTGCTGGGGGATCCACAGAGGGCAAGGCATGGGAGTGGTGTAAGGGCAGTGGGGGAGTGGGTGCCCAGTGCATGGTGACATAAAGGAATGATATTTCTGAAGGGCAGTCATGGAGAATAGAGGAGGGCTCAGCCTGGTGCTGAAAATGTGTTTGAGGAGCTGCATTGATCTACATGGCCCTGTGCACTACTCCAGTTCTTCACTTCTTCTCCTGCCCAGGCTCATAAATTCTCACCTGCAGTGGGCAGAAAGGCCCCAACATTAGCATGCTGCTCCTCATCCTAATTCCCAAAACCATGATGGATTTTTGTATTCCTGTGCCCCCCAAATCACTCTGGCAGGACAACAAGGCAGGACAACAAGTTTTAATTCCATAAGCACTTGAAAGGCCTAACTGTTACTACAAAAAAGTGATGCTTTTGACAGACAGAAGTCTGCTTTGGTATCAGTAACAACAGAATTTTCCCAAGGTAAACAGTAATATCCTAGCAGACATTCACCTTATCTGCAACTGCTGATATAACTCAAGAATGATGCCTTCTATGTTATCTTCTTTTTCCATATAAATGCTGAAAATGCATTATGACAAGCATGTTCTCTTTGCAAAAAAAATGCTTTAGATTGAGAATTTTCTTTTCCACAGCTTTAAGGGCATGACAGATCACCAACCAGTACATAAGTGGGACAATCTGGGGAGAAAAGATCACAGCAGCAGCAGCAGCTCTAACATGGTCCAGTTTCTCCACTACTCACAGCTGCTCTAGAGTATTTCTCTGCTCCATTGTCCGTGTTAATAGCCCCTCAAACTTCCATGATGTAAAAAAAATCTGCAGATGACAGATTTTAAAACTAGCTATTTCAGACACAGAAGGAAAAAAAAAATAATTTTTTCAACTCTTCAAACTTAGATCTGATTTCTGTGGTGGTTGAAGTGGACTTGGTGCCTCAGAGCAAAGCAAACACATATGTTTGGGAAGGCTTTTAAACTACTTGACACCAAACCACCTTGTGCCACACAGAGAATATTTTTTCAGCCTTACAGACTTCTGATGTATGTAAAGTGCTGGCTTTCACGTGTGTCTTTGAGATGCAGTTGGTGGTGTGGTGCTACGTGTGACCTCAGACATCTGGACTAGCTGTCAGCCAGAACCATGAGAGTTTGCAGCACCATACTGAGGCACTTTCACATCAGATGGAGAGAAAAATATTCTCAGATATTGGCTCTCTCCCAAAACCAGTACTTCCCTTGGATCACACCTCATGCAAAACTCTGTATGACTTGAAGAGAAAGATGGGTTATTGGCATATTTTGCACAGGCAGTCTGTTGGCTTTATTGTAAGTGACGACAGCTCCAGCCTGGAGGAGGCATGACTGCATGTTGCTTTGTGCATATATATACTACTTCCCCTGCTGTTTCGATTTGATTTTGTATTTTCTCATTGAAAAAGATAAGACAGATAAAAACCATCTGACTTCCATAGCAAAAAGCATATGCCAGTTGCAGGTATTCCTGAAAAAAAAAAAAAAAAGAAGTGAGAGAAGTGTACACATACCGAGAAAAAGAAATGGGGTTTTCATATATAGTAACAAATCAAATTACATTTGAAGGTAAAATCTATTTAATCCCTCTTCCATCCACAGCTGATGCAAAAATAAGCCACAAATTGGTGCTAACACTGAACAACATCACTGAGACTGCTCTACAAAGCATCCTCATTAGAAATTTGCATCCAGATCCTGTAGGCTTTTGGAGGAATTGCTGCAGTATCAAGACATAGCTATCATTTGTCAAGTAATTCTCTAGGATAAAAATCTCAGACACCTGCTGACTTTAATCAAGCAGAGACCAATATCCCAAGATAGAAAGCAGCTCCAGTGAGGAATTCCCAATGAGAAGGAGTGGGAAAGTTAAGTAAGGTGTCAGGCAGGACCCTCATAGGTGGAAGGAGCAGCCCATGGGGCTCGTGGTGTCTGGCTGATCCCTGTGCCCCAGCAGGGAGAGAGGAGGCTTTTCCTGCAGTGGGGCTGGGCTGCAGCAGGGGAGGGCAGTGCCCACCTCGCTCCGGGGCCGGCCTGCTGGGAACCTACAATGCTGCAGCTGCTGAGGTCGCAAGTCGCTTCTGATCTTAAACACTGCCGGAAGCTTTAAATCAGTTTTATGTACTCTGGTGAAGTTTGTAAGAGTTTTCACCCTTTAAGATGACTGAAAGTCAGAGTCCTGAGCAGTGCCTAAGAGCAGTCCTGTAACTCAACAGATGTGGATTGCCATTGCCAGCAATACACCAGGAGCTGCACTCTGCACAGGGCCCCCAGACTTGTCAGGGTTGGGCTGGCTTTGTCCTGGGCTGCCTGCAGCTTGGCTTTAACTTGCTTCAGCTGTTGCCAGCAGCTTCCTAATGAGCATGTGGCTACTGTCTAATATGTTTTACTTTTGCTTAGCTTTATAGAATCATCTGGTATAACCGTAATTTTTACATGGATACTATTTAGCAAGCTGTTATTTTAGGCAGAACAAAATATTTTTGACCCTAGAAAAATGATGTGATGTAAAGGAATGGCACAGTAGCAGGAGCCTTTGGCTAGAGGGACAGAGAGTGAAGGATTACAGGCGTGGAAATACCTGTAAACATGGAACCTGCTGTAAACAAATCACCAGTGGTTAGTTGGAGAAAGGCAGTCCTGAGGGCTGGGTAAACTGGTTTTAGGGTTAACAAAGAAAACAAGGAAGAAGTATCCAGCATATATGAAATCTCAGGTATATGAAATCACACATTTCCAGTGGAAAAAAGGAGAAGCAGCACATTTTGATAGATGATACATAACAGTAGATCCATGGGGTGAGCAAGAAGAAATCCCTACTCCCACCATCAGCATCATACTCTGCTTGGCATAGGGCAGGGGTGCTGATGACCTGTGACACTGAAGCACTGAACATTTGTGTGCAGGGAGAGGGTAGAGGGAGAACACAGAAATGGGAAAAGGAGCAGCTGTTAGGAAGGGAATGGAGCCTTTGTCCTACACCAAAGGAGGTGGCTCTGAGGAACCATCTTGTGTCCCATAAGACTGAGAGGAACTTTACTCAGTGCAGAAAAATTTACTACTGGAAGACAATGAAGACAAAATTAAGAACAGGAGGAACATGGAGCATGAATGCAATAAAATACTTCTTACTTCCTGCTTAGGGACTATACAGTGATTTGGGCAGACAAACGTATCAGGGCCTTCAGAAGCAACCAACACAGCCAAGAGCCCCTAATCAGCAGCATAACTGGCTCTAAAATAGCAATTTTAGAGATTGCAGTAAAAATCTAAGAGATTGCAGTAGAAAGGGATCTTTCCCACCTCAGGTGAATGCTGTGACTCCAGACAATTTGCTACTCTTGAGTAACTCTCTTTTGCTTTTCCTTTTTTTTTTTTTGTGCACTTGTTTATGGCTTTTATTGGCTCTGTTTCATTCAGCATCACAAAAAAGGATCAGATTTCAAGACTTCAAAAAGTTTTGTTTTCCATCCTTGCTAAAATCCAGTGCCAAATTCAATTTTCTGACACAGGCTGACTAACTCACCGTGAGGAACAGAAGTAGAAATGTGACATTATATTGGGAGGAGTAAGATATGATGGAAGAGTTATCATTTCCTTGTTCAGGAGATGTTAGAAGTACATTTAAGAGGTACATTGAGACCACTATTAGCAGCTTTTCTTCCCAACACAGTTTGCTCTGGAGTAGGGAACCCTCCCTGCAGAATCAGAAGCATAGTTTCTGCCATTTGGGCTGATGACATGGCATAATTAGTTGGCACATATGAAATAGCTTTTTCTCAGGTGGTGAGTTGCTCTGTCAGCCAGCTATGTATAGAAAGAGATGGTACCAAAGGTTCCTTGCTATTGACATGTACTCACCAGCCTAATTTTGCTGTTGTCAGAAGACATAATGCCAATGACAATGTCAAATCTATTTTGTCATGTATTATAGTATAGGCCTGATGATTAGTATTTTTTCTGGAAGTATCACTTAGCAGACAGAAGAATACATGGGAGAATGACAACAACAGTCATCTCTGGCAAGAAAAGTAGCTTTAGAAACGTTCTTAAGGCAGTGTACATTCAGAGGCATTATTCTACAATGCAAACAATTTGCTTGCAAGCACACTGCAATGATGGCTCTCACTGTGAAGAATAGCTTTGCTGCGTGTCGTTCTTTGGCAGTATGAAAGGATGTATGAGGTCATGGATAATTACCACTAACCCCACTGGGTGTTCACTACCAGCAATTCCAGTTGCATCCGTGTGCACCCATGTGCACAGCCTGTAACGTAACACATAGCAGAACAAAAAAAAAAATCTCATTGGCTTTTTATAAGTCATTTACTTTGTGTGACAGATGTCCAAGGCTTAAATAAATGCACAGTGAAAGCAGCTTGGATGACTTCATAAGAGGTTATGGGATGAAACACTCTATTTCCTTTGATGCCACTGTGTATGAGTATATTAAATATATTTCATAAAGAACTAAATGTTAGCATATTGTTGTCCAGTAGGGACAACAATTGCCAGTAACAAGTGCCTACAACCCAAGTATGCAGAGATAATGATGATTGACTGGACAGCTCCTGCTGTAATGAAGCTAAAAATAATTCAAGTTGTCTTGGAGACAAATAGCAGAAATGTACTAAAAAAGGGGAAAGTATTGAAATACTGATAATCCATAGGGTGATACTAAAAGATTCACTAAGAATCCATGGGCTGGATTTCTCATGCAGAGAAGCCATTACCTCAGTTTGCCAGTGTTTTGGAATTCCAGATTCAGCACCCGTGGGCACATCTGCATGGGGGAGCTCACAGCTCTAGCACAGTTTGTACAGGATAATACTGGCCTGAATGTTCAGAAAGCATTGGTTTGCACGGTCCCAGGTCCAGCCTACAAAGCCATAATTTGCCTTTTCAGGAGGACATGTTAGCTCAGGCACAGCACAGCACTCCAGGACCAGCTCTGAGCACAGTCAAAGTGAGCTCAAATCTCTCTGCATGTACTCATTTAGACATATCCTCAAAGTTCTCAAACACATTTTTGCTGTGTTTGCCAAATTCCCAGTGGCAACAGTTTTGACAGTCACAGTCAAAATGCAACTGTGTAATAATAAGTTTTCTTGTGGCAGTTGCTCATAAAGTCCTTGGTGACTACACATAGATCCCAAGAGACATTGTGAAGTGCTGCTTTAAGAATGGTGTGACTTTGGTAAAATCTTTCTGGGTGTTAATCAATAAAAATCATATTTTACAAAGTTTTGGGAGCCTACTACAGAGACAAAAATTATGTTTTCCAGTGTTCATTTTCTTTCTTGCAAAAAATTGGGAAATTAATTTCCAAGACCTTCAAACCAGAGACCACATAAAGAAATTTAATGATTTTGTCTTAGAATAATTAAGAGGTCTGGTCAAGACAGGTTGATGTTTTCCCTGCCATAAAATTCTCCATTGCCAGAAAAAAGGTAAAATCAATGGAAGATAAGAAAAGTTTTAAGTGTAAGCCTCGTTTTTTGTACTTTTTATGTTTGTTTTTTTTGGTTTTTGTTAAATGGATGGGAAAAAATGATTGTCACTGTAGAAATAAGATGTTACATATGCACAGCTGTGGATTACAGTGAATGTTTTTCATGTCATAACTCTCATCATAACTTGGACCTGAGAGTCTCCTTTTATAAATACATTGAGACATGATCTGTGCAATTAGCTGGAAACATTGTGTCAACCTGATCTTTCCTTCTGCTTCCTCAGTTACTGCCCAATCCTTCATCTTCATCAGGCAGTTCTTGTTTATCTCATCTACCTTTTGAAAACTGTCTTAGACCTAATTTTGACTATTTCAATCTCATCAGTTAGCTCCATTCAAGAGCTTTTTGGATGAAGAAACAGTCATTGTGCTTTTTTTAAATTTATGCTAAGTCCTGCAGAAGATTTCCCAATAAACCTATTAGACTGTTTCTCCCTTCCCCTGTGTCCCTGTCATCCTGAGATGGCACGGGCATGCACTGCCTCTAGAGGTACAGCCACTTTGTACAAAAATGGCACCTTTTCCAGTGCTGGAAATGAGCAAATTGTTCCACATTTTTACATCAAAACTAGAAAGGGAATAGGACAAACCCTGATGCCTGTCACAGCTTTGCTATACAATTTTGCTTCTTGGGGGTTGTAAATCAATGTAATGAGGCGCTCTAGTAAAGTTCTACAAACGGGTCATGCTGATAAAGGTACTCTGATAAATAATGATGGGACCAGGCAAATTCTTCACACCTGAAAATTCCTCTTTTGCATCCAGTTTTTGTTTTGGACCACCCCAAGCTGGTCTCTAGAAATCAGTGCTCAGGCAAGTGCTTCAGTGCAAGGGCCAGTTCCAAAAGCCAGTATTGATGAGGCTGTATGAGATCTGGCTCACTCCATTCTGCACAGTCCTAATGATCTCAGAAGGATCTTCATTCTCACAAACGCCCACGTTTCCACCTCAGTGCAGGCAACAAAAGCCTCAGGTTCTTATTGATGGGCTGCAACAGGACATTTAGGTTATTTCTGAACCTAGGGCTGAGAAAAAAAATGCTTGCAGTAATACTTATATTCCAGATGCCAGAGCAGTTTCAGTGATACTCATGACAAAGTTCCATCCCAGTTACTGTGGTATAACTCTTCTCTGGTGTCCTGTTGTTATGCAGCATCCACATGGGTGACCTGTTCTAGGTCAGGCAAGCCTGAAATGGTGCAGAGGGCCTCTCCACTCACCCCTTGACCACAGAGTGATGAACCATTCACTAGGGTGAATGGGACCCTTGTAGGATTTGCAAGCAGGGACTCAGGGCCATCTTTTGATGTCCTCCTCCATTGCTATTGATTTAATAAAGGAGGTTGAGAGCAACTCTTTACTTAAAACAAGCAGCTCTTACTCCTGTTTGGAGCTATAAATCTGCCTTACTGCTGACATGAATGATATGCCCATATCACCTCTAAACCCTGCACTCACAATTAATCTTTCCTATATTACAGCTGGCCCACTCAGTGGACCTCTCTTTTAGTTTTGGGAATGGCAAGATTGTTGTTTTGAACATAAAGTACAAATGTGGAAGGAGGAAAATATGTTAGAAAAACTAGAGAAAGACAGGAAGACTGGTAGAGAAAAACATGTACCAAACACTCAAGGATTCAGGACAGGAGACAGATAGCAGCATTTTTGGAGGCTGACGATATTTTCTCTTTCATTAAAATTCTGACCCTATTCAGTGGCATGTTTTTGTGTTTTCTCATCTAGACTCTGTCAGGTTATTTTTAATTGTGTAATTCTCCAGCAGCTTGCAGATATAAAACTTTCATTTTTTATTAAGCAGTTCTTCTTAGTTGATCTTCTACAATAGAAAATGAAATTTCTATGTGAGCTAGCCACTAGAGAGTTGGAGGGAAGCAATATCTGGGTTAACAGACTGTTTTAAACCCATTCTCTCAGGACCTTTCTCTTTCCCTTCAGCATTTTCAGTCTGTCTGCTTCTTCTTGCCTGCTTACTTTGTCAGTGTTCAGGCCAATTGTGATCTACTTGAAAAAGTAGGATGGATGCATGAAATAATGGCTTTTCATACCAAGTGAACACTTAAAATAATCTGACAATAACAGGAATGTGTTGAGAACAGCGCCCAGGGCAGGACTGGAGGAATGGTGCTTGGATCAAGGCACATTGAACAGGACAAATAATGAGCACACTAGCAAACAACTAACTTTTATCTCATTAGTTGCCCCTGAGGTAGCTGTATTGCTTTGATCTTAATTTGCAACTGCAATAGCAAAAATAAAGTGAAGTATTTCATCTTTGAAGTGCAGTAGCCCCATATTTGCTCACATTTATCAGCCTCAGAAGTACACAACTAGCATGCACGTGATTTGGACTGTCTCTATGCAGTCTGTGTGTGGCATTAAGGTCTAAGGGAAAATTTGCACAGCTGAAAAATAAAAAAAAAGGCTTTTAGAAGCAAAACTTTGTATGCACATTACATAACAAAATTTTCATAGATTCTTCTCTGTGCTGAAACCTCCAGACTTCCATTTGCAAGCTTGCAAGCTTATGTTATAAAACACTCAGGACCTGAGTCAGTGCTGTGAACCGCCTTTGATATCACTAGCCTCTAATATTCCTCCCAGCAGGAATGCTAAAGTTCACTGCCAATAGCTTGGAGGCTGGCTGATGGTGTCCAAACTAAAGGAGTGCAGAAAGAACATTTTATGCCTGAAAAGTGCTAACATGTCCAGTGAAAAAGAAATCTGCGTTACAACACCCTCAGGGCTTTGAAATAGCACTTGTGACAACATTGTGTTGTATTCTGATGTACCGTGGTCCAGCTCTTATCTGAAGAACAGGCATTTTGGACTCCACAGAGACAGAATGTGGTGCTTTGTAATAAAATAATGATAGGCTGAAGCCATAGAAGACTATGCAAAGATCATCAGTTTCACTTAGAACTTTACGCTAAATTATGATTCATAGCACAAATAACAAAAAAATCTCTTTAGCTCAATTATGTGGCTTAGTCTGGGAGACCAATAATTCCAATTCATAGTCCATATTTAACTGTCTTGTGATGGGTGCAGCAGTGTCCCTCTCTTGCACATCAAGATAATTTTGGAAAGCACTTGAGGATCCATGTGTCAGCGTTTTGGCATTAAATCCATTAAACAGTAAATGTTAGATATTAGATTTAGTAAAATATTTCTATGCTTAGGGCACTGAAGAAATGTAAATTGTAAGAAAAAAAGCATACCTGCTTTTATTTTCACCAGAAAAAAAGCAAATCTTTTGATTTGTGGGTACAGAATATGATACTTCAGTAGAATTTTTTTAGTTATGATTCTTTTTTCCAAATTAATAGGCTGATCACATCAAACTCTCAGTGCTCAAGTGCTCAAGAAGAGTACTTCCGCCCCACATTAATCTAATCAAGCGGGTTTTTTTCATTTCAGCATTATTCTGGCATTGAAAAATGCAACTGAGTTGCCAAGACATTTTACTTGAAAACCAAAAACAGTAACATGAGAAGGCACAATCTCTTTGTATCCTAGTGGAGGTATCATGTGATAAAAATGCCATTTTGAGAGCCTAGAAAATGGAAATTCTCTTTCAGAGGTTACATGTAACTTTGAGTAAATAATTTAGAGGATTACTCTGAGACCATGAGAAATAATATCAGCCCAGTCCTACTTAGCATATGAGCTTTTTATATGTATTCCTGATTACACCTGCTTATGTTGAAGAGGAAAGCACCTTTGTAGTGTTAGCTTGTCTGAGGCAACACAGCTTAATTGAATGCAAGCTGGAGTACATTCTTGCTTAAGAAGTGCCAGTGCCAGTCACACATTGCATTCCTAGGGACACAGCAGTGCTGCAAAAACAAAAGAGTCCTTGACAGTGCAGGTGAAGACACTAAATCTGGCCAGGTAACTCAGATCCTAGCAGAGTCCTAAGGTAATTGTGCTACTCTTTCTGCGGCATGAAATGAAAGAAGTAACGCTCACTGCGGAACCCCAGACTGAATTTGCAAGGGTGGGATTTGGGGAAACAAAGCTGATGCTCTCGTCTATCATGCTTGTGTTGATAATCATTGAGGAAATATGGAACTGCTCTTATGCGGTTGGAGTTCAGAGTAAGCTAGCATTGCAAGTGTGAGTGAGCTGAACTGTGTAGAGTCTTTTAAATGCTTTGATGTCCACATAAGCAAGGTGCAGCAAGCCCCCACAGTCGCCTCTGTTGGAGTGTTAAAGTTACTGAGCTCCAGCTCCTGTTGGGAAGATGTTCTGAGCATTGCACAAAAGCCACAATGGAGGGACATGGCTGTGTTTGAGAGCAGACTGGGGAGATTTGGCAGCGAAAGCATCTTGTCTGGAAGACAGACACACTGCAAAATTCTGGCATGTGGGTCCAGGTGGGCAGCTCTTGCTGGACACCTTGAAGCATGATGGGCCCTCTTCATACTCTGACCTGAAGGAATGCATCACAGAAAAGCTGACAAAATAGCCATGACAGATTTTACTGTGATAAAGGATGGCCTGGCCAATTTTGTGCCATGCTTCCTTTCATACAGAAAGATAGCTCTTGCATTAATGCTTTGGAGTCATTGGGTAATGTAAAGGGATCAGGTTCCTGAGGTAAAGGCAAAAACATGTCTGAGATTGTGAACTTCACAGACAGCCTTCCCCTGTCAGGTGTCCTGTTCTCTGAAAGTCATTGGCTATGGGCCAAAATAGGCATAAGTAAATTAAAGTTCACTCATTAGGCCGTAGCAATGTAGATAATGTCATTACACCATGACAAAAACAGCTTCAGAGATTAGTCCCAAGCCCTTTGGGTAAAGACACAGGAAGACCCAAATACGTTCACTCATTTCCACAGTTTTCATGCTGAGGAGCTTGTCAGAAACATGCAGTTTATCTCAACCCACAGAAATCTATCCATAAGGCATGTGCAGAAACACATCCCAACACAGTGACTAATCCTGCACCAACAGCACTGATTTTAGTCACTTGACGGCTTGGAAGATACATTTAGAACTGATTTGACAATTAAAAGCAAATGTTTTAATGCCTTAAATCAATCTTTTCCTAATTATTTATTTGCAGACTCATGAAAATTTGCTTCCATACTGCAGTTATTCCAAATGATTCACATTTTTTCCTTGTATGCATGTGTGGGATTATGGATATATTGAGAGGTGTAAAATACGATATTCACTACCTATAAGTGACAACTGATTATATAAGTAACATGGTTCTGTCTCATTTCCCTCACTCACTGAGTGTAACAGTTGACATTTGCACTGGAAGAAGCTGGTGCAGGGCTGAACACCTCAGGGGAAACTGGTGATTTAGGGATAGGTTGTAGCTCAAAGAAAGAAGAGCTACTTTAAGCACTTACAAATGCATCATCTTCAAACTACATAAGACATCACTTAGTCAGGTTCCTAAAAAATCCACAACCTCCTACACTCTTTATTGGTATAAGTGCAGAGTTTGAACTTAATTTTGGCTCACACTACTCATACAAATGAATCATCTGTGGAAATGCTTGGTGCGCTGACAAAAAAACATCAAAACTTGATACTTCTTCTTTGGGTCCAGAAGGTTTGACAGATCTGATACTGGCCCCCATAATGGCATTTCTAAACTTCCCACTGCTGCTCTTGAGACCATCAGTATGTCCCAGGCAACAGTAAAGGAGCCCTTAATCTAGTGGATAACACGGGATAGGCATCTGCTACGCTTTTTTTAGTGTCACCATTTAAGTGGATTATTAGCATCAGCCCTTTGTAGGGACATAGCTGGAACCCATAGGATGGGACTGTGGAAGGAATGACAAGGCTGAACAGAAGCAAGGAGCCAAGCAGCTGCCCCAGGTAGCCTCATTGCCTCCTCCAGGCGGTGCCTGGCTCTTGCGCATTGCTGCCAAGGGTTAAATCAAAGTTCATATAGACAGAACTTATATAATGTCCTCTCTGCCGCCATTCTCTTTTACAGATAGATTGTTCTAATACACTCCATATATAATGTAAGTTTATCTCTCTTTATTTTGGCAGGATATTGCAACCTTTGAACTGAAATATCCACAGTCTGCTATCATAACAGAGCTTCTGACATATCAGTATAACCCAGCTTGGCAGGCATCCCTGCAAATACTATTAAAAGTTTTATTGCTGGAAAAATGCAGCTATCCCCTACCTTACAACCTTTTAAGGGATCAGGGTTCCTGAATACCATTAGGAAATAAACTGCCATGAGCATGTGAAGGCTGTTGAGGTTGTATTTTGAGGCTACATCTCCTTGCTATATGCTAAGGAATAAAAGAAGGGGTGGGGATAGGGAATGACTCTGGGTGAAATAAATTGGTAAAACAATGGAAAGACACAAAATTAATAGCAGAACTGGTCACTGATAATGTTAAGGTAACATAGGATCTGTGCAATTCTTCATTGGAAGAGGCACAAACTCATAAGAAGCAAAAACAAAGCAGGAAGACACGGTATTGCCTGGAAAGATCACCCCAGGGATGGTGAGAGCCACATGTGAAATCAAAGGAGAAGTAAGGGATGGTTTCTGTTAAAATATGTTGTTACTGTGAGAAAAAGCTGATGGTAGCTTAACCAGTCATACAGGAGATAGAAAAAATAACATGTCCGGAGACCAGTGGATTTGATCAGCAACTACAACAAGACAGAGTCTAGGGCAAGATTTATAATTTATGCTGGATGCCATGTTGCACCAATGAAGTATGCTCAGTGTGTATGCTAGCTAGTCTACTCACCTGGGACATCCTATAGGTCTTTAATATTTAACTTGAGTATTACAAGTGTGTTTCTATTTATGATCTTGGTAGCATACATCCCACCACATCATGGGCACTCTTCTGGCAGAGATGCAGACTGGACTTTGCCTCCTGATTTCCATGTTTATCCCTTAGCTGTGGCAGCAAATATCTTAATAATTTCAAATGGACACAACATCTGGAAATAGGAGAAGGTGTGCTGCTAAGCATTAAGACCAAGTGGGTTGCAAAGCATTGTGAGTTATATTGACAAGGAACAGGTTAGGAAGGCTCTGAACATGTTGATCAGCCGTTCACTGTCATTTGGGAAGGCATGGCTAAAATATGTGACTGTATGTTCTTCACAGCCTTCGACTGTCTCAAGTACAGATTGCCTTGGGTCACAGTGGCTTTGTGGGTCCTCACCAGAACTCTGCAGTTCAGTCACTCCTGTTCCAAAGTCTCTTTTGCTGGTGCTGGTTTCTGGTTTCTGACTGATCTAAGTGGGCTTGGTCTCAGGAGGCAATTATCCTTTCAGAACTGCCAGCAGCAGCTGCTAACAGTGATCCCAAACAACCTTCTAGAGCACATTCTTCTTCTGAGTATTCTTCTTCTGATACTTTATCTATGTGGGCAACATAATTAAACTTGCACTGAGGATTACACACACCTGAGTCTATTTTCTAGGCTTTATTACATTATGTTTGGTTGGGCTTTCGATGATGTTTCGAACAATATCTTTCAGTTACTCTCACAGTCACCCCATGTTGCCCTCCCCTGGTTTCTTTGTCCCCCTGCATTGCTTTCCCCCAGGCCTCTTTGCTCTCCACTTCTCCTCTCTAGAAAGGTTTTAAAACAGATAAGTGTCCTCTGATCTCAAGCCATAGAAGTGGGACAATAAGCTTGTTAACCTAAGCCTGAACCAGGCAGGTAGGCACTTTGAGATTAATAGCCTACCCACTGTTCTCTGAAGGACTCTTGGTATTTGCCCTGGAGATATCTTATCTCTATCACTGAGCAAGCAGGAAATGAAACATAGATTCATAAAGTTTAAGCCCAGAAGGGACCATTAGAAGCACTATTCTCATCTTATATATATCAGAGGCCCTTTAATTTCACCCATTTATCCTTGTAGTGAGTTCAATAACTTCTGTTTGAGCAGAGGAAATGCTCCTCCTAAGAGATGCTCCAGATTTAAATTCATGCACTCAAACAAAAAAAAAAAAAACAAAAAAAAAAAAAAAAAAAAAAAAAATCAAGCACATAAATGGAGACAGGTAACACCAATACAGACGTCTCCCTCATTCTCTGTAAGAGTGTCTGCCTCTGTTTTGATACAGATCTGACATGTTTTAGCATGTCTGTATGAGTCACTTTAAAATGCACCCATCCCCAGCACAAGAGATCCTGGAAGTTAACACACATTTAGCCCACTGATTAGACACCATAACAACCTTTTCAGGTAGGTTGCACATGATAGTATATCAATACAAAAATAGCACAATGCCATATGCAGGATTGTAAATGTCATTGATTTGTACCTCTAGACTGACAAATGAGGGAGGGCTGCCCTGACAACTCAGTTTGTTACCTCTCTTAGTTTTTGCTCACATCTACTCTCTCTGTCTGAGACATATTGACTGTAGGGGAATCTTAGAGCATTGATGATGGAAGACAGTCCCACATTATTACAGTGAGAGCCCTATAAGCTTGTAGTCCTCTTTTATTTAGCTGTGGACACTAGCAGTAAGTCTAGGTAGCATCTAAGGAAAAACTGAGGCCAGCAAGGAAGTAATTAAAATAGGTGCAAAAGGCTAATGTACTCTACGATGCTTTGCAGCAGGACAGATAATATTCCAAATTATCTTTAAGCAAATTAACCAAATTGACTAGGAAAACTGATCCTATTGTCAAACATAAAACAATTAAATACAGGAACATCTTTGGACACTTGTAATATGTGCTGAGACAAGGAAGACTTTTTATCTCTATGCATTGCAGTTGTACACCCTTCTGAATGCATGATTAAAGCAGCACTCCTTCAGGGTGTTTGCAAGCAGTCATTGAAAATGGGGAAGTTTTGAATGAGAACATATTCCCTGGTGGTGTATCATCTCAAAGAAAGAATCTAAATGTGGTTGTAACACTCTTTTTTCTAAAGACATCCCAATATTTAAAGCTGACTTTAGTTCAAGAGGTTGAGAAAGGTTGTATTTACATATTGCTATTCACTTGGTAGATTTTCTACAAATGTTGGCCTCTAAAAGTTATGAACATGGACCTATCCATGTCAGATAATTTCAGGACCATGTTACTTGGATTTATTTTTTTGGTGGAGGCAATCTGCAGAATGTTCAATTACAGAACATTTCACTCTGGGGTATACTTGACAATAGAAGTCTAAAAGACCAGATCTGAGGAGATTTTGAGCAGTCAGTTTTCATCAGCTTCTGAGTTTGAAAAAGTGCCCATATGAAACCACTGAAGTCTAGTTTCTCACCCTCAGCATATTGTGTTCCCCTGCCTCTGGAAGCCAAGACAAGTGTGCTATTATTGCAGTGAAATCTCTTATTAATACCCAAATCGTCTTTTTACTATGCAAAAAACTATAAACCCCACAATTTCATGAGGGAAAGTAATTAAGACAATCTGAACATGTGCCTACCCAGGGAGAGCCTTTTGCTGACAGATCACAATTTCATGACAAAGCTGACAACCAAAGTTTTACTTGGCCTGTACTAATGCAACTGTTAGAAGAGGATTCTGAAAAGACCTTGAACTGATTTGTGGGAAAGGACTAGGGAAGAACATGCCTAACAATGCAAGGGATATGAGGCGACTATAAAAATGTGCACTTCCTTGAACTTAAAAAAGTTAAATTCTCTAAGTTTTCTTTAAAATTTGAATTTTCTTTAAAAGTTGAATTCTCTAAGTTTTCTTTAAAATTAATTTCTTTAAAACTAAAAAAATAATTATTAAACCCACAAGTTTTACTGGATTACATATGGATTGATTGCAGAACTATAGATTAGCACAAGGAAAGAATCTGAAGGGTGTTGCATTAGGTTGACCCTGATAAACAGAGGTTTCTGCGATGTCTCTAATTTTAAGCACCCCATTGAAGATTTAATCAGGTGATAGTTCACAGTTCCTACTTTGTGATTTTTTTAGAGCAGTTCCTGCTGATAAGAATGTTCTAATATAGCTCAGCAACTAGTCCATCAGTATTAATAACAATCAACGAACTAATTAATGCATGCCTGCTGTGTGTATTTCAACAATATAAATGTGGATGGAAAAGGTACAAGATAGTAAGGTAATTTTTATAAGTGGGCTCTGTTTCCTGGTTGTAATAGGCAGCTGAATTATTTTTTAGTCTTAGTGTTCAGGAAGCATAATTATATTTTCAGTAATTTGTACTGAATATAACAATTAATAATGTTCAAATATGTAAATGAATTTTAAATTTATCTTCTTACATCTACTGTTTTTCTTAATTCTAGTATATATTGATAACATGTACTTTGTGAAAGCAAGAAGCCTCACCCTTTTCATTTCTGCTAGTTTTATGCTCCAATATGGCTCCAATAACACTGTTTTACACCATCACGGCTGAGAACAGAATTAGGCCCAGTGACAAAAGAAAAAAAATAGGAAACTAAATTTCAGTTTTGCAGCCATCATCACAGACAGTCCAGTAATTTAGAGAATCTCATCTTGTCCATGACAGCCTCTTTACTGCACAACATTGAAACCATTGAAACTTTCAACTCATTGCTGGTATTTGCACGTGAGTGAAAATTCATATTATCTATGAATATGAAAGATTCAGTGGGATAATACCAGGTCTCAATTTGCCTTCCTATATATACATTTTATTCTTATTGCTTATTTAGTACCATCATGTTTAGCAATAAAGGTCATAACATCTTTGGGAACACTGTCTCTACTAGTCAACTGTGAGAAGCCAGATTAGGTTTTGAAAAAATGTGTTTATACAAAAACCAATCAGGCCACTGAAGTTGCTTCTTATTCTCCTGTAATATCCCTGTGGTAGTATCCAATAAGCATTATAGAGTCAGCCTGACTGAAAAGAAAGCAAAAATTCTCTTATCAAGTATATTATTACTTGGAGCCTTTTCTAGGTTTGGAAAATATTGCAGTCTCCTTTCCTTCAACAGCTGCATGATGTATGTTTACAGAAATCATTTAGGACGGCAGTACTCCTTTGAAAATCTAAACTTTTAATAGATGTCATTTACTGGGCTTACTAAGAGCAGTAAATGCTGTCTGTAATGATCTTCCCTGGCAAGGAAGCTGCCTAAAGGGGCAATATGTGTTCTGTTTGCCAATATCATTGTGCATATGCCTCCAGAGACACCCCAACAGCCTTCAGAAAGCAGGCAGATCAGCCAGCCCTTGCAGACAAGGTGCTTGTCACAAAACATTTTCTGCAAAGGCAGACTCTCCAAAGAAAGGGAGCTCTCTCTCCATACCACCTACACCCTGCAGCCCGACTGTAGCAGTGATTTGCTCAGCACAGTCATCTGCATGATGGCCTCCATGGGCCTCCAAGCCCCAGCTCCTTTCCCAGAGACCTGGCTATGGTGCTGGGGAGCTGCAGGGAGCTGCAGGGAGCTGCAGGTAGCCCATAGCAGCCAAACTGAAAGACCTGGCAGGATGAGGATGACCCGTGCTGTGTGTAGTGCAGTGCCCTCAAGCAGGTTCTCAAGGATGGACTTCAAATTGCCCCTTTAGTTTCTTTAGTGCTGAAGGTGCTAAGACAAACGTTCTTAGGCATTTCTAACATGTCTGAGGTATGGGGCTGTTGTTGTGAGGATGCTGCTCCTGAGTGAGTGGTCAGGAGCTTTGTACTGAGGATACCTGTTGCCACATTGGCTGCACCTGAGCTGTGGTGGGCCCACAGTCCCGCCTGCCTGCACCTTTTTGGCACCAGCTGCTCCATTACATTTTACCCCTTGGAGCAAACATGAGACCCTGGGCAGCATCACTGCTTCATTGAGGTTACATGGAGGCAGAGACAGGGAGAGGTTTTGCAGCAGCAGCTCTGGTGGCTCGGAAGGGTGAGTTGCCCCACTGAGTTGGAGTGAGCTGTCCCCACTGGTGACCTGGAGTGACTTGTGCAATGGGAACTGTGCTGCCAGCACTGAGCAGCTGCTGTCAAGTTCCCTGCTGTGACACTGAGAAGAGTCAGTTCTCTACATGTAACTGATGATTTTGAAAAGTGACAGATATATTGATGCCCTGATAGCCTACAACCTCAGAGGATGTTAATAGTTTACCTAATAATATCCTGAGCTGCTAAGACAGATGTAGTTGCTGCTGACAACAGGGAAAGAAATGGAGCCAATGATGAATGTAGTAACGCTTTCCCACATTGAACAAAGGCAGCTTCTATGCACTGTGGAACAGCGTTTTTTGTCCTAAAGGATCTAACACATACTTTCTGTACTTTGTGTCATTTGCTGATGTTTTGCTGAAAAACTAGCCTCCTATTGCCAAGTTTCTAACAAATTGATAGCATTTCAATTTAAAAAAATACATTACCATGTATTTTACGTAGACTTTGTGGAAGATTTGCATTATGATAACTGGCTTGAGTGAACGATACTGTCTGAACTTGGATCCTACCTAGTCAGATTTTCCTCATCCTGTGATCAGTGTATCAGCATGACTGTGGTACCTGTGTGAGACTGATATTATCTGCATCACCTTATCTAATGTATATAGTGCCCCTGTGGCTCTGTGATGTTTGCTGTGATTTTGTTTCCTTGGAGAACTCCAAAAATTTGACTTTTTTTTCCCAATAAGAGTCATTAATACTGAAGTGATTAATTAATAGCGTTAAGTGATGCTGCTTTGACTTCATTGATACGCTCCTTCATACCTCATTTTGTTCCATATTTGCTAACAGTGTTTGCAGTGTGCTCTCTTCCTGCCAGGCAGTAAACTGCATGACTGTCTTTGTTTCTGCTTGTTTGCCTGCACTAGATCTAGAAAGATCTCTTTTATAATTGCTTTTTTATTTTCCTATTAAATTAAATGCTGGTGTTAAAAGATTTCTAAGATGCAAGTTCTGTTGACAAAGAAATAGGTGCACATCTTTACAGCCCTGGCTGCCACTGCACTTAAATGCAATTTACGCATCTCTGCCTTGACAGCAGCGCAGCCCTGTGTAATGCCTGTCAGCTCAAAATCAATAGGCACCTTGTGGCTAACTTGAAAGCTTCCCAGGCACTGGAGTTACGCTCTGTCCATGCTAACTTGGAACCTCAGAGAAGCTGCTGTCACTGCACTGGTTGTGCACAACAGGCTTTCAGCTGGAGCAATCATCCAGGGGTGAGGGAGCAGAAACACAGGGCCTGTTATTTGAACAGAAATCTTGCAGTTATGCTCTTCCTTCACTGTTTTTCTTTTAAACATGTGTATCTTGCATGCCAAGCTGAGGCCTGCCAGGAAAATACTCTTCTTTCCCTCTCACTGCACCCCACAGGAAGGGTCTGTAATGTGCTCTATGGGGCAACCTCTGGGAATATGGATCTGAGCCCTTGTCTTCTGAAGGAGATTGGAAACCCAGGTTGTCCCTTCCTGGGGCGCTACTTTAATGTCATTGGTCTATCATAAAAAATTTCATAGGCACAGTTATCAGGCAGCCTTAAAAAGATAGGAGTACAGCCCACTTGAGAAGCTGTGTGAAAAGGCAAAATATTTTTAGCCTGGAACAAAAACCAAAGTGACAGAGATGGTGAGAAGGCTTCTTTCTGATCTCTCCAGGGGTTTTTGACTATCCCTATGTGGAATCCAGGGACAGTTTTCAGTATCCCTCTACAAACCTCTAGATGATCTATCAAAAGTGGGTTGTGTGGCTCATCCTTTGGAAAGCAGAGGTAGGTGGCTAAATTCTCAAGTTTCATATATCGCTAAAAATCCCATTCAAAGTCAACCATCTTGCACAATTTTTTTCATTTGTTTCCCCATCACATCTAGAGCACTCTCTGCCAGGTGCAGAGGTATTAAGATAGGTTAGCACTCTACTGCATCCCACCATGTTTTTCTGGGACTTCTGCATGGTGGTCAATGGACAATAATTGTCCTGATAGCCACTCTGATCAAATGAATTCTATTTCAGGCCAAACTTTAGTTTTCATTTAATACCTCAGAGGATTCTAAATTTCTTAACACAGCCAAGCTCTCAACATTTTGAATTTTGTGGCTTGAGAGGCAATTTCACCATGTATTTTAAAGAATCCAAATATATTAACTGTAATTGAAACTCTATCTTTTATTCTATAGAGACTCTCATTTGCCTAAAGTTATAAAACTGTGAAAAATCATTATTAAAAAAAATTTATGAGGCTTAGTACCATAAATGCTTCACTCAAGTAACAAGACAACCACCCACTCCATCTCAACAATAGATAAAAACAATATACACTATGAGGGCAATTTTACCATTTTTTGATTAAGTTATATAAAAGTATATTTCCAACAGAAATTTCATCCAACTTTCTCCATTTCCTGGTGACTTCTTGGAATATTTTCCGAAGTTTTTAAAACTCCAGTGATTGTCTGTGCAATTTGCACTTTCGATTCATTTGTAAAGAAAATGTGGCAATCTTCTTGACACTCTGAGGAGACACAAGGAGGCCAAGTTGTGATTATGTGATATTATTTTATAAAATTGCCACCCACTAAGGATAGGATTCAGTTTCATACTCTTGAACTTAGAGTCTGGTTCAATGACTTTTAGCAGAGTCCTGTGGCTATTTGGGATGCTCTCAGATGCAGCAGCCTGTCTCCATCTGCAGTTCCAGTGGGCACAGTTCTCTGCCTCAGCCTCCAGCCCTGTGTGGATCTTGGATGCACTAGGCTATTTCATATTGCAAAAGCCATGAGCTGTATGTCTGAACTCCTGGTGCAGCTTAGTTACCAACTGGTTTCACCACAAGGTAGACATCTTCATTGGGTCAACCAAATACTTTCACTGACTCAGAATCCAAGCAATTCCTT